>NW_024870815.1:0-638125 GCF_019054845.1 Dipodomys spectabilis | reverse complement strand
ACTCTTAAGAAAGAGCTTTGAATAAGGGAACGTTGACAATGAGTAAGTACAATGAGCAGTAGAAACAGTAAAAGATTAATAGGCACTCTTATATAGTGAGGAAAAGAAAGGCAGAAACACATCTTTCCCAGGGGCTTGTCAGCCTTTTTCCAGGAGTAGGCCTCTTAGAAGCCCTATTCTCCGAGGTAGACTTCGGTGAAGTCCCAAAACTTGGAGATAGGTTTCTGTAAAGCCCCATTCTCTGAGGTAGACTTCGGTGAAGTCCCAAAACTCAGAGATAGGTCTCTGAAGCCCCTATCTTGGTCTGATAGATGGTTTCCCATTCTAAGCAGACTCCACTGGAGTCGGCGTGGCAATCAAAATGTATTTTCATAAATCCCCTATTACCTTTTTGGTTATAAAAATAATATAATACTCAAGAACACTAGAAGGATATTAAGAAATTACTTTCACAATCAGAATTACTTCTCTTAATTTATTTTGAAGGAACTCTCCTTAAAATTTGTCCATGCATGAGACCAATAGTCTTAGTATATGATTTGCTATTGCATCAGAATTCAATTCAGTTTAAGAGCTACAGTTTCAGCAATCATGTTCCAAATAAGAATTACTGTATTCACATGACCTGGTGGAACATTGCCACAAAGGTCACTGTAACCACAAGAAGGAGAAATCCCAGGTGTAAATGAATGGGACTTGAACATAATTTGCAACTTTTACTAAGCGTTTGTAGAGAATACAACAGGAGGTTTTGCATAGCAAGGAAGCAAGAAAAAAATTATTGATATAATACAATTACATAAAAGTCTAAAAAATAAAGTATGTAATCTGTGCCTATTTTTATGTGTTTCACAAAACTAGAGACATCTCAATTTGATTTTCTTCTTAAGCTGTCATGAAACAAAGATGGTTTAGATATATCTTAGGGAAGTTATCCAGGAAGTTTAAGTAAGTGAGTAGAAAAAGTATTGGAGAAAACAAGAGCCAAATGGTGGCTTAAATGATGTGGGGATTTCAGTTCAGTCTTCCTGAAATGTCAGAGAAGAAGAGCAGGATGCATCTGGGAATTGTACTAAAGGATGATGAAGACAAAGACATTTAATTTGTTAGTTTTTCCCCCTCAATAATTGAATGCTTCACTTAACTTTATGTGTTCCAGATTATCGAATGATATGTCTAAGGAATCCCAGTGGTGCTGTAGGAAGAGCAGAGTCAGAGAAGCAGAAGCAGAGACAGTTGCCTGAGATGGAAAGCTCCAGATTCACAGAATAAAAGAAAGAAAGAAAATCTATATTTCAACTGAACTCAGAGATGTCTGAGACAATATTGATAATATTCTTTATACTGATATCTACAGTTCCTCCATTGCAAATTCAGTACATTTATGTCCCTTTTTGAGTACCTTTGTCATGTGTAATGGCTAGCCATAATCTCTAACACTTGCAGAACAGGGGACCTGATCTACATAAGAGAATATTGGGTAACACTACTCCCAAGATTGTAGTTACATTTTGTCTCAGTTGCAATCTATCATTTTAACTAAGACTCTTTATGGTTTATATTTTTCTGTTCCTCTTTTAGTTTTTGTTTTGTTGTTGTTGTTTGATTTACAGACCCAAAAGAATTTGCTTATAGGCCCTAGGTACTTAATATTTGCTAAGACATTTTTTAAAATACATTTTCAAGATTTTTTAAAATTTTATTTTATTGTAAATATGCTATAAAAGGGGTTATAGTTACATGAGTAAGGAAATGAGTACATTTCTTGTAGAGAATTGTTACCTTCTTGTTCTCCCACTATCTCTTTCCTCCTCCTCCTCTCTCAATCCCCTCACCCCCCCCCCGAAATTGTAAAGTTCATTTTCAATATACTGTATGGTGGGAATCATTGTTGCAATGGGTCATCCTGTGACCCTGTTTCAGCACTTTGTTAGTGCCCTTCCACTCCCCAGATTAGACAGATACATGTACAAGATGCAGGGTACCAAAATCGTATTAATTGAAGTGAGCTACACACAAAGAACTATAGGTCCCATGGTTTCTCTCATTTGCAATAATTAGTATGTATAGGATAATCTTAGCAGGTGAAAAGAACAGCTTAATGGCTATTTAAGTATGACCATATAACATGATGCTAAGTGAAATGAACTCCAAGACGTGGACATCAAGGTTATTTTTTGTTTTTGTTGGTTTTAATGTACTATGAGATTTCTTTTTTGTTTTGTGATTTTCCCCCCATCCCCATGGTTTATCCCCTGTTATCACTGTGTTTGATTTTGGTACCCTGAGAATTTTATATACATTTATCTGAACTAGGAAGGGAAAGGGGTCAACAAAATGGTGGGACAAAGTACAAAGCGGGAACCAGTATAACTGCAAAACTCCACAAAGAAATATGTTGGAAATGATCTGTACAACTTTGAGGGAGGGATTGAGGGGGAGGGAAAGAGGGAGAAAAATGAAGGAGTGGTGTAACAAGTTTGACAAGACATGTATTCACTATCTTACTTAATTAACTATAACCCCTCTGTATAGCACCTTGACAATAAAATTAAAATAAAAAAAAAGAAGACCAAGGTTGGTGCCAGGAGTGGGGGTGAGGGGAGGGATAGAAGAGAAACGAAGATGAAGAAAGAAATAGCTAGGTCAATGGCAATATCTACTAGTTAAGTTCTTTCTCCCTGTACATTTCAAGAAACATTACTGTTTTCCTTCGCAGAATAGCCATATTTAGTTTTGACACAAATAATTCTCAGAATGGAGTAAAATCCACTAAAATGGGGTAAAATCCACTCAAAGTTTTATAAATTAATTTAATTGAGTAGGTCATGTGGTTGTCATTGTCTCCTCTTATGAATGTGAATTACACAAACCTTTAATGAGGTCTTTTGGTGTAAATAAGTTCCCAAACGAAGAAATGACAATCAATAAATAATAGTGTAGATTTCTCAATCTGAACTAGTCAGTAGAGGTTAGTTTAATAACTACTAACATAAAAAGGAATACAAATTAACGTGTTGGTCTTCAGAAGTACAGTGGAATTTACAGAATATAGAAAGAGTATCATCAAAACCAAGGTAGAGCCAGATTGTTACATTTTGAAGCTTGTCTTAATTGTTTTGGAGAGGATTCCCCTGTGATTCTTGAAAGGTTGTAATACAATGTCAGTGGAACTTGATTTATGTTTTTCCTTTAGTACTAGCCAGATGTCTGCTCTTAAGTGTGTCAGGGAAGGTAGTTCATAAGTTGCCTCTATGGACACATTCTGCTACAAACTGAATATAGCAAGGTTCCCAGGGATATTGTTGGACTTTGGCTTTCATGCATCATAGGATCTGTGCTTTGATGTAATGCTGGAGCCAGGTGCCGGTGGCTCACGCCTGTAATACTAGCTATTCAGGAGGCTGAGGTCTGAGGATCACGGTTCAAAGCCAGCCCGGGCAGGAAAGTCTATGAGATACTTATCTCCAATAAACCACTCAGAAAACCGGAAGTGGCGCTGTGGCTCAAGTAGTAGAGTGTTAGTCTTGAGCTGAAATGCTGAGGGACAGCGCCCAGGCCCAGAGTTCAAGCCCCATGACCGACAAAAACAAACAAACAAACAAACAAAAAACCGCTGGGAGCTTCAGGAGCTGGATGGAGACATTCTTAAAAACTGGCTCCCTTGAAAGTGGTAGGAGAAACTGTTAATCACTTTGTACTGCTGACTAAAAGCAACTGCCAGAGCCAGGTGGAGTAGAAGGTACAGGGATTGCAGGAAGCAGGTGTCAGATGAAGCCATTCATACTGCAGAAATTTTCTAAGAGAACACACCAGAATGAGGAAGCAGAATTCTTTTCTCCTGGACTTCAGTATCTCACCCACAGTACCAGCTTCTTGGCCATCTAACAACAGGAAAATATTGGAAAGTACATATAGAATTGTGTTTTCTTTTATTGTCAAGGTGATGTACAAAGGGGTTATAGTTACATAAGTAAGGTAATAAGTACATCTCTTGTCAAACTGATTACCCCTTCCCTCATTTTCTCCTACTGCCTACCCCATCATCTCCCCCCTTCCAAGTTGTACAGATCATTTCCAACATACTGCCTTATGAATATTCTGTTGTGAATGGAGAGTCTAATAGAAACATTTTAAGAAGTTAAATTAGCAAGGAATTTTGGAAGATAGAAGAGATAAAGCAATAACAGAAATAGTCAAATATTTAAATAGTGAATACAGTATTTCATTGTTTTTTAAAAAAATATTTAATATTAACAGAACATAGATATGTTGATAAGATATTCCTGAAAGAGCAAAAGTTATTGGTACATTGTGAAAGGCACACCTAACTCTATGTCTGTAACTGGAGGGAAAGAAGAAAATGATCAGAAATGAAATGGAGTACTTCTTAAAAATAAGACAATGGGATATTTAATTTTAAGAATGAATAAATGAATTACCTCTGAAAATACAACTGCTTTTGACAGAGAACAATTGAAGGCAGTTCATTATAAACCTTCCAGAAATGCATCACCTTAATTGTTGCATTCTTAATCCTCAGTAGAAGTCCTGAATTTGAAAAGATAGATGTGTTTTGACACCTTTCAAATATTTTGAGGCATTTACTGAATATGCTGTGACAAAGAATACTTGTTACAATTTTACTGAGTTAAATCGGGACCACTGACTTTCTTCCAACCAGATTAGATTTCCAAAGTCTATTAAGAAAAATTGTTTAAAAGAAAGAATCTGTGTGCTATGGTAACTAACAAACTATCTCTATGAGAAAGAATGAATGGACAAATATTTCAATGGGGAGGAATTATGTTTGATATATTTATACATATTTCATATCTCCATACCTTTACATGTATATACACATAGATATGTATATAGATAATGCATATATATACCAATGGGTATATGTACATACAGATATGTATATACATATAGAATATATATATATATATACTCTTTCTATATATGCTCTATATACTGTATTTTTATTTTCATATAAATAAATTCATATAAGTATTCACTACCACATCTGCTTATAAGACATTGTATTACATGAATTCAGTTTTTCCACTAAGAACAATATCCTTCTGAAATGATCTTTGGTGTCCTCAGAATGTAGTACATTATACAGAAGGCTCTATAATTAATTTTCAAAAATGGAAATAAATAGAGTAAATACACTAATAAATTTTATACATTGTTCATCTTAAATTATATGCTCATAAATATTGAAGATAATGCCAGAAGTGGTGCTGTGGCCCAAGTGGTGGAATGCTAGCCTTGAGCTGAAGAGCTGAGGGACAGCAGCCAGGCCCAGCATTCAGGCCCAACAATTGACAAAAATAAATAAATAACTGAATATTGAGAATAAATGTTCATAAAATAAAACAAATTTATTAGGAATTATCACAAAAAATCAAAATTATTCTTTGGCTTTAGCAATTTGCTTAGTCTGAAACATAAAATTATACAAAATATTTTTCTGTTTTATAATAAATTAAATAATACAATTATGTGACTATTAGGACCATATAACTGATTATGTAAAAGACAGAGTTTTGTAGTAAATGGAAAGGTTAGTTTATTTGACTCTGACCCTAGCTCCTAAATGAAACAGACTCGGATAGAGATATTCAATGCAAAAACTCTAGTCGTGACCTCTTTTAATTTGAGCTTTGTTTTTTGCTGTTTTTGTTTTCCTTGATTACTTTATATGCTATCTATTTTGCATTTTAGATTTGAGGTAAAGTAAAATTACTGTCATCCCTCAAATTACCTTAAGGCACTTTGAGGGTGGCTTATAAAAGTATTTGTGTTGTTTTGTGTTTTTGTTTGTGTTTCAGTTTAAATCTGCCACCACAACCATATTCATTGTAGTATTATTTACCATACATAAGATATGGAACCAACCTAGATGCCCCTCAGCAGATGAATGGATAAAGAAAATTTGGTAGATATAAAAAATGGAATTTTATGCTTTCATCAGAAATAGTAGCACTGCCTCACTTATAAGGAAATGGAAAGACTTGGGAAAAAATCATATTAAGTAAAGTAAGCCAGACACAAAGGAACATGGTTTCCCTCATTTGTAATAATATGTACATGTCTCAGATAGTCCTAGCAGCAGATCACAAACACTATGTACGTATGATCATGTAAGATGAAGCTGGGCAAAATGAACTCCAAAAACATGGAAATAAGAGATTTTTCTTTATTTCTGCAGTTTTTAAAGTACTATGTGAATATACTATTTTTTTCCTTCGTTTTTTTCCCTATAGTTTGTCCCTGTAGTCACTGTATTGGATTTTGGTACCCTGGGTATTGTATATACAGTTATCAGAATTAGGGAAGGGAAGTGGTACAAAAGCTGGTAAGATAAAGACAAAGACAGTGATACTCACAAGACATGTTGGAAAGGAACTGTACAACTTGGGGTTGGGTAGGAGAGAAAGTGGGAGAAAAATGAGGGGAAGAGTCACAAATTTGACAAGAAATGTAGTCATTATTTTATGTATGCAACTGTAACCCATCTGTATATCACCTTGACAATATTTTTCATACTCTATTTTTAATACTACTATAAAAATGAAACAGTTACTATGTGTATGTTACATACTCCAGATCTTTCCTCAGTTTGTAAGGATCCCATACTAAGTGGTTCAAAATTGAGCCAGATATTTGACTTTTCAAAATCCTTGCCGGGAATAAATGCCAGTGGCATGAAGGGTATGTTTACAAAGGAATGACTGATGGCTGACTCTAGTCACAGGAGAGTGACTAACCTGGATAGTGACTAAAGGAAGCAACCAATAGCTGCTGGTATCAGAGACTGTTACCCTCCTTGGATGAAGAAAGACAAGAAAAGAGAAGAAAGAATAAATACTGTTATCTGTTTTTCACCTGTCTCCTCATCAATCATCGATCAACCAGCATTAGCTCTTAGAAGTCTGAGAGTCAGGGAGCCCTGGGCTAACAGTGTGATGTTGGCAGACTTGCAGGATACAGAGAAAGACAGGTTACTTGGTTCTCAAAAACAAGCTTCAGAAAAAAGCACAGGTCTATATTCTAGATTCACATGAATAGTCTGAAAGAATTCATCAACCAAAGTACTTCTTAAGTACCAACATTCTTAAGTTTACATTCAAAATTTAACTGTTTTTATATGTATTATCTAGTTATATTTAGATATAATTGCATGTTTTCCTACCTAGTTGGAGTAATAAAATGTCATCTAGAAAAAGTTTTACACGGAAATATAGTAACTGGTGAATGTCAAATAAATAGTTTATTTCAAAGGTTGTGGTTTAGAAAAAAGAATATTGGCACAGGGTAGTAAAGAGAACTTAATTCAGGGAACAGAGGGATATGGAAGAATTATACAGATAACCTGAAGCAGGTAGCTTAATGCTGCAAGCCATCTCAGAGGAAAGATGAACTCTACTAGCAAAACACACACAACCCATGGCAATAGGTAAAATTCTCTCTAGGCTTCGATTTACTGCCTAATTCCTGATGAAAGTCAGTAACACCTTGTGTGAAAACCTGAATCTCGGACCACAAGTAGAAAGAGCATAGAGAGAGAAAGCTAGATAGACTAACAGAAACTATTCTGCACATCAAGATATCACAAATTGCAATTCCTGATTTCTATTTTAGGATTCTTATAAATAGCCATGTATTAAAAATCTGGTGAGTTAAAAAAAATCACAATTTTCCAAATCAGCTAGGAAGCTAATAATACTCCCCCATTACACCACGACAAAATCCTGTTCTCTTTAAAATAGGAGGGAGCAGTTTGATGGGATGTGATGTAGAAGTATTGAGAGATGGAGACAAAGAATAAATCTAAAATTAACTAAGCTATTCGAATTCATTTTTAGTGAGTACCCATATTTGACAGGTAATTTAAAGCCATGACTTCTGTAAAGATTTGATGGACACCAATTATTTGAGTTAATTTCAGGTATATACAATTCTAGACCTTCACAAAGTTAAATGACTTCTAATTTTGTCCTAAGACAATTTCTCTTTAAGAACTTTCTGAAAATCATTTTTTACTGTAAAAACAGGGTTCTTGCCAGTCCTCAGAGGCTTATGTCTATAATCTTAGCTACTCAGGAGGCTAAGATTTGAGGATCACAGTTGGAAGTCAGCCTGGGCAGGAAATCCTGTGAGACTATCTTCAATTAACCAGTACAATGCCAGAAGTGGAGTTGTGGCTCAAGTAACAGACTTGAGAAAAAAGCTAAGGAACAATCCCCAGGCTCAGAATTTGAGCCAGTATAGACCCCCTCAAACAATAAACAACATTTTTTTTATTTAGAGAAACATTTTAAGCCAATTTCTTCATTAAATTAGGTTTTAAAATGATATTTTATTTACCAGAGTAGAAATTAATATCCATCCTATTTTAGAAATATTGTATTTACTTCACACTGAGTTATTAATGAAATGTATTGAGAAAAAGAAAAAAATATGCTAACGCATTTATAAGATTATTTCTTTGTTGCTTTGTATGTCCCTCCCCCACAGTGTAACCCCCGCTTTCACTATATTTGATGTCAGTATAACATGTGGAGGAGACAGGGACAAACAAGTCGTTTAAGGATTCAGGTGGACCTGTTGCAACAATGAGAAGTACAAAATGTCATGTCAAAACCAGCTTTACAATGTCGGTGTGGGGGGGGGAGGGGGGTATGATTGGGTGGGGGGGAGGGGGAGGCTGGGAAGGGAGGTGAAGGGTAAACAAAGGAGGAGGCTGCAATGCTTGGTAAGAAATGTATGCATTATCCTGCCCATGTAATTGTAACCCCTCTGTACAGTATGTTCTCAAATAAAATAAAATAAAATTTGAAAAAAAAAATGCAATACTATTCCTTGAAACTCTTACATCAATGGCATCCTTATCCCAGTTTAAAAAGTGATAAGCTGAGAAACAAGGCCAAAGTCAGCATGCATTGAAAGTGGAAACAAATAAGAGGATATAATACATGTCATATATTCAAAATTCATGCTTTCAAAGGCTGTACTGAATTATCAAATAAGACTTTCATAATTAAATATGAAAACATATGCTATTAATCACAGGAATCAAGTACAAGGATTGGTACTCAGTAGGTATGGAATTCATCTATAGAATGAATGACAGTGCTATTTATCTTAATAATATTATAGAGAACATATAAAAGAGAAAAATCACATAGTATATTATAAATACATTAAAAACAACAGCAAGAAAGATAAAACCATTTGTGTCCCTATCTTGGGGTTCATTTTGCTTAGCATCATCTTGAAACAAAAGACACTAAGTACTATATAAAATCGGATTCCCTTAGAGAAACATAGCTTTCATAACGTCTTCTCCAAATCATCAGTCAGTTATATTACCATTGCATAAAAATCAGAACACACAACATATTTGTTTATATCCATTCATACAGTATACTTAACAAGAGTGCTTTTTTAACAAGAAATTTTACACTAAGGCCTAAATCATGAATTCTTGTTAGCAATCTCTAACGTGAACATCAATATATGCTTTCTATGATTTAAAATGTTATTGCATTTGATCTAAAAGAACATACTAAGGTAATTCTGTTGATACATTTCCTCTGTATCATTAATGTATCTAACTAGATATATACCCTTACTAATAGCTATTGTGCTTAAAAGATCCACTAATTAAAGTTACTTAGTCCCTAGAAATGAACTGTATTGGTAATTCTTTCAGGTTTAGTGGGATACTAGTAATAAAGGAATTGGGGACTAGAAATTAATTTTTAGTTTCTATGTTTGCTTACTTAGTTAAACCTAAGATATATGCATTTTAATTGAGGCAGGCAGATATTCATAGAAATTACTAAGAAATTTCCTTTCAAAGTGGAATTAGAAGTAGTTTTTCCTCTCCTTCCCTGTGTTTTCCTCTTCCTCATGGTAAGTTTGTATTCAAATAATGTGTAGGGAGGAAATCATGTGGCTGTGGGGTGAAATACTTATGTCAAGTTGAGTGGCTAATGGTAGTGTGGAAGATATGATTATAGTATTTTATTATGAATAAAAGATAAGTTAAGATTGGGTTCAAAATATCATATAAAGTAGATTCTTTCCAATGCATCAAAAATAATTATAAATCATTTCATCTAAGATATAATTAATTGTTCATTACAAGGGAATGGAAATTAGATTAGCTGTATTGTGTAATATTGGAGTTCAAGATAAATGATAATTATGACTTTTACATGTGAATGGTTATTAGAAGTCTAAGAATAGGGTATAGTAATGAAATATAAAATTATAGCTAAGAATATGTATCAAGACTGTTTTATTTGAAACTTCAGTTTCAGAAATTTTATATGTATCATTTTACTTCATGGTCCTACAATTGCTATGAGCCTTTACCCTGCTATATAGTAAAATATATTCAAAGCTAAACAAGGCTTAGAAATACTCAGTAAGCTGACAAACTTCAAGTCTTTAGAGCATGCAATTAGTGTCCTTGAGACAAGTTTGCCTTATTACTAACAACATTTTCAAGTCTATGTAATTAACAGCGTGATATTTTTGCATTAAGTTCAGATTTCTTACCTGTTCATCTTCTAAGCATTCTTGTTATGCCTGTTCTGGGGCTTTACCTTAACATCTGTTCACTGTCTCTTAGCCTTTTTTTTTTTTTTTTGATCAAAGGTAGCTCTCTAACACATCCATTTCAAACTCTTAGCTGGCTAATTGGAGAGGCGTCTCATGAATTCTCACATTTCAGCTTCCTGAGAAGTTCGGACTATAGGCAAGAGCTACTAACACCTTGCCCAAGCCTGGCTCTTTTGGTTAGTCTATACCTTCTTCAGAAGTATCAACTGTCTTTGAATCATTTTTAACTTCTTTTGTGTATCTTATTTTAAAATTTTCAAACAGTGTCTGTGTCTTGTCGACTTGCATATTCTACATTATTCTTTATACATCAGCAATTTCATGTTCAAATGCAGGTGACAGGCATAATTTGTAAAAACAGCCTATCAAATCAACATCTTTATTTTAAATCTTCAATTTCTCCATCCCAGGGAGCTGAACTAGGCATACTACTGTTAGTAGTCCTCTGGCTCTTGTTTGGGGGAAGGAATCTCAATATTGTGAAAAATTAGGTGAGCAGAAATTGTTTACCCTTTTCTATCTTCCTTGCTGAGCTACAAGGGATAATATGTTAGGTCCATAGTCTCAGTAATTCTCCAGATAATATTACTAATGGCTCTTAAACTACCAATTCTAATAAGGATGTTCTGCATGAATCTCTGTTCTTTTGAAACTTCAATGACAAATGGCTGTTAGGACACTAGAGGGACTATGTTATATTTTATTATTTTACCTACACCTATTCCTAAATGCCTCAAAACTTTCAAAATATTCCCCTCTGTACAGTATTTTCATAATAAAAAACTTATTAACAACTTTCAAAATATGATCCTTACATTATTTTTAAATATGTATTATATACTATTGCCAAGATGGCAGCTCATGTGAATAGTCAACAATTTGGTGCAATAAATAGGAAAGTCGTTGTCTGATCCTTAATTTAGACAACTGGTAGTGGATAAAGCTTGTGCTATACCAAAAATTACAAGCTTTCTTATAGGAATATAAAATGACCAGGAAAATTGACTTAGTAAAACATAAAATTAACCTGGCAAAATGAATGAACAATATTTAGGGAGTCAGGTAAGGTGTCATTATTAGTCATAAACCTATTCCTATACTTTTATTTGCCTCTGCCTGAACTTTTTCTCATAATTAGTTAAGATGTGACTTAAATGGTTTGGAATACATCAAAGTGAACTGATCCTTAGAAACACAATCCTGTGTATAATTACTTCAAGGTTGAAATGGAGAAAGAAGTATCTTTGTGTACAAGGAAGTTAGTTTACAGAACCCCTTAAAACTACTCCTAACTCAAGGTGACATGATACTTTATACTCATAACAGTGGTCATAATAACAATAAACATAATAAAAATAAACACCAAAGAATACCAGTTTTCTGAAAAAGTAAATCCATCCATGACTTATTGGTTCATTTGTGTTACTAGCATTTAGAAGAGTTATACAAACAAGAGACTTTGGGACAGTGAATAAAAGTGATTAACTCATGTTCTAAGCCCAGTTGTGGGCCTCTGACTGATGTGCTGATTTCCTCTCAGTAAGGGAGACATAATTAGTGTGACCTTTTGATAAGGTAGAAGATATAGGGTGAGACAAGTGCTCTCCAGAGAGCTATTAGGGCTTCTAAGCAATTTGCTAATAGTAGAGCTACCTTTATTAAAATCATACGGTTAAAAAGATAATTGACAGCCATAGTAATGAGCATTCACAGGGAAGAAAAAGACATAGAGTGAAGTGAAACTATTAATTAGTTAAAATTGATGAACTTATAGTGCTGGCCATACACTGATATGGGAACTCTATGTAACACAATAAATAATAAACCTGAAAGAAATCATGAATCTACTTTGTCTGGAAAATTGGTGTTATTACAGCAATGAAATACAAATTTTATTAAAGATTTGTTTGAATTAATGACAGGATTTAGCTGCACACATCCTGTCATATTTATGAAGCAGGCAGGGAAAACCCTTGCTAGAGCCTTTGTTCGCCTTACACGCTACGGCACTGTATTTAAATCCATGATTACTGCTTTAAAAATCCTGCCACATACAACACTTTCTTCCAAGTTAATCTCTTATGAAAATCAAAATTGGTAAAACTACATTTGTTCAAGAATATGAACTAAATGTTCCAGGGGCAAACATTCCAGGAAAGAAAACAAGATCTCTGATATATTACAGCACGTACCGAATATTCACAGTGAGAATTTATAATTACACACTAATAGAAAGTTAAGTATAAGGAAGAATTTGGAGATACAGATCTATCTGTGCAGGGTTTATATTCATTTTATAAGCATCATCAGGATTTGAAGTCAGCAATTCAAACCAACTGAGCAGGTACTCTGTCATTATCCAACCCCCAGAGGAGGAGTTTTAGCTGGAGAGGAGAGGAAGATCAACCAGGGGCACAGGAATAGGATTGGTAATTTCGAATCATGGTATTTGAGATTAGAAAAGCAACTATCCCACTGTAAATTTTATAAAATAAATTTTATCTGTAATCGTAGCCAATCAGGGGTTGCAGATAGGAGATTTCAAGAGTTTCAGGCAAGCCAGTGGAAGTGAGTTCATCCTTGAGAGGAAAAAAAATACAAGTGAGGGTACAAGGTGCCGAGTACTGGCACACACAGAGAAAGAAGGAGAGAAGGAGAGATAGAGGGAGAGGGAGAGGGACATAGAGGGGGGAAGAGAAAGAGAGAGATGAGAGAGTTTAAAAAAAGAGAATGGGGGGGGGCTGGGAAAGTGGCTCAGTGGTAGAGCACTTGCCTTGTATGCATGAGGCCCTGGGTTCGATTCCTCAGCACCACATAAGCAAAAAGTAAAAAGCCGGAAGTGGCTCTGTGGCTCAAGTGGTAGAGCGCTAGCCTTGAGCTGAAGAGCTGAGGGACAACACCCAGGCCCAGAGTTCAGGCCCCACGACTGGACCCCCCCTCAAAAAAAGAATTGGGGTCATGGCTTACAGAACAGTTGCTTAATAAGCATGAGGCTCTGGGTTTAATGCTTAGTGCATAAATTTAAAAAGTATATACATATATACATATAAAAATAAAATTGCCTATAGAAATATGCACATGAATTGCAAGTACACAAACGTAAGTATTTAATTCTGCAATTCTGCAAGATGATGTCTTGTATATACTTCTCTAATTCGGGGAAAGGAAAGGAAAACAAATGCTTAAATAGGGATACAAGTTGACCCATTGTAACAATGAGATGTACAAGACACTATGTTGAAAAGGAAGTTTACAACTTCGGCGCTGGTGCTGGTGTAGGGGTTAGTTCGGGAGGTGGGAGGGAAGGGATGGTAGGGGAAAAAACAAAGGAGGGGTAACAATGCTCAATAGGAAATGTACTCACACCCTTGGTCATGTAACTCTAACCCCTCTGTACAGTATTTTTATAATAAAAATGTACCAAAAATCCCCTCCAAGGAATGTAGATTACAATACTACCTTAACCATGCATTAAATTGGAAACAAGACGGAAGTAAAATAACTAGTGGGAATTCATTCTAATGGTGTCAGACATCAGTGAAAACCTTCATGGAGACAAGTAAGGTGAGACATCAAACCAGAAGAGTGAAGCTGTGGATCAAGTGTAGCTTGTCTTTTCTACTAGACACTGAATACCAGAAATGACTTATGCTAGACTTTGATAAAAGCTATCAGCATTTTTAAAGAGCTATGAAAATTAGACAAAGGTCTTTAACACCCTGTATGGTTATGGAAAAACACAAGCACCTCCACCAGCTCCACCAGTCCACCATTGAACTTCAGTTAGGAGAACATGATGAGTTGTGTGGACATTTCATCTACTCTCAAATCACTTTTCCTATCACTTTTGTATTCTTAAATAAGGAATTGTGGGGCTGGGAAGTTGGCTCAGTGGTAGAGCACTTGCCTTGCATGCATGAGGCTCTGGGTTCGATTCCTCAGCACCACATAAGAAAAAAAGCCAGAAGTGGCGCTGTGACTCAAGTGGTAGAGCATTAGCATTGAGCTGAATTGCTGAAGGACAGCGTTCAGGCCCCACGACTGGACCAAAAAAAAAAAAAAAAGAACTGCTAAGGAATTGTTTTTACTATGATAATAACGAAGAACTCTAGGCTTTGCGAAAACCAGGTTTGAATTCCTCAAAAGTCTACTACCATGGCATATCAATCTATCTCACAGCTCATTGGGGAAAAAATAATCACAGTATATCATCATTATTTGACATGACTCAGGCTTTCTCAGCAGGAAATGTCTTATTTCTAGGATGTTGGAGAGATTGTAATTAGAAAATTTTAACTTTTCAGCTGTCAGAGTCTGCAGTAATAAACCAAAGAGACTTTTTAAAAAACATTCTGTTAATCCTAACCTTCAAGAAACTCCAGTTAAGGTAAAGATAGCTACAGGAAGACAAATCTATAGTCAAAACCTTAGAAACCAAAGACAGGGAGGATTTAGGAGGAAGTATGAGCGGAAGTCATAGCTCAGTGTAGGATGCCAGCCTACTAAGCACAGAGCCCCGATTTTAAACCCAGAGTCCAAAACTGAAATAAAAAACAAAGTTTTTTTTTTTTAAATAGTGTTTTGTACATCTCATTGTTACAATGGGTCAAACTGTATCCTTATTTAAGCATTTTGATTTTACCTACTTCTCCCCAAATTAGAGCATTGTATAAACAAGTGAAGAAGGGAGGGAAAGGATGATAGGGGGAAAACAATAGGAAATGTACTCATTACCTTGCTCATGTAACTGTAACACCTCTGTACAGCTTTTTTACAATAAAAAACATAAAAAATCAGCATGAGAAAAAATGACTCAAATTATTCCTTAAGATGTAGTAAATTTTATCTCCAAACACATCAGAAATTCAGAATATGTTGTCTCATATTTTGGATATCTTAGGGTCTTATTTGAATATCTCCAACTAGGAGAGATATATTCAAACTGAGAAAAAAGATTGACATCCAACTATTTTTGTTGCTTTTATTTTTCTGTCTTGTGGCTTGAACTTGGGACCCAGACCTTGTTTCTGAGACTAGTGCTCTATCATTTTGAACAATGCTTCACCTCTGGTTTTATGGTAGTTAGTTTTCTGGAAGTTAATTTCTGGCTTTGCACAGCAATCATTAGATAGACTCTGATTAGAGGCATGGGCCCCCAGTGCCCAGCAACAACTAACAATTTTAACTAATCCTTGAAAAACACAGCGTAGATTAACCACTACATCATCAACTTTATAAGAAATATTAATAGAGATTTTTAGGATTAATAGAAGACATTGGGAAGTAACTCAAAGTCTCAAAATGAAACAGGAGCACCAGTAAATGTAGTCACATATGCTAATAAAAATGTAGGAGAAATGTGCTTTATTAGTATTTCTTGTCTTCTGTTATGTAATTCAATGTAACAGCATAAGGAAACATTTGTAACATCATCAGATGGCCCTATCTATATTAGTAGCAGTGGTTATATTTTTCTTACTAGCACTGAATTACATTTACTTTACTGATTATTTTTCTAAAAGTGTTCCTCATGTGAACAGTTTTAATTAATTTTTATGAATAATTTTGGAATACATATGAGCTAGATCTGGGGCTTGAACTATGAGCCTGGGCACTATTGCTGAGCTTTTGTGCTCCAGGGTAACAGCTTATCACTTGAACCCCAACTCTGCTTCTGGCTTTTGTGGTTAATTTGATGTGAGTCTCATGGACCTTCCTGCCTGAGTTGACTTTGAACAAGGATAGTCAAATTCCAATCTCCTGACTAGCTAGGATTTCAGGCTTGACCCACCAGATACTTTTCTTAGAAAATGTCGAACTTTGGACACAAATTATTTAAATGATTTCTTTTCCTAGGTACTCAGAACTCTGTTCCATCTTGATAATTTTAAGTATTTTTTCCTGAATCATTAGTTAAGAAGAATCACCAAATATTTTTAAACTTTATTTTATTGTAAAGATGCTCTAAAGAGTGGTTACAGTTACATTAGTAATATAATGAGTACATTTCTTGTCAAGCATCGTTACCCCTTCCTTTGTTTTGCTCCTGCTATTCCTTTCCTACCCCACCTCTCTCTCTCCCCTCCCCAGAATTTGTAAAGTTTGTTTCTAACATAGTATCTTGTGAGTATCATTGTTGCAATGGGTCATCCTGTGTCCTTGTTTCAGCTTTTGTTATTCCCCTTCCTCTCCCTACAAATGTA
Organism: Dipodomys spectabilis; assembly: GCF_019054845.1. Classification (NCBI taxonomy): domain Eukaryota; kingdom Metazoa; phylum Chordata; class Mammalia; order Rodentia; family Heteromyidae; genus Dipodomys; species Dipodomys spectabilis. Next base: position 621,275 of record NW_024870815.1, on the reverse strand, counting down.
TATACAAATTGCAGGGTACCAAAATCAAATATAGTGACAGCAGGCATATATATATATATATATATATATATATATATATATATATATATATATATATATGGGGAAACATACAAAAGAAACAAAAAAATCACATAGTATATGAAAAACAATAACAAAGAAGACAACATCAGAAGGCCTAGTTTAAAGATAATGGATGCAGAGGAAGCCTAGAGACAGAGCTAAAGGTCTAGGGAATTTTTATTGTTGTTGTTGTTGAGTCGTTGGGCTTGAACTCTCGGCGTGGGCACTGCCCCTGCACTCTTCAGCTCAAGGCAAGTGCTCTAGCCACAGCACCACTTCCGGTTTTCTACTGGTTTATTGGAGATAAGAGTCTCATGGACTTTCCTGCCTGGGCTGGCTTTGAACCGTGATCCTCAGATCTCAGCCTCCTGGATAGCTAGGATTCCAGGTGTGAGCCACCGGCGCCCAGCTAGGGAATTTATTTAACAGAATACTAGCAGAGAACTTCCCAAACATAAAAAAAAAGAGAGCCCCATTCATATATAAGAAGCCTTTAGAACCCCAAACAAACCAGACCAGAACTGGACAGAAAGTCCTTATGGACTTTGTTATCTTTTATGAAATGCCCAAACAGCAAAAGCAGTAATAAATAGGATCAAATGATTTTAGCAGATTGCTTCAATATGACATATGTGGATTTAACCTGGAATTTAAAAATATTTTCTGGTATAAAAAGTCTCCTGCTGGGATCTGGGAGCTCATTCCTGTAATCAGGAAGCTGAGATCTCCTAAGATCTGAAGATTTCAGATCAAAGCTAGCCCAGGCAAGAAAGTCCATGTGAGTCTTATCTATAATTAACCACCAAAAAACCAGAAGTGGCACTGTGGCTCAAATGGTAGAGAGCTAGCCTTGAGCTGAAGAGCTTAGGGACAGTGCCCAGGCCCAGCATTTAAGCCCCATGACAAACAAACAAACAAACAAATTCTCCTTGTTTTGCACAAATATCTAATAGGGTTTGAGCAAACGTCCAGCAAGAACTGAAAAGGAGTAGAGATCATCATCTTGCTGCTTACAGTATTTCTTTTAAATTTTCCTTATTTTAACATATATGCCATGAAAAGTATAAATTTAAAACTCAATAACATCATTTTGCAAAAGATCTAAGGGACAAAGAAATATTTTATTCTCCTTCATCCGATAGTTTTTGTTTCATAACCATTCATAATTTGTATTTTATTTTGGGAAATAGGCCACACCAAAAATTGAAGGATTCTACTTTAAGAAGTAGTTTTCAGTTAAAGAGATACAAATCTTAATGAAGAGACTAAATATCTCAGGCTTTTTAAGAGGTCTATTACTGATTTATCAGTTCATTATCTTTCTAATTTCCCCATTTATAAATCTGAGGCATCTGATTAACTCTCTGGTGCTATTTAAAGCATCAGCCATGTATGATGCATCCAATGCATTGAAAATGTATTGAGTTTTCTGAGCTTATTTAATAAATGGTACTCATGTACTCCTCACTGATGAGGAAAATGAGCAAACAGTAGAACACAGCAACTGAAAGTTAACATAAAATATACAGTAAGAAAAAACAACTTGTTGGTTTTCTGGCTCTTATTTTCTAGGTTTTATTGTAAAGAAAATTTTACCTACCAGGAAAGCAAGTAGAGATGTATTTTTGTTAGAATTAATTATAACTCAAAATAAATCACATAGTTTGCCTAATTGATCAGAGGCTTTTGATTTTATAATAGCTTTGCAATAATTATTTTCCAGGCAACATTTTTCTAAGCATTTTAGGGGAAAAAGTTCAATTAGGCACTTGCTGCCCTCAGAGGATAGACGATGTAAGCCTGTCGTCAGACAATATACTCAGATCCAATACTTAAGAACTCATTATAGGCCATGACCAATATTCAGTGTCAGATTCTAAGTATTGCAAAGGATCATATAAGACAGACACCATTGCAAAATTTGTCTTTGATAGCATTCCTTTCATAAGTAACTTACTTATTAATGCATTCATTTAGTGAATATTCATGTCTTAATCATTAGAAATAATATTGTTTGAACTAATTTCATGTGCATATGCATTGGTCCCTATGTTCTTCACTCAAGATTAAACATTTAATAGGCTTTTCCTACATTTTAGTTACTGTGCTAGGATGACTGGGCTGACAGTTATAGTGTACTTTCATGGTTTCAGACTATCACTGTCCATTCATGAAAACCAGTTGGTCAGTGTTTCAATGAAGTAGGCATGAAGGTGGCTTATGAACAATTATTTGCAGGTGAATGTAAGTGTATGAGTGTTATTTGTGGTTTTTTTGTGTGTGTTCTCATCAAGGATCCAAACAGAAAACATTCCTGAAAGTTGTTGCATGTTTGACCATTCCTAAAACTTAATGTCTGCTTCACAATCATTACTTGAAAACTGTCATCAGAAATTGCTCTAGTAGAGTCAAAAATGGTGCCTTCCATGAACAAAAAGAAGACTCCACTGAGTAAAAGGACAATGGAAGATGTCTTTGGTTGTAGGTATTTTAAATGACTTAAAATTGTAGATGATTATTAGATTAAAAAGGGAAAAATGAACATTCAAAATATGAAAAAAGTTTGTCAAATAGGCTACAACTTTCTCTGTAATAAGTTATGAAGGTTGAGCATCACTGACTGGAGTGGAAAAGTAGAATAATTCTGAGCAAAAATACATTTGTGTGTGATAGAAAGTATTGCAGCTTTATTACACCATTATGAAGGAAATCATGAAAGGAGCACTGAGAAAGATATGGCTGATTCTTTTAGACAAAAACTTGGGATTGAAAGGCTTGAAAGAATTAGCAATGGGTGAAAAATTCTATCAGGAATTTAGGCAGAGAAAATGGGATGATAAAGTCTTGAAGCATTTTGGGGTAGGGGTGGGAGAGCAGATTGTGATATGATAAAAATAGAGAATGAAGCGAAAAGTTACAATCTATCAGATCTATGTGCTTCAGACCATCCTAGAATGTTTATAAATTCAAACTTGGTCACATATGTTAAAACTTGTCAGAAGAACTATTGGGACATTTTGACTAGAATAAGAAGAGAATGAAATAAGCATATAAATTTTATCAGGGAATTAGGATGGTGGTAAGCCAAGATACTATGGAAGATGGCACAAAAAGATCAGTTGTGCACCATTGTTATAGACCAGTTTGGGATACAGATTAAAGCTTTGTGTTAAAAAGAAGGAAGGAAGGAAGAAAGAAAGGAAGGAAGGAAGGAAAGAAAGAAAGAGAAAGAGAGAGAAAAAGAAAGAAAGAAAGCAAGCAAAATTTAAGCCAGGTGCTGGTAGCTCACACTTGTAATCCTAGGTACTCAGGGAGCTGAGATCTGATGATGGCTGTTCGAAGCCGGACAGGGCAGAAATGTTCCTGTGAGACTTTTATTTCCAATTAACGACTCAAAAACAGAAAGTGGCACTGTGCCACTAGCCTTGAGCACAAAGAGGCTAAGGAACAGAGCCCAGGCAACTGAGTTCATGCCCCCAAACTGACCAAATATATAGCAATAATTCTGTAAGTGGAAATGGAAAAGTGAATGTAGAACACCATCGTGACTTTCTGTATAAGAACACAGGCTCTGTAAATTGCACATATAAAGAGAATATTCAAAGACTCCAGATTCATAGCAAAAAAAGAATAAAAAGTTACTACAAAAATAAAGAAGACAAGTGATTAATAAAGTTCCATTAAGAAGAAAATATTAGAAAGTATGTTTATATTTGTTTTATACTTTTAAACTGCAGTATAATGTAAAAATTCAGGATTGAAACTAAATAATAATAGTTTGACAATATATGATGCATAAAGACATAGATACTGATAGCCCACTTTGTCCTTCAGGCAATGTCAACACCTACATCCATGAATTACATACCTGAATTTATACAAATGATGCATAATAAAATTAGGAAAGAAAACCAACTCTTGTATAATGAAATATTTAGAAAAATGCAACACAGATATAAGAGATTAGCCAAAGAACATTTAAACAGTATTTGAATCAAAACCTACACTGTCATATGAAGACTTATACATTTCCTCATAAATAATGTGTGTAATGATTTATTTAACAGATATATAGAGAAAACAAGTCATTACTTGCGGGCTTATGCAAGAATAGGAGGGGTAGGGAAATAACAAAATGCTGAAACAAGGATACAGGTTGACCTATTGTAACAATGACAAGTACAAGACACAATGTTGAAAAGGAGCTTTACAACTAGGGGGGAGGGAGTTGGGGGGGGGGAAGGGAAGGTATGGTAGGAAAGAAACAAAGGAGAAGGTAACAATTCTCAATAGGAAATGTGCTAATTACCTTACTCATGTAACTGTAACCCCTTTGTATACTATTTTTAACAATTAAAAAACATAAAAAAGAATACACTTCTAATTGATTTTTATTGTCTTTTTAGCAATATGGACAGTTTCATTTTCACATTTTAAATTTTGATTATGATTATACAATTATACTTTAATCAACAAGTAATAGCATATATATATATATATATATATATATATGACCAATACAGTGATGAGACTTCATGCAGTTTGCAATGGAGTATATACAAATATAAACAGCAAAAATAATATTTTTCTGAGAGTATAATTGCTAGCCATGATTGGACAAGATTTCATGATTAATTGATTGATGAAAAGAGCAAAACTTATTTTAAGTGATATTGTTAGAATATTTGTTATTTCATTTTTTTGGAATTAGGTCATATGCTAAAGTAAGAAAAAATACTTAGATATAAAGTATCATAATAAATGTCATTGAGAAAAAGATGAAAAACAAGCACAACAAAGCAAATTCCATATATGTTTTAAGTGTTAGTATGCCTCACTTCTACTGCTGGACTAGAAAGTCTTATTTGTCTCTTTTACATCATTAGGCTCATGATGAACTGCTTTCTGCATGTTACCATTTTATTATTATGAATAATTTATTCTTTTAAATGACAAACTTATTTATGAAGTATATTTAAAAATTCATGAATAATGGGCTTAAATGAAATGAGGCCTAATTATTTTATACACAATTTTCCTAAATGTTATCTAATACATTTTACATACCTTGCGTCAATAATTGTAAGGAAGCTTTCTATTTTATTTTATAATGAGCAGTCAATTTTATATCTTCTCTATTTACTATTATAAAGAAATAAGTTATTCAGAAATGATACAATCTCTCAAATATTTTTATAAAAGGACATAGCAAATATCAAGTAAAATATTTTTAAAAAGGGCTGTGGCAAATATCATTTCAAACATAATTTCTCTTGGATTTTGATTAAAGTGAGTTTAAATCAGATACTGAATTAAATCACAGCTATTTTACTAAGATTTCATTAGAGATATTTAAATTGAGATTCTATGGCTTTCCTAAACTAAATGTACTCAATTCCTTTCTCTAGTAAATTTTTTATCCCTTGTACACAAGATATGTTAATATTTCACATAATTAATTGAAAATAGTTGATACATTATGTTATCATAGGAACTGCAGTGCAAAGAAAGCTTCTACTAACAGACAGGAAATAACAAAATACCAGTTTCATTTTCACTCTTTACCTGAATTTCTTTCCATGTAATTCATTCAATGATATTTTTTTGAAACCAGTTAATAGAAATGTCAAATATATCAAATAATAAGAAAACGATAAAAGAAAATGAAGAAAATTTAATAGAAGTGGGGAAACAGAAATAATTTGTTTTATTAAACAATAAATCTTGTGATCACTCTTCTTCACAAGATCACTTCCTCACAAGTACGGTACCTATCCAATTTGATACCTAAGTTGTCTTCTCACAGTGAAAACTGATGAATTTTAATTTTTATTATAATTATGCTTTAATGAATAACTAATAGCATAAAATAAACCAATCAAAACAATTATTTGTGGAAATAAATTTTAAAAACTCAATGACATCAAAAAATAATTTGTGTATTGTTAGCCATGGAATTTCTAATATATTTATCAAATGTAACCTAACACATACACACAATTATTTGTACACATTCACATTCTCAATTATACTTTTGAGGACACATTTTGTATTGTTTCAGAATTAAAACAAAAAATCCAACAGTTTCTAATGTAGGTCAGTTATTATTATCTTCTTTCAAAATAAGGTGAAGATGAAACAAAATTTTAAAAATATAGATAGAATATAGTATAGATAGAATTCAGTTTCAGAATATATTTATGTATCATATTGTAAAAATATTGGAGGTTTCACTTCAACCTCCTTTTAATATTTAATCATATGCAACAGAAAATGACACATATTGCATTACACATTTTCCTGTCTTACTTAAGTTTCTGGAACACAAGAAAAGAAAGTGAATACACTGAGTGAGAAAATTTTAATACAATCCACAAAAAAGACAACTTTCATAGTATTTAGGAATCATGAACTTGATATTAAAAATATATCCTAAGTAAAAGCACAGTTTTGGACATCTTGTTAGGAACACATATAGTGTTCCCAGAGGTTAATTAAAATCAACTAACATAATTATTTTTATCAATTATTAATTTATATTGGTGGAAATCTCAGGCTGCAAATTTTCTGTTCTACTTCTTAACAGTATTTTTAATTGAGTAACTCTCACCAGAATTGACAGATTAAGGTAAAACCCCAATGACTATGATTGGATTTAAAGTAAATTATTTCTTTAATGTTTTTTATTAATGATCTTAAAAAATATTATATTTAAGTAAATGTACAAAGTAATAGAATTGAGCATATCAATTCATGAGTAAAATATGCCAGGGTCATTGTCATCTCTTCTGTTTTGTCTGCCCTGACCAATCATGCACCCATCTCTTAACAACCTCATTTACCCCTTACCATGACTCTGTTCCATTTTCATATATGCATAGGGATTCTTATGACTGTATCCACCCATCATTCCCAATTATTTCTTACAATGTTATTTGGGATTTTTGGATAAATTATAATTAATTAAATCTTGAAAGCAAACTATTACATTTTTTAGAAAATCATGACATATTAAATATCCAGAATTTAGGATTTATTTCCTTCTTCGAGTATTCCTATAGTTAGATCGTATAAAATTAGATACTATAAAAGGACCTCTTCTTAATTTGTCTTACCATTTTTAGATGATTCTATTATTTACCTTCTGTGTGGTGTATGCATGTGCACATCTGAGGGAAGCTAGGAGGAGGGCACAGAATCAGCAGAAAGAGGGTGAAAAAGTTCAGCATCAGGGCCCATCAGATACACCCGGCATTGATGAAAGTGAACTAAGCAACTCAAGGGCAGTGATGGGGATGAGGGGGTGAGAGAAAAAGAGGGAACAGCTGATAGTAAACAAAAGGATATAAATGTACAGATCACCTGATTTGTATGAAATAACTTTATTGTTGAAGTTCATAGAGTTAATAAGCTTTGCAGATTAAGATAATGATGTTGATCATTGAGAAGGTTAAAATGTGTTTGTGACTTTAGCACAATAACTATGTCACAGTATTGTGAAATATACGTATTCACCTAATCTCAATAAAGAAATATTTGGAGAAAAAATTACTAGCTTTAGATTTTTATGTCTTAACCTAAGAACATTAATGAAGTTTGAGTTGACTTCATATACAAGGAGAGTCAATTTTCTTTTTTCTGTATGTGAATATCTAGTTATCCCTGAAATACATGGTGAAGAGTCTGTCCTCTTTCTATTGTGAGTTGTTAGAAACCTTCTTGAGAATCAATTGTCTGTGGCAATGGGTGTTTACCTCTAGGTTTTCTGCAGGTTATGTTTTATTTGTTTACATTTTGCATCATTGTTTTTAATAATTACATTGTAATATTATATAATATTGTTAAAAATGAACATCCTTGACTTATTTTTAATCTTATCTGTATTGATCTCAGAATTGTTCTTATTAGGTTGATGTTGGCTATGGATTTGTGTTTTTCAGTCTTTATTGTGCTGAGATACAACATAGATGTACTTAATTTCTTCAGCCCTTTTATTCATAAAGGCATGTTGACATTTGTTCATTTCATTCCATCTGTTGAGATGAGCACATAACTTTTATGTTTTATTTTACTATGTGATCTCCTATATTTATCAATTGGTATATTTTGAGCTATTCTCGCATCCTTGGAGTTAAAGTTGATTCTGATATACAACCTTTTGTATTTTCTTTCAATCAATTTTCTAATACTGTTTAAAAGATTCTTTTGAGACTGTTGATCAGGAATATTACTGTATAATTTTCTTTTCTGTTACTCTTGTACTGTCTTTGTTAGATTTTGATAACAGTATATTACTGGCTTACGAAAGAGTTACAGAAAGAGCTAAAGAAATATATGTGTATATATATATATATTATTATATATATATATTTATATATATATAAATATATATATAATATATAATATATATATAATATATATATTATATATATATATATTTATATATATATATATAATTTTCCTCAATGGAAAAAACACTGCTGGAGGAATATCAATATCAAATTTCAAACTCTACTACAAAGCCATAGTAATCAAAACAGCTTGGTACTGGCACAAGAACAGACCTCAGGACCAATGGAATAGAATTGAAAACCCAGAAATGAACCTACAGACCTATAGCCATCTAATCTTCCATAAGGGAGCTAAAACAATAGAATGGAAGAAAGACAGACTCTTCAGTACATGGTGCTGGCAAAATTGGTTAACTACTCGTAGAAAACTAAAGCTAGATCCTTATATATCACCCTGCACCAGAATCAACTCCAAATGGATCAAAGACCTCAGAGTCAAAGCAGATACTCTGAAAACATTACAGGATGGAGTGGGAGAAACCCTAGGTCTCCTTGGTGCAGGCCAAAATTTTCTTAATAGAGACCCAGAAACACAACAAATCAAAGAAAGGTTGGACAAATGAGATTGCATGAAGTTTCAGAGTTTCTGCATGGCAAAGGACATAGCTAGCAAGATCAATAGAAAGCCCACGGATTGGGAAAAGATCTTCACTAGCCATAAAACGGACAAGAGTCTCATATCTAAAATATACTTGGAACTTAAAAAATTAAATCCCCCAACAATAAATCCTCAAAGAAACAACTGTCGAATAAATAAGTGGACTAAAGACTTAAAGAAAAACTTCTCTGAAGAAGAAAGAAGGATGATCAATAGACACATGAAGAAATGCTCAACCTCCCTAACCATAAAAGAAATGCAAATCAAAACAGCATTGAGATACCACCTCACCCCAGTTAGAATGGCAAAAATCAAGAACTCTAATAAAAACAGATGCTGGAGGGGATGTGGACAAAAGAGAACCTTACCTCATTATTGGTGGGAGTGTAAACTTGTTCAACCACTTTGGAAAGCAGTATGGAGGTTCCTCAAAAGACGTCACATAGAGCTCCCCTATGACCCAGCAATCCCACTTTTGGCATTTACCCAAATGTTTACAAACAAGATCACCTAGTTCTTGACAGGCTTCTTTGCTTTATCCAGGGAGTAGCTCTCCAGGAAATCACAGAGGAGAGACTGAAGTCTGTGCTCTCAGAAGTTCCAAGGCCGCGTTCAGGGTCCTCCCCACTCCTTCCTTCCCACACAACCCCCCCACCCCCAGCCCAGTCCCTGGGCCATATTGTCTTCCTTGGCTTCCAGGATTTGTTTAATCCTGCTCATCTTGTGAAAGCTTCTTCTGCACACCGTGGTAATGGCAGAGTTATTTTCATGAAGGCTCTGCCTCTTCAAGGAGACACTGGGCCTCTCACATGTCGCAGCCAGCTTGCAGTACCGAAGTGGCAGACGCTCACCGGAACCACATAGGGCAGGGAGATCGAGGAGTAGGGCCAGATAAACAGAGAGGGGAAGGTTGAAAATATCTGTGAAAATAGTATTAAGAAACCTGATTGGATGAGCAGGTTTGGCAGAGATGTGGAGGAGAGATGAAAGAAGTGACATTGATCAAGATGCATTCTTCTCAAAAATCGACATTGTATTGAGACTCCTATGTACCACGACTTAACAGAAATCCAAAACCTACTGAATGTAAGGATTAAAAATTTTAAGTTTTTGCAATATTTTGTGGATACTAATAACATTGAAATAAAGAAGTCATTTAAAAACAACAAGAAATGGTTGTCCAGAGAGAATGAGGTACACAAAGGATCACAGGGACAAACTGATCGAGGTGGTAGATGGACATTGCCACCTGTGTTGAATAATTCTGAGGAATCTTGGAGGTTATACTTGCTACTTTGATTACTGCACTAGCATAGTATGGCTGCATACTGACAGGTGATAAACAAAGAATGCACAGAATACATAAGAAAATCACATGGAATTGTCAGAAATTGAAGAGATAATAGGAGCCAAATACTTGATCCAAGATAGCCTCACACTTCATGTCCTTTTTCCATTATAAGAAGAGTAATTTTCACAAGAAAATACTGCATGTCTATTCTTAAATTACAATTATTTTAGATAATACTTATAATCATCGTAAAACTTCATTAAGCCTAATAACAAATATTTAACAATATTCATCACATTGTCCGTAATAATCATTTTAAATATTATATACCTTTACCCATATAGTATATATGAATGTACACATACATACTTAGTTGTGAGTTAAGTAGACCTGTCTGAGATTTACTCTAAAATTATTCCATAAGAACTTAAGCTATGACACTAGGTTGGATGGTGCTTCAAAGTTCTACACCTATTGCTAATCAGTGTTAAATCCAGGTGGCTCCATACCCCAGGCTGACATTCAGTACTTTTGTATTTTTATGCTCACTGCTGTTTTAAAGAGGTGCAAGCACTACATAGAAATCGCTGAGCCAAACCATATCAAGTTCTTCAAAGAACAGATGTTCAGTATCCATGGTTCACCCAAGAGCAGCAAGCACATCGTTTCCTGAGCGCACACACTGAGACAAAAATAAAGATGTCAAAGCTAGGTTTCTCTGCTAGCATTTTCTTTTCCAAAGGGTGGTAGAAATTTGCCATGTCCTTAAGCAGAAAATTTGAACACCTCTTATTTATGTAAAATAACCTATCATGGTTTGTATTATACCAAAGTAAATTTCATAAATGTCCTCATTCAGCCTCATTATAGGGCTAGTGTATTTTACATCTTCCCAATTCTAAATATTGAATAGCCAGAAAAGAATAAGGTAGATGGGGTTGGGAAGGTGGCTCAGTGGTAGAGCACTTGCCTTGCATACATGAGGCCCTGGGTTCGATTCCTCAGCACCACATAAGCAAAAAGAAAAAAGCCAGAAGTGGCACTGTGGCTCCAGTGGTATAGTGCTAGCCTTGAGCTAAAGAGCTGAGGGACAGCGCCCAGGCCCAGAGTACAGGCCCCACGACCGGACGTAGATCTCAAATGCCATTTTGTCATTCCATGTCTCTCAAGAGTCCTGGTACTTTTGCCTGGAATTTAGGACCAATTTCTGACATTCAGGGTTTACTAAAAGAGGGGAAGACGTGATGGTGACTGACATCTCTACTTCTGTAGAACACTCACTAAAACTTTCCTACTTTGGTCAGAATTATCATGTACTCTAGTGGCATCTTCCTGATATTACAAGCAACCCCAAAAGCCAAATACACTTCAGTGAACTATATATTTACTCTAATTAGATAATGTCTTCATTTACATGTCTGTACTTTTATCTAAGATTCCTTATTTTATCAGAAATTTGTGCCAAACATGATTACCTAAATGGAATGTCATGCAAAGGAAAATCCAGTGTTTAGTCTTGTCTGGTTATGGTACAAGGCTGAAGAGGGGCTTTCACTGAAGTGTGTGCTGTCCCTAACAGACACTAACAGCAAAAGGATTTTCATTTTCCATTATGGTTAGTGATGCAACTTGTCTATATTTTCAATTTCCAGAGATAGGACACTGGCAAATGACAGAAAAGCTCTATAATAGGCTAATTGCTTCTGATTGTGCAGAGCATCAGAGAAAGATAATGACTGTCTTCTCTAATTTCTCATCTCATAGGATGATCAGATAAGTAGGAGTTAGTGAAGTCCATGCTGCAAAAATTTGTCTGAAGTCACTGTAGAGCTCCAGTAGCCAAAATTCTAAACAGAGATAACAGACATGTTAAATGTTTCATAAATGTCTGTTACCTCTACTACACATGTTCTGTGTTCCATGTGTTCCATGAATTTCCAACTCCCAAGGTTCTCATATGAAATGCAAGGAAATGTGATGCAACCATAAGATTGTGATAATATGAATCAAATGTTTTTGAAGTATAGAGGATTCAGAGTATAGAAAACTTCTGCAAAGAGGGGGACAATACAGATAACAATCTAATGTGTAGCCTACAAAATTAAGAAGAGTGAATGAAGATGTGGGTGTGGGAGAGGTTGGTGAGCATGGTGATTGTAGTGACATCTATCCATATGTATTGTAATCATGAACGTGTGTAAATGGCAATTCCTTTGTGTAACCACTTAAAAATAATGATTTTAAAAATTAAAAAAAAAATTTCCAGCCCTGATTATGGGCATGTTGCCAACAATAACTACATTTTCCCTCTGCCTGATCTGTCTCTTTTGATCTTCCTTAAATGCCTTATAGTATCACTTTCAGCCTTGCATCTTTTCTTTCAATTTTATATATGATTGTTTCTGCTTTGCTTAGGAGTGATTGAGTTAGAAAAGAGCTAAAATAATATTTTCATCTCAAAATAATTGCAACTTTCCAGGTATTATTATGAAATATGTCAAAAGCATATATGGGTATGGATCCTGGAGGTTTTAGTCTTTTAAGACCGTATTGTAATAAGAAAACTGGCATGTAACATGTAAGAGATTCTGAATCCAATGAGTTACTTAAGAAGTAGAGAAGTATTCATTATAGATGGCCAGATGGAAAATATTTCATGCTTTGGTGATCATATGATTTCTTTTATAACTGCCAGAGTTTACTATTATAGACATAAAATACCATAGATAATGCATTATGAATATGAATGAACTCCAATACAATTTTATTTTAAATCATGGAACAGACTAAGCTTCACCTACAGTCTATAGTCTTCTAACCTATGTTCTAACGCAAACATACAAACAACTAAAAATGATTATGTTGTTTATTGATATCTCTGCTAAGTAATTTGAAATTATAAGTATTCCTAGAGAAGAAACTAAAGACTTAGAAAAGAATCAAACATCTATTTTGCTAAACAATGAAGCTAGCCATCAATGCGTAATTTTTATTATATATTATTCTATTGTCTGTAATGGGACTTGAGCTCTTTTTGCTATCAGTCGCTACCAGTAATTTGAGTGGTTAATTGGAGATAATAATCTCATAGGAACTTTCCTGTCCAGGTTGGCATGGAACCGCAGTCCTTAGATCTTTGCCTTCTGAGGAGCTAGGATTATAGGCGTGAACCACCAGTGTCTGGCTCAATGCCTTATTTTATGCTAGATGTATAGCTATGGCTATAATGATAAGATCTAATTTTGGGGACTTTAGGAGGAATTAGAGCATATAGATTATATTACAGAACTATTTGAAGATATTCAATCTTAAGTAAGGCATTTGTATGTTCTGATTTGTATGTTATTATAGCTTGGCTTCTGTTCAGAGAAAAGACATCAGAGAGAATTAGTAGCAACATGAGGACCATAAAGCATAGGTCTTTAGCACAATGAAGTCTTGGTGGCTTTAGTCACATTGGTTTTGATGGTGATAGTGAAGAAGTGTTGTAATGATAGTAACAAAGTACAGTGTAATTTTGGATATATCACTGGTAATGTAGTATAGTATAATGTTGGTGTTCTTATTGGATGGTGGTTGTCAATGTATTAGGGAAAATGAAGAGATATAAACAACCATAATGTTGGCTTTCTCCACTTCTGTTTTATGTAATATAGAGCCATAAACTGCCTAGTATGGCTAGAGGGATTTAACATTAAAATTAGAAGTGGGCCATGGCCAATTAAAATCTTAGTAGATATGCTGATGAATGACCTTGTTTCTATGGCCTTTGACCTAACTTACCTTCCCCCTTTCTCCCTCAGTGTGATATGCCCATTCATATCAAGGGACATTGTGTTCTTCAGTCACAATGAATCATGTATTCTCCATTGAGACTGCATTATTCTTTTTATGAACATCACAGTCACAGTTTAAATGAGTAATTTATCTTTCTAAGTTATTGCAGTGACTCATGTTAAACTGTCTGATTAATATGTCTTTCAAAGTACGCTATAAATTTCTTCCAATTTTTGAAGCTTTCTCATCTTTCAATGAACAGGTGTCTTCTTATGAATTATCACATACAAGAATAATATTTTGTTCAGTAACTGTTGTTCGATCATTAATTATATTATGAAAATAACAAAAACGTGTTTTCAAAAATAAAGCAATAATACATTCATAGTATAATGAATAATATATAATGTCTAAAGTTACACAAATAAATAGGAAAGTGCATACAGCTATATTGTTTCAAAAAAGAAGGTAGAAAGTCAAGGAAATATTAACACACCATTTTCAGTATTGTAAAACAAAATAACTAAACTTAAAGTGTTTACTTTGTACTTGATAACCAACACTATACACACCTTAAGATTTTTAAAGTACATTTTAAATACATAACATTCTGGGGAGTGCAAAATAATTATTTGTTGGGCTGAAAAGCTATGAAAGAAAAATTAAAGAAAGATGATGAGTCCTTTTGTAGAATTGAAAGTCGTCCGTGACATTATTGACAGAAAAAAATTTAACATATTTTTGTTGTACATTTAATTTGTCTTTGTTAGGATGAGGAAGACAAAATAGATGTATAAGTCAAGATATTCTAAAGTAAATATAAAGTTGAAACAATTGTTAATGAAGTCATAGAAGTTTTGATGAGTTGTAAGGATGCTATGGATTTTTTTCACATAACTTTCATCATGTAGAATAGGAACTTCATATACCTATGTAATATCTTAGTAACTCTTAAATTTAATCTCTGTTTCAGCTACTTACCAACTCTTAACCTTGAGTAATTGATGTGATATCTCAGTATGCCTTTAATCAAAATATGGTGTAAATTTCATCGATACACATATGTGGTTGGTTTGTAAAATAACATGTAGTAAATATATTGATGAATTTTACATAGCACCATTATGTAAACACTATAAGATAAAGATTTACGTTATAACTGAGGAAATTCATCTAAAGACCATTAAAATATATTCCATAAAAAACATAACACAATCTGTTCTTTTTTGAACTAATAAAGTATTTATTGGAAGAAAGTAAAATATAAAATAGCTATTAAGTTCAAAGGTAAATATAAAAAAACAGATGTTAGAGCTTGGATCTAAAGTCTTACAAATTGAGTAACAAAATGATATTGCATATGCAGGAGGTATGGTGGAGACATTTAAAAATGTTAATTAAAATTGAAAATTCATATATCCAATCCCAATAATGCATTTCTGGATATGAATTCTGAAGACATTTTATTCAATATACTCAGAAAACACAGTATAGAGTATTTTTTTCAAAGAAAAAGTTCACAGAGAAATTAGCCTAGATTTAAAAATTGCCTTATATCTATAATATAAAAGATCCTGTATTACTCAACCAGAAACGATAAGTGAAAAGAATAATAAATCTCATGATAAGATAGTTGAGCATACAACAGACTTTGTAGGAAACTACTTACATTTGAACCATGTAAATCTGTAGTTCTTGTCATAAAGTAACATGTTATTTAAGAAACATGTGCATAATGAAAAATTATGTCAATTGGATTAAATTCTAAATTCAATTCTCTCTTAGATATCTTCATAGAATTTTTTTTATCATACACAGAAAACTCTAACCATCTGGATAAAGTGTTATTTTACTAAGTTACATAAAATGTAATACTTATATCTTCTTTATTATTTTGATTATTAATGTTAAGTGTTAAAAAATGTTCGTAGTTGTGAGCTCTCTAAGAATCCATTGAACTCCACAGAAGTGAGGCATGACTTTTGCTCAATATTTCCCACTATCTTTCAACAATGTCATTTCTTTCACAGGGAATAATACTCAACAGGTAAAGATACTGACCAATAAAGAAGTATAGTAGCAAAGAATACAACCATTTTTTCAACATACAAACCCAAATGCCACATTAATTTTTCTGCATTGGCTTTATCTCTAAGCATATAGTAACAGTATTTCTCAATTATGCCTAAAAGCTTCATTGAAACAGTACTCTTGAGCTAGAAAAAGAAACTTTTTAAGAACCTATCTATGCATCACATACAGCACCATCACAAACAAACTATATAACTGCCTCTTGTCAGATTAGAGGAAGAAAACATAGCATTTGAACCCTATGCTGAAAAAATAATGGGCATTTTGAAAGAAACAGAGATCTGACATTGATCTTTATAGTGAGAAATTTAGCTGTATGCTAATTTCAGGCATATTAAATATGAATATACATATATATGTATATATGCGTGCATGCATGTGTATATGTACATATATATGTATACCTGTATACACATGTACAAATATATGCATTTATAAAATTATAGCCTACATCTATACATACATAGCATAGGAAAATATGAAAATAATAGAGGAAAATGTGCCTACACATTAGGCATTTTTAGAACAATATTTATTTTAATAAACAATCATTTGTTTTGAGAAATTATTTTCTGGACTTTTCCTTTTACTGTCTGTATTTAAGTTCAGTCATCAATATTTTCTAACTACACATACTATTCCATCAGATCCACTTGTTTCAGCCATCTCATTTATATATCTTACACTGATCATATCAATACCTTCCCAACTGTTTTACAGAACATTCTGGAGTCTACACAGTTAATTCGGGTTTTGATTATTCTATTGTAACATTTTGAACAATCATTTTTCATCATTGTGAAAGTGGGTGATGTGAATTGTAGGATATTAAGTAAAACCTAAAAATATAATATGCAAAAAGTTGGCCTCTCAATGAAGAGTGCTACCCTTTGTATTATTCCTGGCAGTCAGAAAACTCTAGGTGTTACAATGATGTGTAGGTGAACAGTATTTTTCTTTCCATAACTACAATCTCAATTCCTCATCCTCAAATATCTTGGAAACACCTCTCAGAATATGAAAGTGACTATGTGTCTCCATAAACTTTTGGTATGCTTTCAATTCAATTTTCCAATCTATTATCCTGATATGTTTACCATGATTGGCCCCATTGTGTATACTCTCAGCCACATTCCTTGTTTGCATCTCTTTCTGCAAGGCAAGCAATCTTCCTAAAGCTGTCACAAATTTTGTGTTTCTTTTCTTTCATCTTGAAGGATATAGGTTTATATTTTTAATGTTGTCATTCAATAAAGCAGACTGTGAATATAACACATCTTGATCAATTTAACCCCATTCATCATTCTCCCCATCCCTCCCAGCCCTACTCTTTCCCTCAATTTTCTTAATCATGTAGGATATGAGTTGAATGTTATGACTGCATTTCTCCTGTCACGGAATTTTGATTACTTCCCTATTAAAGTGAAGAAATATCACTATATCATTCAAAATGGTGCTGGGTGTCATGGTCTCCTTGGAGATTGTCCTCATGAAGTGAACCTTAGGGTGTGTCAAGGTACATACTTGTCAGATTCAATTCTTCTCTTCCAGGACAGCATTTGTTTTGACATCACATTTTTTCTTTACAAAATCTAATACAGCTCTCAAAAGACAGGAAAATCATGTCATTGTTTCCATTCGAACAATCAGCACAGTTAAAGTTTACTAAATTTAATTCAGACAGACATAAAACACTTTGAAACCACACACACCACACAAACAATGGCTTTTTAAGATAAATCCAAACCAATAACAAAGTAACATATCTAGTAGTAATGCAGAAGTATATTTATTCACTGAACTATTAAAATATAGATTAAAATTTATACCTCCTCTAAATCATCAAAACCTTAAATTATGGTACAAAGTAGGACAAGATAGAAAATTTAAGATAGAGCGATATAAAGAAAAAGGCAATGAATGGAATAATCATTAATGTACAATATTAGATGCAATCTTTGATATTCCAACATTCAGTAGGAATTAAGCTAGTTTTGCAAACAGACTGGTTGCCACAGGCTTCTTAGTCTCTTTCTAATAGTAAGTATTTTAATTGTTCTTAGTAATGTTTTCTCAGATTGTGTGTACAATTTTATATACAGTTTACAGACAAATTTATTGTGTTTTAATAGGCTAAAATCACCCTCAAATATCATCAGGTCCTTCTTTCTAGAAGATATAAGTTATGTGAAGTCTTTTTGTCGTGTGGATAAATAAACTATTGAGATGGAGAGATTTCCCAGGGGCCCAAAATGCAATCTACTTGTTATCTCATAAAGGAGAAAAAAGACAAAGATTTGACACACAAAGTGGAAAAGGTGGAGCCGACCAGGCACATTTGAAGATGCTGTGTGTAGGGCAGCCACAGACAGGAAGGCAGCAGCCGACCCCAGAGGCAAGAAAAACAAGTAATGGATTCCGTTTTAGAGCTGTTCAAGAAAGCTGGACTTAGTAACAGCTTGTCTTTGATCCTGTGAAAGTAATTTTGGATTGTCATCCCAAGAACTGTGACACAGAAAATGTCTAGTGTTTGAACAAATAGGCTTGTGGCAATTTGTAATAGTAGCCATGTAACACTATGTTTGAGAGGATCTAAATTTTAATTTAAAATAATTATGTTTTTATAATTAAAATACTTTTTTATGTAAGGAGTTTTATCATCCTTTTTGAGAACTCCATTACATAATTATACTGGTGCATATATTTTTGTTACATACATTTATTGGGTTTGCAAACAAGAATATTTATGATGTGTAAGACCCCACTGTAACTTAGTACAATTTATCCAATTGCTCCCTAAGTCGACAGTGTGAGTTTGTATATCCAAGTGGAGTACTTTTTCCATGTCCTTCACAAAATGGATATTATTAATTTAAATATTTTTTAATTTAAATAATTTTAAATTAATATTATTTTAATATAGTTCACTATTTCATTTTTCTTGTGGTGCTAAGGAACTTGTGAACTCTACACAAGCATTCTGCTACTGAATGATAACTCAGCCCAACAATAAGGTGCATTATGATACAAATATAGTACTTTGTCATATATTTATTAACATTAATTTACTAAAAGCTTATCAAAATAAATTTCATCAATGATAATTTAGGCAATAGACCATTTATCTTTTCAGTGAAATAGCTGGATCATAAGCCATACTTAATGGAATATAATTTTAAAACATTTTCCAATTTTTATTCCTTACGTTGATGAGTCTCCAGTAAAATATAATCTCCTTAATAAATATTACATTCATACTGTAGGTTCTTTCCTGTCACCTACAAAAGCTCTGCACCTTTTAATACTGCATAATACACTCCAGCTCCAATTGCAAAGTAGTTTTTGTTATAGCTTTCAAGAGTGTGTGTATGTGTGTATGTGGTGCACATGGTGTGCCTCGTGCATCATGACATATGTAATATATAACTGATGCTGAGTAAAATAATACAAAATGCGAAAGACATTTTAGATAATCCTAAGGGGCTTGTAAACACTTCACACAAACAAGTTGCAGATTGCTCTCAATTGGCTGGAAGCAATTTGAGGATAAAGAAAATTTAGTTCATAAAGATTTATAGAATAGAATAAAGATATTTGAAATACATTTTTCAGGTTTAGGTAGTTATAGATTTCAAGACTTCATTGTAGTTCAATGGCACATATACAAATCTGAGTCAAAAATCCCAACGTGTCATGAGCATTTGTAATGAAATATTAATATTGGTGAAGAAAATTTTCCCAATACTGCCCAGAGCCATAGACTAACAGGATTACCATATAATTGACTCATTTTGTCCTTCCCAAGGGACAAAGTGCTTGAGGTAATTGTTTCCTTAATGACTTCTGTACTTCTTAGAGACAAAAGATGTTAACTTCCATTTTTAAAAGTCCTTTAAATTAAATGTTTTCATTCTCCATAGCTGCACTTTTCAAATGGATAGATAGACATTATTAAAATGTTTTGCTTGGATTAAAAATAAAGTTATGAAATTTAACAAGAAATGCTGTGATTTGTAATCTACAAATTATATATGTATACTAATTTATATATGTTTTCCTCCTCCTCCTCCTCCTCTTCCTCCACCTCCTCTTCCTTCTGGCTTTCTGGTGGTTTACTGGAGATAACAGTTTCACAGACTTTCCTGACTTGGCAGGTTTCAAACTGCGATCCTCAGATCTCAGCTTTCTGAGTAGCTAGTATTATAGGAGTGAAACACCGAAGCCTGGCTGTGTATGTTTTTACATTTATGATACAAACATACATATACTTGTATTCCTTTTAAAGAATTACAATTAAAATATTCGTTTGAATATTTTAGCAAGAAGTGACAGAGAAAATGGCATCTTATACTTTATGCTTTGCAACAATACTGCAATATTTGCTTAGGACATCTGTAGTATACCTTCATACTAGACTCTTTAGTTCTAAATATTCCATTATTCTTGTTTTTTAGTTGTTTTTAATAAGTTTTTTATTGTGAAAATATTGTACAGAGGGGTTACAATCATATGAGCAAGGTATTGAGTACATTTCTTATCAAGCATTGTGGCTTCCTCCTTTGTTTTTCCTCTATCATCCCTTCCCTCCCATCTCCACAACTATATTCCCCCTTCCCAACCACCCCCCACCTAAAGTGTAAAGTTTGTTTTTCAACGTAGTATCTTGTACATCTCATTGTTGCAATGGGTCAACCTGTATCCCTATTTCTTTTGGGCTAACTGATTATATCCTGAACTTCACAAAATTCCCTGATGGTTTACATATAAGCTTATGTTTAAGAAATGCTAGTTTGAATATTTGCCTCATTGGAATTAAGGACTACACCATGAATACTTTAGAATAAAGTGGAAGCCACAAAAAATAAACAATTTGTTCCACTCCCCAAATTATACCAACTTCAACTACAGTGAAAACAGGGGTTATACTGTGGGGGAGGGACATACAAAGCAACAAAAAAATTCACATGGTACCTTAAAAATACGTTAGAAACAATAGCAAGCAAGAAAAAAAACACTTGTGTCCTTATCCTGGGGTTCATTTCATTAAAGTGTATACCGATATTTCAGATATTTTCAATGAATACATATCCATCTACTACTCTTCTTCTACTTGCTATTTGTTCCTTATTCCTTTGTGCCATTTTAAAACATCACTTTCTGAATACCCAGTTTCTAGAGTTCACTACATGGTCAACCTAAACCTAATTCAAAGTTCAATTCCATTTTCATATGCCTTTGGAGAGTATCTTTTAATCAATTTTCTTACTTTGACATAATTTTTGACTAATTTTTGCCATTTATATCTATATCAATGTGGATAAGACTTTGATTTTTAAGAGCTACCTAATAAAAATTAAAGCACTGCATATTAACACATAATAATATATTCATTTCATGCTGGTAATTGATTTTGAATGTTTTAAATTAACTAAGAAAAAGAAATGAAAATACAAGGACTTGGTTATGCTGTAAAGCCTGAGAATTTCTCTGAGAATTCTATTACCCAGTTGTCTTACAGGAAGAGGTAATTTTATCAGTGGAGAGAGAGAGATGGTGGGGGGGAGATTGGGATTTTGGTTATTGAAAAAAGAGGGAAAAATGAATTAATTACATAACAATTTTTTCATAGCCCATGAATTGGCTACACATTTCTGAATTTGAAGAAGATTTTGTATTTTCTACTCAACCTGTGACAGTATCATATTAGGACTTTCTATGGAACTCACTGAAACAACTGCTATTGCTGGTAGGTTGTGCCTGTAATCCTATTTACCAGGAAGCAGAGATATAAGGATTGTGGTTCAAAGCCAGCCCAGGCAACAAAGATGAGACACTTATCACCAATTAACCAGTTAATGACTGCAAGTGAAACTGTGGTTCAAAGTGGTAGAGAGGTAGCCTTGAGCCAAAAATGCTTAGGGACTGTCCTCAGGCCCTGAGTTCTAGCCCTACACCCAAACCAGAAAAAAATTACACTGGAGGGAGAATGGATGAGAGAAAGTAATGGAATGCTGAATAGCATCAAAGTACTCTAAGTATATGAAAATTTCATGTTACAATCCACTAAAATGTACAAACATTAAAACCCAGTTATCTCAATATATTGCTTAGAACAAGTATTGATTTCTTCTGTTGTGGTATAATGATTGTAATATGTCATCAGAACCAAAACGAAACCTTAGTTTATGTGTTCCTCATCTCATCCAATGTATTTCTTTCTCTTGCTCCCTAAAAGTCACCAACCATAATCACACATAGGTTTCTTCAAAATTAAATGATTAGGAAGATGGAGACAAGGGTTTTTGACAAGGGTTGAAGGAAATTTGTTTTCATTATTGAATTGCACTCAATTATCTAAAACTAGAAAGATTAATAGTATTTGTTTGTTTAATCTTTAAACTTAATAACTTCTCCTTTGAGTAATGCCACTTGTATTATCTAGTAATTTGTTTCACATTTACAACGAGATTGAGCCAACCAAACCTCATGCAAAACTGTTAGTATGATTCTGGAAAAGAAGAGGTCAATTTCAAATTATCATGATTCCACAGTGATTTTTCAAGAAAGAAAATTAAATATCACTGTTATGTAACCATGATATTGTAGGAACAAAATCTAATAATGATGTTACTGTACATATTTTCATTAAAATTTGATAGACAAGTTTTGAGTAAAAATTATGACTATGTCTATGTCTGATTACAGTGAAATACCCAAAATATTTTTTTCCATGGGACTACAAAATTTTACTAGTGAGTGATTTATGACCTGAGCTAAACTAGATCTTAGCTGCTACAGTACATATAATTTCTGAGCGAGTACATTTGTTATGAAAGAAGAAAAGTTAATTGTAGTAATCAGGGGACAAGGACAAGCCATGCAAAATCCTGTACAGCTATTTTATTCTCCTCAGTGGAAGGATATAGAGGAAAGATTGATATACTTAGACCTGAAAATGTCTACTTGAACTGACTCAGCTACTTTGTGGCTATCCTGTGTGAGTTTGGGCATAAATCCTCTGACCTTCAGATGCTGTTTGTGAAAAAGCTGTGGAAAACATCCTTGTCTCCAGAGTCTATTGATTAATAAGAAAATGTTAACGCACTAATTTATTAGTAAAAGAACAATTTATTAAAGTCAATAATTTCAGAAGTATGATATATATGTCTACTAATATTTGATTTGAAAGTCAAACTGTTTTGATGATGTGGTAAGTACTGTATTTAGTACATGGACACGTTGACATCATGAACAACATTTACACATTTTGTTTGTGGTCTTCTGGCAATTTGGATAACTCAGTATATTTTTTCTAATAACAAATGGGACACAGCAATGCCAGGATGCACATGGGTTGGACTGCCAAGCTCCCATGTCCTGAGAAGATATACAGCTTTCAAGTGTCACTTCTTTTCTCTTCCTCCAGAGACACAACTATTATTCCACAGTTCCTTTTGCTACTCCAGAATGAGTAGACCTCACATACTGAGTTGTGGCATTTTACACTGCATTTTTTATTATTTTTTAAATTTTATTTTATTGTAAAGATGCTGTGCAGAGAGGTTATAGTTAAATGAATAAGGTAATCAGTATATTTCTTGTCAAGGATTTTTACCTCCCCCTTCGTTTTTCTCCAACGATCCTTTATCCCCCTCACCTCCCACAGTCCTCTGTCCACACCTCGAAGTTATAAAGATCATTTCTAACATAGTGCCTTGTGAGTATCATTGTTGCAATGCGTTGTTATTCCCCTTACCCCCAAAATTAGATAAATGTATATACAAGATGCAGGGTACCAAAATCAAATACATTGAGAACAAGGAATATACCATAGGAGGAAGAACATACAAAGGAAACAAACAAAAAAATCACAGAATACATTAAAACAACAATAAAGAAAAACCTCTTGTGTCATATCTTGGGGTTCACTTGCTTAACATCTTCTTACATGGTCATATTTACATAGCTTCTGTGCATTTCTGCTCATTCGATTAGATTATCCTAGATTTATACTAGTTATTGAAAATAAGGGAAATCATGAGACCAATATTTCTTTCAGCCTTGCTTACTTCACTTAATGTAATTTTTTCCATTTCTTTCCATTTCCTAACAAATGGGGCAGTTTCATTCTTTCTGGGAGGCATAGAGTTCCATTTTATCCATATAGCACATTTTCTTGATCCACTCATCTACTGAGGGGCAACTGGTTGGTTCCATATCTTAGCTATGGTAAATAATGCTGCAATAAACATAGTTGTGCTGGTGGCTTCAGTATGGCCTTGTTTGTGATCATTTGGGTAAATGCCCAAAAGTTGGATTGCTGGGTCATAGGGAAGCTATGTGGAGTCTTACAAGGAACTTCCCACCAATAATGCAGGAGGGTTCCCTTTTGTTCACATCCCCTCCAGCATCTGTTGTTATTAGATTTCTTGATTATAGCCATTCTAACTAGGGTGAGGTAGAATCTCAATGTTGTTTTGATTAACATTTCTTTTATGGACAGAGAAGTTGAGCATTTCTTCATGTTTCTATTGGTCTTTCTTATTTCCTCTTCAGAAATGTCTCTCTTTAAGTCATTAGCCCCTTTTTTATGGGGCAGCTGCTGTGTTGAGGATTTGTTTTTGGATGATTTAATTTTTTGAGTTCTAAGCATATATTAGATATGAGGCCCTTGTCCATTGTATGGCTAGTGAAGATCTTTTCCAAATCTGTGGGCTTTCTGTTGCTAACTATGTTCTTTGCGGTGCAGAAGCTCTGCAGCATCATGCAATCTCATTTATTCAACCATTCTTTGATTTGTTATGTTTCTGGGTCTTTATTAAGACAATTTCTACCTGTGCCAAGACGGGTGGGAAGACCTGAGGCTACGTTATAAGTATTAATACATAAGTTTTTAATACATTTTAATAAATAGTCTGTACATGTAAGACAGATTACTTTTTGTGTGTGTTGTCTTGATCCAGACATTTGGAATATGGTCAAATATGCAAAGGAAGACAAACAATATAATAATATTCAGCTTTGAACATAGAAATTATTCTCCTTTTTCTTCTCCCAGGTGTGTCAATCAGATTAAAAACCATCATTACAGAATTAATTCATGAAGCCAGATACTTTTCAGATGATTGTCAGCTCTTTTCCTTCATTCATCTCTGCAATAGATTCTCAAAGGCATTTCTGCAATAGATTCTCAAAGACAGCTATATATATTTTACTCTCATTGTATACAAATTATTTAATTTTCCTTCTAATATCACCATACCAACCACTAAATCCCATCTAGTGCACCTGAGCTATCCTAACCTGTATCTCTCTTCAAGCTCTTCTATCTATAATTTACACTAGCCATTCATATATAGAATCATCTATAGCATATGACTCCTTTGACTTCAAAAAATATATAATAAAATCAAAGACAAGGAAAAATCTACAGTGTGGGTTCTATTTTCAAGTGAAGTCATTCATTGAGTACTATAATTCAAAAACAATTTTTTCTTCATGGATCTCATGAAAACTAATTTGTATGCCATTCTTGTTTATTTTGTTATTGCTTATTTGCAAGCAAAGGCATTTAAACTCAAGGCCTCATAATTGGTTGGCTTGCATACTTGTTGGGCTAGCATCTAGAAACTTATGGAATGAATGGAGATCAAAGTAAAGATGTTGATGTCATGAAAAGCAAGTGACACCACCAGATATCACTCCCTAGGAATCTGGAAATTAATATAAACCATCTCTACTTGGTTCTTCTTTGGTGTGATGGAGAGGATTTTTTTTGTTTGGTGATATTTAAAGCTTGATGGATCTCATAGCACTGCCATAAACAATATGAAAGTCCAAATTTTCTTTCACATCTGATTTTTAAAATAGTTTCCACTATCACTATTTAGAATGATTTTTCCCTTGACATATCATATTGCCGCCATTTATATTTATAACTTTCTATTTGCCTGAGGAGTCTGGAAAACTCCTGAGATGTGTCATCAGAGCCATGTGGCAGAAAAAAAATGTGTTCTTTTGTTCTATAATTTCTACACTCTTCTGCTTTGAGCTTCATTTGAAATATTAATGCTCAAATAAGGATAAAACTCAGAGGAAAACCATGGAGAATGTTAGAATAATTTCCTATTATTGCAGCTAAGTATGCAATAAGTGGAAGATTGAGTTGATACTAAGTTTGCTTGGTTCATTAAGGTAAGGCCTAAGCCAACATGTAGGGCTGAGAAGACAATGTTTTTTTCAGCACTGGTAATTTGAGAAATACAGACAACAAAAATGCATATTTTCAATTGTAAGTACCTGGAAGTATGAAATACATGGTATGTATCACTCTGACTTTTTTTCCTTCTTTTTTTGGTATAGTTGGAAGTTGGAGTTTCATGAAGAAGTTATACTACAGTGTCTATATACCAAGAAAAATAAACATTGACGGAGGTATAAATATGGAGAAATGTATCAGAAAGAGTCTTTCAACTAGATGAGATATGCGGATCAAATAACTTCTACTTCTGAGAGAACATTATAGGTAAAAGAATAATGTATTTAACAGTGTTCTTTCTAGATTGCACATTTAAATTTATTAGGCTCAGATATCTATCATTTCTTTTTTGGTACTGTTGGACTTTGAATAGTGCCCTCACACGTGACAGGTGGGTCCTGTACCACCTGAGCTTCAGTATTTTTTGTTTAGTTATACAAGTCATAGCTCAAATTTTTGCTGGAACATATTCTGTCTGAGATCCTCCTAACATTGTTTCATGTGCTTAGTTGCTCTTAGTTTTGCCTCATTCAGTGTATCTGTTAAAGTGGAGTCTCATCAACAACATCCTTGAACCATTATCCTTAAATATCCACTTCCTGAATATATGGAATTATGGGCTAGAGATACCTCATTTGGCCCTTAAGTTGTTATGAGTCTTTTAGAATTGTACATCAATGCTGTTTTATCTTGCAATTTAATTTATAAAACTTGGAAGATTATAACAAGAAGAGATGTTTTTAGGAGAAGATAAGACAAAACTTTTGTCTTTATAAGTTGCAATACATGATTCTTTGTAAAAAAAAAAAAAAAGACTTATGAGCTAGAAGAATAGACTTTAAAAAGTTGAAACTGGGGATAAAATTAAGTAAAAAAAATAAAAAAGCAAAAAAAAAGTGTTTCAGTAAAACACATTGTTGTTTTGCTCAAAATTTCCCAGAAAACATACCTGGAAGTATGAAATACATGGTATGTATCACTCTGACTTTTCTAAGAATAGATGGTTCTCTAAGAATAGATGGTCATACAAAAGTAGAGGTGTGGCTCAGATGTACTTGTTCTGATGAATGAGACCTTGAGTTTACACCTCAGTATCTCCAAGCAAAAAAATAAAAAAGGAGAAAAATCACCTCAGGGCTAGGAAATATCTCATTTCCTTATCAGGGTCTTTAGTATAGTGCTATATAATAACATCTACAGCAGAAACAGTTTATACATTGCACTCTTTGTTGTGGGGCTTGAACTGGGAGTTGTCCCTGTCCCTGCGCTCTTCAGCTCAAGGCTAGCGCTCTACCTACCACTGGAGCAGCAGTGTCACTTCCAGTTTTCTGGTGGTTTATTTGAGGTAAGAGTCCCAGCTACTTTCCTGCCTGGGCTGGCTTTGAACTGTGATGCTAAGATCTCAGCCTCCTGAGTAGCTAGGATTACAGGTGTGAGCCACAGGCACCTGGTGCACTCTTCTTTATATCTGCTTCTTGTTCTTTATAAATGTATTCTATTTTTCATTCAGGTTCTGACTTAGCAAGTACAATTTTTGTGAATGTTTGTTTTAAATTGTATAAAGTGTATCATTTACAATAAACTTGAAACCAACTCTTTTGCCTCAGAACCTCTTTTTTAAACAAGGGATAAATAACAATTTAGGTGAAGGTTGTAAAATCTATGAAAAGTCCATATATCAAAAGTATTAGGCTGATGCTTATTATAATAATGTCTTGACTTTCATTATTTTATGGCAGAGCTATAGAATACCTATAGAGGGCTACACACAAAGTTTACATTAATAATAACTCTGTTTATTAAATCAATCCACACAACAAAATAATGTATTTGTAGTATTTATGATCCTAGACTGTAAGTTGGTATATAAGTAAACTTTATTCTTTAAAATTGTGGATGAAACACAGAATCAGTTTAAACAATAGAACATTCTCAAGTTCTATTTTTCTCAAAACTACTAGTATCTTCATAGAGATAGTTTTGAGGACTATCTCTGGGTAAGACATCTCTTCTTACGGGGTTGAGCCAGCTGATTGCTTCTTGGGAATAAATTTCCATTGCTACGACTGGGAAAATAAGGCAAAAAATAATGAATCCTACACATGTGCATTTTGATGTTCCCTTAGAGAATGAAAATTTAATTATGCTGATCTAATTATGCCCAGATCTACTTTGTCTGATTTGATTACAACAGAATCTAGATTTTGTGTAAGGTTAGTGCTGAATCGGGACTACTTTAATTTCTGCCAACACTAGTTTGCTTGCTCTTTTCATGACCAAAATTTTCTAGCTTATAGCTACAACAACAACAATAACACACACATTTTGATGTCCAGTGTGCTTATGTGCATAATTCATCTCAAAGTAAACCAGAAAATATCATTTAAAAACTTACAAGAATGACTAGAATGAGCAGGAATTGTATTGGTTTTGATAAGGACAAAATAAGGGCTTAGAAGTGTTACAAATGGAATAGCTAATAGAAAGGTAACTTACCTAAGTGCCTGTAGCTTATTCCTGTACTCCTAGCTACTCATAAGGTTGATATCTCAGGCTCATATTTCAGTCAGACAGGGCAGAAAAGTCAATAGGACTTTTATCTCCAATTATCTTCAATTAACCACCTGAAAAGCCAGACATGGAGTTGTGGCTGACAGTGGTAGGGTACTAGCCTTGAACACAAAAAGGACAGCACCCAGGACGTGGAGAAAGAGAGAGAAAGAGACAGAGACAGAGAGACAGACAGAGACAGAGACAGAGAGAGAGAGACAGAGATAAAGACAGAGAGAAACAAAGACAGAAGCACAATTGACTTCTAGTAATACTCTGCAGAGCCATGTCATTCTTAGTCCAAGAATATTACCCCATTTGGGAAAATGTTATATTGTTATGAGGAACAAGTGTTGGCAGATTGGGAAAGATAAATGCCACGGCTTGCAAGCCAGGCATAATTTTCTCAGATCCTTATAATTTATTGTTAACCTGGGGATATAGCAACTTATGTAGCTGCTCCCAACTCAGGATTTCTTGAGGTTGTATCTACTTTCTCATGTGAGAACCAGGTAAAACTACCTTCACACTGTAAATTTTCTCTAGGAAACAATTGCTAGATTTATTGTAAAAGGAATGACATAAATCCCTAGCAGATTTAACAGTTGAGGTTTTAGGGAAGGGGCAAAGACAGTCTGTAGCACCGAGAGAATATGACTTGTTGGCTCAAATGACTGTAAATTCATATGAGAAACCTAAGGCACTTTCTAGCATAGTGATTTACAAATCACAGGAAGGGAGGATTTTTTTAATTATGTGTTTTTAGCTAATCAAAATGTTCTTGGCTAACAGCTATTTGATTAGAAATATGAGATAGTAACTTGGAGCCAACAGATGTTAAAGTTATTCTCTGATATTTTTAGGAAATTTCTCAAAAATAATAAAAGACAAGAAGCAGATAAAGTTATCATACAACGTGGTAATGTAGCCACCAAGTATTTAAAATTTGTTAGTGGTTATGTTGATCCGGATTCTCGATATTCTCAGCTGTAGGTTTCTACTTGCTCTTTCCACTCACGTCTTTGTGTATTTATGAGTTTGGACCCAGTGCTAACTCTTTCTATGAGTCAACACAAATGATCGGGGATGACACTTGCTTAGCCAGTGGGGAGGTAGAATTTGGAGCTTGGAAATATAAAATAACATTTCCTACTGATCTACATAGATGAAGTTTGTCTTTAGGTCCTCTCCAGGGATGAGCCATCTACTATATATGCTTTATAATAAATTAGCATACATGATTCTTTGTGGAAGAAGGACTTATGGGGCTAGAAGAATAGACTGTCAAAAAGTTGAAACTGGGGATAAAATTAAGTAAAAAATTAAAAAAGCAAGATAACATGTTATAAGTATCGATTATTTTATGAAAGTAGAGATACCTGTATTTCCAAAATCGAGTAATTTCAACCAAAAAAAATTCACAATGGTCTTGCATTGTATGCCAAGAAAATCATTGGCAATATATAGGACTAAACTGCTATGACCCCTGGAAATAAATATATGACATATGACATATTTTAATGAATGGTTATTTAATTTCATGTTGTTGGCCTGTGACATTCACTCATATGCCTATTAGATCTTCCTATAAGTGAGGATTTAAACATTTCCTTTAGGGAAGAGTGACTAGGACCAGGTGCAGATAACTATGGACAAGTTCAATTTAGCATAGATTATTTCTTACAGAGAAATGCTGAAAAGTCACCCTGAACTATTTTTGTATATATTTTGATGTAAACCTTTGCCTGAAACACAGAGCTAGATGAAGGGACAGGAGGAAAAGAGGAAGAGAAGGAAGGGGAAGGGGAGGGGGACTAAGACGAGGGGAAGGAGGAGGAAAGGAAAAATAAACTCAAGATAATAAAGAAAATATTATATTATTCATTTCTACTCAAGCCTTCAGATAGGGAAGCCAGTTCATTTTAAAGGTATTCTTTTTCAAGTCATTCACTATGAAAACTCATTAAGGAGCATTCATAGTGAACATAGAAAGTAGCAGTCTGTTAGAATAAAGGGGTTTATTTTTATGCTATGATTTAAATTTGTCTTAAGTTGAGCTTCATTGTTCCAGTGATATATTTAGATCTAAAATAAATAGAAAATCAAAGGTGGCGTTAGATCCATTTTTCTTATATAAAACGCATGAAGTACTATTTATAGGAAAGTAAAACAATAATTTATTTTTAATGTTGGGTAAGAAACACACTTCACAAAGGGTTTTGGCAGCACAATGTAATGCATCCCTTACAGTTGGATTCTGAGAAGTAGATCAGTCTCATGGTAGATGTCTGGAACAGGAAACTGGATTGTAAGCCACCTAACTGGACCCCTATGAATTTGTTTGATTCTAAGTTCTCTCTCTTGTATATACTATGTTTTATCTTAACCATGGTATCTTGTTTTCAGTAGTTGTAGATGTCAAGCACACTATTTGAAACCGTGAGTCAAATTGTACCAAGAATATAAAGAATAAAGTAAAAAAATTCTAAATGGAAAAAAGAGGAAGTAGACAATACATATTCTCAAACTGAGGTGAATCATGGAGGGATTTTTTTGTGTGACACAGAATCATATTCTATTAGTCTGCTCTAAAAATTTCTCTCCTGCTGAAACAATTCAATTTGGAGAGATTTTTACTATTTAGTGTTTGGGGAAGAGCATACACCATGGAGACAGCCTTGAACAGACCTTCTCTTATATAAGTAGTAGCAAGAAAGAGCCAGTCTCTTGTTGGTTACAGTATTCTCTAGTCAGGAGAACCTTGGGGAAATAATGCATTGCTTATGCTCAAAGGAGAAATTTCATGTGAACTTTTGAACTGCAATGTAATACAAGTCTTTTTAACATCTAAATGTAATTCATAATTCTTGTAGAAATATTTGTAGAGCAAAGACTTTTAAAAGTAAATACCAGTTCTCATGTTTTGTTTGCCAGTATAGATTTTCAGGCACATATGTAAATGTGACATTCAAAGATACTTTTTTGCCAAAGTAGGAAAATTTTTCTGTATAATACAACATTGAATTATTCACATTTCTTTGCTAGCAGTATTACATTATATGGTCTCAATTTTTAAAATGCATTGATTCAGTTACAATAAAAAGAAAATAAATTGTTACTTTTTTATTATTTTAGTTTTATTGTCAAGGTGCTGTAGAGCGGGGTTATGTTTACATAAGTAAGGTAGTGAATACATTTCTTTTCAAAATTGTTTCCCCCACTCTTATTTTCCTCCCACTTTCTGTTACTTTTAATAAAATATCTACCATTTATGATAGTTGTCTAATACACAAATAATAATTGTAATAATATTTTAGAGGAAAACAATTGCAAAAATGGGATCTTTAAGAGATTTTTTAAGGAAACTCAAATTGAGCAGACATCTGGAAAGAGCCAATTAATTTTCATTCAGAGAACTTTCCTTTAATATGAAAACCAATTTTCTTAAGAACTTTTATGTTTGAAAACTAAGCTTCATAATTCATGAATCAGGTGAGGAACTTGATTATTTATATTGTTTGGTTATAATCAGTTGGTAAGAATTCACATAATAATTATTAGATAACTCCTCAAGCTTAGAGGATTTATGTGACTACTCTCTCAAGAAAATCCTTTGTTAATAAAGTTTATATGCATGATATTCTCATTGAAGACCTCCATTTTATTGCATGGATGTAAAATTCATATCTGGAGATTAGAAAAGATTATAGGATGATAACTTCAGTATGATACAGAGTGGTTTTTGTTAGTTTGTTTTTTATTTTTAATTTTATTTACCTGTGAACTCATTTATTTATTTATTTTCAATTTTTGGTGGGCATTTGAAGGGTTTTCTCCTTGAGAAAGCTAAAGCATTAAAGTAGTTGTTCCCATGGAAGAGTAAGAAGAAAGTCAAGAAAAATGATCTTATAATCTGCACCTTTATCATATTTTCATTTTGAAGATTTCTGTATAAATGTCAGTTCTGTGGACAATTGTATGCACAATAAAATGCTTCACAAAAAGGATAGAATTATAAGCATATTCCTCTCCTATTTTTAATCTCATTTACATTTCTTTTCAGAAACTAATTTCTAAATAGCAAAAGAAAGGAATAATGAATCATACTGTGCCAAATTTACAAAGAATATTTTAAGTATTTCTTCTGGGCCTGGGCGTTGTCCCTCAGCTCTTCAGCTCAAGGCGAGTGCTCTGCCGATGACTCACAACGCCACTTCCGGTTTTCTAGTGTTTTATTGGAGTCTCAAGGACTTTCTGCCAGGACTGGCTTTGAACTGTGATCCTCAGATCTCAGCCTCCTGAGTAGGTAGGATTACAGACTTGAGCCAAAGGCGCCTAGCTTGTTTTAAGTATTTCTAAAAGTGGAAAATTCCATAGTTCCTACAAGCCCTGTATATTCCAAACTGAAAATTCCAAATTACCTTTGTAAATGAAGGCTTAAAATCGGATTTTATCATTTTTTTTACATATAAATGTATATGTTCTTGTTTAGTGCCTTATCTACAAAACCTAGACAGAATAAAAATTGAAATAGAAACAATAATTTATGAAAGTGTCTGTGTGTATGTGTGTGTGTGAATGGAAAGTAATACCTAATGTTTTAGTAATTCACAGGATTTCTCCCAATCCTAACATGTTAACAAATCTGAGATTTTAAATTAAAAAAAATATAGTCCATAAAAATATTTTAATAATGATTGTGAATCTCTAGTTAC
Source organism: Dipodomys spectabilis (assembly GCF_019054845.1). Taxonomy (NCBI): domain Eukaryota; kingdom Metazoa; phylum Chordata; class Mammalia; order Rodentia; family Heteromyidae; genus Dipodomys; species Dipodomys spectabilis. Next base: position 587,584 of record NW_024870815.1, on the reverse strand, counting down.
TTGTTGATTAATCACCTTTTGTACATGGTATTGCATGAGTTTTGAATGGCCACAATGAATTCACACTCAGTATTGCTTCAAAATAATATAATAGGAGTTGGTAGGGATGGAGAAAATAAGACTTGGCTACAAGATTAATCAGATTATGTTGCTATATATATACTCATGTGAAGTATCATGGGGCAAGTTATTTGAAAAATTAAGATATTATTTAACAAAATGAATGCTAGGTAGCTGACACCTTTCTGTCTGGAGTGTGAGTCCTTGTGGGATTCTATCTGAATAATAACCAGCAAAGTGCCAGGCTAGATATATATGTCAGTGCTAAGGTCAAGGGTAAATTAAACATGAGTGAGATGTTTTTGTCTTCCATGGTCAGTGTGAAGATAAAGCTGCCTAAAAGGAACTCATTTCAGGTACCTGAAATAAGTAGGATATTCTTGAATTCCAGAGAAAATCAGAACAGAGATAATAACTAAAAATATGATTCTTACAAAACTTACAACTGAGAGATACTTAATAAATATTTCCTGTATAAATAGATTGCCTAATAAATTTGATAATAAATTATTGTATGTAAAAATCTTATTTGTATATAATGATCAAGATTACACATGGCATTATTATTTTGGATATAATATTTATTTACATGGTATTTAATTAGTTTTATAATCTGATTGCTCTATATTTTATTATTACATATCAGTGACATTGGAAGAACATGATGAAAAAGAGCTCTTTAAGGAATAAAGCCTGGAGAACCACATTCAGTTCACAAGTCCAGAATACAGAATATTTTCCAATAAAACACATAGCAAGTCAGTGGCATCCGCATGTCTCCATCCCACATGATGATGAGGAACAGACACAAGAAAGTACAAACAGCCAGGTGCCCATGGATCACTCCTATAATCCTAGCTGCTCAGGAGGCTGAGATCTGTGTATTCTGGTTTGAAACCAGCATAGGCAGAAAAGCCATTGAGGCTCTTATCTTCGGTTAACAAGCAAAAAGCTGAAAATGGACGTGTGATCAATGGTACACCACTGGACCTTAACTAAAGAGCTCAGCGACAGTGCCCAGTCCCTGAGTTCAAACATTAACAGAATAGTAGAAGCAAATGAAAATATGATTGAAATAACTTGAAGTAGAATGTAAAAAATATGCTTTTATTTTTTATGTTCTGGAGATTATAAGAATATTTTATATTCCATGTATCATGATTCTACCATGTAAAAACAAATATAAACATTTTTTCAGATTAAATTGTATCTTTCAGCCAAATCAATTGGTAATTGGCAAAGACATTCCTGTTAAAAGAGAACAAATAACTTATGTCTGGACATTTTGACTCACGCCTGTTACCTTCACTAATTAGGAACCTGGGATCAGGCAGATTGTGGCTCAAGGCCAGCTTTAGTATTCTTGTGAGTGAATGAAACATTTTGGATGACTGTGCATGCCTGTAACCTCAGCTAGGCAGGAGGCTGAGATTGTAAAAAGACATTTTATACAACTGGAGGTCAGCAAGTTTGAATTCCATAAGGAAGGCTAGAAGATTGACAATTTAGGTAAGATTTATTTCTGGTAGTCTTCAATAAAAAAACAACTATAGAACAGACTGAGAAATCAAGATTTCAGAAGATCGTATATGTTCCAGTTGTAAGGAGAATTCCTTCTACTGAAAAAAACAATTATACCTATCTCAATTTTTAAGGTTTCCAAATGATTGCATAAGGCCCACCTATGTAGGGAAATGGAATCATCTTACTAGTCTCTACAGTTATTAATTATAATCTAGAAAATTACCTTTACAGAACCATCTAGACAAAACAATCAGGCTCTGGAGCTTTCAAGTGATCCATATATTTAGAAATCACACAAAACAACTGACTTAAAAGTAGACAATAAATAAATAAATAAATAAATAAATAAATCTCTGACTTAACAGTGGATAAGAATAGTTACATTACACAAAGCCCCTATTCTCAGCAACACAAGAGCTTTAATTATGAAGCAGATAGTCTTGAGGTAATGAACACACAAGGATTACTTTGTGAACTAGGTTTAAGCATATACTGTTTTTTCTTTATTGGTTTACAATCATAATTTCTGTAACCAATTTATATTTCTTGTTCTACAGCATTAATGAAATCTGTGTTCTCAACTTAGGATAGCATGTCTCATATTTGTAACCCACTAGCATGGAGCATATTGATTAGATATCAATAAGTGCCAAGTTTTTTTTTTTAATTTATTGTAAAGATGAAGTACAGAGGGGTTTACAGTTGCATAGGTCAAGTAATGAATACATTTCTTTTTGAACAGTTTCATCCCCTTCCTCATTTTCTCCCAGTTGTTTTTCCTTCCTGGTTCCCCTCCCCACAAGTTGTATAGTTCAACATAGTGAATATCACTGCTGGAGTAGTTCCCTATTTGTCCTACCATTTTTGTTCTTCTTTTTCCCTCCCCAGACCAGATAAAAGGTACAGAAATCAAGAACAACAACAAAAAGGATAAAACAGAAAAAAAATCAGTACAAAAAAAAAAAAACAAGAAAAACTCTTGTTTCCATTTCTTGAGTTCATTTCGATAAGCATCATTTTGTATAAACATATGCACATAGCTATTGAGCCCTTGTGATCCTCTCATAAGAATATCTTCCTTTGGATACTACAAAGTAAACAAGACTCAAGAAACAAAGGACCTCCACTCATCTGGCCAAATCATTACTAAATGATCCCATGCTGCTGACCACATATGCCATATATATGTACACATCTGAAGGAGAAGGACACAGTAACAGAGGGAAACAAGGCAAAACACACAACAGCGTGACCCATCAGCTGCACTGGTTGCTCATCAAAACAAACTAAGCAACTAGAGGGCAGTGATGGGAGGGAGGGAACGAGAGGGAAAAAGGAAACAGCTGGCACTAAGCAAAAGGAAAGAAATGTGCATATCACCCAAAGTGGAAGAAATAACTGTATTGTAAAGCTCATAGAACTCATAAATTTTATAGACCACGATAGACAATTTGTCCCATGAAGATTAGAATGTATTTGTGACTTTAACAAAGTATCACTATTTCACAATACTGTCAGATTTGTGAAATTTGTGTAATCACTTAATCACAATTTAAAAAATTGTTATAAAAAAGAATATCCTCCTTTGGTCTCACCGTATGAATATCTAAAGTCCTGTTGAATTTACCATGTCCAAGTATCCATTGGGTTTATATATACATATATATGCATATATATAGGCACATTATAATTATTACAAATGAGGGAAATCATATAACCTATGTTTCGCTAGGTCTGACTTACTTCACTTAGTATATTTTTTCTAAGTCTTTCCATTCCTTACAAATGTCATTCTTTCTGGTGACAGCGCAGAATTTCTTTGGGTATATATACCACATTATCTTGATCCGTTTGTCTACTGAAGGACATCGGGGTTGGACATGGTTGTGCTGGTAGCTTTAGTGTGTGCCAAGTTTTTGTTACACTGAAACAACGTATTTTGCTGAAAACATGTCAGTGAATTAGTTTATTCCTTACTGAGTCAATGATATAACTAATAAACTATTTGAAAAGTGATGAGTCCTATGTTCAAAGCTATCATGTGATGACTTAGCAAAGGATACCACACATCCATATATTAAGACCCTAGGGTAGATGCAGTACTGAAAACAACTATGTATCAGTCTAAAATCTAAAACTTCCATATTTTAGTATGATATTGACTTTTCTAAAAGGAGCAAAGCTGATTTATAAATACTACTGTATGCATTATAGTATATGTGTGTATAGTTATACACATAACTGTATACATAGTATACACTATGTATTTGATTTGATAGATATAATTAAAGTACACATTTAGACAAACAACATTATGTCAAACTTATCTCAGTAAACCAAACTCTGTTATATTTCTTAGGACTAAACTCTCAGGATAGACTCTCTCCAGGTTGTTACAGTGAGCATGACATGGGAACATACGTGTGCTTCAAGAAAGAAAGTAGATTTGGTGTATTTCTAGTATCCAGGGTGGATACTGCAGAAAGTCTCTGCACCAAAATCATTAAGAAATATTTCACAAGAGCATGTTAAAGCTATGGAAACACCTTTTGCTATTTCCTTTGTCGTTAGCTGAGGTTCGAGCAATTAGGAGAATTATGTTTAAAGTACTAAAGGTAACAGTGGAGTCAAGCATGCTGTTGTGTTTTGGTTCCTTTTATTTTTTAAAAAGTATTTTATTATGTTTAAGTCTTTGTACAAGAGTTTCATTCACTGTATTCAGTTGTTGAATACAGTGCTTCTGGATTAGTGTCATTCCTTTCCACATACTCACCCACCACTCCCAACCCACCCATTCCCTCACTTTTCTTAATTTTGTAGGATATGTATTGGTTATTTTTTGTCACATATCAAAGCAGTTTGTATGTCTACAATACATCTGGATCTGCGTCATGATTAAAACATTTACACCCAACTTTGATCCACCCCTTACCTTACTTTTTAAACTTTGTGGTATATAGAATGAATTTTTTACTGTACCTCCCCTCACACACACACACACACACAGACACACCCATCCCTACATTTCTCTACCTTTCTACTCTTGGCCATACTCCCTTGTGCAAGTACTCATTTCCCAGGACTTACTTTATTGGGCTTTGACTTTCTTTCTGTTATCAAATTCTTATCAATTTTGAAAATCCAAAAAGCACTTTAACTAATTACCAGCAAATAAGTTTGAGAGGGATTATATTGATGCTCACATTTCAATTCCTATCCTGACTGTTATATTGAAAAAATGATGTACATGTAATTATCAATTATTGTGGTTATACACTCTTTTCATCATTATCTTTCTATTTATATCTATCTGAAACTTTCTTCTTACTTTCGATTATGAAACATTGAACTGCATTTTGTGTAGGAAGATGCCACCTACTGGTGACATTAAAAGTTAATGCCAAAAAAAGTGAACAGAAAAAATATATATATAAATAGAAGTTCCTACTTCACTGAGATTTGCAAGTGTAGAAATAAGAAATCCTTCAAGGGCATTTAAAGATAATTATGAAAAGGTATAGATCTTGGTAAATTCAGACAGAATATAAGTTTTGTATTCTTTACAAGAATAAATCTTGCTCTATAGAAACACAGTGAGAACATACTTAATTCAGTCCTTAATTCTCACTTCCTCTCTACCTAGTAAAAAACAAATTTCCAATCTGGTTAATCATTATGAGAAACAGAATAGCCCAAAAAATATATGGAGTGTTTTATTTTGCCATATCTTCTAGTCATCACGTGTACTTTGCTATGCTTGTCAAATGAGTAAAATCTACTTATAAAAAACACAACAAAAATGTTTACAGTGACTAAATTCTGAAAAATAGCTATTGTTTATATCTATAGAATCAAACTGAAAAATAACTAAACCTATATAATGAAAACAAAAGAAGAACCAAGAATGAAGAGAAAAGTAAAATAAGTATTTCCTAGAGGATTTGTCTTAAATTTAATAATTTTTAATATGCAGGCATATTTATTTGCTCTGTTTCATGTAACACATTGTGGCAATAATATATATCACATAAAGTTGATCATTTGATTATTTTCTATAGACAAACCAGTTCTATGATTTTCTTTCACAGAACTATACACTCTCACAGCTATTTAGTCTATTTTTTAAATCCCTAAAGTTATCCTATACCTGCTAGCAATAAATCTCCGTTGCCACTATTCCTAATCCTGATAACCTCACATCTTTACTGTAGTCAGGAAGTTTCCTACTCAAGGTATTTGAGATAAGTGGATTGATAACATATATTTAACTACTTTTTAGTTTACTAATTGTCTGCTATATATTGTTTTCAGTATCATTTTATATTACGCCAATGATCAGGACCTAATTTCTTTTTGTGGTTGAATAATACTCCATCTTATGTGCAACACACACTCATTCTGTGAATAAATGTGTCTCTTGTCTCTATCTTCTGATGGTAGTGATTAATGGTCTTGTGAATATAAGCCTCATCTATTTGGGTGGACCGCTGGTTTAATTGTTGGTTGGTTGGTTGGTTGGTTGGTTGGTCATGGGGCTTGAACTCTGGGCCTGGGCCCTGTCCCTGAGCTCTTCAGCGCCTTAGGCGAGCGCTCTAAACTTGAGCCACATCACCACTTCCGGTTTTCTGGTGGTTAATTGGAGATAGAGTCCCGTGGCCTTTCCGGCCCCTGATTGGCACTGCTTTACAGCTCAGACTCCTGAGCCATCATTGCCCGGAGCTTTTGCTCGTTTTTAATTAATAACCTATGCTATTTCTGCAAAGCAAGGTATTTCACTGTGCAATTTCTATTCATTGATATAATGTACTTAAATTCTATTCACCTTCTCTAAGACACTTTACCTCCCTTTCCCCATCTGCCTTTCAACATTTTTCCATTTCCCCATTTCTCATCTCCCTTTCCCCGGTTCTCGTATCTCCCTTTCCTCTGCTGTGTTTAACTTTATTTCTGATTGTTCCATGGGCTTCATTGTATTACTGCCATATGCTCCCATCCTCCCTCCAAATTTCTGCTCATTTCCTCCCATCGGAATTCCCCTTCTCTAGTCATGATTTCCCCCACCCCACTAAATCTTGACGTTCTACCTATGAGAAAGCACATGTTATGTGTCCTTCTGAGGTTGGCTTACATAATTATTCACTCTGGGAAGTTGACATTAGTCCATGTCATTGTCGTATGAACACGCTGAGCAGCACTTACCTAAGCTAAGGTACTACTGCATCTCTAGGCAGTGTGTGAAGTGTCAGGGACAGAATTATCATAATGCATTAAATGACTGTATCTATATCTTACATATAATTCAGATAGTTGCATTGATATTTTTTTTCATTGAGTACACAGGTAGATTTCCTTTTTTCCATTTGTTAGTTCTTTAGTTTTAGGATTCTTTTATTTTAGCTCATGTCTCAAATAGTGCTGTAAAGGCTTTATCTGTAGGTTTGAAAGCCTACTTTATCACTAATCATTTGTCATTTTCGTTTTCTTTGTCCTTTGAAAAAGTTGTATTTGCTGATTTCTTTCTATCATTTCCTACTATTTTAGCTGAAATTTAGAACTTGACTTTTCTCATTCAGTGATATTGGAAATTATGTCCCTTTCTTTGAGGTTTTCAATCTTGATCATAGTGAGATAAACTTGTTTTCAGCCAGTGATAAAAATTGATTTTTCTTGTGTCCCAGAGGCATTTTTAAGATGATTTTTTTAATTAACATTCACTTTGTTGCTGTAAAATTTTAAACTTTTTCTCTCTATGTAAAAAGGTTATTTCTAATTTTTTTGTTTGCATTTTATGTTTTTTGGCAAAAGACAAAGAATTTGAAAAGCAGTATTTTAGAAATTATATCCACTCATTATTTCTTCCCACAAATAATGTAGGCTTTGTGTTTGATAATATGATTTTGTTTGTGGTAATATAGCCTAATAGAGTCTCAAAAGATGAAAATAGTTTTATTCAGGTTCATATTGCTATTTACTGTTTATATGTTTTAAGTAAAATAAAATGAATGAGTTCAGTTCTGTGGAATAAATTCTTAAAGGCCAAATATTTTTATGCCAATGGTAAAATATAGTTTAACAGATTCCTATTTATGATTGAAACTGTTTACTGTTTAATGATTGAAAATGTTACACAGTTTCTTCCTTGACCAAGGTATATCTTAACGGTGAAAAAAACTCAAGTTTCAAAGAGAATATGAAAAACAATGTCAATTTCTGAGGTAATATAAACTTTTTACTTCCAATGTGCATTCAGTGTGATTTTGCTACTGTCAAAGTAGTTAGCATTTTAGTATTGAATTCTTATATCTTAATAAAAGTCAAGGATTGAAGATACCAACAGGACTTTTAATGCACATCATTGTCAAGAAAGTAAAATATATTACAATATTTAAAATATTTTCCAAAAGTTTTATTTTTAAAACTAAAATATTCAAAAGAAAGCCATTTTGTGTGTATTCTGAAATTCAGAATGTGAGTAAAGTGATATTCAAATATCATACCACAAGATGGCGCTTTAGAGCCACTAAAGAGAGATTATTGTTCTAAGATCATACACTTCTCTTCCAAAAACTTCTTACAAAGTTTTTAGTAAAACAAGATAATGATAATAATTTTTCAAAAAAACGCCAACAACAACAACAACAAAAAGATAATCACTTGGTTGCAAACCAATGACAGGAGCTGCAATTTATGGCAAATACTTTTCAGCGGAGTATCTATTTTCCTTTCTACTTTATTAAAATATACACTTTTAGCCATGCGCCGGTGGCTCATGCCTGTAATCCTAGCCACTTAGGAGGCTGAGATCTGAGGATCTAACAATATCTACACTGAGAATCTGACTGAATTTTCAGGTACAGGTAGCATCTGGTGAAATCCCTTGTCTTAAAGAAAACAATACAGTTAGAGAATTGGAAGGACTTACATGTGTCTGTGTAATAGAATATGCATGTGGGCAACATGGGTGGAACCTGAGACTGAAAATAATCTTGAAAATCAGTTTACTCACAAAGAAAATCATTGTACATTAACAATGTGTCATTAAAAATACGTAAGTATGCAATTATTATATTTTAACATTTTAAGGTATTAAGTATAAATTCTCATGAAAGTGTTAGAGAAATTTCTCTATTCATAATAGAAGTACAAAGCATCATGTAGTTTCAAAAATGGAAAATGAAGAGAAAAATATGTAAAATATTAGAGCAATGTTCGTGGGTTCTGATAATTACTTTTAATAGTTCAAAAACTCTTGGTTCAAAAAATCATTTGAGGGGCTGGGAAGGTGGCTCAGTGGTAGAGTGCTTGTCTTGCATGCATGAGTCCCTGGGTTCAATTCATCAGCATCACATAAGCAGAAAAGGCTGGAAGTGGTGCTTTGGCTCAAGTGGCAGAGCGTTAGCCTTGAGCTGAAGAGCTGAAGGACAGCACCCAGGCACAGAGTTCAGGCACCACGACCAGCAAAAACAAAAAATAATTAATTAATTAATTAAATCAGTTGAACACTTAATTTTTGCTAATATAACACTTCAATATATGAATATGTATATATATATATATATATAAACTGCGAGGTTATACTATGTAAAAGCAAATGCACCCCATTATTACAAACAAAAGGGGAATACATCACCAGTTACAATCTACACATTAACCGCATATGCACCTTAATGAAATCAGATTATAGAAGAAGCACACAATGTTATGCACCATTGGCATATTTTCCCGCAGAGAGGTATTCAGACAAAGAAATCTAAAAACCGCAAAGTAACGTATTTCACCTGGTGCTTGTGACTCACACTCAGGAACCTCAGATTTTAGGATCAGGATTCAAAGCCAGCAGGGATAGGAAAATCAGGGATTTTTTTTTTTTTCATTCTTATTGTGAAAATACTGTGCAGAGCGGTTACAATTACATGGACAAGATAATGAGTACATTTCTTATCAAGCATTGCAGCCTCCTCCTTTGTTTCCCCTCCCCTTCCCATCCCCCCCCCCCCCCACCAAAGTTGTAAAGTTCGTTTTCGACATAACGACTTGTACATCTCGTTGTTTCAATGGGTCCACCTGTATCCCTATTTAAACGATTAGTTTTTTTCCCTTCCCCTCCACTAATTATAACAACATCAAATACAGTGAAAGCAGGGATTATACCATGGGGGAGGGACATACAAAGAAACAAAGAAATAATCTTATAAATGTGTTAGAAAATCTTGCCCATGTAATTGTAACTCCTCTGTACAGAATTTTCACAATAAAAAATAAATAAAATAAAAAAAATGTGTTAGAAACAATCGCATGAAAGAAAAAAAAACATTTGAGTACACATCTTAGGGTTCATTTCCCTAACATCAACTTATCTGACCTTTTCTGCTTGACTCAGACATATACTAGTGATTGAAAATAAGGGAAATCATGCGACCTATGTTTCTTTGGTCCTGGCTTACTTCACTTAATATAATTTTTTCCAAGTCTTTCCATTTCCTAACAAATGGGGCAATGTCATTCTTTCTGATGGAGGCATAAAATTCTATTGTGTATATATATACCACATTTTCTTGATCCATTCATCTACTGAGGGGCATCTGGGTTGGTTCAAATCAGGGAAATTTAACTCCCTTCAACTATCAAAAAACGGGAAGTGGAGCTGTGGCTCAGAGTGACAGAAAGCTAGCCTTGAGCAAATAGAGCTCAGGGGCGTGGCCTAGACCCTGAGTTGAATCCTTATGACTGACCAAAGAAAAAACATAAGCTAATATATCTTAAATATATAGTTTGGCAACAGACACTGGGAGAACATGGTAAGAAGGGATAAAAATGTATATTTGCTTGTGTATGCAGAATTTACCAGTCATAGAAGTTTCAAGGACATACACAAGTGCATATTTATAACTCAAATAAATGATCATATGGGAAGTGTTGACATTCATGTATATAGAGGGTACTAATTTTATCCATATCTTCTAAAGCAAAGGGCAAGACTGCTTTGAATTTGCATCTGCCTGAGCCTTATACAGAAGTCAACATTTCTATACTCACATTTGTTTCATTTAGGTTTCTATTATGTCATCTCCAAAAATAGTCTTCACTTACAAACCTACTTAAATAACCACTAGTCACGACCTTATTCCAGCTCTAATTTTCTCCTTAATTCACTTATCACTTCTTGACATTTTATTGTCAATGCTATTTGCCTGAGGCTATTAATCTTAAATAATGTACTCAAGTTCATGGAAGCAGGGCAGATGGATTAGATAGCAGATATTGAGATCACAAAAGCCAGTGCTGTAATATAAAAATAGATTGCTATTCACTCCCCACTGTAAAATTATTTTTATATCAATATATTTTTCTATGTTAATGAGTCAATAGCATACAAATAGACTATAAGAAACATATAATTCTGTTTCTGCTTTTGTCTTTTCTTTATCTATGACTTTTAATTTATTTATTTTGGTAGCCATTGACCACAAAAGATTCCTTTGCATATTCTTGATTAGAAAGTTGATTGGAAAGCATTAAATTCTAAGCCCAGCCAGAATCAGTACCTCACATCTGCAATCCTATCTACAGAGGAGGCTGAAACATGAGGATCACTATTGGAGCCAACCCTGGCCATGATGTCCATGAGACTGATCTGTAGGTAAACTACACAATGCTGAGACTCAAGTGGTAGGTGCTAGTGTTGAGCAAAACAGCTCAGAAATAGCACCCAGGCCCTGAGTTCAAGTCCCAGTACCAGCACCTGTGTGCATGCATGTGTGTGCACACCCACATGTAAAATATCTGAAGGCTACAGCTTATGCAAGTACTGAAGAGAAGCATGAATATTTAGAGCAGGTGATCATTGTGATTATTTTGATGTTATATAAGTTTTTGACATTAGCTAATTCTAAAAACAAAAACAAAAATGAAAACAGGAAGTGATCATGATCTGTGATTCTGCTGATCATAAAAGTTATCCAATGTCTGATTTTCTTGTATGGCAGAATTGCATTTGTTACTTCTCTTACATTTAGCAATTAATTTTTCATAAGAAGCTATATATATATATGCATTAGTATATGTATGTATGAATGCATATGTATATCTACATCTCTATCTATCTATCTATATATTACTTTTTGGCACATTACTGCCTACCTAGAGAGTTTTCAATGAAATGTAATGTTGGACTAATATTCTTTTACTATGAGACTCTACACAGGAGAAATATAACAAGTATCTCATGTTTTCAAGTATAGCACCCAACAGCTAAACGGGGACAGAGAAGTGAACTAAGGACGTTTGTGTGTGCTGGATATTGTAGCTCTAATGCAATTTAATTATCAGCCAAGATATAGACAGGAATATTAAGGCAAGAGCCATTGGCAGAACTCCATTAGTATAAAAGAAATTAAGTGAAGCCTGGTGCGGTGGTTCACACCTGCTAACCTAGCTATTCAGTAGGCTGAGGTCTGAAGATAGTGGTTCAAAGCAGTGCAGGAAAGTCTGTGAGCCTCTTCTCTCCAATAAACCACTAGAAGACCCAGAGTGGCTCTGTGGCTCAAGCTATAGAGAGCTCGCCTTGAGCTGAAGAGCACAGGGACACCGCCCAGGCCCAGAGTTCAAGCCCCACGACCGACAAAAAAAAAAAAAAGAAAGAAAGAAAGAAAGAAAGGAATAACTTAAAAATTTGGGACTTAAAAGATGTTCGCATACATTAAGAGTATAGATTTTAAAATAGTATAGATTTTAAAATGTCTTCATTACAAATGTTGAAATATATACAAATCTTGTATATACATTTTTCAAATTTGAAGAGGGGAAGGGAAATAACCATATGCTGTAATAAGGATACAGGACTATGCATTGTAACAAGGAGATGTACAAGACACTATGTTGAAAATGAACCTTACAACTTTTGGAGGAGGAAAGGGGAGAGAGGAGTGGGGGAGGTGTGGAGGAAAGGGATGATGGTAGGGGAAAAACAAAGGAGGAGGTAATGGGCTCATTATGTTACTCATGTAACTGTAACCCCTCTGTACAGTACCTTAACAATAAAAGATATATTAAAAATGATACTTTTTCTCACCACAGTTTTAAATAATCAGTTTTGAATAATCAGTGCAGAGTGATATTTCCATAATAAATTAAGAGGGTTATAACAAATAATTTTCCTGTAAGTATATTTAGGAAAATATTAAAGGAGGATTTATGTTAATATTTAATAAATAAAAGGGAGTATGTAAATATAGACTTTACATTGTTTTAGACTTTCTAAAGAGTTTATTTCAAATTACCCTTATTGGAGATACTGTTTAAAATATTGTATTAGGGCTAAGAAGGTGGCTCAGTATGCATGCATGAGGCCTTGGGTTCGATTCCTCAGCACCACATAAGCAAAAAGAAAAAAAGCCGGGAGTGGCGTTGTGGCTCAAGTGGTAGAGCGCTAGCCTTGATCTAAAGAGCTGAGGGACAACTCCCATGCCCAGAGTTCAGGCCCCATGACCAGACCCAAAAATAAAAAATAAAAATAAAATAAAATAAAATATTGCATTAAAGCTCTATATGAAATACATTTTGAATATGTAAAAGTTTAACATATGCTTTCAAAATCAGTAACTTTATTTCTAAATAACCTTGGACTTTTTTGAACTTGCATCTTTTTTAATAGATGTAGAAATGTGCTACTAAGCTATGACAATTTATTAATTAGTAAAATGTCATACCTTTTTAGGTAGTAAAATCTCTCAGTCCCCAAAAAACTTGGCAGTCAGACAATTAAATGCTTCAAATCTAGTTTTGTGTATTATTCATAATTAGAAAAATACAGAAATATATTACAATTATACTTATATGTTAAATAATTACATGTAATTATAGTAATTCATGATTGTTTCTAATTAGAGGTATATAGAAACATACTATAATTTTATACTAAGCACTTATATATAATTATAATAATTTTTAATTATCCATAATTAAAGGAATATAGAAATAGCCTTAACATTTGTATAGAGTGGTTCATACTGTCATTTCATATTTGAAGACTATAAGCATATATGAAAAACTTACAGGCTTTTCATAAGATTTAGTTATTACTTTAGATCATATCTAGTCATTGATGATTATATTTACTTCACTCTTGTACAATTAGTCTTCCAAAACTAGACAACCTGACGTATTTTTTTGTTTGTTTGTTTGTTTGTTTCTTTTTGGGTCCGTCATGGAGCTTGAACTCTGGGCTTGGGCGCTGTCCCTGCACTCTTCAGCTCAAGGAGAGTGCTCTACCGCTTGAGCCACAGTGCCACTTCCGGTTTTCTACTGGTTTATTGGAGATAAGAGTCTCACAGACTTTCCTGCCCCGGCTGGCTTTGAACTGCGATCCTCAAATCTCAGCCTCCTGAGTAGCTAGGATTACAGGCATGAGCCACCGGCGCCTGGCCCTAATGGATTCTTAACTTCAGTAAAGAATGATTACTGGAAATGCAATCTCTAATACTGCAAAGTATATGGATTTGAATTTACTTCTGATAATTAACTTGAAGCTGAATGTATAGAGTTAGTAAAAAATCTAATTGTGAATTGAATATGAAGACCTACAACCAATTATGGGCAGGAAGCTTAGCTAGAGACACAGCCTTTTTATTCAAGTTATTTTCTAGCAAAATCATCTGTCTTATGAATCTCTGAATGGGAAAGCCCCAGGGAATGAATGAAATTTTCTCAGTATATACAAAGAACATATTTTATATTCTATTCTTTGTAAGGAGTCACTGAGTATAATAAAAAATATTTTCATTTAGGTTTTCAGTAGTTTATTTGATGTATCTTTTCAATTAGAATTAATTGTCTATTCTTCAGGTAGAATTAAGTGTTCATTTATTAAATCGCATATCATTTGCTCCATTAATACACAAGCAAATAAAATTTTGGAGGGCTCCTGATATTACTGTTGATGTATGTACATATGTATGTATTTAATTTGTTTATGTATTTATTGTTGGTCCTGGGACTTGAATTCTGGGCCTGGGAGCTATTACTCAGCTTCTCTTTACTCAAGGCTAGCTCTCTAACCACTTGAGCCACAACTCCAATTCCAGCATTTTCTATAAGTAATCTGAGGTCAAAGTCTCAAGGACTTTCCTGCCTGGGCTGGCTTCAAACCACGATCCTCATACTTCAGCCTCCAGAGTACCTAGTATTAAATATGTGAGTCACCAGTGCCCAGCACATATTACCTTTCTAGGTAACAATTAGAGGGCTTTCTATATCTACTTAACTATTACAAAAATGTAAGAATGTATGCATGGTATACAAACTTCCATTTATTACTGATACTATATCAGCAAGAATATTTTATGATGCAGTTAAATGATACTTTTAAATCTGACCATTTCTAACAATAGTAAATGCATTTCAACAATATGATCCAAGAATCGAATTCATTAGTTCTCTCCTAAAGTAATTAAAGACTATGGACATGCTTACAAATAACAAGTTATTTAGGATTTGCCAAACTTGGAGACAATCAATATCTTTTAACAGCTGACTAGGCTACAGTGATACTCAAAAGACAATATGATGGAAATAAACTTTACAACTTATGGGGGAAATTAGGGGCTTGGGAAAATAGGACAAAAATCAGAGAGGGGTTAACAATGTTCAACCAGAATTGCATTTACTACCTTACATATGTAACTGTAACCCCTTTGTACATCACCTTGACAATAAAATTAAATTTAAATAAGAACAAAAAAGAAAAAATGAGTCTAGTTAGAAAATATTTGGTGCTAAAATTGCATATTGTATTAAAATACATAAAGGAAAGTTAAAATACATAAAGGAAAGTTACATGTCTTTTTCTAAGTTGAAGAAACTGAATACTATATGACTCAACTACAAGACAATCTACATTAGCACAATTTTAATGACATTGAAAACATCAGTATTGTTACCAGAGATTTTAGAGTGGGATAGGAGGAGTAATGGCAAAATATTGTAGGGCAATTTAAGCATATTTTTTGTGGAAGATATGCATTATTGTGTATACTCTTTTTCTTTTTCTTTTTTTTTTTTGGTCAGTCATGGGGCTTGAACTCTGGGCCTGGGCGCTGTCCTTCAGCTCTTCAGCTCAAGGAGATCTCTCTACCACTTGAGCCACAGTGCCACTTCCAATGCATACTCTTCTCGTTCCATAGAATGTACAATAGCAAAATGGAACCAGGCAGCAGTGAATTGTGGGTCTTTAGATTGTATCAAACTGGCTAGTATCAAGCATCCTTAGAGAGAGGAAGACAAGCAAATCTTTTCAGACTGTTGGTGAATCAATTATCTTTACAACCTAATTTCCTTTCATTATGAATATGAAGCTACCTTAAAGCTAAAATAATGCCTATTAAATTTAAAGGGGAAACACAACAAAATTAGTAAACTCAAAGTTTAGTTTGGAAACTCACAGTCTATTTTTAAGGTGCTATGACTTACCAAGAAATAGTGCCCTTTGCTCAGGTTAAAGATAGAGAGTCGAGTCTGTATAAACAATGCACTAAAGAAGAATTTCTGCAGGATATTTTTTAAATGGACTACGGTAAAAGGGATGGCATGAGAAATTTATGTTCAGGCCATGTAACTGAAAAACAAATTCTTAATGAATAGATATCAATATGTTATATACATATATACACACATACATGCATATATGTGTGTGTATAATTACAACACATGATTTTTCATAAAATATAATATTCAAATCTGTGATAAATGATTTACATGTAACACCAATTTAGGGGTGAGCTTCTCAAAGTTGACAATGGAAAGACAAGGGAATTTATGATTATGAAACAAAAATCCATGTTAATCTTATAACCCCACAGCTTTGCATTGGAGGAGTAGCTGATAAAAACATACAGGGGAGGATATTGAAAGAGGTGACCTTGATCAGGATGCATTGTCTCCATGAATTTCTTTGTTAAATCCAAATTCCTTTGTACAGCTACTCAAATATAATAACAATAATAATAAAATAACATATGGGAAAGACTGTACGGAGAGTTATTGTTCTGACAGTATCGAGGATGACTCAGTCCCTCTGAACTTGATTCAGTGCATTTCATTACCATTACAACAACACTTCAATTGGCCAGCAAGTTATTTGATATAATTGGTTCTAGTTCCAAAAAATCATTATTTTGTAAATTCTGGGAATTATACCACATTAAGATTTGTGACAATCGTCTGATTGTAGTGATTCTTTTGTTTATAAACCTAAGCATTTTAGCGATGATTTTAGTTAATATATAATAATTAGTATCATCTTTTTAGGAATAAATTATCCAAATATAATCTAATGATTTGTCCTAAACTACATTTTTAATTAACCAGCCATACCAATATACCCATGAGATGACATAATTAAGAATCTAGTCATATATTTGGAATCTTTCATTTTGTAAATTGAACAAATCATGATCAATTGTATGGCTTCTATATCTAAGCTCTATGATTGTTCAGGATTGTTCTCACTTTTAATTAGAAGAGTCAAAACTGTTGAGTATGTGTTGACTAAAAACTGTAAAGTAATAACTCTCTATTCAGAATACACTTATAAGAAACATTTCTTTACAAGCTCCAGCTGCTTTGATTCCATAAACATCTGGAAAGAGCAAATAGCCTAGAGATACAATATCTAAATTAAAACAAAGGAGAAGTTTTAAGTAAAACCAGTGCTTTTGTATGTTGAAGGCTGATCCTGGTTGTCCATACCTGGACTTCCTCATGTCAAGAGGAAGAGTCAAAAAGAATAGGAGTATCAGGCCAAGCAAAGTTATGGAGGCTCTACTATCAACCCAAACAAGCAATGTAGTTCAAGTCACACAACACCTGTATAGCAATGCTCTGGGTTTGATCCTTGATATCAAAATCAAATTAGCATTTCATACTGAGGCTTAATGTTAACTAATTTTACAAGAAATATTTATCTTTAAAACAAAATACCCATTCCACGATTTAATAGATGCTACTACTTTCTTCTACTGTCATGAGTACATAAAGATGTGAAGCACATCCAACTTCACTAAGTAAACAGATTGATATGAAAAATTAGTTTGCAACAGTGATGTTGAAGTATGTGGACTGATTTGGGTGATGGCTGGTGAAGTCTGGATAGCTCTGCCACATTTTTTGAAAAATGTCAGCAGCTTTTTTTTATTGTCAAAATACCATACAGAGGGGTTACAATTACATGGGCAAGATAATGAGTACATTTCTTATCAAGCATTGTAGCCTCCTCATTTGTTTCCCCTTCCCATCCCTTCCTATCCCCCCACTCTCCCATTCCCACCACTCTCCAACCCCCCACCCGATATTCAACACCCCATAATCTTGTCACGGATATAGTCTGTCAACCCTTTTGGTCATTTTCAGATTAATTTATTTGCATATTAATTATTGAAATTTAAATGCTCATTTTATATTATAGATACAAGTGACTATCAAATAGATAATTTGAAATCATTTTCCCTCAACTTTTGAGTGATTATTCCACTTTTCTGGCTCACTTTGTCACATTGATGCCATATTAAAGGGTTCTCCTAAGGTAAGGGCCCTGGTGGCGGCAATGAAATCAGACTCTTGGACTCAGCATAGTTGTTTCCAATCCCTGAAGCACACGATAAATACCAGAACTGATGGCAATGGTTGTGGTAGAGCCAAGATGAAGAAGGGATCATGAATGAATGAAGGAGGAAGGGAGAGAGAATGCAGTCAATTTATTATACATACCACAGAATTAAGGAAAATAACACAAAGGATGGTTTGAAGGGTTGAGTGTGAAAATGTTGAAGGGAAGACCCAAACTAAGATGATTATTGTTATTGTCAAGTTGCTATACAGAGCAGTTGCAGTCACATGAATCAGGTAATGAGTAACGGGTACAATTCTTTTTGAACCAGGTTTCCCCTTCCATCACTCCAGGTTTTCCCTCCCATCCCCAAAGATGCACAATTCATGTCCACATAGTGAGCACTACTGATGTATTTGCTCATCCTTTTTTCCACCTATTCTGTGCCCTCCCTTACCTTCCCAATATATAAACAACTAAACAAGACAAAAGGAAAAGAAAACAAAAGCAATGGCAACTAAAATGTCTGTTGTTTATTTTTCTTGGAGTTCATTTCATAGAATATTATTTTATGTGATCATATGCACATAGATATTGTGCCCTTGTCAGCAACTCTATGAATATCTTCCTTTGGCCTTAGTATGAGCAAATCTAGAGTTTTATATAATTTCTTATGTCTGAGTGTGTATTGTGTAAGTATAATTCAGTGTGTTTATTTGTAGATTTATAGACACATTCTAGTTAACACAAATGAGGATAATCATATGGTCTATATTTCCTTGGTTTTGGCTTACTTCACTTTATATAATTTTCCAAGATTTTCCCCTTTCCCTAAGTATGGTACAATATCATTCTTTCTGATGGATGAGTAGCATACCATTATGCATATTTTCTTGATCCATTGGTCCACCGAGAGGCATCTGGGTTGATTCCATATCTTAGTTATGGTAAACAATGCTTCAGTGGACATGGTTGTGCTGGTGACCTTAGTGTGGCCTGATTGGTGGTCAATTGGATAAATCTCACAGGAGTGGGATTGCTGGGTCATAGGGAAACTTTATCTTTAGTCTTTTGAGGAACCTCCATACTGCTTTCTAGACTGATTGAACAAGTTTACATTACCACCAACAGTGTAGTAGCTAGCATTCCCTTTTGGCCAGATCCCTGCCAACATCTGCTATTGTATTTTCTTGGTAATGGTCATTCTAACTGGAGTGAGGTGTAACTATTATAATGATAATAATAAATAATTAAATAAGACTTTGGGATTGAGGACCCTGCTTTGCCCTATGCTTCAAAATGACCTTTGCTTAGCTCTCTGTGACTTCTTTTTTTGTAAAAATCAGAAAACAATAACTACTTCAGTCTGTAATAATGACACAAATCAACTCTCTAAAGTAGGTGTTACACATAATAAGTAATGAATGTATGCTAGATACTAATTACATGATGAATTTTAATAAAATGTGTAAATATAAACTGCTTTGTTAATTGGTAAGAAAAAAGTTCAAGCCATATCCTACAAATTTAAAGAAAGTGAGGGAGGGCTGGGAAGGTGGCTTAGTGGTAGAGTGCTTGCATTGCATGCATGAGGCCCTGGGTTCGATTCTTCTGTACACATAAGCAGAAAAAGCTAGAACTGATGCTATGGCTCAAGTGGTAGCGATCTAGCCTTGAAGAGCTGAAGGACAGCACCCAGGCACAGAGTTCAGGCCACATGATGGACAAAAAAAAGAAAGAAAGAAAAAAAGAAAAGTGAGAGAAAGGATGGTTTGGGAAGGATGGGTGACAATATTGAAAGGGAAGACATTGATCAAGACACACTATTCATAAACTACATTATAATCCTACTTAAGGATTATAAAAATATTTTAAAAATAAGTAAAATACAAATAAAACAATAAAAAATTTAACAACAACAAAAAAGGGATCATGAATTCTCAAGTCACTCAAGGACAATCATAATCAGTAACAGAAAATTCTAGTCAAAGGAAGGGTCCTTCTTATGTTGTGGATCTCAATGGATGTGTATCTGAGACCTGCTTAGGTAAGGTCTGGACTTGAGCCTCTGGTCCAAACTTTCTACCTGCAGTGATGGATCATCATATTGAGGAGCCAGGGCTGCTTTTACGGGATTTTTTGTAAAGTCTTTGTAAACTTTTTTCCCCAGAATAATTAATATCTTTTATGTTTAGTTACACGAGATTTAGTCTTTTGTATTTTATCTTAAAGCATAGTACTGGATTTAGATTATTTATTACTCTCCAATCTTGGAATGGGGGAACAGTTTTGAGATCTATTTTTTTATCTTTTTCTCTATAATTAGCAAATTGATAATAGTCTCCTATGGAGAAAAAATTTCATCCTGGGATTAAAATTGAATTCCTTTACACCATGGGTTAAAATTTATAAGCCATTCTTAGATATCTATTTTGAAAATCATCATTCTAATACGTATTTAACAAGTTGTACTAAGATGACTGCATCATGTGACATTAACTATTCTATATGTTGTATGATAATTCTACTGATCTTTATACATGAACATAAACATATACACTTTTGTATTTTACTCTAACAACTAACCAAGTCCTATGGTGCAAGATAATTTGATTCTCTCCCACAGAAAAAAATTTAATAAGGATGGTGAAATACAATAAACATTCTTTACTCCCCCTTGTTGGAAAAATGTGTGTATTCCCTACGTAATGTAGTAATGATGTCCTAGGGTAAGGGGCAATACTTCCATGTTTTCTATTTAACAGAAGGTATAAAATAGACTCATTACATCAATAGCTGCCCACAGAATGTCAGGGTGTATTGATTTCACCATTAAGGAGACCATGGCTGCAAATAGAATCTTAACTTCATTAAGCTGAAGTAAGCACATTGTCATTACCTCAGCCTCATTTGTCTTTTTGTCCATAAGGTAATCAAGAATATTAGATGAGATGTAATAGAAATCACTTTTTGCTTAGAGTGGGAACAAGTGGAGTTCAAGTGCCCAGATACAGATTACATTGCCTATGGACTCATTGTAGGACTTGGAAATATTTACTATCTCCTAGATGTTGCTTTCTCTTCTGAAAAGTAAAAATAATAATTGTTCTCCTGGGAACTGAGATTGGATGTAATAGAACTGTTCATATAATGTTGCTGATATCAAATAAACATTAATTAATTAATCTATTATTATATTTTGTCAGTCATGGTGCTTGAACTCTGGGCCTGGGAGTTGTCCCTGAGCTCTTGAGCTCAAGGCAAGTGCTCTACTACTTGAGCCACAGAGCCACTTCTGGTTTTCTCATGGTTAATCAGAGGTAAGGGTCTCATAGACTGTCCTGCCCAGGTTGGCTTTGAACTGCTATCCTCAGATCTCAGCTTCCTGAGTAGCTAGGATTACAGGCGTGAGCCACCAGCACTTGGCAACTAAACATTAATTTATTATTAATACTGTATTTATTGATATTGCTATTATTTGTCATGTATTATTTGTATATATTTATACATAATTGTTGGAATGTTTATTTTAGATATCTTTGATAATAAGTCATCAAAATTTAATAAGACATATTTCTTATAATATAGGATACTTGCATGATAGAAAGGTTTATGAAGATTGTGTCTTATGCATGGTAATCTAGATGCCCCTCAGTGGATGAATGGATCAAGAAAATGTGATATATATATATATATATATATATATGTATATATATATATATATATAGAGAGAGAGAGAGAGAGAGAGAGAGAGAGAGAGAGAGAGGAATTCTATGCCTCTATCATAAAGAATGACATTGCCCCATTGGTTAGGAAATGGAAAAACTTGGAAAAAATTATATTAAGTGAAGGAAGCCAGGACCAAAAGAAACAGAGGTCCCATGGTTTCCCTTATTTGCAATAAGTAGTATATGTCTAGGACAAGAGAAGGGTGAAAAGGTATATACATACGACCATATAAGATGATGCTAAGTGAAATGAACCCCAAGATAGGGACACAAGAGATTTTATCTTTCTTGCTGTTGTTTTTAGCATATATATATAATATACTATGTGATTTTTTTGTTTCTTTTGTACTTCCCCCATGGTATAATCCCTGTTTTCACTGTATTTGATTCCAGTGCCCTGAATCTTGTATATACATTTTTCTAATTTGGGGAAGGGAAGGGAAATAACAAAATGCTTTAAGCATTGACTCATTGTAACAATAAAATGTACAAGACACTATGTTGAAAACGAACTTTACAACTTCAGTGGGGGGAGGGAGGAGTTGAGGAGGTGGGTAGAGAAGAGATGGTAGGGGAAAAGTAAAGGAGGAAGTAACAATGCTCCATAGGAAATGTACTCATTACCTTACTCATTTAACTGTAACCCCTCTGTACAGTATTTTTACAATAAATAGATATATAAAAAAAGGAAGTCATCCCTTGGTTAAAAAATATATTAAAAAAGAAAATAATTAATTGAAGGCTTAAAGTTCAGAATGCTATTTTATTTTGGGTCAAACTACTATAATCATAAGATACAGATGCGAAAAATTTAGTTGAAATGTGAACTGATTTTTCGGTTCCTACAAATATTACATATTATTTGAAGTAATGTGAAAGGGGACAAACCAAAACACAAGTATGAAAAGAATTTGATCCATCAGTGTACCCAGAAGAAAGTGAACAAGCCACTTAAAATGGGGGTCTTTTCATGAGATATCAATCACATTGGTCTCTTTAAATGTCAGTTGCACAAGCTCACACCACACACACACAAATTTGACCTACAAAAAATAAACCTCTCTTCATTGTGGCCTTTTTCACAGCAGTAAAGCTACAGAAATAGCTTACATGCCCATCAGCAGATGAATGACTATAGAAATACGTCATAGCAATACAACAGAGCACTGATAGCTGAAATTACGAATGAAACCCCCTCATATGTTGCAAATAGAAGCTCTGGAGGATATTGGGTTAAATAAATTTGGCTCTGCCCATTATAAAAAGACAAATACCACATATGGAAACAAAAACGAAAGAAAAAAATATTGTTTCCTGGAAGTATGAGAGAGACCATTGGGGAATCAAAAGTAAGTGGAGATTGGAGGCAGGTAACAGGGGTAAATGATATATAGGATAGTTAAGTGTGGATGATAGAGGTTAAATCAATTGTGGAATAACATGACCAACACATAATATACATAGTTATGCAAATACCATAATGAGTACTGTTAATTTGTACAGTCAAAATCAATTAAACTAGTTGGACACTGGTGGCTCATGCCTGTAATCCTAGCTACTCAAAAGGTTGAGGTCTGAGAATCATGGTTCAAAGCCAGCCCAAGCAGGAAAGTCCATGAGACTCTGATCTCCAATAAACCACCAGAAACCTGAAAGTGGCGCTGTAGCTCAAGTGGTAGAGCATTTGCCTTGAGCTGACAAGCTGAGGGACAGCATCCCAGCCCAGAGTCCAGCCCCAATGACTGATAGGAAAAAAAAAGAATCTGTTAAACTTACAATAAAACACATGAAGCAGAGAGACAACTGTCCTACAAATACACTAAATGAGACCAAAAACTACATTTTGCTACTATTGTAAAGGAATGAATGACTCAAAAGGAAAAAATTAAAACTTCAAGCAGTAAAAGGAAAGCCAAATATTGCTGCTTCCTTGGAAATGAGAACATAAGCCCAAAGATGACTTCAAAGCTTAAACTATCACAGAAATACACCCACAAACTCTTTCAAAGATATTAATTTCCTAATTTCTTTCTCCAAAATAAAGTAGTAAAATATGCTAGTAAAAACAAAGAAAGGACATAGAAAATAATTTATCAAAATAAGCTGTAAGGATCCCTATGGTGAGTGTATTTTGTGAAGATATCCTGAATTTTCAAAGATGGTTATTCACTGGCTCTCAGAAAGTATAGAGCCAGTCAATCAAACCTGGCATAAAATAAAGAGAAAATAAATCTTTTATGGTATCCTTCAGCAGAAAGGGCAGAAGGAAAACTTATGAGAATAGCATTTAAACTTTTATTTAAAGATAAGTTTGCTGAGTTGTGTCTCATCATAGGAGTAGAACTGGGATTCAGTTGCACTCAGAGATTGAAGAAAAAGTTGGAGCTTTAAATGAGGATGCACAAACTGGATACTTTGGAAACCATGTTTCAATCTAACAGGTGGGAAGGAGGCTACAGATTCCAGGTAAGTAAAACAGAACTCTTTTTAGTAATGAATGGAGTTCATGATTTCAGATCTGGTGTTCCCTATACAGCTATTTCTGAGCACACCAGACACCGAAGGTACCCATAGCATAAGCTTACAAATAACATTGTGAAAATATCTGCAGTCACAGTCTTGGGAAAAAAGGAGCCAAATGGTTTCCCTTATTTGCAATATCTAGTATATGTCTGAGTCAAGCAGAAAAGGTCAAATAAGGTGATGTTAAGGAAATGAACCCTAAGATATGTATTCAAATTTTTTTTTCTTTCATGCGATTGTTTCTAACACATTTATAAGATTATTTCTTTGTTGCTTTGTATGTCCCTCCCCCACAGTATAACCCCTGCTTTCACTGTATTTGATGTGGGTATAATTTGTGGAGGGGAAGGGGAAAAACAAATCGTTTAAATAGGGATACAGGTGGACCCATTGCAACAATGAGATGTACAAGTCGTCGAAAACGAACTTTCCAACTTTGGTGCAGGGGGCTGGGGGGGTGGCAGAGCGGGGAGGATTGGGTGGGGGCCAGGAAGAGGATGGGAAGGGATAGGAAGAGGAAACAAAGGAGGAGGCTACAATGCTTGATAAGAAATGTACTCATTATCTTGCCCATGTAATTGTAACCTCTCTGTACAGTATTTTCACAATAAAAAAGGAGCCAAATATAGGATGACCAAGGAAATATCCAGATTAGAAACTCTTTGAACTAGTATCCTATGAGCAGAGCTCAACAGTACTAAAATCCCTTGTACAGAGCATGTGTAGAGATAAAGAGTAGTAACAAGCATTCATCATAAGCTTGGGATTTATACAGTCACATAAACCAATTAGAATAAATCTTCCTTTCTGGTCCCTGGCTCATTTTTTTCTTTTCTTTTCTTTTCTTTTCTTGGAGTGAAGGTAGGTCTATATCTTTTGAAATGTGTCAAATACACTTGCTACAGAACTCTGCAAAAAGTGTGTAAACAGAATAAGTGAATGGAAGTTCAGAAAGAAACAATGTGTAATCTCACTCTTAAATAATGATTCAGATTTTGGAATTTGCAATTAAAGTTCCTGTGAATAATTATGAATAGTATGAAATGTACCATTTCAACATTTACAACAAAGAATATTAATCTATTATTAAAATTCACATAATTCTTCAGAAGAGTAAAGTAAATGACCAGGACATGTGTGTCATGGTATTCTGGATGAAATAGGAAATCAGTAAACTCAAAGACAGATCAATTGCACATACTTAAATAGAAGTAGAAGAAAAATTGTAAGTAAATTCCTAAAGTGATGGAAAAGAGTTTCAGGTGGCATTCTATATGAAGACCAATGTCTGCAAGGCCAAACACATGCAGACTATTTTTGTAAGTAGTTAGATATAAAAATTATTAA
Organism: Dipodomys spectabilis; assembly: GCF_019054845.1. NCBI lineage: Eukaryota > Metazoa > Chordata > Mammalia > Rodentia > Heteromyidae > Dipodomys > Dipodomys spectabilis. The sequence continues at coordinate 561,802 of NW_024870815.1, read as the reverse complement.
GTTTTAAGTTGAAATAACACGATAGATACATGACTTTTCAACAAGAACTATTAAAGGGCATCAAGAAATTGTTAAAATAATCTAACACATTTCCTCCATATCTGTAGATTAAAAAAAGAATGAGGAAGATAGTTTTGAGGTAGTTTAAAAATAGCAGTGATACAAGACACCAAGTTGAAAATGGATGTTACAACTTCGTGGGTTGGGGAGGACTGGAGGGGAAAAAGAGGGTAAAGCTAGGAAAGGGGTGATACTGTTTACAAGAATATATACTCATTACCTGGCGTATGTAACTGTAACTGATCTGTAAATCACCTTTAAGAATTAAAAAAGTCATTGACAATATTTAAAGAAGTATTTATAAGAGTTCCTTCAGAATAAACTATTTAGAAAGAAACAGAAAATTCCAGCTTTTCATGAATCTCTAATGATTCCAAAATCTTTGTGGAAAACAAATGTACATAATCTTAAGAAACAGAGATGGAGATATATGTACTCAATCCAATCCAAATAAACTCATCTTGTGTTTGAACTCATTTAAGTATGACATTATGCAATGTTCTGTAAATTGTATATATGTTCTGAATCATTGCTTTTTAAAAGGTATCAGTCACAAACACTGAAGTGTAGATGTATAATATCAAATTATCATATTTATATACATATCTGCACTCACATGCACAATCACAGAGAATGATGCTAACATTTCTGATATTACAAACCAGAAAGATAAACTAGGAGATACACTTTTTAAAAAAATAACTAATTTTTATTCATCATGAACAATGATTAATATTAGCATCTCAAATTCATATTTTATGAGTACATGATTAGTTATATTTAGATAATAAAATAATGTTTGATGCTGTTAAATGTTTCTATGAGGAATAAAACATGAAGATATAGGGCATTAGAAACCCTTTTTAAGCTGTGAAAGATTTTTAACCTTAAAAATAATTGGCGTTATAAAATAGTATTGAATTTCATTCTGTGCTACTTGATAAAGAAACAAAAATCAGCAACACTACTCAGAATTTTGTAGGTATTATTTTCTAGATATAAATGAACATAAGACTATGGATGGATCTATGTGAATGATTCACAAAAAGAAAAGAACATAACTCATAGGAACACTATTTTTTAATGTAGAAGCAAGTGTTAAAAATATTTATTACACATTTTTGTATATCTCACCTGAGCTGCAAAAGAACTGAGGTTTCATATGCCCGAATATCTAATTAAAACAGCAAGTCAACTAAATAAGGGAAACAGAATTATGACACTTTCTCAGCATGAATGAATCACGAATTTCTACCTAAAAATAAAGAGATTTGAATATTCAGTGACTCTGGTGTAATTAACGATCTGTATGTCATGAAAACAGAAATGTAGAATTCTATCCATTGCTTGTAAGCCCAGATAATCAGTAGGTTGAGCTCTGAAGCCAGCCTAAACCCCATATCAGAAAATAATCAACAAAAAAAGGCGGGAGGCATGGCTCAATGGAAAGAGTACCAATTGAGCAAATGTTTTGCCCTGACTCAGTAACTCTGAATCTCAATACACAAAAAAAGAAGGGAAGGGAGGGAGGGAGGAAGGAAGGAAGGAAGGACAAACAAAAGCTGAGCTCTAACACAGAATATAGCCCAATTTTTTAAATAAGTTTTATATTGTGAAGATACCGTACAGAGGGGTTACAGTTACATGAGCATGTTAATGAGTACATTTCTTATCAAGCATTGTTGCCTCCTCCTTTGTTTTTTCCCCTACCATCCCTTCTCTCCCACCTTCCCAACTACCCTGCCTCCCTCACCACCTGAATTGTAAAGTTCATTTTTTGACATAGCTCTGATACATCTCATTGTTGCAGTGGGTCAACCTGTATCCCCACTTAAACATTTTGTTTCTTCACTTACTCTTCCCAAATTATACCGACATCAGGTACAGTGAAATCAGGGGTTATACCGTGGGGGAGGAATATCAAAAGCAACCAAAAAAAATCACATGGTACCTTATAAATAAGTTAGAAATAATAGCAAGAAATTAAATAAAAAAATTGTGTCCCTATCTTGGGGTTCATTTTGCTTAACATCATCTTATCTGTTCATATATATAGCTTTTGACCTTTTCTGCTTATCCCAGACATATACTAGTTATTGCAAAAAAGGGAAACCAGGGACCTATGTTTCTTTGGGCCTGGCTTACTTCACTTAACATAATTTTTTTCCAAGTCTTTCCTTTTCCTAACAAATGGGGTGATGTCATTCTTTCTGATGGATATAGATAGATAGATAGACAGACAGACAGACAGACAGACAGACTAGATAGATAGATAGATAGATAGATAGATAGATAGATAGATAGATAGATAGATAGATAGATAGATAGATAGATAGATTAGATAGATTAGATAGATAGATAGATAGATAGATATCACGTTTTCTTGATCCATTCATCTACTGAAGGAGATCTGGGTAAATAATGTTGCAGTGAACATAGTTTTGCTGGTAGCTTTAGTATGGTTTTTTTTTTTTGTGATCATTTGGGTAAATGCCCAAAAGTAGGATTGTTGGGTCATAGCTCTATGTGGAGTCATTTGAGGAACCTCCATACTACTTTCCAAAGTGGTTGAACAAGTTTACACTCCCACCAACAATGCAGTAGGGTTCCCTTCTGGCCACATCCCCTCCAGCATCTGTTGTTAATAGATTTCTTGATTATAGCTATTCTAACTGGGGTGAGGTGGAATATCAATGTTGTTTTGATTTACATTTCTTTTATGGTTAGAGAGGTTGAACATTTCTTCATGTGTCTTTTGGCCATTCTTATTTCCTCTTCAGAGAATTTTCTCTCTAAGTCTTTAGCCCACTTATTTAGCAGGCAGTTGTTTCTTTGAGGATTTGTTGTTGGGGGATTTAATTTTTTGAGTTCCAAGTATACTTTAGATATGAGACCCCTGTCCGTTGTATGGCTAATGAAGATCTTCTCCCAATCTGTGGGCTTTCTATTGATCTTGCTAGCTATATCCTTGGCCATGCAGAAGTTCTGCAGCTTCATGCAATCCCATTTGTCCAAACTTTCTTTGATTTGTTGTGTTTCTGGGTCTCTATTAAGAAAATTTTGGCCTGTGCCAAGGAGATCTAGGATTTCTCCTATTCCATCCTGTAATGTTTTCAGGGTATTTGCTTTGACTCTGAGGTCTTTGATCTATTTGGAGTTCATTCTGGTGCAGGGTGATGTAAAAGGATCTAGCTTTAGTTTTCTACAGGTGATTAACTAATTTTGCTAGCACCATTTCCTGAAGAAGGTGCCTTTCTTTCATTCTATTTTTTAGCTCCCTTATCGAAGATTAGGTGGGTATAGGTCTGTGGGTTCATTTCTGGCTTTTCAATTTTATTAAATTGGTCCTGAAGTCTCTTCTAGTGCCAGTACCACACTTTTTTTTATTACTATGGCTTTGTAGTAGAGTTTGAAATTTTGCATTGATATTTCTCCAGCACCGTTCTTTCTGTTAAGGATTGTTTTTGGTATTCGGGGTCTTTTATTGTTCTATATGTATTTTTGGATTGCCTCTTCTATTTCCTTGAAGAATGAGGTTGGGATATTGATAGATATCACATTGAATCTGTAGATACCCTTGGTAAGTATTGCCATTTTCACGATGTTGACCCTTCCAATCCAGCCGCATGGGAGGTTTTTCCACTTTCTAAGGTCTGCTTTGATTTCCTTTTTCAGGTTTTTAAAGTTTTCATCACAGAGATCCTTCACTTCTTTAGTTAAGTCCTAGGTATTTCACTTTTTGTAAGGCTATTACAAAAGAAGTTACTTTTCTGATTTCAGCCATGCTTTTTTTTATTGTTGGCATACAGAAAAGCTATTGATTTTGGGGGGTTAATTTTATACCCTGCTACTTTGCCAAAGTTTTGAATCAGCTTGGGTAATTTGAGAAAAGTGTGTATTCTGATGCTGCTAGGTGAAATATTTGGTAGATGTCTGTTAAATCTAGTTGATCTATGCAGCTATTTAGATCTGTGGTTTCTCTGTTGAGTTTTTGCCAAGTTGATCTATCTAGTGGAGATAGTGGTGTGTTAAAGTCCCCAACAATGTCTTTGGATCTATGTGAGATTTGAGGGAATGTAGTGTTTCTTGGATAAATTTGGGTGTTCTGGTGTTTGGCGACTAGATACTTAGAATTGTAATATCCTCCTTAAGGAGAGATCCCTTAATTAGTATGTAATGACCTTTATCTCTTCTCACTAATTTTAATTGGAACTCTAATTAATCTGATATTAGGATTGCATCTGTTTATGGAAGCTGTTTGCTTGGTAGATTTTATTCCAGCCTTTCACTTTCATAATATTTTTTTATGGGTAAGGTGTAACTCTTGAAGGCAGCAGATAGAAGGATTTTGCTTTTTAACCCAACTACTCAGTCTATGTTGCTTAATTGGAGAGTTAAGTTCATTCATGTTGACAGTTAGGACTGAGATGTTTGGTAGTTCCTGCTGTGTTATCCACCGTTTTGGGGGCTGTGACAACTGGGTTCTTCCTATGGTTCTTGGATTCTCAGTTTGGGAACAGTGTCTTGATAGCCCATTTTTTTTTATTGTAAAGATACTATACAGAGGGTTACAGTTACATGAGTAAGGTAATGAGTACACTTCCTATTGAGCATTGTTAACCCCTCCATTGTTTTCCCCCTACTATCCCTTCCCTCCCTACCTTCCCCTAGGTTCTTTTTTTTAAAATTGTGATTAAGTGATTACATAATTTCCCAAATTTCACAGTATTGTGGAATAATGATGCTCATTTAAAGTCACAAGTTCATTCTAACTTTCCTGTAGCAAATTGTCTATCATGGTCTATAACATATAACGGTGTGCACATATACACCATACATGTGATCAGCAGCATGGGGATATTTAGTAGTGGTTCGACCATATGAGTGGAAGTTCTTTGTTTCTTAAGTCCTGTTAATTTTGTTGTATCACCTAACATTTTGGATTTTACATCCACTTATCAGGGAGACCATGTACTGTTTGTCTGTTTGCTCTTGGCTTACCTCGCTCAACATGATTTCTTGTAGCTCCATCTATTTCCCTGCAAATGCCATTATTTTGTCATTTCTAATGGCTGCATAATATTCCATTGTGTATAGATACCACAATTTTTGGATCCATTCATCTGTGGTGGGGCATCTGGGTTGTTTCCATATCCTTGCTATTGTGAACAGTGCTGCAATAAACATGGAGGTGCATGTGTCCTTGTATATTGGTTCCTTTTGTTCAGGGTAGATGTCTAGAAGTGGTATGACTGGGTCATAAGGGAGGTCAATCTTTAGCTTTCTAAAGACCCTCCAGACTGCTTTCCAAAGTGGTTGTATAAGTGTACATTCCCACCAGCAGTGTAATAGGGTTCCTCTTTCTCCACATCCCCTCCAGCATTTGTCATTGGCTGATTTGTGGATGTGGGACATTCTGACTGGGGTAAGGTGGTATCTCAGGGTTGTCTTTATTTGCATTTCCTTCACCACCAGGATAGCCCAAATTTTTAATGCAACTATGTATATAATACTAGGAAAAGAGTACTGGCTTTGAATAAAGTGAGAATAGATAGAAGAGTTCAGAAATTTTATTTAAAGATATGGTCACAGACTAAGAAAATAAGAAGTAGCAATAGTAGAATTGAAGGCATATGACAGGATCATGAAGCAGAAGATTATAAGAAGTTATCTGCAGAATCAAAATTGGGAAGGTATTTAAATATTTGTGATTTTAATGAAACTAATCAAAAAATTAAAATTGAGTGTGACTTAAGAAGACAAAATTAATGTTGAATCTTGAAATATCTAGAGAATAGGGATTAAGTACATAGATTTCTTGCATTTCATCTGAAAATCCCAATAAAAGGAACTATATAACAAATTGATATAGATTCTCATATTGATATGTGTATTCACATTTATTGTACATACTGTATGGGAGATTATTATGGTTAAAGTTCCCTAATAGGAAGATGAAGCCACAGCTCATGTTAAGAGGTCTAAAAAAATCACACAGTGCTAACAAAAGAGGATATTCTTAGCAGAGGATCACAAGGGCTCAATAGCTACATATATAAAATCATATAAAATGGTATTTATTGCAATGAACTCCAAGTAATGGAAGTAAGAGGTTTTTGCTTATACTGTTTGTTGGTGTTTTCTTTTTTTAGCATTCTTTCTCTTCTTTCAATTTTTTTTTGTTGTTAATTCTCTACTTTCCCTGTTTCTGGTTTCCTTTGTCTTGTATATATAAGTTTATCTGATATGGGGAGAGGAAGGGGAAACACAGAAAGAAGGGACAAAGACTGAACCAATTCAGCAGTAAAACCCACTGGACGCTATGTAGGAAATGACCTATACAACTTTGTGGGGAGGGAAGTCAGGAGGGGAAAACTGGGAGATAAAGAGGGAGCAGGTGACTCATGACCTGATTTATGTAACTGTATCCCCTTTGTACGTCACATTTACAATAAAGTGTAAAAAAAAAAGTCTTATTGATAATCCTACTGGGAAAAAAGGTAACAAAATACATTATTTTTATGAAATGGAATAAAATTAAAAATTCCACTAGGTATAAAAATGTTGGTTAATTGCTTCTGTGAATAAAACAAAATACACTGTCATTATTAATATCAAACATAAAAAGTTAAAATGTTAATGTAATATTTAAAAATTATAGTTATACAATTTGCTCATATTAGTGTGAAAATTGTCATAAATTATAAAACGTGATTAAAATTTGATTTTTAAATAATTGAACTATTCTGTATTTGATACTGTAAAATGTGTCATTTTGAAAAAAAACAAAAAAATATATTGTGGAATCACAGTCACATTTCATTTCATATATTAAATTGTTTGTGTGTGTGTGTGTGTGTGTGTGTGTGTGTGTGTGTGTGTGTGTGTGTGTGTGTGTAGTACCTTGGGATTTTCCCAAATGCACATTCTAGGCAAACACTTAACTATAGAAATATAATTTGAATCAGAAAACTATATTAAGTATATATTCACTTACATTTGGTTTTCTCATTAACACATAATATGCAGAGAAAATGCGTTCACTAAGAAAGATGGAACAAGAGAATTTTGCATATGTTTAGAAGAATTCTAGAATTGACTTACATATATAAAGGATGATATACTGGTGAAGACAGGACAGTGATTTTCTCCAGCATGTCCTTCATTAGGCTGTCCTTTCCCTTCCTAATTCATCTACTGACACATTAGAAGGTTATTGAACGTGAAGGTAGAGGTTGCATGCAAATACTTTCTGGAATATGTTTTAGAGAAGAAAAAAAAATAAAAACAAAAGACAAGGTTATGTTATTAGTTAAAAGTCCTAAAAAAACAGTAAACCATATCCTATGATCCCTCACTAAAATTAAGTATGCACATAATCTGTACAGTCACCTTGGAGTAATTGGGCTCTGAAGCTTTCCTCTGTGACAGATATCACTGACAAACCCCACTTCACTGTGGGGGGAAAAAAGAATTGATTATGATTTTCTGTGTTTTCTCTACAGCTTCTTATTTACATACTCACATGTAAGCACACATACACATAGACATGCATATGTACCTTCATTTATAGGTACATGAGTGTATAAATGTACAAATTTACCTTCTAAAAGAATGTAAGTGATTTGGACTTAAAATACAATCGCACCTGGTTTCTTCTAAATATTGGTCAGGAATCAACTGAGCATGCTACCAAAACTGATCAAAATTCCCTACAACTCTTCAAATATGAAGTGAATGTGTAGATTCAAAAATTCTGGATGGCTTCAGTTTCTTTCCACAGCAAGCGTATGTTACTTCAGCAAGAGTTTCAACATTCTATTCAAATGCAAAATGTTAAACAAACAACTCTGGTTGAGACATTTAAGCCATTAACTATAAGCAAAGATATTCATACATATATCTGTGATTACCTGCTAATCATCAAATGGTATTACCTGTGACAGAGACTGCCATAAATTTGTAATTATTTATGTACCCAAAGTAAAATGAAATCCTGGTATAAATACAGAAATAATAAAATGGTGACCAAAGTAATATGGAGAACCTATGCTAAAGAAAGCTGTTGAAGAGAAACTTGTGCAAGTGTATCTGATAATTACTGAGCATGTTTTACTCCATTGTAACGAGCCAATAGAAATGATCTTTGATATCTGCTTTTAAAGCAGCAATAATATTGACGTTTTATGGAAGAAAGTAATATATCATTCAATACAGTTTGTCAAAATTCTATTTCTAATAGAGGCTTTTACAACCAGTTGGGAAGAATTGAAATGATGTTTATTCCAAGTGATTAACCGTCACTTTTTAGTAAGTGGATTAAAAACATGAGTTGAAATATTCATATATGTGCAAAATTCATGCTTTTTTCTGTCCTTCATTGAGAAGCACAGGTGTGTATGTGTAGGTTTGTATGTATATGTGCTATTGTACACAGATGCATAGCTTTATGCATATTTTAGGGCATATTTATACATGTTATGCATATTTGTGCTTGTGTGGCTATGTGTTTGTGTGGATACATTTGTGTAACTATGTGTGTGTTTTATATGTGTGGTCATAGGTCACAGGTGTGAGCCACTTGCACTCGACATATTTGTCAATTTGTATGCATGTGGGTTTGTGTGTATTTTTGTAAAGTCTAAGAGGTGCCATTAACCATCATAATTTCTTTTCTTTTTCTTGAAATCTAAATTTCCTAATTTTAAGTTGAGGAAATACATTTTAAATTGACTAAATGACATTGTCAATGATACTTGGCCTATACTTGAATCACTTCAAACATCTTGACCTTTCTTTTTTATGAATTACACTTATACTAACTAAGGCTGAGGTTTTAAAGTATTTGAACAGATGGCAAGCCTGTTTCTTTAGACCCTGCATTTAAGGTTGAAAGCATTCAAAACAGATTTGTTTTTGTAAATACATGTTTTTAAATCAAATACATTTTTATTAAAAGTCATAATCAATTTTATTATTTAAATGTTAGATTTTTAAGCTGGGCACCGGTGATTCATGCCTGTAATAATGCAGGACTGTAAATAATGCAGGACTTATGGTATACATGTGGTGGTGGACATATTCTTAGAAGTTAAGAGATAGGTGGGCACCAGTGGCTCATACCTATAATCCTAGCTACTCAGGAGGCTGAGATCTGAGGATGCTTTTCAAAGCCATATGATAGGAAAGTCCATGAGACTCTTATCTGCAATAAAACACCAAAAAAATGGGAAGTGGCATGGTGGCTCAAATGGTAGCATGCTGGCCTTGAGCTGAAGTGCTGAGGAACAGCGCCCAGGCCCAGAGTTCAAGCCTCATGGTCAACAAAAAAATAAAAATAAAAATAAAAAATAAATAAAAGTAAAAAAATTTCAGGGGTAAACCCCTCTGTACACTAATTTTACATTAAAACAGTGGTAATCTTTGCTACTTTATGCTGCTGTAGTAGTGAACACCTAATTACTGCAAAGCAACCACTGCTAAGCTTATGGCCCATCACAATGCCATCATTTTGCTGCTTAAAGTGATTCACTCATATGATGACTTCATTAAGGACCCCAGCATTCCGTAAATAAGTTTTAAAAGTTAGTTTCTATTATCACATACAAAAAATTAATTTCAGAAATATTCTGAGAGCTTTTTAAAGTGAATTATGGTAGATTCTTGCTAGAAGTTCATAAAATATGTTTTGATGTTACATGCATAAGTTTTTATATTCACACATATTATTTTATCAATATATGTTATCATAAATTTCTAAGAACCCTGAAGATATTTCCTTAAAATGACCTACTAAACTGTCAATAAAATTATTTTTAAACATCTAATTTGTTAAATTTATTTCTATTAAAATAATAAAATAAAATGGAGTTTATATCACTTTATTACTGGCAAATTAAGTACTGTCTAAGGATGATGATTTTATCTTTTAAATTATTTATATTTTTAAATTATTTCCATATTTTTAAATTATTTTCATATTAAATTATTTCCATATTTGTAGTTAATATATTAGAAACACATACTACAAAGCTATACTAATTGAACTATCACTTATTTAAAATATATTTTAAAAACAAAGGAAATAGTATATTTATGTACTATATGCATGAAAAATGGAATGTACATCCTCAAAATCTCACATACGTAATTTATAACACATATTTCATCCTGTATATAATATTTATATGTCATCTTTTTGAATTATGTATACATTAGTCAAATATTTAAATATTTAAATACACATATGTTATGTTTTGATAAAGTTTATTGTTTACTATCTTATTTATGATGATTAGAAGGAATAGAAAATACATATAACATGCAATATTGATATATCCTAAAAATTAAAATGAGATATTTAATGGTGAATAAATGGTAATACCAGATAAATATTGTCATATGCTTTCTCTTTCAACAACAACAACAATAACAACGAAAACAACCATAATAAAACACTATACTTTTTATTCTAGACTCCCAAGTGACTAGGACCATACCACATAAAATAAACTACTTTCCTTAGTCATGTAAATGTAACTCATCTGTAAATCCATTTGCAAAAATAATGTATTGCAGATGTAAATTGTATGTATCCCATAAACATATTTACTATAGTCATAAATATTCCATAAACTTTTCATGTAAAATGTTTTATATTTCTATGCAAGACCAACTCCACACTATTTAATGTTATTCATTTATATTTAATATATTATTTATATTTACAAAGCATTCAATTTCACTCAGTATTTTTTTATCTGGCCACCTACTAACAAGAAGCATTGATATCCTATGGTGTTTAAACTTATAGCTAAAGATTCCTAAGTACTATAAGTCTATGTAATCATTACAGATTTTTCATTTTACTTTTGAAATTAAATCCTTTTCAATATAATGAATTAGAATTGAATATTTCAAATTGATATTTGTTCCCCTTCATCTATGTGTTCTTGTATAGTGGAAATTCAACAAATAACTAACAGTGTCAAGCAGAAAAGGTCAAATAAGCTGATGTTAGGGAAATGAACCCTAAGATATATATTCAAATGTTTTTTTTTTCTTTCATGCGATTGTTTCTAACACATTTATAAGATTATTTCTTTGTTGCTTTGTATGTCCCTCCCCCACAGTATAACCTCTGCTTTCACTGTATTTGATGTTGGTATAATTTGAGGAGGGGAAGGGGAAAACCAAATCGTTTAAATAGGGATACAGGTGGACCCATTGCAACAATGAGATGTACAAGTCGTTATGTGTCGAAAACGAACTTTACAACTTTGGTTTGGGGCGGGGGTTGGGGGGGCGAGGAGGATTGGGTGGGGGGGGGGGCGGGGGGGGGGAAGGATGGGAAGGGAGGGGAAGGGGAAACAAAGGAGGAGGCTACAATGCTTGATAAGAAATGTACTCATTATCTTGCCCATGTAATTGTAACTCCTCTGTATGGTATTTTCACAATAAAAAAAAATAGTACAGAACTTTATGTTAAATTCACAATCAGAAGTGTTTATTTTTCACCTAAAATCAGAAATAGGCAGTGCTGACGAGGAAATGTATGACATAGCTAGGCAATTAGTGAAAATGAGCGTCCATGATTCAGAATGTTTTTGTGTCTAAAAATATTTAATTTCCCAAGTAGGAATATACTAATCATTTATCCAATTAAAAAATGTATTGAATGGCTGCAAAGAATAAAAGATGTGATGAACTCTGTATGACTAAATGTAATTAAGAAAGAATTGCAGATATGGGAAGGATAAGTAGACAGCAGCGTGGGACATCAGGACTAAGGGAGCCAGGGAAGGATGGAAGGAAGGAAGAATAAAATTCTTTTATGTGTGTGTGGGGGGGGGTGGTCTCATTTAAACTTATGATGTTATATATAGAATTCAAAAACCTCTCACTGAAATTCTTTTCCCAATTTGAACAGAAAGGATTCTTATGTCAATTTCAAATTGGAAATCTCCTTCAATTCTTCAAACAGTTGGTAACCTGAGCATTTGCAATTTGAATAAAAAGTAGGATGATTTCCAAGGCAAAACTGTTTTTAAAATTCAGGTTTCTCAAATGGGAATAGGAGAGCAATTCTCTGTTTGTGCAATGCATTGCCTGCTGTTTTCATTAAACAGGAACTGTGCTTTTTTTTGAACCTTTGCCCCATAAAAATAGACAGAAAAAAAAAGATCGAATGAATTCAAGTCTAACAGTTGGAGTTTTTAGTATAGCTGTTGTATTTTACAAAAATGTCAAGTACTTAAATGCAGGTGGTTTCATTCACTGTTATTTTAAAAGCAGCATTCTTTGGATTGGAGCTGGTATTGATGCAAGTTATGCACATTACCACCCCCTCAGGAGCTGGATGAACTCAGCTACAGAAGGATAAAGACAGAGAAAGCACCTGCCCAGACACAGAAGATGCTGACTAGAAATACATGCTCTGTTTCTTTCTTTATTTGTACAACATGAGCAGCTAAATAATTTGCCTCTAAACAAACAAATCACTTTAGATATCAACTACAGGAAAACTAAACAATCCAAGTGGCACATTTATGGTGCCTTTATTTACCACGTATATCTTGAGAAATTTTTAAAAAGTTCTCATAATTATGTTACTGTTCATTGGTTTAATTTAAATATTCAGCTCATTTTATATAAATTACATGAAAGTTTGGAAGGAGATAAAAATAGCAGGTTGTATTACAGTTTATGGATAAAATTTGTATATATACATTTTTCTGGGGGGGTCCGGTCATGGGGCCTGAACTCTGGGCCTGGGTGCTGTCCCTCAGCTCTTCAGCTCAAGGTTAGCATTCTACCTCTTGAGCCACAGCGCCACTTCCGGCTTTTTTCTTTTTGCTTATGTGGTGCTGAGGAATCAAACCCAGGGCCTCAGGCATGCAAGACAAGCACTCTACCACTGAGCCACCTTCCCAGCCCAAAATTTGTATATATATTATATAGTGTATGTAATAGTGGGTATTACATATATTATATACTGTGTTATATATTTCATGTTATATTATAAAATGTATATATGTGTGTATATAATATATAATATTGGATATAAAAAGAAACACAAGAGACTAAGATTCTTTTTTTCAGATTGGATATCACAAAACTACAGTGTTAGGTTTCTATGAACCTGTGATTGAATAAGAAAATGTTTTTCACAAGTTCACTAAGATTTTCCTAGGAACAATAGTTTATTGTTTGATAATTCAGAATTCCAGTGTGCAATGTTGAAAATAGCAATATAATATGACTTTTACAAATGACAACAGTCTACACTTCATGGAATATAAAGTGTATAATAAACTTTGCAAACACTTCATATACTTTATTTACGTGTTTCCAGGCTGCCATGTCTAATGTTGAGTAAAAATTTTATAGGGTCAGGTAGTTTCAAGGTGTTGTGTAAAATACTATTATGTGTGTTTCCATAAAGACACTTCTGCATGCTACTAACACTTAGGTGGTAGACTGAGTGAAGCAGACCAACTTGCCCAGACAAGTGAAGATTTGAAGACAGAAGAAATTCTGAAAATAGGAGCCTCCCAGATGACATTGAGCTAAGATACATATACATACATATATATTTCTACCTCAATTCCTGTGTGTATTCTCTATATGTGTATCCTTTCAACCCCCCCATACACATATATATTCATGTATATATATATATATATATTTGTGTGTATCTGTGTTAGTATAATAGACCTATATTTATATTTACCCCTGTATTAACTTGTATATCTATAAACATACATAAATATATATGCATATGTTCATAAAGGAACTTAGATATATAGAAATTAATTATGCACATATGACGAAATTAATGTACATATATACACACATATATTTATATGAAAATATGTTCATGTTTATATATATACACACAAACATATAGAAAACTTCTACATCTGCACATGTACATATTTGTTACTATTATTATTTATTTTACCTCCACAAAATAAATTACAATGAAACCACAACAAAGTAGTATAAAAGAAAATCAATTTACGAAAATAATGGTAGCATAGAAGTAAACCAGAGAGAGGCTGGGAAGGTGGCTCAGTGGTAGAGCGCTTGCCTTGCATGCATGAGGCCCTGTGTTCGATTCCTCAGCACCACATAACAAAAAGAAAAAAAGCCAGAAGTGGCGCTGTGGCTCAAGTGGTAGAGTGCTAGCCTTGAGCTGAAGAGCTGAGGGACAGCACCCAGGCCCAGAATTCAGGACCACGACCGGACCCAAAAAAAAAAAAAGAAGTAAACCAGAGATTATGACAATGTAGAGATGGTTTTTCACAAATGGAACCCATTTGACTAACGAGAAGAAATCAGATCTATTCTAATGCTCTTAGGAAAGTTGGCTTTTCCTGTTCAGAAATCCTTAATTTTGGTGACAAATGAAAAAGAAATCTATAATATTTTATAAATTAATTCATATAAATCTTATATTAATTTCAGTGTGCATCAATAAGATAAGCAGTGAGGCCTGGATAAAAGTAGATGTCTAATCAAAATAATAATTTCACATAAATATCCAAATCCCAGTAAGTATCTATTGGTTTCTTACAACATTTTGATCTGCATAGGTGATAAGTCATGGACAAATGTCCTCTTCAGATATCACATCTAAAACTGGATTTACCATGTAGCTAGAGTGCACACAGATGTTTTTAATGAACAAAAGATTGACAGACTAGTAGAGAAAATATATGCTGGTTTCTTCAGTTTGCCGATTGTACATTATTATGAGTGATTGTGCAGCACAAACATCAAATATTTAACAAAAACAACAAGAAAGAGAAACACTTCATTGAACAAGCAGATGAGACTTTAGACAATGTCACAAATCAGGGAACAATGCAAATTTAAAATGATAAAGATAAGGAACAAAATACTGACAATGACAAGGCTCTATAAAGATACTTTACAGATTACTAAAGTAAAAGTAATTGAAAGAGGAGTACTGACTCTGTGGAATCATTCCAAACTTTTGCTTTTTTAAATTTTATTTTATTGTAAAGATTCCATACAGAGACAATACAGTTAGTTACATGAGTAAGGTAATGAGTACATTTTGAATCAATCACAAGAAAGAAAACAAGAAATATACTCATTACCTTACCCATGTAATTGTAACCCCTCTGTACAGTACTTTCACAATTTAAAAAAAATGAGTACATTTCGAATGTTGTTCAGTCTGAAAACATGAGATCTCTCTTGAGATGACACCTGAAGCTCTCTGAAATACTGATAGCAGCAAAATGGATTTATTTTCTAATTCTGGACTACTGGCTGGCTGGGTGTCCTCACTGGATTTAAGGCTGGTAAGAACTGTGGGTTTGTACTGTTGCTAAAATTGCTGATCTGTTGCCACCAGATTGCTTGACTTACCCTATGGTTTTGTCCTGAGCTTTCCCCTGACCCCTAGTGAGCTAGGATTGGAGCTGGCAGTCTCTCTTTTACTTTATATTTTATAAAATCTATTTTTTCCATAGCTTTTCAGTTGTCCCGTTACCTCATGTGTAATGTTGGATCCTTCTTCTTTCTGCCTTCATTACAGTCTATCCTTTGTCATACTCACATGCCACTTATTCCTGGACACATGCGAAGCAGCTTCTATTCCGTGGTATGAAATCACCCAAGAAACTGAACCTTGAATTATTGCATTAGGAGAGGATGCATTTTAGATAAAACAAGACTGTTTGAGTAAACTCTTGATCACAAAATCATAAACACTAAATCAGGATGAAGGCAGTATGTAACAGAACAAAAAATGTAAAAGAAACAGATTTTTGATGACTGTCAGTAGAAGTAGAGGATTTAAAAGAAAGGAAGTATGACTACATCCTTGGGACCTACAAGTTATAACAATTCCTCTTGTCTTGTATCTCCAGGATTATAGTGTGACATGAGTTTTTCCTCTTTCACTTTAGAAGATGTGAATAGGAGAAAATTGGAAATAGAAAAGTGAGCATTGAGGCCAGAAATTAATATCTACAGGTTAAATTCAAATATTCATGGACCTAATGGTAGTGATTCATTTTATTGCAGCACATAATGAAAATACATAACTAAATTACTATGTACAAATTATAGTATGGCCAATCTTTTATAAGACTCTCATACCTACACCATTGAAAACCAATTTTTTATTAATTTTCATAATTTCAGTAAATCATATTGTGGTCCTACAATTTATTACTCATTGACTTCATTGAAATTAAATATGAGCCCGGAAACACTTTCATATTTCTTGATTAATATTTGCAAAACTATATTAAAATCTTAAACATACAAAATGTATATTTCTTTGTCCAAATCTAAGTCTTCAAAAATGCAATGCATTTAATTTATAACAAATTTTTATAGAAAAAATAGAATGTGTATAAATTAAATATGTAATCAAAATGAAATAACAATATCGTCACTGTAGAGTACATCCACACTCATACACAAACAATATTTGCACACATTATATGTATATGTGTTTTAAAACCATGGACCATAAATCTGAATGTTGTAATTCATGTGATAGAATATTGTCATTGCATGAATGATTTTAACTAAAGTTATATAAGTTATATATAATATATTATGTTAAACTTATTACAAATAAATATTTATATAGTTAATTCTGTCAATAATGGTATGTAAAATAAATTGTTATTCTGATATATAAGATAATCTTTGTAACATGAATTCTTATATTTTGGATTGATAAATTTTACTTAACAACCATATAACTGTAATATTTGGGGTTGTATTTTTTGCCAACAATTCTATAAAGTTGAGTTGAGCTATAATAGTTTTAGTAGTCCATTTGCTCAGAAAATTATAAATAATTTGTTTATTCTAATTACTACATTGGGGATTTGTCACTCAGCCAACTTGCATGTTTTAATTTTTACCACATTTATACAGGTATATATATTTATTCACCACTGCAGGTGAATAAATACAAAATTAATAGGACAGATTTTTCTTTCACTATCTTATTGATATAGACATGTATTTCAAACTTTAACTTTATTCAAAAATACATATTATAATATTCAAAGAAAAAAGTGTCCTATTTAGTTCTAATTAGTCCTATTTTATTTGAATAAAATAAAATCCCAATATTACTTATTAACTACTGCTTTCCAAAGTGTATAGCTTATGATGACCAAGACCTCAAACTCATATTACTGGGTGTCTGTATTTTTATTTAATACTTATATACTGATATACCATGGTCTTCATTCTAATCATAGTGTTGTGGATCCAATAATAATATTTATTGTCATTAATTCATCTAGTTCTTAATAATGCACATGTGGCCACATGACACAGTTACTGATATAAAGACTGTTGACTTTGGGGCAGGGATGAGAGAGGATTCCTCAGAATCATTTGTTTGTCTTGTCTCACTGGCATGATTCTCTAAACTTGCAATAGAGATTAAAAGAAAAAAGGGTGATTGGCTCTTAGTTGTATTGTTTAATTTATTTTCAATGCTTTATAAAATTAAGGTTTTTCTTTTTCTGTTATGAATTGGATATGCAGTGACAGCACTAATGCTCAGACAAATGGCCTGCTCTTTTCTTTCTGCAATAGACTTCTGTCAGTGCAGTGTAAAATCCTGAGTGCTATCAAGATTGCTTATTAGGTTAATGTTTAAACCACTTTTGGAAATGTATTTGGCTCGTTGGCTGATGCTGTCTCACATCAAATTATGCTTAGGTTCTTCTTTTCTTTCCACGCAGCTCCTGATCCGTAGTGAATTTTATTTGCCATACTAAGAATGCAGGGCAGCACTCTGCACTGGAACTTGTCTCAACTTTGCTTCTCTCCACTATTTTCTTTTTCTTTTGCATTTTCAGGTTTTTTTTATTTATGCACAGTGTTACAGGTAATTTTTCCAATATGTCACAATAATACAATGGTAATAACAGTGAAAGTACTGTTTCTTCTTGTAAGATGCTTATTGAAACTTTCATATTTGTTCTAAGTATTAGAACACTACTGCTGTGATTTAAGTATTTCATTATCCCTACCTTACTAGTGAGTAAATTAAGGTTTTTAGAATTTAATTTATTTTCAGTATTTACACAGATAAATTTGGTTTAATTGTTTTTGACTTAACTAGAAAAATCATAATTTTAAGAAAGAAAAGGACTGTTCATTTTTATCACAGAGAATGTCTGATTTCTTGCTTACCATATCTCATACTTGAGGATTTCTTCATAAACTTTACTATCATTTTGAGCAAGCCATCCAACATTCTTCTGGCAAATTTAAGTTCTCTGATTATATAAATTAGTTTATAAACACTTCGTATTTCAGTGATACTATTTTTTAGAGGAAGTAAAGAATATTTCTAGATATGAGCCATCTTTCATTTCTGAAGTTCTCAACACTGTCTTTATTCGTAACACAGTTCATAAGGCTAATGGTCACCTTCATAGGGTATAAAATTACGTACTGAATTTTGTACTATAACAATAAACTCATTTTTATTATACATACTTATCAGCAAAACAAAAGCCATACATCCAAAATGGTAATATACTTATGCATAAACTTATGATCATGTAAACCCACATAATCAATATTGTCTCTCTCCTTTATTGCTGTCTTTAAATAGTTAACATAAGCTTTAATGATTTAGTCACATAATTTAGTGTCTTTGATCATACTCTTAAATTATTTCTTGTCTAGAGAACATTCTTTAAACCTCTTCCAAAAATCATTTTTTTCTTTCTGTCCCTTTCACTCAATAAAAGTGGCCTTTCAAATTAGTGCACAGCAAATTGATATAATTTGTGACATAGTTTATGTGCACTTGCCTGTTTCCTTCCTGCTTCATCTTTTAGTTCTCCCTGTCGTCTTCCACGATGGTTTAGTTCAATTAGCTAATATGAACTATCTTTATTTGCCACCCAAGAGCTTTTATTTTTATACTTATTAACCATCACATGGATTAAGAAAACTTCCATGACATTCTAATCATAAAATCTTCCCTTATCCTTAAAATTTGGAATTTCATTCTTCTAATGACTGCCACATCATTTGGCAGGCCCAGTCTCTGGAGTGCTTTCTCCCTGTGTGGCCATTGTGTGCTTATCTCCTCCAACTTTCCTCCAATGATTTGCAATCAATCAACCAGATTCCCAGGAGATCTCAAATGCAGTGACTGTGTGACACTAGCAGTCTTGAGACACATGAAAAGCCAAAGTTTTCTTTTGAATCCAAAGCCTGAGAATTACACATTTAGAACAAAATTTCTTTCTTCAGAGTTTCCTCCTTTCATTTGAGTCTCCAGTGTATTTAATGGAGAATAACACATTAGGGAAGACAGCCAGTTTCATACTTAAACTTCTGGGCATGTTCTTTGTAGTGGTTAAAGAGCCATTGGCAACAAAAGTCAATTAGAACTTGGGATGGGGAGAGTATCTTATTATCTACATAGTTCTAATATAATCACATGATTTTTATAACAGAGACTATAAAGTTTTAGGGGAAAAAAAGGAGATTTAGTGCTGAAGGCTCATGTTGTAGAGTACCTGTATAAAAAGGGCAAAGCCCTTAGTTCCAACCCCAGAACAAGCAAAAAATTAAAAATGAAATAAAAAAACAAAAGTATTTGATTAAGCAAACAGAAATGAGCAAAAAAATCAAGGACACAAAACATGGAATGAAGGCAGTTTGAACAGGAATGGTTAAGGAAGAAAAAAATTGAACAGAATGATTTCTTATTTGACAAGGCTCAATTCCAGAAACCCTACAAAGCTAGGTTAAAATTTCACATTTTCTCCATTGATTTTTCTTTCTCAAGCAATAGCTCTTTTGACTACCGCCAGTAGATTATTTGGGACATGTTTACAATGTGAATTTCCAGGATATCCTTTCCTGAAATGACATTTTCTTTGCTACTATACCCGTGCTGCTTTGGATAAAAGAAATGTATAACCTTCTCTTTGTCAGGAACATACACTTAGGTCAACTTAGGAGGGATATGAAACAAAAATGAGGAATTTCAAACCCTATCAAATCTATCCAATTACTATCTAGTCAGCCTAAATAATGGACTGTAGATACAAAAAGATGTAACTTTGAGATCAGCCAACAGCCGACCAAGCACTTCAGTTTATTCTAGATTAAGTCCCCAACCCACAGAACTTGGCATAAACCTGTTGTAATCAGTAATAATCAAGCCTTGAAATTTGTACATATCAGTAATACACTAATATAAATATATTGCTATGGAAAACAGATTCTTTCATTAGAGATTTTAATATCTAGCATCCTAATGTGACTCCCAAGGCCAGTGTATTTGTTAACATGCACCACAAATTAGAACTGGAAATGCAAGTCAACATAAAGCAGAGATAACTTTAGTATGGTAACTTTAGTATGGTAAGGCTCTGATATATCAGCATCATTCCTTACAAACACATTATTCCATCTTTATGGTTAAACATACCCATACTAATTAGAGCATCATTTGTTACAGAAGTAATATGATAAGATCAGCCAACATTATTGCCAGCATATCTTACTATTTGTCAGGTATAATTATATAGGTCTCCTTCAGATACTTTTTTTTAACTGTTTTCAAATGTGATGTCCGTCAAGGCTATTTTCACTTTCAAAATTCAAACACTAAAGCTCAAGTGGATTAAATAAAATGTTTCATGGCCAATGTTGCTGGGTAAAAATATTTATAACCAATTCACCCGATTTGTCTCAGAAAACAAAAATAAATGGACAGGTAAAACTGATCTGGCTTCCAGTGTCTTTTATATCTGGTCATTACTAACATCATAATTTTTCAAATTATTTTTCTAGCATTAATGTACTTACGTAAAGCCATGTTTCTTTCTCTCAACTTCTGGAAGTCTCATGAAGCCATTGTGGTTTCTATTCAGTGAGCTGAGACAAATTCTTCTATCAAATGCATGCATTTAGATTCTAACCCTAGTGTGTGAACTTACTTGGAGATACAGTCATTGTAGATTTTTTTAAAGATACTACTGGGCACTTGTGATACATGCCTATAATCCTAATTTATCAAGAGGCTGAAATCTGAGAATCATTGTTTCACGGCAGCTTGGGCAGGTAAACCTGTCAGAGTCTTATCTCAATTAATTACTAAAGTCCAAGAAAATGCAGC
Organism: Dipodomys spectabilis; assembly: GCF_019054845.1. Classification (NCBI taxonomy): domain Eukaryota; kingdom Metazoa; phylum Chordata; class Mammalia; order Rodentia; family Heteromyidae; genus Dipodomys; species Dipodomys spectabilis. The sequence goes on along the minus strand of NW_024870815.1, from coordinate 540,576 downwards.
TGTAGCTCAAGTGGTAGAGCACTAAAAAAGGGACAATGCCCTGACTCTTGAGTTAAAGCCCTAGTAAGTTCAAACATAAAATAAATAAAATTGTAGAATTTATCACTGCATTTTAGGTCAAAGTGAAAAATGCCTTGTGAAAATAGAAAGTGTTGGATAGACTTGTCTATTTTTCATGGAAGGCGAAGGATTGCCTACCTTCTCACAACCAAGAAAGATGGGCAAGAGATTCTCATTGAGAGCCTCCAGATGAAAGCAACTTTACTAACACATTGGTTGCAGTCTCCCAGGCTTTACAATTATGAGAAGATAATAATTATTTGTTGTTGTAGTCTACTCATCTTGTGGTATTTTGTTATAGGAGCTCAAGGGAACTAGAATGATTAACTTTGACCTAAAATTTACCATGATCATGTTATTCATCAAAAACAAAAATAATGACATAAAATACTTTGACTAATCCTTGCATTTAGCCACATTATTAAGTTGGAAGTTTTTTTATGCTTGAAACTTAACTAAGCCCTTCAATCATGTCCTTCAATTTATGAGATTTAAAAGCTGTTTAATCCTCATAAATATTTTAATCTGGAAAGTCTCTTGCATGGTTATTCTAATTCTCATATCTGGAGATGTATGTAACCCCTCAGCTTCCTGAGTTCATCTCTTCTTTATAATATTTTATCAGATTCACCCAATAGTAATTAGCATGGTCTATGAAATATTTTTCTAGAGTGTTTTTCCCTAAAAAAAAATTAGGTCTAAATGTTCTAAAAGATAGATATCATGCCTCCAAACTTATCAGACGTCTTAGGTGTATGATTCTTAATTAAAAATGTTGAAAATGTTGTGCTTGGCACTTCATGCCTATAATTCTAGTTTTTTGGGAAACTGACATGAGGAGGATGTTGGTTCAAAGGCAGCCCCAGCAGAAAAGTTCTTAAAACCCTTCCTTATCTAATAGCTGGGTACTGGGGTGTATACGTGTCAGGCGAAGCTAGCTCCTATCTGAGAATCTGAGATTGGGAGGATTCAGATTCTAGTCTTTCAGGGCAGGAACGTTTGTGGCAGTCATTCTCAACCTACCTCTGTATATGATGACTTACATAAGTCATTGTAGCAATTGCTAGGAAGCCTGAAGTATAGAAATTATAGTTTAGGAATGACATTATGCATGAGCTGAGGGAGAAAACAAGTCCTTCTCTCAAAAGTAACCAAGGAAGAAGTAGAGCTGGTAATATAATTCAAGAGGTAGAGTGTAAATGACAAGGCACTGAACTTAAATCCCACTATGATCAAAGCAAAACAAAATGCTGAAAAGTAAACATTTGCTTAGGCTTAGGATTAAGAAAAAGGAGAAAGTATTACAGGTAGCAAGTAGTATATATTTTCATTTAAGTATGAACTTACATACACATCTGAATGGCAAATATCCTATAAAAATTAAAAGACAAGAAAATTCACATCCCACCCAAAACCTCATTAAAAGGGGAAAAAACTCAATGAAACATTTACCTCTTAGAAATCAGCACAAGATAAGGTTATTTTGTGAAACAACGATGAGGTTCAAATTTAGTTTTTCTAAATAGTGTCTATTTCTAAATAGTGTCCATTTTACTTTGGATTTTTGTTATAAGGATTCTACTTTCTTTTATGCCAATATGACTTTCACAGCCAATAAGAAAAAAACACTGAGAATCTAATACTTAAGTTTTTAGATATTTGCAAATGTTTTGACAAATTTATTGGAATTTAAATTATGTTGTTTCCTTCATATGTATGTAAATATTTATACAAACAGAAGAGGAAAGAGGGAAGGGTAAAGCATTGAAGAAGAAAGAGGGAAGGGTAAAGCAAAGAAGCAAAGGGAAAGGGAGAAAAAAGTCAGACAGAGTCAGAGGATGTACTTTATCCCAGCTCTGTGTGTGTGTGTGTGTGTGTGTGTGTGTGTGTGTGTGTGTGCGCGCGTGCACATGCACACAAGCACATATTTGTTGTATGCTTCTCAATGTGTTGGAAAAACTGGAGAATATAATCGTTTATTTAGGAGAAAGATTAAGCATGCAAATTCAAGAACCTATACTCCCAGATGTCTTGTCCCAAGGGCAGTTGGCACTGAGTGCAGCACATAAGGATCACAGCTAGGCATTTAATGCAGCATTTATGTGGAGTTATATTTATGAAGAGCAGATTGAACTATTGAATCATCATATTGAGTAAAAATCCACTAATTTCCCACATCTGCTCAAAGAAATTTGCATGGAGGCCACAGGCAGAAGCCAGCAGTCATCTTGCCATACTGTAATCATTTTCTGCTAGAACTTCTCCAACCTCTGCAACCAAACCAAGCCATCCTCCTTCCGGCTCCTTCCACCCTTGCAGCAAATTCTACCTCTGCTCTCATTGTTGGGAATCTTGCCGTTGGCTTGCAAGAAAGTGACCAAGCCAAGCATTCACACCTGAAGCCAAAGCCAAAGAATGAGACTGGCTCAGGCTTGGTGCCAGTGTCTTGCACCTGTAATTCTAGCTCTTTGAGATTCTGAGACCTCAACGATTGTGGTTTTGCAGGAGCTTGGCTAAAAATGCCTGTGAAACTCCATCTGAAATTATCCAGCAAAATGCTGAATTGGAGGTGGGGCTCAAGTGGTAGAGCAACAGCCATAAGTGAGTGAGCACAGGTCCTGAGTTTAACTCACAGTACCTAGAGGAGGGGGGAGGGGGAGGGCAAAGCAGAATGGGGGAAGGGAATAAGGGAGAGAAAGAGAGAGGGAGAGGTGAGAGAGGAGAGAGAGGCTTACATATGAGAAGTTTCCATGAGTTTTAGTAAAATGTTAAAATATATTATATATGTACTCTAAATGCATACAATTCAATGAAAGCATTTAAAGGACTAGAACTCTATTGATTGAAGTGAAAGAATATGGAAAATTAGGTCTGTGCTGAATTTGATGTCACATTTAGTATAACAATAATACAAAACAGTGATGTCAGTTTTCCAGGATTATACTGAAATCACAGCTTATATCTAACTGAGAGCAAATAAAGACATTATTACATATGAATAAATAAAAAAAATCTCAGTTTCAGATATGACTCATGTTGTCTGCTTGTATATTTACATATACCTCCTTGAAAGTAGGAGGCTTTAAACAATGCATAACACTTTATTTCTATAATTAACATGTATGTGTTACATTTAACTATGGAATGAAGACATCATTAAATGAAAATTAGAACATTTTTCTCATTTGACTCAGTAAATATTTCATGTTATACAATTACCTTGATACTTTGCTGAGGAAAGTTTATTTAAGGGAAATGGTTATAGTAAGAAATGACACAGTTTGCAGATTTGGTATAGAATTATGCAACCGTATTATTAAAGATGGACTTTTTGTGTATATACACCACATTTTCTTGATCCATTCATCTACTGAGGGGCATCTGGGTTGGTTCCATATCTTACCTATGGTAAATAATGCTATAATACATATAGTTGTGCTGGTAGCTTTAGTATGATCTTGTTTGTGATCATTCAGGTAAATGCCCAAAAATGGGATTGCTGGGTTATAGGGAGCTCTATGTGGAGTCTTTATGCACAATGGAATTCTATGTCCCCATCAGAAAGAATGACATTGCTCCATTTGTTAGGAAATGGAAAGACTTGGAAAAAATTATATTAAGTGAAGTAATCCAGGCCCAAAGTAACATAGGTTCCATGGTTTCCCTTATTTGCAATAACTAGTATATGTCAGAGACAAGCAGAAAAAGTCAGGTAAGTTGATGTAAGGCGCAATGAACCCCAAGATAACGACTCAAATGCTTTTTTTCTTTCTTGCTATTGTTTCTAACATATTTATGAGAATATTTCTTTGTTGCTTTGTATGTCCCTCCTCCACTGTATAACCCCCGTTTTCACTGTATTTGATGTTTGTATAATTTGTGGAGGGGAAGGGAAAAAACAAATTGTTTAAATAAGGATACACGTGGACCCATTGCAACAATGAGATGTACAAAATATCATGTTGAAAAACGAACTTTACAACTTTGGCGCCGCGGAGCGGGGGTTGGGGGGGGGTCGGTGGGAGATAGGAAGGGATGGAAAGGGGAAACAAAGGAAGGAGGCAACAATGCTTGATAAGAAATGTACTCATTACATTGCTCATGTAATTGTAACCCCTCTGTATGATATTTTCACAATTAAAAAACAAACAAACAAAAAAGATGGACTTTTTAAATTAGAAAGACAGATTAGTATCCAGTTGTGGTTATAGTAAGATGCTTTATATCGATAGTTGAAAAATATTTTAATATCATCCTAATGAGAAATACCAAGTTGTACGTTCTTGAGAGTTTGGGGAGGAAGGGATTGAGTAATCAAAGGAATAGGAAGGTCTGGGTTGAGGGTATGCCTGATTGAAGGAAGACCATTGGCAAAAGAAAAAAATGCCAAACACTTCAATGAAACTAACCTCTAAAAAAAAGAGGTTACATAAGACAGAAACAAAAATAAGATTGTGACTCGAATAATTTAATTTTAGACATTTCAAATAAAAATTAAACTAGGCCAAAATATCAATAAGCAATACTGTAGATGTATTCCTTACTTTCTAGTTCTGAGATCTAAATGTCTGACACTAGCTTTTATACACAGATGAACTTGTCATGATAATTTATATATATATATATATATATATATATATATATATATATATATTATTTAACCGTTTAACCAGAGGGGAACATGAAGTGGTCAGAAATTTCGAGATACACTATCAACTTTTGAAACTTTAAGTGCTAAGCATGTTTTTCTGAGGCCATTACTTAGTCAGCTACTATTAAACATTTTTTAAATTAATGATTGGGGTGATGAACCGAAGTGTATCTTTATTAAATTTGCTGATGACACCAATTTGGTAGGACAATTAGCACATTTAAAAGCTGGATTGAAATTCAAAATGACCTTGATGAGTTGGAGAGGCGCCTGGATATAAACAAGATGAAACTGATTAAGTTCATGTGCTGTAATTCATTCAGCCTATTTCTCATTCACAGTAGCCAAACCACTATGCAACTCTGATATGAACTTTTAATGACAATGCTTTGAACCATCTGTCTTCATTGTACTGCAGTCACAGCAAAAGTGAAGTCAAGATTTGGGGGCATCCAACTGGCTTTAAACCAAAGTTGTTAGACTAATCGAAGTGATTTCACTGCTAAGCATCTGTAAGACTCCAGCACTCAGGTTTAAGATGGTAATATCCATCCAAAGTCACATGAGTCAGGCCATTCTTTTTTCTCCACCCTGGACTGCAAATATCAACCAAAAAATCTGTATGTTGAAGAAGCAAATGTCATGTCACTAGCCACTCATGTACAAAAATGCAAAAGGAAATAGGATTGAGGTTCAGCTTAGTGGGAGAGCCAATTGTCTAAGCCTTGGAAACTCATGGACTGGACCCTCAGCACCATCTAAATCTAAAAAAAAAATAACTTACAAAGAAATATTTAATTACAAAGTGACATAATGCTACATTAGAAACAGTTTTTGAGGGATTTTTTATAGCTGACTTAGGGCTTCCAGATGCTTGAAAATGCATATGTGACTACTGTTGCTTAAGAAGTAAACATAAAGCCAGGTGCCAGTGTTTCACACCTACTAATTCTAGCTACTGAGATCTGAGGATCATGACTTGAAGCTGGCCCAGGCTGCATGGGGCATGAGACTCTCAACTCAAATTAACCACTCAAAATTTGGAAGTGACACTGTTCCTTAAAGTGATAGAGTGCTAGCCTTAGGCTCAAAGCCATCTCCCAGGCCCTAAGTTCAAGCCTTACAACTTACAACAACAACAACAACAACAGAAGTAGGCATGAATAAAAGAAAATAAAATTTTACTTCAAAAGTAACAATGATGTTGACACTTTGTTATTTAAATTTTAAGGTCATAGTATATAATAAACATCTTACATAAAATTTAAATTATGAAGACATACCATTTTCACAAATTTTCAGAAGTGTGTCAGTAGTCTGATACTCATCCATCTTTTATTTCTTCTAGCCAATTTATCTAAAGTTAAGAAAAAAAAAGCTAAGAAAGGTAGGGTTGCGGGTGAGGGTCAGGGGTAAAACACATGAACTACAGGAAGAATGCAGACTGGGTAATCAAGATCTGAGACTAAGCCTAGGGAAAATGTGTAAAATCCTATGGTAAAATAATTTCAAGGCCAAGTGAGATGAAGGTGTCCTCAACTGGTAGAGTGTCTGCCTACTAAATACAAGGCTCAGAGTTCAAATGCCAGTACAATCCTCCTCTCCCAAATATGTGTGTGTGTGTGTGTGTGTGTGTGTGAGAGAGAGAGAGAGAGAGAGAGAGAGAGAGAGAGAGAGAGAGAGAGAGTATGCTTTATATAAAGAATACATACTGAATGAGTTGTTGTTAATATATGTGTCTGCCTGTGGGGATGTCTGTGTGTGTTACTGGGGCTTAAACCCGTGCCTTACATATTCATGTAGTTGTTTTTTTTTGAGGCACATCTCAACTTCTGGCTTTTATCTGGTTAATTGGATCCTCACATCTCCTATCCTAGCCTTCCTATGGGGTAAGGATTATAGGTGTGAACCCATGTCCCTAACAAATGTTTTTTGGTTCAGCAAATTATATCTTGAAAAGAAAGTAACATGTTGAAAGGAAATCATTCGAAAACAAATCCAGAGGGGGAAAATGGTTAATTAATAGTTAATTAAAATAGGCCCTACACAACTCTATTCTACGTTTTCTGAAATATGCCCATTGTCACTATTTCTTTCTTATGTACTTGGCATTCAGGAAAACCTATGTTTGCGTGCTAAAATATATATATATACATCCAGAAAAATCATATCTTCCTCATCCGCCATGTGTTAAATGTGTACAAATAAAGTACTTTTAACAATAAAACAATTAAGTTGATCAGACTTTGAGAAGTTATATGACAGTGGGGATGTGTTTTACAATGTCTGCCTTTCAGAAATGATACACTATTTGAGTAGTTTTGATCCTCACAATTGCATCAAAATGTTTAATTATATTATTTATATTTTTCTAAATCTAAAAATATTAATATGTACTGGGATACAATTTTTGAGCTATAAAAAATCTTCTAAAAGCCTAATGTACATTACTATAAATGATTTCTATCTTTTCTATCTTGTTTTACTGAAATTAAAAGGATCTTCTTTCTCTTATTTTTCTTTCTTAATAATGGAAGATAGACAACATAATAAACTAGCACAGCTAGGAAAACAACAACAACTAAAAACAATAATTCAATGTGGGATGATATTACCAAAGTGTAACTCCTAAGTGTACAGAGTAAAAATCCCTGTTTTTAACACAATGAAAACAGGCAGTCATGTTTCCTCATCTCCTAATAATAAGTTTCATCAACGTCCTGAAAGGGACACATTTTTTTTTCCTTTGAAAAAGATAATTTTGTAGAACTGTCAGAAAAATAAAATTTCCTTCACAGTATCAGACTTTGTCACAAAATTTGAAGCACCATTTCCCATGAGACTAATGGCAATACACTGTCAGGTTCTGTGTGTTTTCCTCCCCAGCTTTGTGTGATGCACTGACCCCAGGGAAATAGATCCACTTTATCAAAAGATTTACTCTAAACTAATAAATACCATCCTTGAATGGTCAAATGGAAAGCATTCTTTTATCCTTTTCCTGTTATTTTGTTTTTTCTTGAATATTTAATGATTTTCTCTATACCTGATTCATAAAATCTATGATATATTTGATCATATTGGAATGATTTAAAAAAAACATTTTAAGATGAAATTGTGGGTTTCAAAAATGCAAATGTCTTACAATATCAGCTAAGGTTATTTAAGTGATTAAAAGTTAGAATTTTATTCAGCTTTATCATTAAACCAATTTATTTTACTCCATATGAACCCACAGTTTGCATCAAATAGTTACTTATTTTGGAAATCTTTTCACAAAACATAGTTTTACATCCACAAGTACTCCTTTGCCACAAAGTCCAAACTTCATTTTAATATCAAAGCTGAGATATTTACTATATATTTGCTTTTGCATTTCATCTCCAGCATCATTCTTCTTCCCATTTAATGAGCTGAGAGCTCCAGGAATCAATGACAATCCTCCAAGCAACAAACATGCTGTATCAAACCAGTGTTGCTTGGTTGGGAAGGCTTTTGATAATACCTTCACCAAGCTGTCAATACCTTCAGATCGCTTAAGGATGATAGCGATATGTAAGTAGCCAATTTATTTAAGAATTATGCAAGCTGGACACTGGTGGCTCACAACTGTAATTCTAGCTATTCAGGAGGCTCATGGTTTGAAGCCATCCTGGGCAGGAATGTCCATGAAACTCTTAGCTCCAATTAACCACCAGATAAACGGAAGCGGAGATGTGGCTCAAATGGTAGAGCTCTGGAAGATTAAAAAAAAAAAAAAGGAAGGAAGGCAGGGAAGGAGGGAGGGAGAGAGAAGGAAGAAGAAAAGAAGGAAGGAAGGAGGGAGGGAGGGAGGGAAGGAAGGGAAGGAAGGAAGGAAAATAGATAGGTTAGAATTCAAATATTTTATAATTCTAAACATGTTTGTAATATACAGCTAGTACTTCAAAGCTTTCCCATTTACATTATACAGGTCAATATATTGTTAGAATATTCACATAATTTTACTTGTATCAACAAAAATAAACATCAAACATTTTTATTGACCCCCCCCAAAACTGAATTTCTTCTTGGAAATTTTCATGTGGAATGAATTACAATTCATTATTTTACATTAGTATATTCTGCAACCTTGTTGAACTTCCTACTTTTAATGGATTTTTAATGAATCCCTTAAGTAACTTTATTAATAAGAACATGGTATGTGAAGCTAAAGATTATCTTAATTCTCTTTTCAGTGCGGATGAGGTTACTTTGATGTTAAATTATCAACAGAAGCAATCAGCGTGTGTAATTTTTCTTTATTTCTTTTTTTGCATGTTTCTTCATTTTTAAAAATTTTATTCATTTATTTTTATTTTTTTATTGGGAAAATACCGTACAGAGGGATTACAATCACATGGACAAGGTAATGAGTGCATTTCTTATCAAGCTTTGTTGCCTTCTCCTTTGTTTCCCCTTCCCTTCCCTTCCCTTCTCCCCCACTCCCCCCCCCCCCTTCCTGGCCAAAGTTGTATGTTAGGCCAAATTAACCCCAAGATAAGGATTCAAATGTTTTTTTTCTTTCTTGGAATTGTTTCTAATATATAGATTTTCCCCAAATATTTTTCTTATTGAAATAATAATGAATTGTATCCTTTTATTTTGTTGAAATAGTACATTGCTAGTTAAATATCTGAAAATATTTAACCAACTTTACATTGCTACCATGAAGAATATTCCTGTAGGGTTGTATAACCTTTTATTTATATACCAAGAAACATTTGTATGTTTATATCATTCAAGGACCATACAAAATAATCAATAAATATAGACACAGTAGGTCATGAATAAGCATAGAAGAAACAGACATATTTTTATTAACAATTAAAATGAACCACCTCAACATTTGTATAAAATAACTACTTTTCAGGCTGTCCCTACTCTGCCAGTATCAGAATTCTGTTTCTTCACAGTCAATGTGTACACTTTCTTATGGAACAGTATTTGCACTCATGTTGTGGTAGAAAGTACTTTGGGAATATATTTTTGGCCTCCATCAAAATGATGTGACATGTTTTACAGCTCCCTTTAAGTAAGAAATTTGACTGCTAAAAGAAATCCTGATTTTTAAATTTTCGTTATCTGTATAAGTCCTACTCAGTCTACAAGTCATTTTTATTATCTATGCATAACAAAGAACAAGTTAACAAGTCACATTAAAATTTTTAAGACTAAAATAATTAGATATATTTTAAATTATCTTACATTGGCTCAGCTGGATGCTGGAAAATCTGTTTAATTATTTATATGTCATATAATATAAGTCTGTGAAGTTTACTTGCTTTTACAAAGAGATCTTTTTCAGAAACTATTAAGTAGGTTGTTTGTCAGAGTAATATGGTAAACAAAACACTTAAGCATATATGAAACTAGTTGATTTTGATAATCTTTGAAATACACATGACATAGGACAATGTACTTTAAATCAGACAACTTTTTATAAAATAAATATCAAAACTTTCAATCATTCATGCCTGAGTTGTTTGTATTGAAATTAAAAAAACAGAAGCTATTGCTAATCTAGAGGATATTCTAATGTTTAACACATGTTTTTGTCTGAAATGAAGGTAATTAATTAGACAATCATACAGAGTACATTAACAAAGCAATTTTTATCATAAGTGCATTAAAATTGAATTTTTATTACTTCATTTGTACAACAGGTCACAATTAGCCAGATTATTTGCTGAGTCATAACGCAGCTCATATTTCCAAGAATGCTATTATTTTTTAATCTCAAGCATTTTATACAGTATAGTTTACATTATGTTCCTCTTTTTCTTGCACTAAAGGCGTTTGAAGTGTTGATCCTCTTCATCTTCTGCAGGCAAATGCTACTTCATAAAGACATGATTAGCTGGTTCTAGGTGTCCAGTTCCCACATATTGAACTTTGCCCACTGATTTCTTCCCTGATTGCCTGAAACATAGGTCACAGGAAATGATTTCCAAGCTTTCATTCCAGCTTTTATTGACTTCAATGAAAATCTGCTCAGAACATGAAGTTGCCACAATACACTTCATTCTTACCATTCTGCTTGGTTAAAAAATTCTTGGAATCCTCAAATATGTGTGTGTGTGTGTGTGTGCGTGTGTGTGTGTAATGTGTATGTATATGTTATGTATATATAATGTATCTATGTATATATATATATATATGCACATACAAAGAAATCACACACTATTTACTGTGAGAGATGGATAAGCTGAGACTTTAATTTCTAATAATAACTTTAATATACTCACAAATATTATCTATGCTGAAAATTGTATTTTAAATCACAACCATGCTACTTGTTTAAATGGGTGAAAACACATACTGTTAATAAAACAAGGCTGTTACATGGTGGTTGAACTCCACTGATTTTAATAAGGAATATCACCTCATGGTTTTCAATAGATTCAAATTCCTTGAGCTTCCTCTGCTCTTATAAGAAGTGGGTAAAATATTAACTAAGAAGGAAAACCCTCCAATCCATTGTACTCCTTAATATGACAAAGAAAAGAAAGCTTTAACATGTTATGCTCATGGATTATTGTTAGGGATACTTGCTAAGAAATAGAAGAGTAATGCTTTATAGACCTTAGAAAGATAAAAGAGAGGTGAATTACATATGTTGAGTTTGGGAAGACATCTATAAAGTTAGTCTCAAAGTGAACAATGCAAAATTTGTAGAGTTATCACAAAATCACTTATTCTAAATGATTGTACAATTATTCACTTAAAGTTATTCATTATAATCTCAGCAAGAATACCATGTGTTCAAACAGTTAAAAAATCAGCCTTAGCATCTGCTTTCATTTGTGATGTTGGCTTAGTTATTCATGAGTTCTTTCACTCACTGAGATATGTGATTTAGGTAAAATAACTGCAAAGCATTTTACTGGTGAAGTGTTTATACCAAACAAGGTAGAATTCCGTCCAGCCTTTCTGACTTCTAATTTAATTAGAAAAACTCACGAACTGATAATTGTTTAGATATATCAGGCTAACATTTTTTTTAAATCTAACAACATAAAATGACTTTGGACATGTATAGTATAAGACAATGTTGTGTGAAGTAGAGAAAGTAGCATTGAAACCAGACTCAATTAAAAGTGCCCTTGACTACAAGAAAATGCATAAAGACTAACAAGAAATGGAAACGAGAGGGAGTTTAAGAATATGCCAGAATGACAGGCGTCTTTCTCAGAATTCTCAGAACAGAAAAAAAAAAAATGGAGGAGTAGATATGAGCTAGTTAAGTCCTTATAGAACTAAGTAACTATTTTAGGCATGAACTTTGAAGCGCAGTAAATTGCCTCAGGATTTTATAAGTGACATAAACTGTCAGATTTTTTAAAAGAACATTTTAAGTCTGTGTAGAAATTTAATTGGTTTATCGTGTTATAATTATGCAAAACCCATCTAGAAGTATAGCATAGCTACACCAACAAGAACTTTTACTGTCTTAGAAAAGTTGTCATTAAAGGAATATGCAACATGCAGTGAGGACAGGCTTACTAGATGTTTAGATGTACCATTAAATGATAATTTAACAGTTGTAAGTGCAAATATTGGCATGGTAGATTTTCTGGTTGGTTGTAACACAGAATGCATGGAAACTACAGGATCATTCATTTAAGCAACTGAAAATATGGCTATTAATTTGCTCAATATTGTAATCAGATGTTTGGTAAGTATCCTTATAGACTTATTTTTGTTAATTCTTCTTGAGGCTAACTGATTATCTGATGCCTGTTGCAATAACCAATCCGTTTCTCCCACTGGATTTATTGGGTCTCCTTCATCTGTAATCCAGCTTTCCCAATGGTAGATTTGAAACAAAAAGAAAAGCAAAAGACAAGATATATATATCAGATATAGATATATATAAGTTTTTGAATGTCCACATTTTGTAAGCTCAAGTATCATGAATTGAAGGTAATCTATGAAAGTGCAAGTAAGACTAGAAATAAATTCTCATATTATCAGGGCATCTTTGACTATCATGTACTGAAGCTCTCTATTTCAGTTGATGATTTGAATATTATATTTGCATACATATAGAAGCCATTTTAATGGCCTTTTGTTTTTATTTGTTGATAAAGATAAAATAGTTTTTTAAATTGTTACTGTTATTATATTATAATATAATAAGGTTATATATTAGGTATCCCAGTTACATGCAGGGTCTAGTGAGTGCCCTTACTACAGTTATTTGCCATTGTCACTCCATTTCTGTGCCTCCTCTTACACTCTCAAAGACACATAAATGAACAATCTGAAAAAAAAAGAAAAGTAATCAAAAACAAAAGAAAAAACTCATTTTAACCTATATTAATTCTTATCAATGACCTGTACTTTCGTTAATCAATTGCTGGCAGTTTCAAAATAGCACTTTTTTTATATTCCTTCTCTATATTAAGTGGTGCATTAAAGTTAAAGGATACTGTTTTATACTTGTTATATAGCATCATCCTTGATCTTGGCAAATCAATACGATTATAATGTAGTAAAAATATGTTGTACTTTAGAATAGCCTAGAAACTTGAAGTAATGATAGGAAAAAGAGCTGAAGTTGCTCCTGTGAATGCCAAGTGGAGCATTCGTGGTAACAGGTCAGCATCTACCAGGATCTGGGTTGAATTCTTAACAGAGTCATATCAAAAAATATGATGACATGCTCTTTCTTCTAAATGACAAATAATGACAAAAATGAATAAGTGAATAATTGATACATTCCAATATTCAAATTAATGCATACTCCTTAAAATAGTAAAAAAAAAAAAAAGCACTTAATGATTTGTGGAGTTTATTTGCATGCTCCTAGGTAAGTTTACGCAAATATATGTATGAATATGTGTAACTGTGTTTAAACTACCCATTCCATATTTCTCTCAGATGACTCCATTTCTTTTCTTTCAATTAAAATCACACCCATAAGAAGACAAAAAGTTGATCTGTAACCACCAGCATGTGAGATTGTAGGAACAAGTATGGAGGCAATCCACAGTGCAACTGCTTTTACTTGTAGAAGAGAATTCATCTGCCACTTCATTTATTTCCTCATAACTCATGGGTAATTAATTGGTCTGGAAGAACTCCCATTATACTTCTTTTGGTCATAAAAGAAATGATATTTCAAATCTTTCATTTTGTATTGATCAGCCTTTTTCATAAATCAATATGGCCTTCTCAACACAATTGGTCTAACCTTTAGAATGGATTTTGCATCTCCTTGTTTGATTCAAAATGTTTTGGTATTCCTTGTGAAAAGAACAAGTAAATAGTATATTCCAATCCTTCAAAATATTTTCTCAAATATTGTCCCTATCTCTCCAAAATAGCTTTAATTATTTTTAAAAAGAATATTTCTAGTTTGTTGAAGGCAAAATAAAATGTTTTGACACATTTTCCTCTCTCCTTAATGAGATAATCAAATCAATATTTGCAATCCTCAATAAAATCAGTCTGCATATATTACAAAAGAGTAGTGTAATTATAATTTGGTTTTGTGAAAAGATAGCTAATTTTAGCTACAGCTCTCATCTCCACATCAATATATTACTTAGCTAGCCTGTAGTTCAAGTAAGAACAAAGTAATTTCAGATGAACTTTCTCCAGTTTAAGGGATGAATTACAATAGAAATGGCAAACATGAATAACTTCCAGTGGTTTCTGACTATTACAAACAACACTATGTATTAAATATTATAACCAACTACAGAGGCAGCAAGGTAAATCTCGAAAGAAGGTGAGGAGAGTCCCAGTGTGTTCCTTTGTGGCCCTCTGTTCAGGAGTAAAGTTTTAGAAATTGATCAAAACTCACAGTAACAGCAATCAAAATGGGTTCAGTAAATTTATATATATATATATATATATATATATATATATATGTCTGGTATTTTATTTCAATGATATACAGTTTACATTTGATGTTTATTGTATGTCTCTCATAGATCACCAAACAAATCTGCTTGTGAAAACACTCAGGGTTGAGAGTTTTCACTCCACCGGAAGAACCTCTAATCATCACTACGAACAATAAATGTGGAAAAATCACCAACTGCATTTCAAGAATTCAGTCCTTAATTAAGTCACGTCATTGCTGACCAGTCAAAATGAGTCACAGAGAAATTCAGCCAAAGAAATTAAATGTATATAAATATTTGGGCAGTAATAGAGTTTGAACCCAGAACTTTACATCTTTTTGTTGTTGTTATTGTGGTTTACTATTTAAGAGTTTTTGGCTATTTCAGAGTTTTTGTTTTATGTAGACTTATGGTTAGCTAGAGTTTATTGGTAGGAAGGACAACTGTTCTATCTGCAGCCATCTACATAGTTCAGAGGCTATAGGAGCAAATCACACAGCACACTCACAGAGGTTAAGTCTTTTAAACTTCCTTACTGAAACTGGCCTGGAACCATGATTATCTAGATTTTTCTTACCTCCTGCACAGATGGTTTGAAGATCTAAATGGCTTTGATCCAGGTCAACATTTCTTCAAAAACTCCATTAAATTGTAACCATGTTGCTACTTTTTACAAAGGAATATAAACAAACAGACTTTATATTCATAAAGATGATGCATCCAAATACAAATTACTTGATGAAATTCAAATACCTATAAATCAAAAAGGTAGAGTTCCCCAGACAGCAAGTACAAGCTGATGAAACAGGAAGATTATACCTCCATGGAAAAAGAAGAGTACTGATGTCCCAGAGATTCTGGTTCACAGCAGTTTCGTAATGGAATGGTAATCACAGAGGTATTCACTCTCTGGTGGTGAGCAGGATACATTTTTGTTCAGAGGCCCAAAAGATCTTTTTTGGAAGAGAGGTCTAAATCTACCACACTTTACTGTCATAAATTCTACGTTTCCACTGTGCCCATTGTCACAGATGAAGTGGAAAGTGTTTACTTTGAACAAGTGAGCAATATTTGTATCTCACAAGATCACTTGAAGGGTCATCTCCATTCTGTGTATGGAGAACTGCATTTTTATAGCTATAGTAACATAGTTGCTGTGTACCCAGAACCCTGTTCTCCTGGTGGTTTACTTCTGCGTATGCATGGCAAGATTTGTACTTTTTTTCTTTTCAGGTATATGGAACAATAGACTCATGGAACTTTTTTTTTCTTTTGTCGGTCGTGGGACTTGAACTCTGGGCCCGGGAGCTTTCCCTGCGTTCTTCAGCTCAAGGTGAGCCCTCTACCGCTTGAGCCATAGCACCACTTCTAGTGGTTTATTGGAGATAAGAGCCTCACCGAGTTTCCTGCCCGGGCTGGTTTTGAACCATGATCCTCAGATCTCAGCCTCCTGAGTAGCTAGGATTACAGGCCTGAGCCACCAGTGCCCGGCTGGCACAAATTTTTTGATGCGGTTGTTTGCACAATGTTTTTGTTTTTGCCCAAGTGTTTCAATGGAGAATGTAAAAATAAATCCTCCTTTAATATCAAACCTTAACCAATTTTTCAACCAATAAGTTTATTTGTTGACATTTAGTTTTTAGAAGTTTGAGTTAAATAATTCCAAGTTATCAAAAGTATCTCTTCATTTTGTTGAAAATAACTAATTCTCTGAACATTTAGACTCCATTTATTAGTTAAAGGTATGTTTGCTTCAAATTTCATCTATTTTTTTTTAAATTTAGCAACCAACAAGGTAGTGACTTAAATAAATAGTATAAGAAAACATGGCCTAGGACTATGTGACTGAGTATAAACTGAAATCAAATCAGTTTTCCAAGTGGTCAACACTAAAGAAATGACAAAATAATATGTGTTTGTGAGTAAATACATGCACACAAACATATACATGTATGTACTATAAAAGTATGTCATTCATAGGAAAACATAGAACTGAGATCATTAGATTTTTCAGTGATTTCCTGAAGCTCAAAAGCCAAGTTTCATGTATTTTTAGTATTTACGAAATCTCTACCTAATCTAATAATGATAATGTTTATAATAATGCCATATAAGCATAAAAGATGTTTGTTTATAGGGGATGAATAACAATGAAGTACATTTTAGCTGTGTGCATATACACATATTTATATGAACTCATATATATTTGTAAATATATATACCTAAATATAAAATTTATGTGTATATAAATATGTATAGGAATAAATATATATATATATTCACATATATATGTATTTAATATATGAAGTCAGAACAATCAAATCCACCTAAACCCTGTTGAAGAAAGTAAACTGAAGAAGACAAGGGATATAATAGAGAAGGTAAGTTATTTCAAACCATGTTGTGCACATTTATAAAATTATAACAATAGAACCCCTCATAGTATTAATACATGCTAATTCAAAATAGAATTTAAATATAAAAAATAAACTTCAAAATCTAAAATCACTGAGAACAGATAATTGTAGGGTTATATGTTCAGTAAATTAAAAGAAAAAAGAAGACATTCTGCCTCTCTACATGATAGCAGTGATACTCAGAAGGGATGGATAGACAAGCAATATTTAGAAAATTCAGAATATAAATGGCATGAACTTACATAGGATAGGACTAACACCTGAGCTACTTGTTCTAGGAGTTCATAATTATGGTAATATACTAAGAACTTGGAAGCTGCAGCCTTTTGCAAGCGTACACGTGTCTGTGAACCAGTACCAAGGGCTGAACTCAGAGCCTCACATTCTTACTTATTTTTTTTCTGCTATATTTAGAGTGGTTATTTTTATTATTATTGTAAATATGTGATGTACAGAGGGATTACAATCACATAAGTCAGTAATGAGTATATTTCTTTTTGAACAGTGTCACCTCTTTCCTCATTTTCTCCCAGTTTTTAGTCTTAATTTACAACTTTACCACTTGAGCACTTTACTTTTGGTGTTTGTTTGGAATAGGGGTCTCAAGGATTTGTCTTCTCTATGCTGGCTTCCAATTGGGATCTTCAGATCTCAACCTCCAGTACATCTAGAATTGCTCATGAACCACCCCTGCCCAGGAACTGTACATTTTTATGTATCTCTTTTGATGAAAATTATCATCTAAGTACAGCAAACACAGAAAATAACTTTAAGTGCACTGATTTGCAAAATAATTTACCTGCAGGGTTGAAAAAATGTCTCAGTGGTAGAGTGCTTGCCTTGCATGCATGAGGCCTGAGTTCAATTTCTCAGCACCACATAAGCAGAAAAAGCCAGATGTGACACTGTGGCTCAAGTGGTGGAGCGCTAGCCTTGAGTTGAAGGACTGAAGGACAACATCCTGGACCAGAGTTCGGGCCCCACCTGACAAAAACAAACAAATAAACCAAAAAAACCTGCTAAATCTATTCAGGTTGTTGAAAAACTATACTATTACTGAAAGGAGAAAACACAAATTTGTAGTGAGCACTCAGGAATTTGGCTGAGTTTCCCAGCAATAGTATATAATACCTGTTTGAACTTGGCAAAGTTCAGAATCTATTTTGTCTTCTCAGTTGCACAAATAATTAGGGAATAATTTGAATTATACCAATTGTTTGGTTGTTATGAAGAATCAATAATTAGAGATATGAAAATTTCCTTGATCTGTGACTTAATATTGTAATTCAGATTATGTAGTTAATTAATAGCTGATTGTCTGCTCTTGAGCTTTTTTCCCCTTTAAAATGCAACCACCATTTTTCTAATACAAACTCCTGTAAGCTTCCTCAAGGGCTCTGTGAAATTTAGTTATATTTTCAAAATCATAAATCATCTCTGTCAGGATTAGCATGTCTAGGCAAACTATCTATTACAAAGAGATTAAATTTTAACTTTTAGGAGAATAAATACTATCCAAGAGGAAGAATGCCCTTGTTAAATGAAAATACATCTACACATAGGCACTTATAATTGCATTTAGGACAAGATTTGACTTTTGAATGTAAAAAGATAAAGTGCCAAACAACAGAGATATGTTCAATATTTTACTGAGATATGTTCAGTATTTTCTTTGTATAGTGTCAATGTTTATGTTTATATGTAACTCTTACTATTTAATAAAAATAAATTTTTTAATTGATTGACATCAGGAAATGTTATGCTTTGTTCTAACTTAGGTTAAAAGTGTCTTAAATGAAGCCAAATGATTACCAATTGGTTGTCTGTTTCTGAAGTTTTATAGCCTTAGTATTCAGAGTATTAAACTCATTGTGACACAACTGAATGGATAAAGCAATCAGAAACACATATCTGTTTAATAAAAATATATTTTTATTTTATATTAAATTTCAGTCTATTAATTTAGCATATTTTCTTCTGTGTAATCAGATGCTTACCAACATGCGTATAACAACATGAACAAGCTAGTGTTTGGAGATAATGTAGTTAAAACTTAAAATGGCCAGGAGATGGCGATGAATCCCCTCACATGAGCTTACTAGACTTACTAGAGTTTATCTCTTGAACAATACAAAATTAATTTTGATAGGCTGAATCATATTTGTTATTGAATAGGTCAGCAGATAAGTGTTTTTGTCATTATTTTATTCTTTAAATGTCTCACTGCCCAATAAATATTTCAAAATATATTTTTATTAAATGCTTCAAAATATTTTCAAAAGTCAGAAAGCACTCATTTTATAATTTCCTCAGGAAAATGTACCTTTCAAAATATTAGTAATACATATAAAGGTCAATTGAGGAAATTGGATTCAAATAGGAACAGTTCAGATAGTTTTAAAAGGTGCTTAATTCCCAAGAGCTCACACTTCAGTGGAAAAAAGAAAAGAACATATTTATAATATAATTTGATAAGACATTGGAGCAGAGAGCTTTGAGCAGAGAATAAAATGTAGTTGGATTGCAAAAATACTGATAGAAAAATATTTTCATAGAAAATATATTGGTTTAGTTGCATTAGAAATAAAGTCAATATTTTCCAAACTGTGAGATGGAGAAATGTTATTTAAGGGAGATCAGTGTAAGGAATGTAAAAAATATTCTTGGATTTTAGGAAACTGATTATCTGGGTGACCACAGTGTAAGAGTAACATCAGAGTAAAGAGAGAAAAAAGTGAAGCATATAGGTTATGATTCACAAAGCCATGAGAATACAGAATTTTCTGAAGTTATTATAAGGTAAAATGAGAACTAGTGAATATTATAAAGTAATGAGAAATTAATTAGGACCAGGTGGCAATGGCTTGTGCTTATATTCCTAGCTACTCAAGAGGCTGAGATCTGAGATCACAGGTCAAAACAGTGAGTAGTTGAATCCATGGGCCTCTTATCTCCATGTATCCAGGAAGAAGATGTTAAGGGAAGTGTGGCTCAAATCATCTACTAAGTGAAGTAAGAGTGTGAGGTCCTAAGTTCAAGCCACAGTATTAACATTCAAAATATGGTTTACTAAACAGCTGTGCAATCAGAGGTCATTTCTGAAGCCTGGAAAACATCAACGAAAGCCTCAATCAAACTATAGGTAGGGTGCTGAAATGAAAGGAAGAGACAGAAACATATGTGCATGAATCCTTACCTCAGTGTGTTGTACTTTGAAGTATGAATGGAGATCAAACCTCCATATGCTCATGTTTTTTTTTTTTTCAAAGTAGTTCTCAAAAAACTATGTGGCTTATTACACAGGAACAACAAGAGCATTTCCTTAGTAGAGTGGACAGAATCCTTGCTGACTATATGAACAACAACCACATGGTTTAAATGAGGGAGAGGAATAAAGTATTTCTTTTCTTTCAATTCAAGGTTTTTCTGTTTTATTTTTAAAGTTTTTTATTGTGGAAATACTGTACAGAGGGATTACAGTTGCATGAGCAAAGTCATGAGTACATTTCTTATCAAGCATTGTTGCCCCCTCTTTTGTTTTTCCCCTACCATCCCTTCCCTCCCACCTCCACAACTACACTCCCCCCCCCACACCTAAATTGTAAAGTTCGTTTTTCAACCTAGTGTCTTGTACATCTCATTGTTACAATGGTTCAGCCTGTATCCCTATTTAAACATTTTGGTTTTTTTCCATTCCCCTCCCCAAATTATACCGACATCAAATATAGTGAAAACAAGATATACCATGAGGGAGGGACATACAAAGCAACGAAAATCACATGGTACCTTATAAATACATTAGAAACAATAGCAAGCAAACAAGAAACAAACAAAAAACACTTGTGTCCCTGTCTTGGGGTTCATTTCGCTTAACTTCATCTCATATGTACATAGCTATTGACCTTTTCTACTTCTGAGACCTTTATATTTGATAGACTCAAAGCACCTGTTACCCATGTACAGGTAAGACACTGAGACTTAAGTAGGAGGTGAATAATTTTAAGTTGGATAAAGGGAGTAAATATACTTATTTGAGATTTGATGTAGTTACCTTTTGAAGGAGTGTTACATTTCCATAGGTACCTGAAGTCATATGTACCAGACTGAAACTTAAAGATACGTAAGGTACAGAAAAGATTTGACACTCAAATTAAAAAGAAAAAAAAGTAACTCTTTAGAATGAAATAAAAAGAGCCATAAAGAAAAAGAGCCATAAAGGAAGAAAATGTGTACATATATAGACATTCTTATACAGCATAATACAATATTACCAATAGCTAATATGTGGTAAGGGTTTATCCGGTACCAAATATTTGGTTAGATGCTTTGAATGGATTAGTTTTCTTTACTTTGCCAAGCAATTTTAGAACTAGAACAGGTGCTGGTGGCACACACCTGTAATCCTAGCTAGTCAGGAGGCTGAGATCTGAGGATGACAGGTCAAAGCCAGCCCCGGCAGTTAAGTCCATGAGACTCTTATCTCCAATTAACCACCAGAAATCCAGAAGTGACGCTATGGCTCAAGTGGTAGAGCACTTTCCTTGAGCAGAAAAGCTGAGGGACAGTACTCAGGACCAGAGTTTAAGACCCATGACCTGGAAAAAAAAAAAAAAAAGCAGAACTGGAATGATGCCAATTTTATTTTATTTTTTAGTAAAATACACATAAAGAAGTGACCAACTTAGTCATCCTTTAGTAAGTGACCAATTTTAGGAAGATGGGACAATGTCCAATCCTAAACGTAGATCATATGAATCTATTATTTGTTCTTTTCTTTCCCAGATTTTACTGTCTTGTAACGTGGATTTCAAGATCTCCTTGAACTTGAGATTCTCCTGTCTCAGCCTCAGGAGAATGGGATTATAGGAAAGTATCAGCGCTCACATTTTTATATTATTTTATTTTTATTTTTATTTTTTTTCAGGTAAGAGGTAGGTTTATTCAGTAGACCTGCTGGGACCAGGCAAGGTTGGCACTCCAAGCGGTTGGCAAAAAGGAGAGAAAAGAGAGCGTTTGGGAAAGGTGGGAAAGAGAGAGGTAGGAAAGAGAAGAGAGCTGGGAAAGAGAAGGAAAGAGTGAGAAAGAGCTAGAAAAGAGCAGGGAGAGGGCTTCTGGACCTGGGCTAGGCCTTATCTAGGGTATGGGCGGGGAAAGGTGTGGCCACATCAAATTCAGATGTGACCTCAGCAGATGCAGATGTGACCTCTTCCAGGCATGCCAGTTGCCTAGGTAACACAGTTACTGGGTGGAGACTTTGCTGGGAGGAGGGTGGAGTCTGCTCACCATCCAGGAGCCAACTTTACATTCCAGCCTTTTAATAATCATGAAATAGGGTGTGGATTCTCTCTGGCTACTTCCTGCTGACAAGGGGCATCGCCAATAGGGGTAAAAGGCTGGAATTTGGCCTCCTCCTGAGAAGGTATTGAGCAGCAGCTGTCCCTTGGTGGTTTGAGTCCTTAGATGAAGTCTGGAGAAGTCTCATGAGCATTGAGGGGCTGGAAAAAAAAAATACTAGAGAGCAAATAAATGGCAAGAGGAAGGAAATGGGGCTGCAAATGTTGGTAAAAATGTCCCTAGCTACTTCTGCCATCTGGCGACTAGGTAGAGAAGTCAGGTGACAAAGGCAAGAATATAAATTCCTGTTCAGTTAGTAGGTAGACAGGTA
Source organism: Dipodomys spectabilis (assembly GCF_019054845.1). NCBI lineage: Eukaryota > Metazoa > Chordata > Mammalia > Rodentia > Heteromyidae > Dipodomys > Dipodomys spectabilis. The sequence goes on along the minus strand of NW_024870815.1, from coordinate 517,908 downwards.
TAGACATTGGATGGGCAGGCTTCTTACTTCTACTAACCTCCCGGCTCTGGTTAATTTTGAAAGGGCAGGCACAAAGTAGCTGATGTGACATCATCTCCTCTTACTCCTCTCCAGCCCTCACATTTTTAATGTACATAGTTCAACACAGTAAACACTGGGAAAGGCCATCATAGTTCAACCACAATATTCTGTGTTTGGTCTTTGAAGTTATTCCAGGATGAGAGTCTCTTTATTCTGAGTTTAGATTAAAGCAAGAACTAATTAGTGTGGGGAGGGGTTGTCACTACATGTTGGGCAGGACCCCAGGACGGATTTAGATAAAGGAAAAAGCTTTGGAAAGCATAATAGGACCCTGATCTTGACACTGGGCATCTTTCCACAACAAAATTAAGTTTTTAAAAATGAAAACTTTCAGCCAAATAAAGAGAAAACATGGATGTATCTGAGCACTCCTCTATGCCACTCATTCAGAAAAAAAAATCTGTGAAATAAATAACAGATGATGAGTGTTTCTCATGGAACTTGTAAAACAGTCTTTTTGAAACGCTGAGCTCTGCCTCTCAAGCTTTATGTAGCAAAGTTGTCACTAAAGGCAAAAAATATGCCAAATTTGGGATTGGAAGAAATGTCCTGGTGGTGTCATTATCTTCTTGTATTTGGAAACCAAATAGTAATTGAACACACACATGAAACTTAAGTTCAGTGTGTATATACTTAGTGACCAGAGAACAGCAATGAAAATAAGGTGTACTTTATTTAAGTGAATATGCCTAAAATACTAATTTTTTAAAATTATTAACTAAATTTTTATTATGGCTGAAGATGGCGACCAGTGATTATGGGTTAATCTTGCCTATGCTCTTCAATATTGTGACATCTAAGTATGTACTAATTAAAGTTAAATTCCCCTCTATTAACTACATTTAAATAAATTAAATGAACAATAGTCCAGCCACATCAGTCACATCTCAAGGGTCCAAGGAAGGTAACAATTGCTGTACTTTCTACTTTAGTAAGAGAATCTCTTCCTTAACCTAGGCTGGCCTTACATTTCTCTCACCTCGATTAAACTTAAGTTTTTTTTCTCCTCTTTCTTTCCTTTAGGCTCTTACTCTGCTTTATTAGAACATTTTTTAAAATTTGTAATTGTAATTTTTTCCTCTTCCCCTTTGAGATATATGTAAATGTATGCCAGAACTTCTAGTCAGTTTTATAACCCAACAATGACTTCTTCAGAAAGCTTGGAGCCATCTTTTTGAAATGTAAATATTAAGAAAAATAGTCTTCTGTTCATACCTTTATAATTCTGTGGTAGAAGGTAGAAGCCTAACTTCATTGTGTACCTCCTTCCTATTATTGTAAAAATATAAGAAAGTTCCACTTTATAATTATGATGTATAATTATACATGTAATTAATGTAATTATAATGCCATTATAATAATGGTATTAATATAATCATATATCATATAATATGTATATAATATACACTTATATATTTTATACATATATATAATTTTATATTCTATGGGAAAAACAGGTTACTTAATATTTGACTGAAATTTTTCATTATCGCATAATAATTTTACATATTTATAAGGTACAGTTTGATATTTCACAAAATAATTTGAAGGTGGAAATGTCATTTACTTTGCTTTGGTCAAAATTTATATGCATGTCTTGAACTGTCTGTGCTCTTCTTAAAACTTGATATTCAAACACTGACATTGACTTCCATTTTTAAGCTCTGATATGTTGTTCATTTAATATCATTTGTAGAATTTGAATGAGAATATAAAATATTTATACATTCAGTCAGTCATCTAAATCTGTGGGTTTCTCATTTGTAGATTTAACCACTGATGTGTGAAAATATTTTGGAAAAAAATTGTCTGTACTCAGTAGGTACAAACTTTTATTTATCATTATCCTCTGATTCATACAGTAGGGCAACTACCAAGATAGTGGTTGTCTTTGATATTATAGATGAAATAAGCAATCTAGAAATTGATACTTTATTGCATTAGATGGAAAGATTATTAGATTAAAGACGTATGGCAATATCCATAAATATCTATAAATCTATCTATAGTTAGATATATGAAAATTATCTACTCATCTATAGAAGAGACTTGAGCATCTATGTGTTTTGGCTTTGGTGGAATCCAGAACCCATTGCTTGAAGGTGTCAAGGTAACACTATGTTTCATGACCAAGGTGAGATAATATTCATTAACAAGAAGAAAGTTTAAACAAAGTTTAACTAAGGATGGAAGGGTAGTGATGTGACTATAATTGTATGAGAGAGAATATTTCTTACATTTAATTTAAAGTAGACAATGCGTCTTTCTCATTGTAAGTCACATTCCAGCAATTTTCCTATGATTTGTGTTGTCTACTAAAGCGATGTAGAAATTTGGACTGAACATCTAAATCATTGACCAGAGAAGTAAATGTTCCCTTCCATTTTGTTTGGTGTCCTACAAATGAAACATATGCAAGCATAGACATACAGGTCAATATGACCAGGGAACTGCGTTTGCTTAGGCCAGTCTAAAGTACATTTAAAGATTCTTGGTGTGAATCACACTCTAATTAAATGGTATTATGAGATAAACATCATGTAGCTGTAAACGACTCTGGCATCTTTGCTGTTACATGAAAAGGCATTTATCTCTGAAAGACAAGTATATGTTTATTGTGAGAAACAAATACAATGAGATGAATTGAGTATCATAAAATTACAATATGTCCAAATACTGTAATTCTTCAGGCATATATAATAATACAGATTTACTCTGATAATAGGTCTCAAGCCATATTCTTTATTGTGATTGGATTTGAAGTGACTTTCTTTTTTTCTTCCTTTTTTTAATTGTGAGACTACTATACAGAGGAGGGATTACAGGTACATGAGCCAGGTAATGATTGCATTTCTTATCAAGCTTTGTTGTCCCCTTCTTTGTTTTTCCCGTGCCATCCCTTTCCTCCCATCTCCACAACTACATTCCCCCTCCCTCCCTCGCCCCCTGCCTAAATTGTAATGTTGGTTTTTTGACATAGGATCTTGTACATCTCGTTGTTGCAAAGGGTCAATCTGTATCCCTGTTTAAACAATTTGTTTTTTCCTTTGCCCTCCCCAAATTATACCAACATCTAATACAGTGTAAACAGGGGTTATACCATGGGGAAGGGACATACAAAGCAACAAAAAAAAAATCAGCTAGTACCTTATAAATACGTTAGGAGCAATAGCAAGACAAAAAAAAAATCACTTGTGTCTTTATCTTGGACCATTTGTTAGGAAATGGAAAGACTTGAAAAAAATTAAATTCAGTGAAGCAAGCCAGGCACAAAGAAACACAGGTCCTATGGTTTCCCTTATTTGCAATAACTAGTATATGTTTGAGGCAAGCAGAAAAGATGATGTTAAGTGCAATGAACCCCAAGATAAGGACACAAGTGTTTATTTTTGTTGTTTTGTTTTGTTTTGTTTTTGTAGGCCTTGAACACTGGCCCTGGTCATCATTCCTGAGTTCTTCAGCCCAGGGCATGTGCTCTACCACTTGAACAACAGTACCACTTGGGGTTTTCTGGTGGTTAATTGAAGATAAGAGTCTCATGGACTTTCCTGCCCGGCTGCCTTTGAACTGTGATCCTCAGATCTCAAACTCTTAAATAGCTAAGATTACAGGCGTGAGCCACTGGTTACCTGCTGAAGTGACTTTCTAACAACATAATTTTCAAATCCTTGAAGAATATAACAGTATTAATAATTCAGATAATGGTTTAAGGAAAGTATAAATGAATCCAAAATATTAGGCAAAATATATCTTAATGAAATCAATAAAGTAATTACTAAGAAGAAACTTAGTAATTTTAATGTTCGATATGGACTTACATGATTAAAATGAAATTGACTTGTGCACTAAGGTTGGGTACAAAACCAGGCAAACAAGCTATCTTTAGAAAACCTTCAGTTTTAGGTAATAAAAACAAGTTAAATGTGTGTAATACATTTTGTTTGCAAACATAATTTTCTAGAATTCCACCAGAAGATATGTAAAAAGTATGCTAAGAATATAACATTGATAATCTCTGTTTAGTGCACTATGGTTTCAATCGAAAGGTAGTCCTAATTTGAATCAACATCTAATTACCTCATTTAATTACTCTGTGCCAGGGTAATTGATTTTCTAGTTAGAAACTGAAAACTGCCTACAATGGGGGAACAACATAAAGTAATTTTAGTCCACCAAATTAGGAGTTGGGCAAAGACTTCATCTAAATTTGTAGGATGTATCAAGTTATATATACTATTAGAACTATTATTTCAGCATCACATTACAAGGTCATCTGAGTACAAGTATAGTGAGATTTAGTCAAAGATGCTCATGGTGCTGACACAAATCCTGCAATACAGAAGTATCCTGGTAGAAGCACACATAATATTTAGATGGTGATTTGTTTAAAAACATAAACTAGCTGGGCATCGATGGCTCATACCTGTAATCTTAGGTACTCAGGAGGCTGACATCTGAGGATTGAGGTTCAAAGCTAGCCCAGGTAGGAAAGTCTGTGAGACTCTTATCTCCAATAAACCACTCAGAAAACAGAAAAGTGGTGTTATAGCTCAAGTGGTAACTGAAGAGCTGAATGACAGCTCTCAGGCTCAAAGTTCAAGTATCATGACCAACAAAAAATAAGAATAAAAATAAAAACATAAACCACCATTACTAGAGAAACCATTCATAATGAATTATATGGTGTATCTTTTCAGCAGAATGAATTTTCAGCACAGATATACGTAATATGACCATAAAGAGACCTGGAGGTAGTTGGATCTTTTTTTTCTGCAATGAATCAAATAGGATTAGAATATACTCTCTCATAATTCTTGGTTGTCTGCAGGTATCAACTACATATCTGCTCAAATAAAAATTAATCCTTGCCAACCTCAACTCATGCTCAAATACCTTATATTAGCAGAGGATCATTTTGCTAGAGTCCCTCTCATGACATGGGCAGAGCCTCGTCTGTGCCGCATTTTAAGAATACAACTTGCTCCTGTTAAAACTTGAAAACATGTCCAGGCATTGGTGGCTCATTCTTGTAATCTTAGCTATTCAGAAGACTGAGATCTGAGAACTGTGGTTCAAAGACATGCTGGGTAGGTTAATCTTTGAAAATTATTTCCAATTAACTGCTAAGAATTGGAAAGTGGATTTGGGACTTAAATTGTTACATGTGTGAACCTGGAGAGAAAAATATCCAGGGACTGTAACTAGGACCTGAATTCAAGTACTGTTACTGGCAAAATAAATAAATTAATTAATTAGTAAATACAACTATTACTACTAAAACAAAAAAAAAACTTAGAATCATGAAACATGAATTTCATGAATCTACAGAGTGAAGGCTAGTGTGAAAATATTCTTAGTTGCTAACATCAGGCTTTTTCTACACTATAATAAAAGAACATTATTTTTAATAGAAAAATGGTTAAATTTGTTGTTGTTAAAGTATTCCATCATCTTTAGAAAATATACATTTATCCCCATCCTCTTACATGCATGCTTGTAGAGTAATTGGCAAAGTTGCATTGGTCACCATTTTATTTCCTTTTGAATGAATGGCTTCATGAAAATGTGCTCTTTGACTCCTTAATATGTCAACGGCAAAAACAAAAAGCAAAAAGCAAACAAACAAACAAACAAACAAACATAAGGATAGGAGTTGTCATTCCTTACTGACTGGGCAGTGATATATAGTACATATTCTCAACAGACTGATTAAATTTTGATCTATATTTTACCACTGTTAATTTGTTCATTAAAAATATATTTAAACACCATAAATTTTGTTCTGCTAAAACATTTTCTATGTTTTCATTAAAAATATATATAGATTACCAAAAGACACAATTTAGTTGCAAAATTTTGCAATTTTTAGAAAGTTGCAAGGAGATAGTCATTACACACTGCACATTAAAATCACCTTTATATATAACTATATTTATATTTATATTGTTAACCATATTCTAAAACTATAATTATGTACTGATATTAGTTTGTTTCATTTTTGTGAATGCATTATAAGCATATAGTACTATATCATAGTTGTGAATACTGTGTACTGTTTTATTATTTGGCTAGATCATGGTTCTTGTGACTAATCTATTGGAAAATCAAACTAGATTCGAAGTTTGTTATCATTACTATTATTATTTGCAAGTAATCTTTTATAGGATGGCTAAAAATTCATCATGATTTATGCATTTAATTCAATATTTTCTAAAATATAATTTGAATATACATATAAATCACACTTTTCAGTTCCATAATTATGTTCATTCAGCTTTATTCCTTGCTCTGGTTCATCTTCTGCCCTTTCTATATTTAAACCATCTGGCTAAAACATCTGGACTGACATTGAGTCAGCTGCACAATCAGTTATACACTCAGACTTTTTCTAACGATTCACTATAAATGGGACCCAGCCCTTCCTGAATAACAATCCTGTAAAAACTTTTTTTATAAATGATCATTCTTATGCTTAAGTAGTTTTACAAAGTAGTTGCTAATCAGCAAAGCACTTTGTTGGTAAATATTGCCTCTTTCAACATTCTCATCAATTCCTCCTGTACCCATCTTTTCATGCAAAAATTCCTCTTTCCATTGGTGCTGCAGATGTCAGTATGTTTTCTCCTTACTTCTTTCTAACTGTTCTCTTTTCTTTTCCTTGGATGTTCCCTTCCTGTGGCAGTGGTCTCCCAATCCTTATTGCTCTGTTTTATTTTAGCTGGTGATATACTGTAATTATCACCCATACCCCCGGCAGAGTTCTTGCTGGTTTCTACAGCAATATAGACTGTATTTTCAATTATCTTTGTATACAAGTCATTAACATTTGCCTTTCCAGCGTGCAGTCATTTGTGAAGAACTCAGAATGTGGAGTCTGATTTTCTGGTTCCAAAACCTATCTGCAACACAAGTGTTGAATATCTCTGCGGGTTATTTACCATCTCCTTGCCTCAATTCCCTTCTCTGTAGTATGGACAGATATTCTATAGTACAGTTCTGAGGACTGCTTGAATTTTTATGTGTATAATTATATGTATGCATTCATTAGATTACTGTCTTTATGAAGTAGGCTTAGTGAAAGTGTTTAATTCCATTGTTGAGTTCATTTTTTTTTATTTTTTAGTACAGCTCAAAATAGATGTCATTCTTTGTTGCTAGTAGCAGTATTTTCAGGATCCTTAATTTCAGTTCCAATAATCTCATTCTTAATCTCTACAAACTTCTTTTCTGACTTTTCACCTCAAGTGCCAAGTCCAGGATTTGTTGTCTACATGGATTTGCTCATATTTGTTTCTATATTTGTTCTGCCATTCATTACATTCCCTGTCCTGCCTTCTCTGTCTACTTATTTTAAGTCCCTGGAGCATGCATTACAAGCACATCAGTATGTGTTGCCTCTTTTTCTATTGCTCTCCCACCTCCACAATCCATGGTGAAATTCAAGCCATCATAAATACAATTTTTTTTTTACTTGTACATAGCTGAATATGAATTGGAAAAGCAAACAACCAAACATGACAAGCTTCATTTCAACTTCATGATCATTAACCTCATAGTGTTTTCTCTTTCTTGGTTACCACTCTTTACCTATTTCTTTAGAAAACTCTCATTTTTTAACTTGTTTCAAACTTTCTCATCTTAAAGACTTGCATCTCCATTCTGTTCTTACTGATTTTTTTCTAATATTTTGCATGACATATTAGTAAGATGTGGAAAATCTTCACAGGATTATGATATTTCTACACAGAAACACTTACTTGCCTCTCTCCTTAGACCAATTTTAATTCCTTCCTAACACCAGATAAAACTCTGTGTCTTTGGCTACCTGATGTAGGTGTTTATTATTTCATTCCAGCTCTCCAATTCCTGGATCGGCTTTCAGTTATCTTCCTTCTTCTCTTGTTGCACAGGTTGCCCTCTCATTGAGTAGCCAAACATGTTCTTTTGTATCTTATTAACCTTCAGTAACCAAACATGTTCGAATGTGTAACTCAAAGGCAGAGCCCTTTCCTAGCAATGCCAAAGCCCTCCATTTGATCCCCGGTATGGCAAAACTATTCTTGGATTAACATTTTTTGATTAATGAACTTTCTGTGCTCCTCTGTCAAGAATGAAAATTCATTATTAATAGCAGCGATAATTCTGTCTTTATTCAGGGTTGAGCCAACAATGATCAGAGACTCTGAACCTCTCATTCTCAAGATTTAGATAATAGCTTCCCAAAATACACTCCTGCAGAGCAAGGTGTCCAAGTTAACTTGTAATTTCTCAGAATCTTAAGAATCACTAAAAAGGTTTTCAGAAGCAGACATCACTGTTCCTTTGTCATTTAGTGCTCAAACCCATCTGGTCCTCAAGCTTAGTCACTAGTTGAAAGATCAAAGTTTCTCACACAGCTTCACAACACAGCCAGAGTCTGGTGTATTACAAAGTTCTCAGTATAGTAGCTCCATTTGCTTTACTCAATATATCCAATTCACAGCCTTGACATCTGTTATAGTGGCACAGTTCCCATCAAAATGGTTGACTTCCCATCTGCCACATGTGACCAAGCACATTCTTCCTCCTGTTGAAGATGCCTCCCCTCCCCATTTCTTCAGAGTGCAACGTGAAAATGAAGCCATTGGTTGATCATTTTATGGCAATTCTTCACCAACCTCAATTGGTATTATTTTCACATTTCTACATTATTAAATTTTATTGTTATTACTATGATGATGTACAGAGGGGTTACAGTCTTTTTGGTCATGTCACCCTTCCATTGCTCTTGCTTGATCCCTCTTTTTCCTCTCCCATCCCTACCCACAAATTCCATAGTTCACTTTCAACATAGTAAATACCACTGCTGTATTTGTTCCCTCTTTGTCTCTCCCTTGTGTCCCCCTTACTCTCCCAAAGACATATGAAGTGAGAAACAAGACAAAATAAAACTAAAAACAATAATAACAATCTCTTTTTTCCATTTTCTGTAGTTTATTTCAATAAATATTTTATATGATTTTATAAGGCATACAGACAATGAGAGTTTGTATATCCTCCTTTGATCTTACTGTGTGTTATTTTCACATTTTTTATCTTTTATACCATATGCTCAATATTTGACTATCTGTCTTGAATAGTAAAGGCCTCCTCACAAATCCTAGGCAGCATCTATTCTAGCTTCAAGGCCTGGTCGCCACAAAATGTACCGTTAATGAAGCACTACACACTTGGTGTAAACTATTGATGACTAGATACAGCCATGGATCATGAAGATGATTCCAAGTGTTATATGAAGCTACAGGGCTGAATTCTGAGCCAGAAAGCCTGATGTACATCATAACAGGACTAACCACAAGTGGGATGCCCAGTCAGATGATCATACTGCTTCCTGCCCTCCATGCCTAGTGTATACATTACAAAACACCCAGCAAGGACCAGGCCTTGAATGTCCCATGTAACATTCAAACTTAGCTACACTGGCACCGATCTATTAAAAAATTGTCTCTGTTAGTTCCATATTTGTAAACATTCAGGTGAGTCTAGCACCAAAAGAGTCATAGATAACTGCACTCAGTTGCTTTGAATGAAGCCTGATCTTCAGCAGAAGAGACAGTATTATCCATACATCAGTACAGTGTTCTGGGACCATTGTAGGCCAAGCACTTTTAGTGATCCATATCACTGGAAGACCCTTGAAATGTATGTGTATCCTAACAGTTCAAGGAGCCATGTGACTTCTTCAGCTCTGTTCTCATCTACAGCATTGGGTGTGTTTTTGGTCACTGGCACACATTTTATGCGTGCCAGATCACACAGCTAGGTTAATAGAGAAACTCAAGTGAACAAGTTGTTTTGTCCAAAATTCTCGGTAAAGTGCCATGTCTACTTCCACAGCCTCCTACTGCCAAGGATTTGTTCACGTGCTGGGAAGGTTCTACTTTGCTGCACCTGCCCCAAGATCTTTACCCAGTTTTGATACCTCAGATGCATTGCCACCGATCTTCACCCAGCTTTGATACCTCAGATGCATTGCCACCGATCTTCACCCAGCTTTGATACCTCAGATGCATTGCCACCGATCGTCACCCAGCTTTGATACCTCAGATGCATTGCCACCGATCTTCACCCAGCTTTGATACCTCAGATGCATTGCCACCGATCTTCACCCAGCTTTGATACCTCAGATGCATTGCCACCGATCTTCACCCAGCTTTGATACCTCAGATGCATTGCCACCGATCTTCACCCAGCTTTGATACCTCAGATGCATTGCCACCGATCTTCACCCAGCTTTGATACCTCAGATGCATTACCATCAGATTCTTGAAGTCCCTTTGTCACCTGCAGCCACAACAGGGAGGGTGAGGATGGAATAACATTAGAGTCCTTGGGTCAATGAGTTAGAGACAAAACTCTTCCCATCATCATCTGGTACATTTTCAAGAATGAAAACCCAACTGTAGCTACAGAGAAGAAACTTCCTGAGAGTCAGATAGTCATGCAGCAGGTGTCCTCTCCAGGTTTAAGGGCTTTGGTAAGAATGACTATGTAATCTCTGTGTCACAGGACATGGTAGAGACAGTACTAGTAGTCACATTATTGTCAGGAATCATTATCTATTAAGGCATCAGATAAACATGTTCAGGAAGTTCAGTTGTACTCTTACTTGCTTTCTGTAAGCCACTCAATAAGCCTCTGACACAAAATGGAAGGTGCCAGCCCAGTGACCTGACCATCAGTTAAAGGCACATATAAGGACTGGAAGGTAGCTCAGTGGTAGAGTGCTTGCCTCGCATGTATGAGGCACCACATAAGCAGAAAAAGCCAGAAGCGGCACTGTGGCTCAAGCCTTGAGCTGAAGAGCTGAGGGACAGCGCCCAGACCCAGAGTTCAGGCCCCAAGACCAACAACAACAACAAAGAAGTAGTTGAACAAGTTGACACTCCCACCAACAATGCAGTAAAGTTCCCTTCTGTCCACATCCCCTCCAGCATCCGTTTTTATTAGAGTTCTTGATTATAGCCATTCTAACTGGGGTGAGGTGGTATCTCAATGTTGTTTGGATTTGCATTTCTTTTATGGCTAGGGAGGTTGAGCATTTCTTCATGTGTCTATTGGCCATCCTTCTTTCTTGTTCAGAGAAGATTCTCTTTAAGTCTTTAGCCCACTTATTTATTGGGCAGTTGTTTCTTTGAGGATTTGTTGTTGGGGGATTTAATTTTTTGAGTTCCAGGTATATTTTAGATATGAGACTCTTGTCCATTGTATGGCTAGAAACATAGGTCCCATGGTTTCCCTTATTTGCAATAACTAATATATTTCTGAGACAAGCAGAAATGGTCAGATAAGTTGATGTTAGGCAAAATGAACCCCAAGATAAGGACTCAAATGGTTTTTTTCTTGCTTGTTATTATTTCTAACATATTTATAAGATATTACTTTGTTGCTTTGTATGTCCCTCCCCCATGGTATAACCCCTGCTTTCACTGTATTTGATGCTGATATAATTTGTGGAGGGGAAGGGAAAAAACAAATTGTTCAAATAAGAACACAGGTGGACCCATTGCAACAATGAGATGTACAAGTCGTTATGTCAAAAAATGAACTTTACAACTTTGGCGCAGAGGGGAGGGGGATGGGAGGCGGGGTGGGTGGGGGGGAAGGAGATGGGAAGGGATGGGAAGGGGAAACAAAGGAGGAGGCAACAATGCTTGATAAGAAATGTACTTATTATCTTGCCCATGTAATTGTAACCCCTCTGTTCTGAATTTTCACAATAAAAAAAAAACAGTAAAAAAAAGAAAAAGAAAGAAAAGCACATATAGATTTGTGACCCCAAATTTCAACAAATTTTGATGAAGTTAGAATTGGTTTTCTATGTCATGAATGTCCTCATACCAAATATTTTCATTATCCAAAGCTCTTCCTGAGACATCATGGGGACATTCTCAGATGACTTCTGTGATGTGATCACTGTCCAACAGCATTCTATAACTCTTACAGACAAAGCAATAGACACTGATAAAGCTACCACTGTGAATCACAGTTATGACAGCACCATCCACAGAAGTAGAATACCCACCAGAGTTTAACACAAAATTGAATTTGCTGATCCTCATGGCTCTGGCCAGAGGTACCCTTAATAAGGTCTTTATAAATATTCAAATGTGCTCTCCTCAATTGTGTCTTTCTTGAAAATTGTCATCAGGATGAGGAAGGTTTATTTCTCCTAGTTTATGAGCAATGTTTGACAAAGTGGAGATCATTTTTCTTTTAATAAAATTTTTCTTCTTGAAGCTTTGTTTATATTTTATTCTCATAATGTTTTGACTTAATGCTTGTTTTAGTCTACATGTTTCTGATTGTGTTCCAATTTGTTAAGCTGAAAATCTCTAAAATTCATGGTGTTTAACCTCACGTTTAGCCTGTTGCACTCTTTAAATAAACATATCTCATTTTCTTGATTGATATATCCCACTGAAAGATATTGAATGCTCATTCTATGAAAAAACAAACAAACAAAAACAAAAAAAACCTTGATATTAGCACAATGATATTAGGACAGTGGGTCTTTCAATCAGTTTAAATCATAAATTCATAGCCTCCATGAATGAGGTTAGCACCTTTTCAAGATACCCCGAGAGATTTTTTCACTCACTCATCCTTGTGAGGTTAGAGTCAGAAATGCCAAGTTGGTTTCACCAGACAAAAAGTCTGCACTTTTTTTTCCTCTTGTACTATTTATTTATTTATTTGTCAGTCACGGGGCTAGAATCTGGCCTGGGTGCTGTCCCTCAGCTCTTCAGCTCAAGCTGAGCACCCTACCACTTGAGCCACAGTCCCACTTCTGGTTTTCTGGTTGTTGATTATAGATAAGAGTCTCATGGACTTCCCTGCCTATGCTGGCTTTGAACCATGAGCCTTACATCTCAACCTCCTGAATAGCTATGATTACAGGTGAGTCACCGGCCCCTGGCTTGATATTGGATTTTATAGACTCCCAAACTACAAATATTTCAGGTGTTTATAAGTCAGTGCAGTTCATGGTATTTTGTTATAACAACCTGAACAAATTAAATCTACCCTTTATCCTTAACTTTGCAGTTTGAATATATAATATCAAGGTCTTTGTAATATAACTAAATAGAACTGACGTTTGTTATCCAATGGCACTAATTTCACAGTGTTCACTTGTCAGTGCACAGCGATTCCATTAAGACAGTGTCTCGGGTCATAAAACTATGGTGTTATTTCTAACTCCTCTTTTTTTCTGGCATGTCATAGTTACCAAGGAAATACCAAAATACTGACAATGTAGCAACAAAATGCAGCTATAATCCAACCCATCACAATTTTCTAAATTATATTTTAGAATTGAAAGTGATAATTCCATGACACAGAACACTTTCCATACAACAGTATGGAAACTTTTTTTAGGGGAAAAGCAGAAGGTGCTAGGAAGCTTGAACTCCAGGTCTAGACAGTGAGCCTTAGTTTTTTCTTGCTCAAGGCTAGCACTCTACAACATCAGACAAGCCTCCACTTCTGGCTTTTTGTTATTTAAAATAATTGTCCCAGGGATTTAACTGCACAAAATGGCTTCAAATAACAGATCTTGGCTTCCTGAATGGCTACAATTACAGATGTGAGACATCAATGCCCAGCCAGAGTGAATCTTTTAATTTGTAAATTAGATCATCTTCCATATCTTCTGTTCAAATGTTCCCCTTGATTTTGGTTCCCACACTGAAGTGGAGTGGTAAAAGTCAACATGAATTCAGTTGTCAAGATGCTACAAAATACATTGTGGCACCATTGACAGTTCGATGTCACTTATTAATATATCTTTTTTTGTCAATACGTTTCTGAAAACTGTCTAGGTACTTTTCAATTCTTTTTAATTTTGGGTTGCCTCTGGCTGGGAACAGAGATCCCAAACTTTATATTTTGCTATGAATTTTTTTTTGGTCTTCACTGTCCTATAACTCACATAGTGATGCTTTCAGAACTCTTTCTCCTCCCCTAGTATTGTTATCCAATATTTCTTATTATTTTTGTCAGAAAATAGATGATCTATAAAATATATTTTATATAGCTGTTATATATGTATATGTGTATATTCTGCAAAAAAAGAAACTAGCTCATGTTAGACATTTAATAAATATGTACTTTTAAATACTTAATAAGTAAACAGATTTTGAAAAGTCCATTCAAAAAGAGTAGTCTTATCAGTACTACAAATGATTGTGGATGAGCCTGATACTTTAAAATTAAAGCTTCTTATTTGTTAAAATTTTTGTTTTCCTATTTAGCAAAATTCCTAAAACTTGCAATATAAATTTCAGTGAAGGTTCTTTCAATGATTTGTCTTTCTTTTCTTGAACTGAAATTTATACAAAAATCATAATTTATCAAAAATATACCTATTATGACAAATGTAATTAGAAATATAACACTATGTAAACAAGACTGATATGATATAAATATGTACAGGATGACTTACATATTGCAGAAGTTTTTAAGCTGTCTTTCAAAACCAAATCTATACAGAAAAAAAGGAAAAAAGAAAATAAAGTAATACTACAGAATTTTTTTCTTACTGATTTAAAAATTTAATAATTGCTTTCATTTACTCAATGTGAAATGCAAAAACTCTCAAAACTGCAACAAGGAGAAAGAAATAAAAATTACATTATTAGTACCAGAGAAGGTAAACTTCTAAATTATCATTTTACTTTAATTTGGACTGAATTATGTAATCAGGATTTTAAAATGCATGATAGCATTCAGCATTATGCTTCCTATAACTTAACATGCTGATTTTGGTGTTGACCATACTTTTGCAATATATAGTAGCAGGTTTTCTCCTTATTTTGAACAGAAAAAAAGTATCTGATCTTTGAATGCTTACTTATAGTACTTGCAGTGTTTGGAGAGGAATAACGATGTCACAGGCGAATTTGGGTTATATATATGAGTGCTATGCTTCAGCTGATGACTATCAGAAAGGCCTGAGGACCGTGTTACTGTGTGTGACTTCTTGTTCAATATCTTTTGCTGGCAATTTTGAAGGGAACCAATTCCTTTCTGATTGCTGCACACCAGGACTGTCTGCTCGCAGTAATTCACATGGCTCCCATATCACCTCATGTTGCTCTGCAGATTTCTTAGTCTTTTCTTCGTGTGCACAGTTATACTAATGAACAGGTCTGTTAGACTGAGTGCATGTGTGAGCATGGTTACTGCTGGCATTGACTGAGATTCTGCTTACTTTCTTGTTAATTTAGAACTGTCTTTTTCACTTTAGCAAGACTTAGACATAGGAAAGTATTTTTTTCTTTTCAATACTAGGAAAACTTGTACAAGAAAATAGTAAGTTTAACAGAAAAAAATGTCTTGCAGGCATAAACTTGATGATACATAAAGTAAGAGACTTAAACATAATAGTCCATTTTTGTATAACAAATGATTAAAACACATATATAACTATACATGTTATATATTACATTATATCTATTATATTACATGTATTATATATAACAATCATAGAGGATGTCCTTATTTTCTGCTCATAGAAGATCCACTAACAATAATCAATTTCTAAAATCCCCAAAGTGAAGGTAATCTCAACTCCTGAGGGCAGATAGTGATAATGAAAATCAAAAATATGAAAATGTAGAGGGAATTCTAACTAACCTATCTGAAATATTATGGTTTCTTATATGTACTATAGAGTCATTTGTTTTAAGAAGAGCTATTCAATTGTGGTAGATTATAGAAAAATCATGAAGTAATAATTCCACCTTCAATAATTTGTGGTAAAATTCCCAAAGTTTTTCCTAATGTTTTTAATGTACTCAATGTGTATCAGTGGAAAGTTATTTTTTTCTTGACAATGAAAAATGTATTCAAAATATATTCACGGGCGGTCTTGGGAATGTGGCTCAGTGGTAGAGTGTTTGCCTTGCATTCATGAGGCCCTGGGTTTGATTTCTCAGCATCACATAAGCAGAAAAATCCGGAAGTGGCATTGTTGCTCAAGTGGTAGAGCTCGAGCCTTGAGCTGAAGAGCTGAGGGACAGCTCCCAGGTCTAGAGTTCAGGCCCCATGACTGTTGATGGGAGTGTAAACTTGTTCAACCACTTTGGAAAGCAGTATGAAGGTTCCTCAAAAGACGACGCCACATAGAACTCCCCTATGACCCAGCAATCTCACTTTTGGGCATTTACCCACATGCTCACAGAAAAGACCATACTAAAGCTACCAGCACAACTATGTTTATTGAAGCATTATTTACCATAGCTAAAATATGGAACCAACCCAGATGCCCCTCAGTAGAGGAATGGATCAAGAAAATGTGGTATATATACACAATGGAATTCTATGCCTCCATCAGAAAGAATGACATTGCCCCATTTGTTAGGAAATGGAAAAGCTTGGAAAAAATTAAGTGAAGTAAGCCAGGCCCAAAGAAACATAGGTCCCATGGTTTCCCTTATTTGCAATAACTAATATATGACTGAGTCAAACAGAAAAGGTCAGATAAGGTAATGTTAGGGAAATGAACCCTAAGATATGTATTCAAATGTTTTTTTTTCTTTCATGCAATTGTTTCTAACACATTTATAAGATTATTTCTTTGTTGCATTGTATGTCCCGGCTCCATAGTATAACCCCTGCTTTCACTGTATTTGATGTTGGTATAATTTGTGGAGGGGAAGGGGAAAAACAAATCGTTTAACTAGGGATACAGGTGGACCCATTGCAACAATGAGATGTACAAGTTGTTATGTTGAAAACAAACAACTTTGGTTTGTGGGGGGGTGGATTGGGTGGGTGAGGGTGGTGGGAGAATGGGAAGGGATGTGAAGGGGAAACAAAGGAGGAGGCTACAATGCTTGATAAGAAATATACTCATTATCTTGCTCATGTAATTGTAACCCCTCTGTAATTTATTTTCACAATAAAAAAATAAACATCCTTAATCCAAAATAAATAAATAAGTAAATAAATAAATATCTATATATATATTTATGTATACACACACACACACACACACACACACACATATATACTCAAGAGCTGGGGATGTGGTTTAGTGTTAGAGTTCTTGCCTTACTAGGTTCCACTCCTCACTACCACATAAGTGATGGAGCTTTAGCCTTGAGTACAGAATAGCTCAGGGATAGCGCCTAGGCCTTGAGTTCAAGCCCCAGGACTGGCAAAAAAAAAAAAAAAAGAAAAAGAAAAAGAAAATGTTTTCACAGCAATAAATGAATAAATAAATAAATACATAAATAACAGCAGTGGAAATTCTTATGGTCACGGTTTTCAGGGTCACTTCATCATTCTAGTGGCTAGGGCGACAATCTGTAGGAAGCTTTCAAAACTCTTGGGACATTGGGATAGGGCAGTGAAGGAAAAAGCAGCAAAAGACCAGAACTTTGGCTTTGGTGTGAATCACATTATCTATACTGACATCTCATTGGACAAAACTAGTTATATGACACTTCTCATCTCTCTATAGCTCAATCCATAAGACAAAAGAAAAACCATTTGCCTGGGGAACCACTAGAGAATGTGACTGAGTTCTAGCAGTCATTGTATCTGTACTACAGTGTTGATTAATTGTAAAGAAATGCAATAAACTTTTAACAATAAAAGCAAAACCTCAGGCCATATCAGCCTTTGAGGCTAAAGATGCTCTTCCAGACTATCAGAAAATTCATTACTTCCTTTATATCCTTAGGGAAAAAGAAATTTCAAGACTAGTAAAGGATGCAAAATATAGAGTAAAGTAAGAATTTCAGAGATAATTAGCACATCCTAGGCAGTATCTATCACCTAGTAATATTTGAGCATCATTAGGGTCCTGGAAGATGGCAGAGGAGAAGCTGGAGGCTAAACAAGCTCTTGCATAGAAAGGAGTTTTAGTGTTTCAGTAAACAGTCCTAGGCCAGAGAATCACACCAAGTGTGCCATCACAGAACAGAGAGTTAGGCCAGAGAGGGAAAATCCAGACAAGGAGATAGATCTGAGCACTTGCCAGCAGTCGGAGCGGCTGCAGCCTTAGCAGCCATACCTGCAACACAGAGAGTCAGGCATGAGGGCGCCAGACACAGTGGGTGAGCGAATTCTACTCAACACCAGCAAGAACTGACAAGGTGCAGACGTCTTCACCCTGCAGGTCACAGAGCAGAGACGACCCAGGAACCAAGACTCCAGCATGAGTAGAAGCCTGACATCCTCACTCCTTCTCAGGGAGCAGAGGAAGGAAGGCCACCCCACCCCCCACTACTGGAGATCTCCATCTTTGATACTGACAAAGGCTGGGCTGAGCTGCCAGCTCCAACTCAAGCTTCCTGAGAAAACAGAAGAGTCATTTAGCAGGTCACTGGAACCTGCCCAGACCTGACAGGCTCAGCTCCACCCAGGAAAAAGTGACCCAGCCCAGGCAAAGCAAACTCCGTCCCTGAGGAGTGGTTTTCTTCACTGGGTAAACCTAGTCAGAGGCTGCCCCTTCCTACAGAAGCCTAGACAATCAATTGAAATTCAATAAACATAAACTCTGAGAAAGGCTCCAGGCTGGGCTCTGTGAGCATCTCAGAAGCTAACCCCTCATGGAAAAGCTACTGTTTGCTGAAAGGCCTCAACTCTACCCAGAACCTAGCCTCACCACAACATCTCCAAACTGGAGGAAACAGCCATCTCCCTCTTTTGTGATACTCAAAGCAGATCTCAAAATCCTGGGTAAAGCAGAGTATTTTTCTGCCTGCCCAAACAAACTGACTTAAGTAATCAATCAAGTCACAAGAAAACCAAATACTACAAGCAGACCAGAGACTCCACCAAGAGACTGGTTACAGACACAAGGAAGATACAGGATCTTCCCTCCACCCCCCCCAAAAAAATCAAAGAACTTTTTTTTTGGGGGGGGGGGGTCCGGTCATGGGGCTTGAACTCTGGGCCTGGGCGCTGTCCTTCAGCTCTTCAGCTCAAGGCTAGCACTCTACCACTTGAGCCACTGCGCCACTTCCGGCTTTTTTTCTTTCTGCTTATGTGGTGCTGAGGAATCGAACCCAGGGCCTCATGCATGCAAGGCAAGCGCTGTACCACTGAGCCACCTTCCCAGCTCCCAAAGAACTTTTTTTGTACCTTATTTTTAAATTTTTTTAATTTTTGATTTTTAAAAAAAATTGTTTTCTATTTTTCTTCTGTGTATAATTTTTATTTTAAGTGTATATGTGTGTGTGAATTTTTTATCTCTACTGACCTTTTGATGCTTTTTAAAAATTCTCTTTCTTTCTCATTCTTTTCACTTTTTCTTCTCTTTTTTGCTTGACTTCATTGCTGTTTTGCTCATCCTCAGATATACCCGTCATTGATTATTAGATCTTATCCAATATTGTGTACACACTTAACCCAGAAATTTATTATTCAATTCAAAAACTCTTAGATTTAAATTCCTTAATAGCAATATTACCTCTATATACCCATACAATATTTTAAACATTTTTATATTTTAGTTTTTCATGTCTCCTTTCTATCCCTCCCCTCCTCTCATCCCATCCCCATTCTTCTCTGAATACTACTTCTTCAAACTTGTAGTTTTTAAATGTTTCACTTTCTAATTTTAAACTTTTGTTTTTCCATATTTTCTTGTCTCTTATTTCTTTTTCTTCTTTTTTCTCTCTCTCTGCTAGGATTCTATCCAATCCATTTCCCACTTTGAGATTAGGACTTGGTTAATTTCACTCTCCCCTCATCTTTCCATATCCCTCTAATACTATTTTTCCCCCACATTCTCCCTAAACCTAATAATTTCTGGATGCCAAATTCTCCTTTGCTGTTATTAGGCCATTAAGACATAGTTGTTTGATATTGAATAGATTGTATCTGTTGAACTAGATTGTATCTGCAGATTTGACTGTGCAACTACGGACTTTGGTTGATGCTTGCCTTAAAATAGTGTTCTAGCACAAAACTGGTGTTACTTTCACCCCATATGGGCAGAACAAACTGGAAAAACACAAGAAAAATGGCAAGTCTGGAGATCTCAACTCCCACTCATGACAATAAGGGGACAGAACAGATAATGAATAATCCAGAGGAGAGTTCCCAAAAAGCTCTACAATCACTACAGGTAAACGTGGTAAATGAAAACAGTGAAAACCTGCAAAGGCCTCAGTGTGAGCATGATAGGGAGAGAGAGGAGGCAAACCAAAGATCAATACAGGAATGTCATGAGTGTGAGGAAGCTACTCAAAGATTGATAAAAGAATTGCTTGAGCATAATGAGAACACTCAAAGAGAAATAAAGGAATTGTGTGAGCAGGTTGAGATCAGTCAAAGAGATAGGAATTGCATGAGCTGGCTGAGAACAGACAAAGAGAAAGTCAGGAATGGCATGAGCAGGATGAGAACACTCAAAGAGAGCTACAGGAATTGCGTGAACGTGAGGAAGCTAATCAAAGACTAATACAGGAATTGAGAGAAAAGGATGAGACTAGACAAAGATCAATAGATGCATTCATGGAATCCATAAGCAATGAGCTGAAAGAAGTCAGGGAGATCACAAAGGGAGTGCTGAATGGAGTCCAACAGAAGGAAGGGCAGTCCAAGGAAACCATAACCAATCAACTAAGTGATTTGAGAATAAACACTGCACCAAATTAAGGAAGTAAAGAAGTTTATATACAAGATATAAAACAGAGCTCCAACAAAGAATTTGAAGCCATCAAAGTCGACCAATTAGAAGGAAAAGAAATAAAAAACAAAGGAGAAAGTCTTGACAGTAGGTTAGACCATGCAGAAGATCGAATCTCGGGAATTGAAGACAGCCTAGATATTATAGAGAAAGAACATACAACCATCCAAGGAAAATCCAAGAAATATGATAGATGTATTCAACATTTGGAAGACTCCATCAGAAGGCCTAATTTGAGGATAATGGGTGTAGAGGAACACCTAGAGACAGAAGTTAATGGTCTAGGAAATTTGTTTAATAGGATCCTAGCTGAGAACTTCCCAAACATGTAAAAAGATAGGCCTATTCAGATACAAGAACCTTTTAGAACTCCAAAAGACAGACCAGAACAGGACATCCCACCATCACATTATAATCCACACAGGATCAATTCAGACCAAGGAAAAGATCCTTAAAGCTGTCAAGGAGAAAAGATCAATCACCTATGAAGGCAAATCAATTAGAATCACCTCAGATTTCTCAGCAGAGACAATTAAAGCAAGAAGAGCCTGGAATGATGTACGCCATGCCCTAAAGGCGAACAACTATCAACCAAGAATACTGTACCCAGCTAAACTCTCCTTTATAACCAAAGGTCAAATAAAAAACCTTCCATAGCAAAGAAAAATTGAAAAAAATATATTTCCACCAAACCAGCCCTACAAAAGATACTATAAGATGTCCTACACATAGAAAACCAAAAAGACCACAATAAAGGCCAAGAAACCGCACCCAAACTGAGAATCCAAGAACCATAGGAAGAACACAGTTGCTGCAGCCTCCAAGAATGTGGATAAAATGGCAGGAAATCCCAAATACCTCCCAGTCCTATCTCTTAACATTTAATCCAGTTGGATTAAAAAGCAAGATCCTTCTATCTGTTGCCTTCAGGAGTCACACCTTGCCATAAAAACAAACACATTTTGAATGTGAAAGGCTGGAACAAAATCTACCAAGCAAATGGCCCCATAAACAGGCAGGAGTTGCAATCCTAATATCAGATAAAATAGACTTCAAATTAAAATTAGTTAGAAGAGATAAAGAAGGTCACTACATACTAATTAAGGGATCTCTCCTTTAGGAGGATATTACAATTCTAAATCTCTATTCACCAAACAACAGGACACCCAAATTTATTCAAGAAACACTACTTTCTCTCAAATCTCACATAGATACAAAGACATTAATAGTGGAATTTAACACAGCACTGTCCCGACTAGATAGACCAACTTGGCAAAAACTCAACAGAGAAACCACAGACCTAAACAACTGCATAGATCAACTAGATTTAACAGATATCTACTGAATATTTCACCCAGCAGCAACAGAATACACGTTCTTCTCAGCAGCACATGGAACATTTTCCAAAATTGCCACGGACCGGCTCTGTCGGGACAACGGAGGACACCTAGTGGAGGAACCGGAATAGGTGGGGAGATGGCAAACAGACAACTCACACAGAAGAGGAGTGGATGCTGAGTGCGATTTAATGTAGAGGATAACAAGCTTTTATATCAAAAGTCTCCATGAGAAAGGCCAAAAGGTTACACAATCTTGCTGTAAGGCTTTGCTCTTGGGTGGTCACCAGCTGGTTGCCTGATCTTGTTTTTTGGATGACGAGCTATGGCATTAGGCACTTGTTTTAGGCTTTACCTCTATTTTTAAGAAATACAATGGGTTTTGATGTTTATCACCTCTTAACTATTAACCAGAGCATATGGGCAAGGTGCTGAACAGAAAGGCATGAACTCTAGTATTTCATAATTACTTTTGTTTAGTTTTGTATTTTATACGTTTTAAATCTTTTCTAAGCAATTATGCTTCTTTGTCATTTTTTAGAGGGTCCCCAATTTGTGGCCAAAAATTATGATATTCAGTATACTTAGTTAAATCTGGCCATATATCAAATTTAAGCTCATAGTGTCTTTTCTGTAACCCTTTCACATAATCGTTTACTCTTCTCTATAGAGGCCTTGACTGTCTCATAAGATCTTTCTTGTTTCTTTTTTGATAGTAAGCACCAAGGAGGCCTAGATCTAGCAAGTCTCTCAGTAAATGAAAGAGATTAATAGGAAGTTCTTTTTCCTAAGTAGTTTTCCCAACGGTTGTCATCCTTATCATACACACCTGTTAAAGGCTATGGATCTGGGGGAAGTCTTTGGGGTCCTCTAGATAATGGAGGATCCCACCATTTTTCTCTGATAAGCCATTGCCACCTTTCATCTACCAACCTTTTAGGAATCTTATTTAGCTTTTGGTCTAAATATCCCTCTACATCTTTTTTTATCTACAGGATATCTATATGAATCTATTGTAACAAACAATTTCTTACAAACAATTTCTTTTGCTGAAGTGACGTCATGAAACCCCCAATACTTTTATATTTACTTATGACTTGTCTACTAGCCTCCATAAGAGGGGCTTTCAGGGTAGCACTTAACTCTGTTGAGTTAGTCATATTCTCAGATGTTGGAGTTGTCAACACTCTTAAGAAAGAGCCTTGAATAAGGGAACGTTGAGCATGAATAAGTACAATAAGCAGCAGCACTCCTATACAGTGAAGAAAAGAAAAACAGGAACAGAAACACATCTTTCCCAGGGGCTTGCCAGCCTTTCCAGGAGGTAGGCCTCTTTGAAGCCCCATTCTCTGAGGTAGACTTTGGTGAAGTCCCATTCTCAGAGATAGGTCTCTTTGAAGCCCCATTCTCTGAGGTAGACTTCGGTGAAGTCCCATTCTCAGAGATAGGTCTCTTTGAAGCCTCATTCTCTGAGGTAGACTTCAGTGAAGTCCCATTCTCAGAGATAAGCTTCTGTGAAGCCCCATTCTCAGGTCTGAAAGCAGGTTTCCCATGCTAAGCAGACTCCACCAGAGTAGGCATGGCACAAAATAGACCACATTTTAGGTCACAATGCAAACCTGTTCAAATTCAGAAACATTGAAGTTACACCTTGCATTCTCTCAGACCACAAGGGAATAAAATTAGAACTCAACACCAAAGCCACCAAAGAAAGTCTTGTAACCTATGGAGGCTGAACAACACACTGTTGAACCACCAGTGGGTCATGGAAGAGATTAGAAAGGAAATTCAAGTGTTCATGATATTCAAGAAAAATGAACACACAAACTACCAGCTCCTCTGGGACACAGCAAAGGCAGTACTCAGAGTCAAATTTATAGCTCTGAGTTCCTACACCAACAAATTGGAGAGATCTGAAACCAACAATTTAATGAGACATCTGAGCCTCCTTGAAAAGGAACAGCAAGATAAACCCCAATCCAGTAGATGGAAAGAAATAATCAAAATTAAATCAGAATTGAATGAATTAGAATCCAAAAAAAACATAGAAAGAATCAACAAAACAAAGACTTGGTTCTTTGAAAAAATTAACAAACTTGACAGACCCTAAGCAAATCTTATCAGAAAAAGAAGAGAACACACCCAAATAAATAAACTCAGAGATGAGAATGGAAACATCACCACAGAAACAACCAAGATTCTGAACATTGTATAGGAATACACCTCAAAACTTTATGCTAATAAGTTTGAGAATTTGGCAGAAATGGACCTTTTCCTAGCAAATATGGACATGCCAAAACTAAACCAAGATGAGTTAAACCATCTTAACAGGTCCCTATCAATCATTGAAATTGAAACAGAAATAAGAGACCTCCCATATAAGAAAAGCCCAGGACCAGACAGATTTACATTAGAATTCTATAAGGACTTCAAAGAGCAAACACAACTCTTCAATGAAATTGAACTCATTCTATGAGGCCATCATACTCCTCATCCCAAAAGCAGGCAGGGACTCATCAAGGAAAGAGAACTATAGACCCATTTCTTTGATGCACATTGATGCAAAACTTCTCAACAAAATTTTGGAGAATCGACTTCAACAATTCATCCAAAAAATCATACATCATGGTAAAACAGGATTCATTTTAGGGATGCAAAGCTGGTTCAATATAGCAAATCAGTTAACATAACTCATCATACCAACAAGAGCAAGGATAAGAACCGCATGGTTATCTCAATAGATGCAGAAAAAGCATTTGACAAGATCCAACACCCCTTTTTGATGAAGGTTCTGGAGAAATTAGGAATCCATGGAACATTCCTCAATACAATAAAGGCTGTATATGACAACCTTACACCCAGCATTATACTCAATGGTGAAAAACTAAAGCCATTTCAACTAAACTCAGGAACGAGAAAAGGATGTCCACTCTCTCCACTGCTCTTCAATCTAGTATTAGAATGCCTAGCTACAGCAATAAGACAAGATGCAAACATATAGGGAAAGAAGTAAAACTCTCCTTCTTTGGAGATGACATGATCTTGTATTTAAAGAATCCCATGAAATCCAGTCCCAAATTACTCAAGGTGAATCAAAACTTTGGCAAAGTAACAGGGTATAAAATTAACCCCCCAAAATCAATGGCTTTTCTGTATGCCAACAATGAGAAAAGTGAGGTTGAAATTAGGAAAGCAACTCCATTCATAATAGCCCCACAAAAAATAAAATACCTAGGAATTTACTTAACCAAAGAATTGAAGGACTTCTATGATGAAAACATTAAAAACCTAAAAATGGAAATCAAAACACATCTTAGAAAGTGGCAAAAACTCCCATGCTCTTGGATTGGAAAGATCAACATCGTGAAAATGGCAATACTTCCCAAGGCTATCTACAAATTCAATGCAATACCTATCAATATTCCAACCTCATTTTTCAAGGAAATAGAAGAGGCAATCCAAAAATTCATATGGAACAATAAAAGACCCTGAATAGTAAAAACGACACTTAACAGAAAGAACAGTGCTGGAGGAATATTAATACCCAATTTCAAACTATAATACAAAGCCATAGTAATCTAAACACCTTGGTAGTGGCACAAGAACAGACCTCAGGACCAATGGAATAGAATTGAAAACCCAGAAATGAACCTAAAGACCTATAGCCATCTAATTTTCGATAAAGGAGTTAAAAAATAAAATGGAACAAAGACAGCCTCTTCAGTAAATGGTGTGGCAAAATTGGTTAACTACTTGTAGAAAAATAAAGCTAGATCCTTATATATCACCCTGCAACATGATCAACTCCAAATGGATCAAAGACCTCGGAATCAAAACAGCCACTCGGAAAACATTACAAGATGGAATAGGAGAAACCCTAGGTCTCCTTGGTTCAGGCAGAAATTTTCTTAATAGAGACCCAGAAACACAATAAATCAAAGAAAGGTTGTGCAAATGTGATTGCATGAAATTGTAGAGCTTCTGCATGGCAAAGGACATAGCTAGCAAGATCAATAAAAAGCCTATGGATTGGGAGAAGATCTTCACTATCCACACAATGGACAAGGGTCTCATATCTAAAATATACTTGGAATTCAAAATATTAAATCCCCCAACAACAAATCATCAAAGAAACAACTGCCCAATAAATAAATGGCTAAAGACTTACAGAGAAACTTCTCTAAAGAGGAAAGAAGGATGGCCAATAGACACATGAAGAAATGCTCAACCTCCTCTAGCCATAAAAGAAATGCAAAGCAAAACAACATTGAGATACCACCTCACTCTGGTTAGAATGGCTATAATCAAGAACTCTAATAACAACAGATGTGTACAGAAAGGAACTTTACTACATTTTCTGGTGGGAGTGTAAACTTGCTCAACCACTTTGGAAAGTAGTATGAAGGTTCCTCAAAAGACGATGCCACATAGAACTCCCCTATGACCCAGCAATCTCACTTTTGGGCATTTACCCAAATGATCACAAACAAGAACTTCTAAAACTACCAGCACAATTTTTTTTTTGCAGCCTTATTTACCATAGCTAAGATCTGGAACCAACCCAGATGCCCCTCAGTAGATGAATGGATCAAGAAAATGTGGTATATATACACAATGGAATTCTAGGCCTCCATCAGAAAGAATGACATTGCCCCATTTGTTAGGAAATGGAAAGACTTGGAAAAAATTATATTAAGTGAAGTAAGCCAGGTCCAAAGAAACATAGGTCCCATGGTTTCCCTTATTTGCAGTAACTAGTATACATCTGAGACAAGCAGAAAAGGTCAGATAAGTTAATGTTAGTGGAATGAACCCCAAGGTAAGTATTCAAGTGTTTTTTTTTTCTTTCATACAATTGTTTCTAACATATTTATAAGATTATTTCTTTGTTGCTTTGTATGTCCCTCCCCCCACGGTTTAACCCCTGCTTTCACTGTATTTGATGTTGGTATAATTTTCGAGGGGAAGGGAAAAAACAAATCGTTTAAATAGGGATACAAGTAGACTCATTACAACAATGAGATGTACAAGTCGTTATGTCGAAAACGAACTTAGCAACTTTGGTGGTGGAGGGAGGATCAAGAGGGGGGAGGTGGGGGAAAAGAGTTGGGGAAGGATGGGGAAGGGGAAACAAAGAGGAGGCAACAATGCGTGATAAGAAATTTACTCATTATCTTGTCCATGTAATTGTAACTCCTCTGTATGTTATTCTCACAATAAAAAAATAAAAAAAATGATAATAAAAAGAAATAACAAAAAAAAGAAAAAAAAGTAAATATTTGGGCATGTTTGTTGGAACACAGTTGTTTTATTTTCATAAATAACATTGGTAATTGTTATAGGTACATTTACTTATTCCCTAGTTATGCACAAAGTACTGTGAACAATTTTAGGTGTTACTATATCAAGATGAGTACTGCTAGGTTAATATTCTAGAGATATTTCCAGAATGCTTACAAAAAAGCTCATGTGCTACTAAAGCAGTAACTTTTAGGTTAAAATAATTAATGTATAAAGCTTTATTCTCTTCTCAGTTTTACACTTTTGTTCTTCTGACAAGTACCAGCCAAGGGCTCGTAAAACACCATTCATATCTTTTTTTTCTGTTTTATATTACTCCCATGATTTACATATTGCACTATGATTTTTGAGTAAATGGAAGTAATAAACTCTATTTCCTGCCAAGAATGACTTCCTCTCTTCTAAAATATGCCTCACTAGCTTATTCAAGTAGAGTTTATGACTAATTAGAAAAACCACATGAATTTTAAATTAATATTATCAGTCTGTGTCAGTATATATTCAAATTTCTGGTCAGGTTACATGGATAATTTCACAGAATAATCTAATTGAAATAGAACATACGCATTTCATCTCTGCATCAGGAAATGGATAAATGAAGAACTATAGATTAAATCATTTTGTATTTATGTTCACAGTATATAAAGCATATTTTGTCAATATATTATCAACATTGGAAAAGTCTACTCAAAGTCCTAATAAGAGAAGATAGTGGTTCTTGAGTTTAGATTGTGGCAGTATGTAAATTACAGTGTTTGAAACAGTTATATTGGTCTGGAATGTACAAAGTGAGGTAACATAAATATAGCAAGTGAAACATGACCTGAGCAGTGACATTGAAGGGCTGGTCACCATCAAATAGGTGCTAGCATCTATATAGATTCAGAGGGACTCTGAAAAGTTGAAGCTAACTTTTGCATCAATCAAAAAAAATTCTATGGATTGCCTTCTTGTATTAGACAAAGATATAATGAAGTTATGCCTATATTCTACTTTGAAGTGTATTGGGGTAGACATGCCAGTGTTAAATGAAGGGTAGGATCAGACTAGTTGACGTTTTGACTTTCAAATGTCCTGTTAATAAAATAGAAGGTGAAGGCATGGTATAGGCCCGTAAACTATTTAGGCTCTGTTACATTAGTTCATGGACACACATACAGACAGTTTGCATCTGAGTACTGAGTTGATGAAATAGCACATGGGACACTCATTATTTTTAATTTATAACCAAGTATTTGGAAACATAACATCTACAGATCCAACTAACATCAATTAGAAATATTTTTAATGCACAAAGTTCCAAAAAATAAAGCTTGAATTCTGCATAATGTTAAATTTCAGTGAATAAAGCAATGTATATGCATGCAGCTTTTCTGTGGTCTTCCATGATTCACAAATCCTCCATCTTTCCTTGTATGAATAGAAGCCACCTTGGTTCCTCAGTTTACCATGAAGTTCAGTCTGTGAAGGTTGTATAATCACTAAGCATGTCAATGATATTTTCTCTTCATTATTTTCTAAACAATGCTTTGTGGCAACTATATTGCATAGTATTACATCAAGTAATCTAGAAATAACTAGAGGAAATGAGTATGGATTTTATGCACGTATGACTCCACTTTATTTCAATTACTTGACACTCTGCAGGTTTTCGTGTCTGTGAGGATTCCTAGAATCAATATCCTGTGAACACTAAGAATCAATAGTCTTATGAACTTGGATTCTATTTGCTTCATTTACATTTCTTTGTCACTTGTTCTTAGGGCATCTTGATTGGAGATTATCATAATCATACTCAGCCAGAAAGGCATCCATTGACTGTGGTACATCTGGCTAGCATGAGTATTACCCAGACTCTAGTCTCCAAACACCATCTTCGCCTTTTCAGCCTGTGTGAGTTTATTTGCCCAGTTCCAATCTGTTTATAATTAGTACAATATCTATGAAAAGATACCAGTTGGATGCTCAGTGATTGTTAATGGACTTAGTAGACACTGGGCATGTCAGTAGTCAATGACCTTTCCCAAAACTTATCTTCACTGCAAACATCAGATATTCCCTTCTGAATAGTTAATAAGAATATTGAGAACAAAGATTGTGATTCAGCTAAAATTATAGAACAGCAAACTTAAACTCAGTATTATTTGATGTACTGGTATAGATTTTGCTAACTTAGATTTAATAGGCAGCCATCTAAAAATCATTACTGGACTAGGTAGAACTAGAGATTCTTTTTACCCTTTCTTATTGTTTCTACAAAACTATCCTTGGTCAGACATCAGCAAGTCTGGCCTTTGAATCCTCTTAACCTCTACCCATTTTGGAATCAAAATTCTGAAAGATAGACATCAAATTCATCCAATTTTTAAAAATATTTTTATTGTAAAAATAGCATAAAGAGGAGTTACAGTTACATGAGTAAGGTAATGAGTACATTTCCTATGGAGCATTCTTACCTGCTCCTTTGTTTTTCCCCTATTATCCCTTCCCTTCCTACCTCCTCAACTCCTCCCTCCCTCCCCCCCAACAAGTTGTAAAATGCATTTTTAACATAGTGTCTTGTACATCTCATTGTTACAATGGGTCAACCTGTATTGCTATTTAAGCATTTGGTTTTTTCCCTTCCCCTCCCCAAATTAGAGAAGTGTATATACAAGATGCAGAGCACCCTATCACATACAGTGAAAACAGGGGTTATACTGTGGGGGAGGAACATACAAAAGGAACAAAAAAAATCATATAGCACATTATAAGTACGTTAAAACCAATAGCAAGAAAGAAAAAACAAAAACAAAAACTGTGTCCCTGTTTTGGGATTCATTTCACTTAACATCATCTTATATGGTCAGATTTTGTTCTGCTTGTCCTAGACATATGCTAGTTATATCCTATAAGGGAAACCATGGGACCAATGTTTCTTTGGCCCTGGCTTATTTCACTTAATATAATTTTTTCCAAGTCTTTTAATTTCCTAAAAAGTGGGGTGATGTCATTCTTTCTGATAGAGGCATAGAATTTCTTTCTTTTTTTTTTCTTTCAGGTAAGCGTTAGGTTTATTTAGTAGACCTGCTGGGACCAGGCAAGGTTGGCACTCAAAGCAGCTGGGAAAGGCCTGGGAAAGAGAGCTGGGGAAGAGACAGAGCTAGGAAAGAGATAGCTGGGAAAAGAGAGCATCTGAGCCTGGGCGAGGCCTTATCTAGGGTATGGGCAGAGAAAGGTGTTGCCACATCAAATTCAGATGTGACCTCAGTGGATGTAGATGTGACCTCTTCCAGGTGTGCCAGTTGCCTAGGTAATGCAGGTACTGGGTAGAGACTTTGCTGTGAGGAGGGTGGAGTCTGCTTGCCATCCAGGAGCGGACTTTACATTCCAGGCTTTTAATAATCATGGAATAGGGTGGGGATTCTCTCTGGCTACTTCCTGCTGACAAGGGGCATTGCCAATAGACATAAAAGGCTGGAATTTGGTCCCCTCCCAGAGATGGCAGTGAGCAGCAGCTGTCCCTTGGTGGTGTGAATCCTTAGATGAAGTCTGGAGAAGTCTCATTAGCATTGAGGGGCTGGAAAAAAAAAATTAGAGAGCAAATAAATGGCAAGAGGAAGGACTTGGGGCTGAAAATGTTGCTAGAAATGTCCCTAGCTACTTCTGATATCTGGTGACTAGGTAGAGAAGTCAGGTGACAAAGGCAAGAATATAAATTCCTGTTCAGTTAATAGGTAGACAGGTATAGACATTGGATGGTCAGTCTTCTTACTTCTATTGACCTCCCGGCTCTGGTTAATTCTGAAAGGGCAGGCACAAAGTAGCTGATGTGACATCATCTCCTCTTACCCCTCTCCATGTTCCCTTTTTTGCAAGACTGGCAGAGTCTAGGTGCTCGTTGCTGGGATGGCTTGTCCCAGTTGGTATTCAAGAAGGTTTGAACTCAAGGCCTGGCCACTATCCCTGAACACTTCTGCTCAAGGCTACTGCTCTACCACGTTGAGTTACAGTAACACTTCCAGTGTTTGGTTGGTTAGAGATAAGAATCTTGAGCCATGCTTCCAGCCAGGCTCTTTGCAGGTTAGTTGAGAGATGGAGTCTAAGGGATTTTTCAGCCCAGGCTGGCTTTAAACTGCAATCTTTGCCACAAAAGCCCTTTATTATTTCCAATTAAAGCAACAAGGAGATCAAATAGAATCGAGCTTACCTGGTCCTTATCAAGAATAGACCAACAAATATTCTGCAATGACAAAACTTGTTAGATGTGATGAGAATTTTAGCACAGATAGGCCCAGAATTTTAGAACCATGTGGTCAGTAGTAGAATACGCAACAGAAAACAAAAAAAGCAAGACTCAAAACCAAAAATTTTGACAACGTTTAGACATCTTTGTTAACAAAGCACATCAGATGGTTGCGTCTCAGTTACCAGGGCCTATGAAAAGAGCAACTTGTTAACAAGGCACTGTAGAATAGATGGAGTAGTAAGCTTGGTGGAAGGTTAAGGATCAGATGGGGCCAAACCCTTAACCCACCATGTGGCCAAGATGGCCACCTCAAGATGGGCGAATTCCTGAAAGACTGCAAAGAAACCCTGAACAAATAGATCAAGCCTAGATTGGCTAGCCTTTGAGAGGGAACCTAAAGGGGGGTCCCGGAACCCAGCCTGTGTCACATTCTTCAGGGCACAAGCAAAAATGTTGTACAAAAGAGAGAGAGATAGGGAAAGTTGGACATGAATGGCAGAGAGAGAGCAAAGAGAGCCTGAAAGTAAACAGACTTCCGACCATTTACCGTTGTAGTGGCAAAAACTATGTACATCTGAGAATGGCATAAAAATTAGGCGCTCTGGCCTCCCAGGGAGCGCAGGAGGCATTTCAAAGGGGTTTCATGACTCAGGTGTGATTCGCAGTACCCCATTAAATGAGTAGGAGAGTCAGTCTGGTGAGTGAAGGAGAGCTGACCAGGCAGAAGCGGCGTCCTGACTTCCCCCCGGAGCCCTCTAGAGAGAAATGGCCAAGCCCCCAACGCCAAATGTCCTCGGCTTCAGAGGTGACCGGCCTTTCATCTAAAAGCTGTAGGAGCTCTCTGGCGTGGTGCCACATCTGGACAGAGACTGAGTGACAGAGATCCGTAGAGAGTAGTTTCACTCACCAGAGTAGAGAAGTGGTGTGGACATGGATGTGAAGGCAGCAATGGTACCGATGCGCTGTGTCCGCAGCAGACAGATGGGTTCGCAAAAAAGGCCATCAGAACTGTGGGTATTCCTCAGAGCAAAAAGGGAAAACAAACAAAAAAAAGAAAAAAAGAAAAAAAAAAACAGAGAGGAATCCCACCTATCCTGACTTTAAGCCCTTCCCGGGTTTTGGCACCATTTATGTTAGGTTTTTAAAAAGAGGTAGCTGAGTAAGAACAGCACCATGCATGTGGTATTCAGGTAAGGGGTAGGTTTATTTAGTAAACCTGCTGGGACCAGGCAAGGTTGGTACTCCATGCATCTGGGAAAGGCCTGGGAAAAAGAGCTGGGAAAGAGAGAGAGCTAGGAAAGAGATAGCTGGGAAAAGAGCGAGGCATAGAATTTCATTGTGTGTTTGTGTGTGTGTGTGTGTATGTGTGTGTGTGTGTGTGTGTCTACTGAGGGGCATCTGGGCACAATGTAATAATATAAGCAGACATCGTAGCTATAAAATACAATCACCAATCTCTTAACTTTAAGTAAATTAAACTTTTAATTTTGACATATATCTTAAATATAGATCCATTTACATGTGTACATTAATTTTATTCTTCCAGATGTACATATTGTCAAATAACTCAGGTCTTATGGGGTTATCTCTAGGTGGAGTGTGCTGTGCTGTTCTTTCCAAGTTTGTTAGCATGTAAGCATGTAATATTCCTTCAGAATCTGGATACTTATCTTTTTTTATTTTATTTTTTTTTTCAGTCATTGGGCCTGAACTCTGGGCCTGGGCGCTGTCCCTCAGCTCTTCAGCTCAAGGCTAGTACTCTACTACTTGAGCCACAGCACCACTTCTGGCTTTTTCTGCTTATGTGGTACTGAGGAATCAAACCCAGGGCCTCATGCTTGCAAGACAAGCCCTCTACCACTGAGCCACCTTTCCAGCCCAGTGGATACTTATCTTAAAATTTGTATTGATTTTGGGGTTTACAGTTTTGCTTTAATGAAAAGTGTGTTACATAGTTCTCATTTTTCTCCTAGTTCCATGAGTCCATTATAGGGGAAATGCCATTTGCAATGTGTATAACTTCTTCCTACCATTTCTTTTAGATAGAGAATAGGAAAGATGAACAATTCCTGCTCTGTGGTTTTAAAAGGGTAAGGGTTGCTCTTAGGCATTTTTATGAACAATTCTAGTACAACTACATTGAAAATTAATGACCCAAGAAAATGAGCCTTGGTTAGTTTTCCACTCTCTGATTTCTAGGATTACACTTGCTCCTATACACTTAACATTAAAAGCACTATATTAAATTCATACAAAAATATGGCTGTGTATGACTTGCATTCAGTACATACTAACCTCTTCCACAATAAACTTACACAGCTCTATGTAGTTGTTTGAAAGAAAAACAAAACCAGGATTAAATAGAAAATACAAGCCACAGGAATGACAGTGGAAACAAGTAAGAATGCAATGTAGGTTTTTTTTTCCACTCTGGCTCTGTGAGTGGTTACTCCAGACTCTATTTTTTTTATTTTTTATTGTGAAAATACCGTACAATTACATGGGCAAGGTAATGAGTACATTTCTTATCAAGCATTGTTGCCTCCTCCTTTGTTTCCCTTTCCCAACCCTTCCCATCTCCCAAACACCCTCACCCTCCCACCACCCCTTCTCACTCCCTGGCCAATTGTTTCAGACTCTATTTTTTTGAAAAATAAAACACTGCCTTCCTAACAGCAGTAAAAATACCCAGGAAACATTTGGAACTCTGGCCACTTGATGAGAATATTTATCTTGTATTTCATGCTTAGGTTCTGTGAGCTGTTGGATGCCTTGAACTACAAATATATCACAGAGATGGGGCTGTGTAATTCTGTCATTGTGTCTTGTGATAGCACATACAGATGAAACCAGGCATCAAAAACCATTGACAGGGAACTTACAGAGGAAGCCCTAATGAGAAAATCTCCCTCCCAGGTGAGAAGGGATATATGAAGAAAACTTAGGTACTGACCACAGAGAAGAACTTCTACATTTGCCAATAGAGGGGCAATGTTAGACAAACATTAGCTTTCACTCAAAAACAGATGCTCATCTACCACACACACACACATACACACACACACACACACAGAGCTGTTTGTGACCCATGCAGATTACTGAAAGTATAACATTCTGATTTGAAAAGTGATAATTAAAATAAGTATTTTAACTATTTTATAGTTGAATCATGTAATATTTTGTTATAACACAAATATTAGGAAAACAGACACAATGCACACTAATTGATACTAGATATATTCAAGGCCCCACTTTATTATTAGATATTGTATGGCTCTTAGCCACAATTAAATTATTCAAAATTCTTCTCAGCATATAAAGATCAAGTTGTTTGGAGCAAAGTTTTACTACATTAAACTATTGTGACATTTCATGTTTCCTAAATAATTTTCTAATAATGGGAATCAGGAATTAATATTCCTAATATCAAGAAATTAAACTGGAGCGTTCATTTAGTTTAGTAGGGCTTCTGCGGGAGTATTTGGAAATTAAGAAAATAAATTTGGCTTTTTCAAACTTTGTAAATACGTATGCTTTGTGCAGACACTCAAACAACCATCTTATTATTGAATATCCCAGAGTACTCTCTAATTATCCTGCCTTGATTTTCCTTAATGAATGAGGCTTCCCCTGATCATTTTACTAATTAATACTTAATAGCTAATAACTACAGATATGACACTATAAAACATGCTTGATTGGAGATTATGTTTAAGTGCATTCTTTGCATTTGTTAAATTTGTATTCACAAACAAATACGTTAGTGATAAAGAATAATAATTTAAATCAGTGCTTAATTTTAGATAGACATGTGTTTAAGTAAATTTGTTGAAATATATACAAGGAGTAACCAAAGACCTCATGGGAACTCAGTAATTACTGAATGGCAAAGAAAGAGCAATTAGATAAACAGTAACATGTAAGAGACATAGTATAGTTACTGTTATACCAGTTATTGCTGTGGTGAATGTGAATCCTATTTTGAAGATGGGAAAATGATTCCCCAGAGATAGTATCTTTCCAAGTTGGATTTATGTAAGTTTTATTTACCATGTATAGCTCAAAGATCTAACCTTTCTTTATCTTGGTTTTTAAATATTTAAAAGGGCATAGTCCTTCTAGCTTTTACCTCATGGCTTTTATGCCAGCTACTCAGCAAGTATAAGAAGAGAAATTATGCCCCAGGATATAAGAAGCTAAAGTGTGATATGTTGTTCAAATTAATAAGGCAAAAAAAAAAAGGGATTAGAGTGTAGCTCAACTGGAAAAGCACCTTCCTCACAAGGACAAAGTCCCAAGTGCAAACTCCAGAACCCTCAAAGAAAAAAGAAACCTTCTTAACAGGATGGTTTCCTATAAATAATTTGTGCAAATTTTCACTTTTAAATGTGAATCACTACTTGAGAACATATTTTATGTCTATAGTAATTGAATTAGACATATTCTTTCACTGAGAATGTCAAAATAGCAGCTCTTAAACTTTTGTTCATAGACAAAAATCTTCTCTCTGCAAATCAACTTAATGAATTTTCAGTTAATGAGTTAGTATTTATTATTACTATTTTCTTGCTCCTTTAAAGCAATTCCATTTTTAACTCAAGTTTGCTAAAGATTCCTTCACCATGAACAAATAATAAAGGACACAGTAGGATTAAATGAAATAGAAAATGGAAATTATTGTATTGTCTTGCAATGTATGTCCTCAGTCTTAGTTCAATTGCACAAATTTCCTTCAATTTTTACACATACTCAAACTGCTTTGCTAAGTGTTTTAGCTTCATTTACCCCTTTAGAAGTACAGAAATCAAGCACATGTTTGCTAAATCTAGACTGGTAAGTTCTGCATAATTTTCACCAACTTATAAGTAAATAACTGCAATTAAAATGTCTACTACATGTATCTAGACAGACCTCAGAAATATGTCTGACTAATAATGTCTGAAGTTTGAATGGAATTTTACTTACATTCACAGTCGGAGTGTTCACAGTTTATAAGTGATATCTCTATGTTGTCAAGGACCAAGTCTCTGTCTATAAGAACGTTTCGTTATCATTAAATTGTGAGTTATAAAACAAGCATGGCAGTCTCTGCCTGTAAGCTCTACTAATCAGAAAGGGGTAGAGAGGAGGATCATAAGCCTAAGTTTAAGGCCAATTCTGACAGTTCGAAGCATCCCGTTTCAGAAAAAGTAAATAAAAATCTAAAAGGGGAAAGAGTTCTGCACAAGAGTTGGGGCATGTGCCTAGACTGCAAGATGTCCTGGATTCAATCCATGTCTCCTCAACATAATTATAGCATATGCTAGGTAAATTCAGTACAGCTCTACCTGGCCTATGTACCACCTCTGCTCATATTCTTCAACAAGACCATCTATTTGGGAACCTGGAAAATTTTGATTTGTCAAAATAATCATACACACAAATAATATGTGCATTATTGTTGATTATTAGGACAAAATGAGCAGACTTATTCAATAATTTTCTGCCCTGAAGATCAATAGAAAGCCCACAGATTGGGAGAAGATCTTTACTAGCCATACAATGGACAAGGGTCTCATATCTAAAATATACTTGGAACTCAAAAAATTAAATCCCCCAACAACAAATCCTCAAAGAAACAACTGCCCAATAAACAAGTGGGCAAAAGACTTAAAGAGAAACTTCTCTGAAGAAGAAAGAAGGATGGCCAATAGACACATGAAGAAATGCTCAGCCTCCCTAGCCATAAAAGAAATGCAAATCAAAACAACATTGAGATACCACCTCACTCCAGTTAGAATGGCAAAAATCAAGAACTCTAACAACAACAGATGCTGGAGGGGATGTGGACAGAGGGGAACCTTACTTCATTGTTGGTGGGAATGTAAACTTGTTCAACCACTTTGGAAAGACTCCACATAGAACTCCCCTATGACCCAGCAATCCCACTTTTGGGCATTTACCCAAATGTTTACAAACAAGACCACAGTAAAGCTACCAGCACAACTATGTTTATTGCAGCATTATTTACCATAGCTAAGATCTGGAACCAACCCAGATGCCCCTCAGTAGATGAATGGATCAAGAAAATGTGGTATATATACACAATGGAATTCTAGGCCTCCATCAGAAAGAATGGCATTTCCCCATTTGTTAGGAAATGGAAAGACTTGGAAAAAATTATATTAAACAAAGTAAGCCAGGCCCAAAGAAACATAGGCCCCATGGTTTCCCTTATTTGCAATATCTAGTATATGTATGAGTCAAGTGGAAAAGGTCAGATAATGTGATGTTAGGAAAATGAACCATTAGATATGTATTTTAAGGTTTTTTTCTTTCATGGATGTGTTTCTAACGCATTTATAAGATTATTTCTTTGTTGCTTTGTATGTCCCTCCCCCACAGTATAACCCCTGCTTTCACTATATTTGATGTCAGTATAACTTGTGGAGGAGATGGGGAAAAAACAAGTCGTTTAAGGATACAGGTGGACCTTTGCAACAATGAGAAGTACAAGTTGTCATGTGGAAAACGAGCTTTACAATGTTGGTGGGGGGGGGGAGGGGGGAGGCTGGGAAGGGATGTGAAGGATAAACAAAGGAGGAGGCTGCAATGCTTGGTAAGAAATGTACGCATTATCCTGCCCGTGTAATTGTAACCCCTCTGTACAGTATGTTCACAAATAAAATAAAATAAATTAAAAAAAAATAATTTTCTGCGCTGATTTTTCAGATAATTGCACCAAGTCTCCAATCACATAAAGTGCAGTTCAAGAGGATTCCATAACAATTGATAGTTCCACTTATTTTTGGAATCGATCCTAAAATATTTGGCTAACCGGATTTCAAACAATACTACACAACCTTGACCCACACCAACCACTTTGAACTTCCATAACTTTGTAACAACTCTGAAAATTCTTAAAATGCTTAGAATTTATAGCTATTTAGAAGCAGGCCAGTTATTAAAATATTTAATTGTGTAACAATTACTTAACTCAGTTATAAGTTGCTCATCAAATACCCTCAACCTTCCCATGTGTTTATTTTTAACACTATGCCAGGTGTCTTCCTAGAGTAGTCAATCAGTTAGTTAAGCCCAAGTGAAATTTGAGAATGTAGATGAACTTTTCCATCCATTCTTTTTTTTTCCCTGCCACATTCAATGTATCACAAAAGCAAATAACCATTCTACTGTGACACTTCTCTCTGAGCGCATCCATCTGTGTTCCTTGTGTCATTTCCTCTTTCTCCAACCTTTGGCCTCTGGTCTCTGTGTTCAGTAATACTCAGGTGATAAATCTCTCTGTAAAATATAACCTGCAAATTACACGTAACAATTACATGATCAATAAACACATATCTAACTTGTTAGTGTCTTATAGAGGATTTGCACATTGATTTTATCCACCATTCCTATATTCTTCCTCTTTCACTCTTATTGTTCTCTCATCATGCCTGTTAAGCTCATGCCTAAATTAGATTGCTAATGAATCTTGGTCAAATGCCAACAAAATATTTATAGCAAACGTGTTTCCCTCTCAGACACCCTTCGGGTATATATCTTCCATACCTAGATCCTCACATGTACAGTCATCTTCAAGCAGAGCATTGTTCTTACTTAGGAGCATTGCAGAGTTTACCCAGTACTATCACAGTGCTGATTTCCAGAACTCCATTTTCATGAGGGAAGATGGTAGTTCCTCTTGTTGTTCACATCTGCTCAGTACTGAGAGATATGTAGACTAAATATATAGATAGATAGAAAGAGAATAGATATATGTATGTATATATATTGTTAATGTGGTATTGACAGAGTTTTCAGCCTTTTGTGAAAATTGAAGTGGTTATGCATCTAAGATCCATTTTCATTTTTCTATCTTTACTGTTCCATTTCAAAGGCAGATATTGTTTCAGTGAAAATAATTTTATATAAAGGTTCATGAAGTGATATTAATTTCTTGGGTTTTTAATCATGTAAAATAGACATCAAAATGTGCTAGGAATTGGGAATCACTAAAAATAGATTCTATCTTGAAAGATCTAACCTTGATAATATGGAATGTTCTAAAGAGGATTCTATGGATGCTAGTGAAATTTTGTGCGTTTGGTGTGACTCAGAGGGCTTTTACTCATAAGTATTAATAAGCATTTTGTCTTCAGTTGAGGAAATCAGAGGAATCTCCTGGGTTTAACTGGGACATATTATTGTTTCTCTAAGCCAAGAAAATGAACAAATCAATTTGCATTTGAATTCCACAGAGAAAGGAAACTGCTAGTTAGGGTGTTATGAATTCCTGTAGGAGCAGTAGGTTGAAACATTCCTTGCAATATCATATGGTGACATTTTTATTATCAGGACCTCTTTTTTCATGTACAAATAAAAAAATATGTTCTCTGCCATCACTTTCACACTGCGAGCAGTATATACTTAGAAAGCTGATTCATGTTGCTATCCTTGAAACTTTATTGCACGCCGCAGGCTGCGTGTCATGTGCCTGTCCTAAGGGTTGTTGGAATTTTTATTGTTACTTATGCACCATTCAGATTGTATACATGTATATGGCCAATTAAGTAAGTCTTATGCTCCTTATCGTTCAGTGCATTCACAGGAAATTTGCTTTAGAGTTGGCAAGAGTGTATCTATAAATGTAATTTAAATTCAATATCTAAACAGAATTATTTTAATGGAGTATTACGTACTGTGCTAACTACTGTAAGTTGTGCAAGTGGTAATGAAAAAGCAATTAAGTGTTCTACGCAAATTTAGCCTATTAGTATGCTAGGCCCAAATCGCAGAACTCCTCTGCTCTTCCCTATTTTAGTTTCCAAAGTCAGACTAGCTGTTTATTGTTCAACTGATGAATTTCTTTTTGTTCCTCCATTTCATTTTCACATTGTGTGACACAGATATGTGTTCCCTACGTATATATTGTAGATGAAGAAACAGACCCCAAAGATTTAGATATTATGCATAAGGTTACACGTGACTACAATTCACAATAAAGCAGATTTTTAGGCATTGCTGGCTTTATTAATTTTTTTATCTGTTCTTTTTACTATGATATTATCTCATTTAGTAATTACCATTCTAGCTTTTGGTTATAGATTCTCTTAACTATCTTTGATTTTTATTATTATAATTTTGTCAGTTGTAGGACTTGAACTCTTTGCCTAGGTGTTGTCCCTCAACTCTTCAGCTCAAGGCTAGTGCTCTATCACTTGAGCTACAGCACCTCTTACGGTTTTCTGGTGGTTAATTGGAGATAAGAGCCTTATGGATTCCATAAGGGCCAGGGTGGTTTTGAATCTCGAGCTTCAGCTCTCAGCTTCCTGAGTAGCGAGGATTACAGGCATGAGCCATCGGCAGCTGGTTCTGTTGCCTATCTTTAACAATGATTTTTTTCAATGTATTTCAATGTGTTTATTTCCCTTGAATGGAACCACTGTAGTGGATCTACAATGACTTGTATAATCACTTGTTTGGTGAAACCATTTCTTTCTTCCTACTTTAATCTCAGCAATGACCTTGTCAACCTCTGTATCAAACCAAAACTCATTTTTTGTGTAACACCTGTTTCTCACAGTTGCCTTCATTGTATATAGCCCTACTCTCCTTCTTTTCCACAATCACCAAAGCCAATATCCTCTGCCCTGTCTGTACTTAATTTATGTTTGATCAGATTTGCTCCTGATCAATATTTGTTCCATCTTAATTTGTTTGACACTTGGGCTTTTTCAACTAAGATTTCGATTATGGATTTTACATGTACTGTTGTGATTTCTTTCTTTTTTTTTTTGCCATGTTCTATGTGAGATTTTTCAGGAGTGTTTATGTTTATTTTCTGTTATTTTTGCTCAGGCTGAGTCTTGTGTTCAATATGGCAAGGAATACGAGATCTTGAATTGGTAGGCTTGATATACTTGGAGAAATTTATAATTGCTTATCTGAACAAACAAGGTATTTCTGCATATTGGAACGTAAGGTCTAAAACTGAGTGATAGAAAACTGCACGTTTTTGTTCTGTTTATTTGTTCCTCTGTGTTTTTTCAATAGTGCAGACAGCTTCCCATGTACTGACATTATACATAAAGTAAATCAGTTTGCTTGTAGTGTGCCCTAGAACTACAGAAACTTGTGCATACCAGGGAAATGCTTAATCTTCTAACCCTAAATAGTTCATGATATTGTTTCCTCTGTACTTGTTTTATTAAACTGCTGATACTGATATCTCTATCTGTCTCTCTAAGGATAAAGGTATACATTTCCATTTTTAATTTATTATTTTTTTCTTTCTGACTACCATACTGTACTGTTTGCCAATTACTCATGAAAGTAAACTTGTGACATTTGTCTTTCC
Source organism: Dipodomys spectabilis (assembly GCF_019054845.1). Lineage (NCBI taxonomy): Eukaryota > Metazoa > Chordata > Mammalia > Rodentia > Heteromyidae > Dipodomys > Dipodomys spectabilis. The sequence goes on along the minus strand of NW_024870815.1, from coordinate 475,933 downwards.
AAAGTCTTCCACCATTAAGCATAATGATTTCCAGTTTAATCCATATCACTACTAGGAAATTTATTTCATTCTTTGTGACTTAGCAATCTTCCGCTGTGTATCTACCACCTTTGCTCAATCTGCTCATCAGGTGGCGGTGCTCTATCTGGGCTATTTCCACAATGTGGATCCTGAGAATTTCAATGCAGGGAACAAGTGAGTGCAAGTAGTGTCATTTGTATTCTAACTTCATATATATGTCGTAGAATATTATCAAGCAATCTTATGTTTATTCTACTTTTAGTCATCTGAGAATATTCTATCCTGATTCCATTCATGTTTATGCTAGTTTACACTCCTAACAACAGCTTCTTTAATTCTCCCATCCTCTTCAGCATTTGTTATTGTTTATGCTTTTGGTAATGGGCATTCTGACTGGAGTGATTTGGAATTGTAATACTGTCTTGATTTGCGTTAATTTTATGGCCAGGAATATTGAGTATAATTTTATCTCACACACACAAACATATATTTCTTTTTAGAATTGTCTATTAGGTTCGTTTTCCTATTTAAATTCTCTATGGTTATTCAGATAATTATATACATGTTATTTCTGTACAGTGAGGGATAATGTCTATAGGCCGAGTTTATTTATTATATAATTTTACTCATGGGATCGTGTTTTATCCAGTGTAAGATTTGGTTCCATAAGAATATTCTGTTTTTTGTTCCCTTTTTATTCAAGTAAAACAAGTTGGGCTGAAATGTTTTTAGTAAGTTATGAAATAAGGAAACATTAGCAAGTTAATGAAGGAAGACTAGCAGCGATGTTTCTAATCCTCTAATCCAGAGTTGTATGTCAAAGGCAGGAAAATCCTCCTTTGGTTTCACTCTGAGTGAATGTCTAGAGACCTGTATCAATTATCATATCCTGATATATTTTTGTCTTCTACCATACAGTGTATTTTCTTTCAGATTTATCGTCACATTCTAGTTACCACAAATGAGAGAAACCATGCAGCCTAAGTTTCTTTGGGGCTGGATTACTTCACTTAATATAATTTTTTGCATATGATCATATAAAATAATGTTTATATTTATAATATTTATAACATAATATGTATGTTATAATATTATATATTTATATAATACTATCATGTGTAATGTTTATAAATATTTATATAAATAAATTTATATTTATATATTTTTCATCTTTGTTGCTGTATCAGTTTTCTGTATCTTTTGTCTTGTATATAAGTTTATCTGTTTGGGGGAATGTTAGGGGTGGCCCAGAAATGGTGGGGCAAGTGATGAACAGATGTGGCAGTGATACTCAGACCATATATTGAAAATGAACTATATAACTTGTGGGTGGGAACAGAAGGGAAATTCTTGGAGTGAGAGAAGGGGTGACACTGTTCCAAAAGAAATGTACTCATTACCTGATGTACGTACCAGTAACACCTATGTATATCACCTTTAAAACAACAATATATATGAAGAATAAAATAGTTCATATATAACTACACTACAAAATCAATAAAAATCAAGTTTCAAACTATAAATATGAATATTTGTGCTTTATAAATGAAACAACATGAAGGCAAATGCTAAATTTTGCACTATTACATAGCAATTATAATTATAATTGCTACTATTTTTTAATATACAAAATCATATGGATTAAAACTTTGTTAATTTGCAATAAATATTCTGTCCATACCAAAAAATGAAGTCAATAATAGATAGATGATCCCTTCTAATCTCTAACACAGAGTTCTCTTTTCTCTATGGGTATCTATCTAATCTCTAACACAGAGTTCTCTTTTCTCTATGGGTATCCATGTAGTGTCTTCTTACTCCATGTACATTGCCATATATTTGTCTGTTGTCCTTGTGCCACGTGTTAAAATATGACATTTGCCTTTTTTTCGCTATCTGTGGTCTGAAAGTAATCAGCCTGTCTACTGCAATCTCAACTCCATCCTCAGAATAACTAAGCTAGGCGCAAGTGAATGGTAGCAGCTTTAGGTATAAATAGGAATCAAAAAGAGTAGGAGTTTATGTTCTGAAGAATAATGGCTCAAGTCATGTTATTTATTGATATGGGTAAATGGATATGAATAAACAAAATGACAATAGTATTAGCTTTTTAGCTTTTACTTAATCTCTTTCCAATATCTCTTTCAAACAGGGCAGGATTGTAACAAATTAAAATAAGCTTTTCTTTATATTCGTATAATAACTGTAGTTTTTATAATTTTTTTCTTTCTATGAAGAGAGGAGAGAAAAAGTATTTGACGTGAACATTTTTAATCTGAAAAGTATGAACATTTCAAAAACTCAAACAAACAAACACAAAAAAACAACCAGCAGTTTCTGAAATATGACGAAGGAATAAAGGAGAAAAGTCATTTAAATTTAATGGATACCTGTTAACTTTAATGATACCTGTCAAAGTAGCACATCAACATTAAGATTTTTAAAAATCAACAAAATCTCTTCCTGAATACCACCATCTTTTCTTTTTTTTTTTTTCAATTGTGAGAATACCGTACAGAGGGGTTACAATTAAATGAGCAAGGTAATGAGTACATTTCTTATCAAGCATTGTTGCCTCCTCCTTTGTTTCCTCTTCCCATTGCTTCCCATCCCCGCCCCCCCCCCCCGCCGTGCTCCCCACCTCGCGCCCCTGACCCCTCACCCCGCGCCAAAGTTGTAAAGTTCGTTTTTTGACATAACATCTTTTACATTTCATTGTTGCAATGGGTCCACCTCTATCTCTATTTAAACAATTTGTTTTTTCCCTTCCCCTCCCCAAATTATACCAACATTAAATACAGTGAAAACGGGTTAAACCGTGGGGGAGGGACATACAAAGCAACAAATATCTTATAAATAACATTGATCAAAACCTCTTCATTTGGGAAGCAGTGAACCAAAAATTTTTTTTAAGGTAATAGTAAACAGTTTTAAAGAAATGAAAGAAATCGTCTTTTTTTTTTTTTTTTCCTGGCTTTTGTGGGGTTTGAACTCTGGGGCTGGGTGCTGTCCCTCAACTCTTCTGTTCAAGGCGAACATTCTACACTTGAGCCACAGCACCACTTCCAGTTTTCTGGTGGTTTATTGGATATTAGAGTCTCATGGACTTTCCTGCCAGGGTTGGTTTTGAACCTCAATCCTCAGATCTCAGCCTCCTGAGTAACCAGGATTACAGGCATGAACCAGTGGTGCCAGGCTAAGTCTCATATTTTTATTACTGTTAATTTGCTTTATTATTATCATAGTGGTGATGTACAGAAGGAGTATAGGTGCCTGAGTCTGGTAATGATTATATGTCCTTTTCTACAGTGTCTCATGTTCCCTCATTCTCTCCTAGTCTCTCCCTTCCATCTTCACTCACAAGTTACATAGTTACTATCATCAGTGTGAGCTCCACTGCTGCCCTTTTCACCATTTTCCCGGGAGTTCTGTACCCTCCCACCAACTCTTCCAACAATGAACAATTAAACACACCCATACATAGGGTAAAGGATATAGAATCATCAAAACCAGAAAGAGAGAAAGAGAGAAAGGAAGGAAGCAAGAAAGGAAGGAAAAAAGGAAGGAAGGAAGGAAGGAAGGAAGGAAGGAAGGAAGGAAGGAAGGAAGGGAATGGAAAAAAGCGAGGTCTCTTGATTCCATATGTTGGGGTTCATTTCAATATAAATGTTATTTTGTATAAATATGAAGAGACACCTAGGCATATATTGAATAATGAGAAAAATTGATTTTTTTGCACTGAAGCTAAGAAGCATTCAAAGTGTACCTGTGTGTGAGAGAGAGAGACAGAGAGAGATAGAGAGAGAAAGAGAGAGAGACAGAAAGTGGGTAGTGTATTTGGTATGTAGTAATGTGTGTGTGATGTGTAGTGTTTGTTGTGATCCGTGTGTATGGTTTGTGTGTAGTCTGTATATAATTTCCCTTCTAATGTGTGCCTGTGCATTTATGTACTTAAGCTTCTGTATATATTAATCTTTACATTTAAAAAGGAAAAGGGATTACGTATATTTTAAATTGAGTTCTAATAATATTCAGTACCACTCACATAAACTTATCAATTGCTTAAAAGCTAAATTTTCTCAGTATGAATAATGTTAATACTGGAGTCTTTTGTAGTTTTAATTAATATTTTATTTTTATATTTGATGTAGAATTTCTTAAGGCTTTCTTAGTGAACACAATGTGTGTGAACTTTATGTGTGACATTATTAACACCATTGCTTCTAAAGATATCGGCGAAGATGTAAGTCTGCACATTATGCAAAATCTGAGGTTAATGTTTGCACACATTACAGTAATCCTGTCAGAACAGTATGAACATTATTTTTAAAGAGTATGAAAATAGGTTTATTGCTGATGCAAATAGGTAATTATTTTGTTTTGGAACTAGAGAACTATTGATAAAATAGATATCTACACATTTTATATCAAAAATATTTTGTTTGATAAATTTCCAACCATGTTTACTTTAACAGCAAAATAAAACTGTAAAACTTGAAGCAGAAATATATGGGAAATATTTTGTTAAATTCTGCTTAACGTTATATCTCATTATCATCATTTGTATTTATTTTGCATGCATATTCTATTCATGCTTACGTATCAAAGTTATTTTTAGCGATACATATAGTGTGAGGTTATATGTGTGTTTGTGTGTGCATATATGTGTGTGTTTGATGGATTAATCATTGATTTAGAACTTCATTATATTTTGTGTTCTTTGATGTTTTGTTTAATGCTGTTTGGTAAATTTTTGCTGTTTTAATCTGAGGAAAAAATTATATTAAGTGAAGTAAGCCAGACTCAAAGAAACATAGGTCCCATGGTTTCCCTTATCTGCGATAACTAGTATATGTCTAGGACAAGCCGAAGACATCATGTTATATGACAATATAACATGATGCTGATTGAAATGAACCCCAAGATAGTGACACAAGAGATTTTATCTTTGTTGCTGTTCTTTTTAATGTACTTATAAGGTACTAAAAAAAAGGCATGTAATACAAGTAAAAGTTCTGTTGCTTTTTTTCAGCGGCATTTACAGAATTAAGATTTGCTAACATAATGTAGGTAATTGTATATTTAAAATGTCACAGATTCTAAGGATGTAACCTGGAGGCTACATCTAGGGCCTGCCTAGAACATATGAGTCCCTAGGTTCAGTCGCTAGCATTAAAACACCACCACCAGAAACTCCTCCATCATCTCATGCAGCTATAGGGAAAAAAAGAATGCTTTAAAAATGAATTTATATATGTTGCTTAGTTACGAGTCAGCACAGTTTCCAACTTAGAATGTCTCAGTTTAGGATTTTTCACTTTAAGACCAAAATATAAACCTTCAAAACAAACTGTAGGTTTTGCGCTTTGAAGTCTGATCTTCAAGGATGTGATAAGCAATGCTACCTGCACTCCTTGATGGGTTAAGCTGTGACTCCCAGGCAGCCCTTCAGTTATGAGGGAAACAACTGGGGCTCTGAGGTGTACATTGATGCCAATCTACAATAGGTGCATTTTATCACATGGTACTTCCAAGTTTCGATGTGTCTAATCAACACTCAAGCACATTGTAAACGAAGAACTGTCTGTCTGTATATGATTTTGACATATCTTTCATGGAAATTTACATATGATTTTTTTCTAGGACACTTCTTTTTAACATTTTAGAATATTTAGAATGTCATTTCCAGTTGTCATGATTTATTGTTGTACCTAAACTTTTTAGTGACAATAATACTCATTTTTGACCTAGAATATTCTATGTCTTTGCAGTATTCTCTGGAGCTTTAAAATCTATCTATTTATCTATCTATACACATATATACATACATATATTTACCATAAATATTCTACGTCAGGCCATTTGAAACTTTCTCTCCTTTTGCATCAAAACTTAATTTGATCATGGAAGAACATGCAGGAATATGACATAAACATAAATTTGAATTTCCTTCTCACTAGAAAGATAAACTTTAAGGCTGCTGTGGCAGAATTCTACTATCTCTAAACAATTATCACTAGAGCATTCTGCTCATCACATCAACATCAGTTACCTGGAACAAAGTACAAATCCAATATGGTAGTGGTACATATAGTATACACAGAATGTTGTCTTAGTACTCTACTAACAGAATTTCAATTTTCTTCGGTTTTCTGTCCCTTTTCTTAAGCTGACCAGTGAGAATAATGCCTATGATTGCTACATAATTACTGCATGTTGTAAAAAGGCAAAGTAGAAAGTGAGCTCAGTGTAGAACTTAGAACATACCCTTAGAATATGAGCTCAGTGTAGAATTTAGAACATCACTCACTTGATCACTTTATAGTACTTTCAAAGCTAGAACATTGGGGTTCCATTTTCATGTTTCAGAGTATTTAAAATTTTAGCTTCTCCTCTAAGTCTTGGAATCACATGATACACATCACAGGATGTATATTAAAAATCAATTAATATATCATTTGAATTTTCCATTGAGGGAGATATGAGCATCAGATTATCCTTTCTGAGAATTTGATATTGTTTCTTAATTAAAGGTCAATTAAATTGGACCGATATTTCAGTGTTATTTTTATGCATAGTCTAGTAAATGAATTATGAATAGAACACAACTTGTATTGCTTATATCTTTGAAACTCTATCAGTGGAATTTCAGTATTTTCTATTCATGTAGGATTCTCTCATTTCCTTCATATGCCCCAGTATTTGTGAATCCTTCTGTATTTGCATTTTCACTTCATACTTCCTGCCCCTTGCATATTTCCTGTGGCCGCTGTTTGTTTTAGTTTTTCTAAGATATACCCCTGGACATTTGTCTCCCTTTGGTCTTGTATTTAGTCCTTGTAAGCAATCACTATACTACATAATACTTAATTAAACACACAGTTTTGTCTTTTTCAATGATTCATTCCCAGGACCTGGAATCATGTTTGTATACTCTGGATATTCAAATAATACTTATCAAATGAAGATGGTGTTTCTTCACTTGCTTTTAACATGTGATCATATTTCTTGTTCCTCGTAAAAAGCTATTCATTCTGATTTCTACTTTAAAATAAAAATGTGAAAGGTACTACCAAAATTTAACCCTCCATTGTGTTAAAACATGAAAACATTTAACAGAAAAGACACTAAAAAAGAAAAAAAGAGTAATGGTTTTTAATATACATATTTCACTTTGTATATAGGCACATGTTTACACAATGAACTCAAAGCCCCTTACTTATTACCTTTGGCATCTGAGCTGATTGCACCCAATGAGGATAAGAAATAAAACGGAGACACTGAGTTAAAATTGCCTTTTCTTTCCTGTAATATAGAGCTGAAGGATATTGTATTGGTTAATTAATAAGAAGTCATACATTCAACAATCTAAGTTTTACCATCCAAATAGTAACAGAGAAAATATGTGATGAGTTCAAATTACTGTAAAATAAAAATAAATATCAGTATTGTGCTTGAGCTCATAAAATAATTATTTTTAATCAATTTTATAGAATAGCAGATAGACTTTTCCTTACAGGCAAGAGCTATCATCTGGTCATTTGTATGGATCAAAAGAAAAACACCAATTAGTGCTAATAAATTGAGGATTTATTTCTCACAGAAATGATTCACAAAGTAGGTAGTCAGTGAGGTGAAAGCTCTTAGATTCTTCCATATTGCTTCCATCTTTTATTCTAACTTTCTCCCTTCGGAAATAGCAAGAACTTCCCATGCCATTCCAAGATCTGAAGTAATTTTTCAAACTTACATCAATATTTCAGTGTTTTAAATGATAAGAAGAGAAGATACAGAGAGACAAAGGGTTTGTGTATTTAAAGACTTTTTTTCCTAGAAGTCTGCTTGCTATTATGTGAAAAAGTCCACTGAGAAATTCAGGTGTTGCCAATGTGATGGTATCAAAAAAGGCCCCTTGAAGGAACAAAGAAAACCCCTTCCCTCATTAATAAGCTTGAGGCTGATACAAACTGGGCTCTCTGTGCTTTTGCCTACCTTGATGGCTTGCTGTTCCCTCTATCATGCTGTGACTATACAGTGGCAGAAGAAAAGTAACAATACATAAGTAACTGATATTTTTACAAAGATTACATTTCTGTAATGTTTGTTATGTTTGACTATTTCTTCTGCAAACAGAAAATTAAGGTCAACTAGCTATGGAATTAAAAATGAGGGACGAAAGAAAGCAAAAATCATTTTTTTAATTATGAAAATACCATATAGAGGGGTTACAATTACATGGGCAAGATAATGAGTACATTTCTTATCAAGCATTGTTGCCTCCTTTGTTTCACTTTCCCATCCCTTCCCATCTTCCTCTCAACCCCCCCCAACTCCCCCACCACCCGGCCAAAGTTATAAAGTTCATTTTTCAACATAATGACTTGTACACCTCATTGTTGCAATGGGTCCACCTGTATCCCTATTTAAACGATTTGTTTTTTCCCTTCCCTTCCACAAATTATACCAACATCAAATACAATTAAAGCAGGGGTTATACTGTTGGGGAAAGACATACAATTTAACAAAGAAATCATCTTATAAATATGTTAGAAACAATTTGCATGAAAGAAAAAACATTTGAATACTTATCTTGGGGTCCCTTTCACCTAACATCAACTAATCTGACCTTTTCTGCTTGTCTCAGACATATACTAGTTATTGCAAATAAGGGAAACCATGGGACCTATGTTTCCTTGGGCCTGGCTTACTTCACTTAATATAATTTTTCCCAAGTCTTTCCATTTCCTAACAAATGGGGCAATGTCATTCTTTCTGATGGAGGCATAGAATTCCATTATATATATATATATATATATATATATACACATATATATATATATATATCACATTTTCTAGCAAGAAAAGAGACAAGTTCTGATCCTATTACCTATGTAGTCTAGAGGAGAGGTTGTTTAGTACAAATAGAAGGTTAATTAAATATAGATATTTCTCAGTTGTTTAGTGACATAAACACTGGGATTATAAAAACAAATTGTTAAAGATGTACCCTTACTACGTTGTGTTAGAGGATAAATACCAAGTGTGTCCTATAATTGATTAAATTTTATCTATATCTACATCTGAGATAATGAACTATCTCCAGTACTGATTTAGATATGTAAGACAAGATCTGATATGTGAATATTACTCAAGTATAAATGTTTTATTTTTCTGTAAATTGTTGTGAAAAATAGACCCATCTTATTTCTAGTCTGGAAAAATGCTATGAACTAGCTTTTGAACCCTGTGAAGCAAATTTTAAGACTGATGTCTAGGAGTTTCAAGTATAATTTCCAATGATGAAATTGGAGCTTTCTTTGAAAATATTTACCAATAATGTCAAAATATGCAAATTACATTCGTTTACTGTAACTAGATGACTTCAAGTAGATTTATGTTTACTTTTGTTATATTAACTTGTTGAATTGTATTAACTACCTTCCCAAGTCTGATGTTTTCTAAGAAAAATGCTTTCTATGTAAATTATTTTCACAACATTTTATTAGCCAACATATCTGTATTTCTCTTAGCTTTATTTAGTCTATGACAAATTATTTCATTTAAGTGGTTAAAATAAAAATGATCAGTAAGTCCCTCTTTGAATATTTTTTCTAACTGTATTCAGTGTCTTCAATTTTTTACCATTTTATCTATAAACTTATATTTCAATTGTATTCACTGCATAAATTGTAGGTACTTTACTCGAGTTCTTACTGGTGAAAAGTTTTAGCATCCATCTCAGTTTTAGCTTTTATATATGATATTTAAAAATAGTATTTTCTACCAAGTGCTGATTGCACATGCCTGTAATGCTAGCTACTCAAGGAGGCTGAGATCTGAGGATGGCTGTTCAAAGACAGCCCAGGCAGAAGAGTCCATGTGAGATTCTTATCTCCAATTAATCATTCAAAAACTGAAAGTGTTGCTGCAGCTCAAAGTGGAGAGTGCTAGCCTAGAGCCAAAGAGCTCAGGGATAGTGTCCAGGCCCTCCATTCAAGCCCCATGACAGAAAATAAATGGTATTTTCCAATAGGCTGCCTTAATTTGGAAAGTCCAAATTCTATCTAAAGTAGAAAAAATTCTAATACAATTTATTCTATTATATGGAAGTTTCCCAAGTTATAAAATAATTTTATGAATACAATGAACCATGCAATGATATCCGAATCCTTGTCAAATTGTTATGTACATTATTACGCTAGAATGTAATTATGAGTCTTTAAAGGTTGTATTACTTTGAAATTCTATTTTTTCTTTGACAAATGTGACATATTAAAACATATTCTGAAATTGTTCTTTGATCCAGTACCTTCTATCTTGAGAAAACAACACTTGTGAGCAGTTTCTACCACAATCTGAATATTTAGTGAATAGAGAATGTAGGAAGATGCTATAAGTTAATGGTGGGGGGGGGGGAATTGAGGCTGTTACCAGCGAGTCTCAGATCAACAACATGCAAGAACAATGGAGCCTGTCATGAATCTCATATTGTTCTCATATTGTATATAAAATGAGCTTTACAACGTTGGTGCGGGGGGGGGGGGGGGAGGGGGGGGGAGGAGAAGGATTGGGATTAGGGGGGGAGGGGGGAGGCTGGGAAGGGATGTGAAGGATAAACAAAGGAGGAGGCTGCAATGCTTGGTAAGAAATGTACGCATTATCCTGCCCATGTAACTGTAACTCCTCTGTACAGTATGTTCACAAATAAAATTAAATTAAATTTAAAAAAAAAAAAGATACTAAAAACAAATAAATGTGTCTTTTAAAAAGAAAAATAAAAAAGAAAGAGAGAGACACACACACACACAACACACAGAAAGATGGAATAGGCAGAAGTAAGTGCTGGCATTAAATGTCAACCCACTTTTTAAAATTTATTTTTAAGAGACAGGCTGCTTATGAAATATTTAAAGACTAAAATAACCCCTATTCAACATTCAATATTTTAAAAGCTCTATTCCAAGTGTTAAGATAATATATAATGTGTCAAAATCTTTGTTCAGTTTGGATATATTCCTTTGGAGAAATATTAACTTCAATGTTACTTTTATAAGGTCAGGAAAGAGGGGATTTTTGAATTTGGTCATTTAAGTTATTTTGTTATTTCTTGTATATGAAAGACAGATTTTGGACTATTCTCTTATGAGGGGGTAAATGCCATAGCTAAACATGATGTGTGAGGCCAGAAGAGTATAAGAAATGATGGCATAACCTCAAATATGTTCAAGGTCTGTCACAATGTTGCAGTAACCTGCTGCTCTGGAGTTGTTACCAAAATATAAATTTTGAAGGTGGTGATTATGTGTTAACTCTCTACTTTTTCCCTACTCTCAACTTAGCATTAACTTAGTAGCTTTTTTTTTTCATATGTTTTCTCAGTGCTTCCAGATAGATCCTTGGCTTGTCCCTGTGTGTGACTTGTTTCAATTATGAGTGTTGTATTATAGATGAGGCTTTAACCCCAGTATCAATATTTTAACAAATCTCTTAAGCAACTCGTGCATTGACCATAGTCCAGGCAGCCATTCCTCTGTAGCCTGGAAGTGGACTAAAAGGCCCTGGTTCAGACCTGGGCCTCACTTGTCTACGTGTCAGTGAAGCCTTGCTGAACCCCACGGTGACCCATTGAACCAAAATTATGTAGTCTCCAGAGTGCAGATAATTAGTTTTGAGCCTTGAGGAGTTTGACAGTTTATCAAGCAGCAATATTTATAATACACACAAACACACACACATACACACACACAGACACACACACTCACAGTCAAACTTGTATTATAACTTTGATTTTGATGCTTCAAGCAATCACTTAGAAAACGGGTAATAAAGGATGAATGCAAATCAACACTGGGGACCACAAAAGTATTGACAAAAATTTGTTTTGGGGCAATCATTTCATATACCATCAAAATAAATTTCATGTCAGCTTTTGTCTTGAATAAAAAACGTTTATGCTTACTGAAAAAATAATAATTACTTCAAGAAAGTTAACTCAACACCCTCAGTACTTAAGATGTATCCAGCAGTAATTTAGTACTTTTCGTAAGTATATCCTGAAGAACAATTTTATTTGAAAAGCCTATTTTTAGCATTTAGCAATGATTACAGATGACAGCTATATTTAGTTACACTAGATTGATGACAGAAACTTAGAGAAATGTAGATACATGATGATATTGATGACAATGATTGATAGATGATAGAGATATAGATAGATAGAGATAGATGATAGATAGATTATATATAATATATAGAAAATATATCTACATATATACCAGCATTTTGGAATACTCACAAATCAATTAATCAGAAATGATGAGATTATCATTGATATAAATATCCCATAATGTTCTTGCAAATATCTATAAGTGAAATACTTTTCTAATTAAAAAGTTAAAATATTATATTTCTACATTCTTGACACTTAATTTGGCAAAACATTTTTAATATTTTAAACTAACAAAAATGATACAAATGCATTGTTTAGGAGATTAATTGGATCAGAAGTGCAAATTTGGTCTCTAAGCCTGTTAAATAAGTATGCAACAAAATTCACAGAACACTCTACATTTGTATCCAAAAATCTGTATATTTACAGTTTATATCATCTTTTTACCAATGTATTTACTGTATTATTATTAAATATAAATGTTTAACTCAGCTGTACTGGATTATATTTGTCTTTACATTTTGTATTTTTTTGCAATTAAACATATCACAGTGTATAAAATGTTATGAAGCCACTAACAAAAATGAGACTACTTTTCATTTACAATCTCCAGAGAACCTAATAAACAAAAGTTTTATAAAAACCAGACTTTATGAGCTGAAGCTTTAAAATGATTATGTCTAATATTTAAAGGAAAGCATTTAACTTTAATATTTATACCAACAATTCCATATAATTTGTCAATTTTAGAGTCATGTAAACTAGTTGAAGTAACATGATTTATTTTTATTATAATGTGGAAAACATCAGAGTAATTCTATATGAAATATATTGCAATGATACATTATGAAAGTATTTTATGAAATTAATAGTTATATAAAAACTACATTTCTAATTTAACAATATAGTTAATCAGATAATGCTACTAATCTAGTTATCTTGAATATTGGGGATTACATGTCTAATGTTTCAGAAGTTATTGACTGATAAGGGAATTTCATGTACTATAATCTTTGAAAACAAAATGTACAGATTTTACTTCTCTTTCAAAAGGCTTTCTAGCTTTAGGAACATCCTAAACTCAAGGTTTTCTAGGTTTAGAAACATATACTTTCTGTTTTAGGAAGTACAGAAGGAATATAAATATATTAAATTTGATATGAATATTATATATTTATAATGCTTAATTTTAAGCACCTTCCACTTGGGAGTGAGATTTGTTCTCTGTTAATATACTTTTTCTTATAAACATGCAAACTCTTTATTATTGGAGGAATTTGATGTTGTTTCTTGTTCCCACAGAAGCTCTTAAACATTAGAGAGAAAAGCATGCAAGAAGAAACTACAGAAGAAACTCCATTTAGCTAACTTCTGCCACCAACAGCTACCAGTAAGGACAGCAGACAACCAACCAGCAGTATAGACAGCTAGGAAGAAACACTGACTGATGTTCTTGTTGGAAAGACAGATGAGTGCAATTTAACAGTCCCTACCTAAAATTGATTTTCCTGCTGCTCCAGCGATTTAATTTCATTTACTTATTTTGCTAACACTGTTGCTCTTCAGAAAATATTTCCTATGTGACTTGATCTATGTAAATTTGGGGCTTTAATATGAATGTTTAAAGATATTTCCTTCTTTGATTTTATGTTGTTTACCTTTGTGCTTCGAGTTGGAAGGAGGTAGACTTTATGCTCTTTAGTTAGTATCAATATATCTAGTATATGTCTCGGTTTGAAAATACAACTAAAATGCATCTCTCTCTGGAGTTGTCATTTGTCTTTTATGTCTGTCTTTTCTAGACACATATCTCCTGAGAAGACTAAGTGCTGTAATAGCAGATCAGCAGGAAATGTCAGCAACATGTTCTACGTGTTAATGCATCAAACATGCCAGCATTAACTTGAAGAATGACTTCCTTATATGTAGATTCGGATGGGTTTTCAAAATCAGAGCATCCTCCTGTGAATTGTGTTTCTTATTTAGAGACCAAATGAAAAACTCAAATTGCATTGTCAATGTGCCTTCCACAGGGATATAATAATATGCTCTCTGTTTTCAGAGCATAATAGATCATTAATGATTTCTAGTGTTTCTTATTTCCTGTCCTCTGAGATGTCATAAGTTGAAAATTATATCCTGATTAGTGGAAAAGGAAGTTGAGTTAAACATTACAGAATTCTTCTGAATTCCATATTATTAGAGAGGCAATACTCATATTGCTTTCGTGTTAATTTTAATCATGTAAAAAGGAGCTAAAAGAATGGAAAGTCACATTTAATTTCTACAATTATTTACTTCTGGTTGGCTATAAAAGTAAATGATTCTGTGAATCAGTGTAAAATTGAGAAATGTCAGTATTCATTTCTAAGAAGTTTCTAGAATTGTTTTTATAATCAAATAGAGGTCTAGTTTGGAAGTTGCCTGATTCTCACTGTAGTAAGAATGATAAACAGGATCATCACCTTTAAATAAATGAAATAGAGGTGCTGGGAATATGGCTTAGTGGTAGAGTGCTTACCTAGCATGCATGAAGCCCTGGGTTTTATTTCTCAGAATCAAAAAACATAAACAGAAGTTGAAAGTGATGCTGTGGTTCACATGGTGGAGTATTAGCCATGAGCAAAAGAAGTTCAGGGCAGTGCCCAGGCCCTGAGTTCAAGCCTCAGGACTGGAAAAAAAAGAAAAAAAGAAATGAAATACAGTGGTCATGGAAAGTGAAATACAGGGAGAGTGAAACGATTAAAAAAATTAATACAGTTACATTTAACTGAAAGTATATTAAAGGACTATGGAGAGAAAATTGTGATTTCTAGGAGTTTGTTCTTTGCATATACCAGGGCAATAAAGAATTAACTGATATAAGGAAAGTAGTGGCATAAGTAAATTTGAAAGATTAAAATCAGAATTGTTTTCAGAGAAACTTCAGATGGTGAGTAGACATCCAGGGAAAACTTCTCAAAAAGAGGATCAGTTATGTCCGATATTACTGTCCAACTCAGACTCTTTATTGTGCAGAAAATGGAAAATATTAAAACAATGTACATTGCCTAAAAACTTGTTATTGTAGAGTCGATATTCAGAGGTATCCCAGTTACATGGATTAGGTAATGAACAGCGAGTAAATTTCTTTTTGAACCATATCTCTCCGTCTGTCACTCCCAGTCTTTTCCTCATATCCCCACTCGAAAGCGATCCAGTTCATTTTCTCCCATGGTGTCCAGTGAGTGTCACTGCTCTATTTGCTCATCCTTGTTCCACCTTTTATCTGCCCTCTCTGAGCCTCCGAAACACAAACAAGCAAGACAAAAAGAAAAAAACAAAAAACAGCAACAATGGCAACCAAAACGTGTCACTCATTTCCTTTTCTTGGAGTTCTTTTCATTGAATGTTATTTTATATGATCATCCGTCCCCCACTTCTATACATATCTTCCTATGGCTTCTGTATACTAATGTGTAGCGTCCTATACAATGTATCATGTCCGTGAGTGTGTGTAAGAGACAGTGTTTATTCATTGTAGTTATTCAGTGTGTTTACTTGCTGTTTTATAGGCACATATTAGTTACCACAAATGAGGGTAACTATGCAGCTTGTGTTTCTTTGGTTCTGGCTTATTTTGCTTAATATAATTTTTCCAGGTCTTTCTATTTCCTTACAAATGGTACAATATCATTCGTCCTGATGGATAGATAGATAGATAGATAGATAGGTAGATAGATAGATAGATAGATAGATAGATAGATAGATAGATAGATAGATAGATAGATAGATAGATAGATAGATAGATAGATAGATCCACTTGTCCACTGAGGGACATGTAGGTTAATTCCATATCTTGGCTATGGTAAACAATGCTGCAATGAACATTTTTGTGCTAGTGTCTTTAGTGTGGTCTTGTTTTGGGTCCATTGGGTAAATGTCCAGAAGTGGACTTGCTGGGTAATAAAATCTATTTTAAGTCATTTTAGGAAATTCTAAACTGTTTTCCAGAGTAGTTGAATAACCACATGATCATCTTAAAAGCTGCAGAAAGAGTATTTGATAAAATTCAATATTCCTTTATGATAAAAAACTCTGGAGAAGGTAGGAATCCATGGAATGTTCTTCAATGTAATAAAGGCTAGATACAGCAAACCTACAGTCACAACTACATTTCATGAGGAAAAGGCAAAACCATTTCCTCTAAAATCAGGAACAAGACACTGATGCACACTCTCACAACTCCTCTTCAACATAGGGCTGGAAATCCTTGCAAGAAATATGAGGCATGAGAAACATATAAAGGGGATACAAATAGGGAAAATAGTGCAGCTACCTCTTTGTGGATGACATGCTCCTGTAATTTACAGAATTCTATAGCGTTCTCACCCAAGCTACTTGAGTGTAGTTGAAACTAGCAAAGGAACAGGGTATAAAATCAAAGTGCATTGCTTTTTGCAGTACACTGTAGCCATCCCCAGCAGTCATAAACTACTCTGGTCTCCAAATTTTCATATTAGCTCCCTTCTTTGGAAAATTGCCTCCTTCAGTCTCTCATTGGAGACAACACGATGCAGAAGTTCAAGGCTAGCAACATACAGGGATGAAAAATATGTTTTACCTCTAGGTCAAAAGTACTTCCGCATTTCTATCGGGAGTCATACTACATAGAAGCTAGTGGCACAAGGCTAACAGCTTAACACCAGGACCAGCCTGCACCATTACTGGACTAGTTTCCTGTTCTGTTCTATTGCCTTCAATGTCCTCTGTATGAAATGGTGTCTTTAATGGAGGGCTCATAGGAAGAACGGGCTTGGAAAATTTGAAGGAGACTCATTTAAGACATTGGTTTAACACTTTACCTGAAAATGATATGAAGGTTTGGGCTCATAAAGCTGTGTGATATTTTATATGAAACCTCCATTCATCCATTGACAAAGAGTAGTTTCCCTTTTCTGGAAGACTTTCTTATACTACCTACAAATACATAGTGTCATTATAATTGCTTTATGTAATTTCCCACAAACTCTTCAAAATGTCCTTGTTTTATTTATTTAATTTTATTTCTTCTGCCAATATTTAGCTTTGAAATCCTGGCCTCATGCTTGCCAATGCCCATTCTTTTGGCATACTCATTACTTTTAAATAGGATCATGTAGAGTAACCCTCCATGGTCCACCTCTAGGGTCTGCAATCATACCATGATACATTTTTCTACCTTTGCCACCTACTTTCCTGGGATCACAGAGGTACAGTGACACAGTTAGTTTGTTTGTTACATTGAATATTGCTAACTTTTGTATAGGCTTGTGTCAAACTAATTCACCTGCCTAAATAACTAACTAAATCCATTGCCTAAATAACTGGGTTAGCATGCATGTACTACCCTAGAAAGGCTCTTCAAATATTATTTATCTTAAACTATTCAGGTAGCCTGACATAGTACCACATATTTGTAATATCGGGATAGCCTTAGCTACAAAGACAGATCCTTTCTCAAAACCATATATATACAAGTGAAAATATATCAATTCTTGTGCTAAGAAAGGCAATTGGATTAAAATACATCATTTAAAATGGTATACTCTAAAAATAAAGAAAACAGGATACACTGCTATGAAATATAATTTCTTATTCATGTAAACTTCCCTATAACTTTTAAAGAGCAAAACTATCAATTATAGAATATTTGGAATACAATTACTTTATCATTCCTTTTACAAATGTACTTAGAAAGTGAACCATGAAATGCAAAGTAGAATCACTTGATTGCTGTGAAAAAGAAAATTTTACTAATTTCTTGGCCCCATGTTTTTATGAATAGATCCTTTAATTTGGAATATGTATCACTGTTTTTGAGGAGGAAATTGTTGGTGGATTGAAATCTATGATTTTCAACATTGTCATTCCTAAGTCTCTACAAGTTAGCCTGCCATCATTGGTAGGAGTCTGCAAGAAGAGAACTCTTTTAGATCACAGCTTCACATTGAAATGCTATGCTTTCTCACTTCTTTTCCCTCTCTCAATTAAATTGAGAAATTACAAAGCAACAAAATGTTACGGTTAATCCACTAAGAAAAAATTATATGCAGATAAAGTACAATATACTGCCTCTTTCATGAACAGTGTGTGAGCTATTTGAAAACTTTATGCCATTAGCACGTTCAATATGTCATTAACCTAGAAAATAAGAAGGAGTAATGAAAGTCATTAAAAGCAGTTGAGTGTCTTGCTGTAGCCTGGCCAATAAGGATATAAAGAATGAGGCATCCAGCTAAGTTCTATTGCGCTACATCCTGGCAGGCCTGCTTCTTCAAGGGATAGAGTTATATATGTGCATATATCATGCTCTATACTATACTTCTTGTGAATAAAGGATAAAAGAAGCTGTTAATTTTCAACAATATTACCAAGTACCAGCTGTAAAAATGCCAAGTAACTCGAATAAGAAGGCTATTATTCTTATTTTTGAATGTGGACATACATACTCTATATCCTAACACCAAGTCCTACAATACCCTCCTGGACTATGGTTCTCCATAGTGCTATTAAGAGTACACAGAACTTGGATGCTGAGAAGAGATATGAGATGCTCACTTTTGCTCTAACTAAAAATTGTGTTTCTCCTTTTAGGTCATAAGATGTCAAATATTTTTTTCTTTTTATCAAATACTGACTAATACTGCTGAAATTTAACTTTCTAGAAACTGACTTCATTTATACCTTAGCCACAACTGATCAAAAAATAAATCTAGTGGATCTACTGATTTTATACTGATTTTGGTATAATCAAGTTGTGTTTCTGTCATATGAGCTCTGTTCTCAATATTAAATTAGTCTCAGTACAACTTCTTAGCTGTTGTGTTAGTGTAATAATATGATAACATTCCAAAGGCCGAAAACTAACATTTTAAAAAATATTTTCTTCTAAAACAAATTATGCAATATTAGAATATTAGAAATGATAAAATAATTCATCTAAGGGTAAAATAAAAACAGTAGGTATTGAATAAATAGTTAACAGGAAGTAATGTAGGGGACAAAAAATATGAAGTGCCAATACAAATCTTATACTTGAAGAATTCTTTTCCAATTAGTTGAGTCTAATATTGTGCAGTTAATCACGGACATCTGCATAGATAGGAAAATTGCCAGAGACATGTAGGATATATACTCTAATGTGCATGTATCAAATATGTAATGTATCAAAGAATCTACACCCAATTAATAAGTGTGAAAATGATCTAAATAGAGACTTCTCAGAAGAAGAAGTAAAAATGGAAAATGCACACACGAAGAAAAGCTCCACACATCTGGCCACGAAGGAAACGCAAATCAAATATTTTCACAGGACACAAAGCACTGGAATAGAAGAGTAGTTAATCTGGCAACTAAGATGACTAGGGAGTGGGTAGCATGTGGGTAGTTTATACAGAGAGGATATAGTGATTGGGAAGGAATCACATCTGATATAGAATACTAATTATAAAGGACAGCATTCAAATCTTGTGGATTCTTTATCACTGGAATTGTCCAATTAACATTTGAGAATGTTCAATAAATGAACCTGAAACTGAATAAAAGAAGATATATATAAGTATTTTTATGTATGCATGTATGATATACATATATATTATATATTATAAACATACACACCTATATAATACATATATATGTGAGTATATATGTGTATATGTAAATATATATGTGAATATATACATGTGTGTGTGTGTGTGTGTGTGTGGTCAACTGGGTGTGAACTTTCAGAGCCCACTGAGCAAAACACTAGTAGCCTCTGAGTTGCTTGCAGGCTCAGGAAGCCTTAGGTGAACATAGCTCTTTGGGGTTTTGTTTTAAGAGACCTGGCCCTAGAAAGTCCAAACAAGTTTGTATCTCTGACTGCAATAACTGGAAATCTCAATCAATCCTTTGGAGATGTAGAGTGGCATAACTATCCCCTAAAGTACTTTCTAGATAAGCTTTAATAGGAAATGCCAGATTTACAGCTTAAACGTATACCTATCCCATTGTTAAAGGATAGGAATTTTCCTGAAAGCTCACCTGCATTTTAGATTTTTTCACATGGCCTATGGAAGACATCCATAATTTCTGACTTCCTTGGAAATCAAGAATCATATATCCTAATTCAATATGCCAACCAATCATTGATCTAACGATAGATTATCTATCTATCTATCTATCTATCTATCTATCTATCTATCTATCTATCTATATCCATCCAATAATATAGAAAGAAAATCTTATCAGTATTGAATTCTAAACTCCATGAATTTCCAATTCAACATGGAGCTCTGCTCCTTGTCAAATCATACAGGCAAAAACACAGTTTATATCAGAGGAACACAGAAGGTAATTTTGAGCACCTCAATAACTATTGAGTGCCTCAAAAATAGCTGTTAGTAGCACCTAGCTATTAACAGTAGCTATTAAGACATCAATAGCTGAGTAGCTTTGTTTTAGGTCAAACCTTAGTTTCAAGAGACAGATCCTGATGAGAAGCTATAGCCAACTTCTTGGAGTTGTGAACTCTTCAAGGAGCTCAAGCTACTCTCAGAAGACAACCCTCAAATTCCTCTGTAGATAAGTAAAATGCAAAAAAAAGAAAGAAAAGAAGAAAAGAAAAGAGAGGGGAGAGGATTAAGGATGCTTTCCAAAACAGAGTCATAATGATTTCTTGACAAGAGCTGCAGAATCATGAGTCCCTGACCACAGTTACAGCACACAAGGCAATAATTACCTCTTTCTCAAGACTACATCTTTCTTTCATGTCAACAAATCTGAGATGTCCATGATGGTATAAGACATCAACCAGACTTCGTGGCTTTCTTCAAGGAACAGACTCCCAGGGGATTGTGACCATGTCTGAAATTTTAGCCTATAACAAGCAGCCTTAGGTGTTCTTGATCATCAGCTACCTAAACTCCTATGTTTTTAGATAAAAATTTTGACCCTATCCTTTTTGTGTGCCTCATTTCATTCATATGTTATAGAATTAAAAGTCTCCATTTGTAGTTTGTGATTTGTCAGAGACTTTTACAATTTATTTCCCGAGGAATCAATATCCATCTACAGGTCTTTGGGCCACATTGTTTCCAGTTTTTAGTCTATTGCTAGTTATGTCCCATTCAATTCCTTAGGAAGCAACATGAACTCCAAAGATATGGTTTGTGAATATTTTGAGCACAAGTAATCTTTCACTCCTCTACAGAACTATAAGTCCATCTTTTTTTTTGATAATCATCTATTTTATTTTATTTTTATTGTTATTATGGAGGTAGTGTATAGAAGAGTTACAGTTACAAAGTCAGATAATGAGTATATTTCTTTTTCTTTTATCATTTATGGGGTTTGAACTCTGGGCCTGGGTGCTGTCCCTCAGCTCTTCAGCTCAAGGATAGCGCTCTACCATGTGAGCCACTGTGCCACTTCCGGTTTTCTAGTGTTTTATTGGAGATAAGTGTCTCATGGACTTTCCTGCCCAGACTGGCTTTGAATCATGATCCTCAGATCTCAGCCTCCTGAGTAGTTAGGATTACAGGCGTGAGCCACTGGCACCCGACTTTTTTTTTTTCAATGAGGTGACATAGTCAATATTTCTTGAGAAAAGGATCCTTTGATATAGGGAGGAAGAAAGGAAACCAGACACCATAAAAGGAAAAATAAAGATATACCACCACACTTAGGTACATTTTGCAATCACTCTGTTTCAACAACAAGTCTGGAACTATCCTGGATTTTTTTTTTTTTTTGGTCAGTCGTGGGGCTTGAACTCTGAGCCTGGGCACTATCCCTCAACTCTTCAGCTCAAGGCTAGTGCTCTGCCACTTGAGCTACAGCGCCACTTCTGGTTTTCTGGTGGTTAATTGGCAAGAAGATTTTCTTGGACTTTCCTGCCTGGGCTGGCTTTGAACCATGATCCTCAGACCTCAGCCCCCTCCCTGAGTAGCTAGGATAACAGAAGAGAGCCACCGGTGGCTAGATCTACGTCTTGGATCTAGCTAAAGGTGCCTAGCAGGGCTGTCCTCAAATGTAAAAATTATTCAGGGATCTATTCTACATTTCAGGGTTCTATACTTCAGGACCTATTCTACATTTCAAGTTTCTCCATTTCAAGTTACTACCTGGCTCTGAGGACACCTTATTAGTTGAAATCACTGTCTGTTCCCTGTTCATTGTCTTTTAAAACCACACAATTAGTATATAAAATTAACAAGTCTAATTACCCACAACAGATACATGAGCACCTCTAAACCTAGTCATAGTAGAGACCTTACTCCAGTAGTTCAAATGTTATTCTACAGATTTTATTTTCTACAAATGTGTAATCCAGACTCATGTCCATAATCCTAGCTACTTAAGGTGTGTGCTCATGTATCTGCTTTCAATAAAGGATAACTGATGTTCATGTAGTTCCCACTTGAGATAAACATGTGACTTCTTATCAATCCATAAAACAGAAGGTGGTAGAATGATTCAAGTGGTAAAATGCTTGGTTTGAAAAGTGGGAGGTCCTAAAGTCTATATCTAGTACTACCAAAATAAAGTGAAAATACAATAGCATTTGAAATATACTGAAGTTCTTATTACTCCAATCTATGAATTTGCTTTAATTTCCAATAATTCAAACACCATATTTTAAGAAAGTGAATAAACACCTTGTAAAACATATATGCATGCTTATATACAATTTTAGCAAAATCAAATGGAAATCTATGCTAACAGATATTTTAACCTGAAATAAATACAATAAAACAGAACTAAAGATCGATACACATATCAAAACCTGACATGAAGTGGTATTTTGGAATGAATTGTCTACTCCTCTGGCAGATAATAAATAGCTGTTATTAATAATTAGATAAAGCAAACTCCACATATATTAATGATCTGTGGGAGGGATAGATGAAGCAAGTTTGACATGAGGAGCCATTTAATTCACAGGAGAGAAGAGCTAGAAATCATAATATCCTTTCAGATACTCTAAACACTCAGGAGTTTGATCTGATTGATGCACAGTCGCAAATTTGTCGGGCAAAATGACCCCTATCCATGAATTACTTAGAATAGACTCAGAGAAGCTGAAGTAGATAAAAATCAAGTGTGCGGTTCATAACTATCTGGCAGTCAGATTTACTGACTTGAGTGTATGATACAAGAAGTGTGATGGGGTCATTGATGAGACTTCAGCATCAATGATATTTCTCGAAATGTTTGATATTGAATAGAATTTGGAAGAATAAGAATGCAGAAGGTGAAGCTAATTTTATCCTAAGAGAAAAAATCCAGTTTTTGACCAATTCATTTAAAAGTGCTTTTTACACATTTTCTTATTCTTATCTTTTCTTGAGTTCTTTAATTGATGGGTCATTAGTCAACCATAAAGAGGAGTCCATTTTGCCACTTGCAGCAAAATAAACAGACACTAAGAAAGTACTATCAACTGAAACGGGCCAGACACTGAAAATTATGGAATGTTCATTCTCATATGTGGAAATGCCAAGTGGTTAGCCTTGTGGAAGCCAGTGGCCCATGCCTCAAATTCTAGCTACTCAGCAAGTGGACATCTGTGAATGGAGGGTTGTAGCCATAAGGCATATTTGAAGACTCATTTCCAATTAACTAGGAAAACTAAGAACTAAGGGCATGGCTCTGATAGTAATGAGCTAAAGTGAATGAGAACATGAGGACCTGAGTTCAAGCCCCATTACTTGCGCATACACACACATACCACACATACACACACACACACACACACAATGTCATTATTCCAAAAGTGAAATGATGACACTAAGAACAGATAGATAGGGGTGAAATGGAAGAAGCCTGGACAGAAATGACCCACGTACACTGTGCATGAATAGAAGCTTCACTATGAATCCATCTATATGTACAGCTAATATGAACTAATAAAATTCCTTCTCAAATGGTCATAATTTGATTTACACTCACAAACATAAAATGTTTGTAAAAGAAGCTTGAAACATTTCCAAAAGGCAGATGACATTTAAGCATTAGAGGGCCCAGGTTAAAATTAAGAGTGTGACAATGGAGAGATGATAGAAAACACCAAGAATCAGATCTTTTCACTCAATTTTAATCCATTCTCTTAACTTTAGTTTATATTATCTACAGGAACAAACAGATCCTGAGCACTTAAACTCTGTATTTTCTTTTTTATTTATTTATTTTTACTTTTATTTTTTTGTCAGTCATGGGGCTTGACCTCTGGGACCGGGCTGGCATTGAACTGTGATCTTCAGATCTCAGCCTCCTGAGTAGCTAGGATTACAGGCATGAGCTAATGGTGCCTGGTTTGAACTCTACATTTTCAATAATGGCAACCTGGAGTGTTTCACTAAATTAACTATTCATTATGACGCTCATATCTCCTGCATCTAAACCACAGTCTCCTCCATTGCAGGAAGACAGACAGATACCTTTAATCCTGAAATTTATTTTGCAAACTGAAAGAACTTTGGATTAGGTGAAAATTAATTGCATACATTTCTTTTAATTTATGATAATGAATTGTCACATTTTCTTCATTATATTGCAAGAAAGGCTTTTAAAACTACAGGAGTAAAATACATTTGAAAACTTTTTCAAAATTTTCTTTGCGAAGGGCTTCTGTGTATGAACTGCATTTTTAACATGTGCTAATTCTTCTCACTTATTTTTTTCTGTTTTAAACTTAATATCAAAATAATTTCTTAATTATATTTTATAATTCAACCTCATTTGGCATATATGAATATAAATTCACATTTTAAACATTACGACTCCAGTGGGTATATGAATAAAACATAATCTGATATATTAAATATGAAAGTTGATCTACTAAAGGTGGGATATTTGCAAAATAAAGTGTATAGAACCACAGAAGAAATTAATTTTTCTTTGGCTGCTTATCTATGAAGTGACAATTTTATTTACAAGTAATTGCCAACATTTTTAATAATTCCAGGTTTCCATCACTGAACATAAACTTAATAAATAAATATGCAAGCAACATCAAAATTCTTAAATACCATATCTGTAATGTGGCAAGAAATTTATAGAAGTGAAATTGGATAGAAAATGAGGTAAGAAGCTGGGCGCCTGTGGCTTATGCCTGTAATCCTAGCTACTCAGGAGCCTGGGATTTGAGGATCTGGTTTGAAGCTGGCCCGGGCAGAAAAGTCCTTGAGAGGGTCTCATCTCCAATTAACTACTCAAGACTCGGGAACTGATTCTGTGTCTCAAGTAGTAGAAAACTAGCCTTGAGCATAAAGATGCTCAGGGACAGTGCCCAGACCCTGAATTAAAGCCCCAACTATCCCTCCCCCAGGCCCCCCACAATTAAAAACAAATAAAATAAAGCCCCAACTATCCCACCGCTCCCCCCTCGCCCCCGCAATTAAAAAAAAATAAAAGTGTTAAGAAACTTTGGAGAAACAAAATGACATGGGATCGAATTTTGGTCCTGAAAGTCATTTTGAAACAAGATCCCTACAACTTCAATTGTGAAAAGGATGACTATTGTTAAGTATTCTTACCATAATAAAATGCAAAGACTTTAAAAACAAAACAACACAAAACAACAACAAAAACCATAAAGCATCTCAGAAAAAAGCTGGAGAGGTCCTGGAATTGTTTTTCAGCTACCAGTGAGGATTTGGTGCATGCACATATATAATTTTATGAAGTTGTGCATTTCAAGTATTTGTGCTTTTGTACATCAGTCTTTCCACCATGAAGAAACTTAAAGAAAAAAAAAAGATTGCCTAGTTCTAGACATATACACTTCAAGAGTCAATATAATGCTAACCTCAGCCTTTGAGCAGTAATTTTTTTCATATAGATGCTATTTATGTGTTTTAAATTTTAAAAAGGAAACAATGCAGAGGATAGTCAATATTTTAATATATCATAATAAATACGTAATAAGCACCCCATATTGATGATCTAAGTATGTATTATGTAATGTACCAGTGATTTTGATGAAATAAACCCTTCATATACTTTCTTTTTAAATCATTGTGGTTGTTGTTTTCCTTTTTTTCTTTTTTTAAATTTTTGGTTTACATCAAATAAATCGTGCTGAGACATTAAAAAAAATGAAAATTAAACATCATCAGCTTAACAACCTGAAAATAATACGTTGGTGATAACTCACTGACTTAATTCAAATGCTTATTTTCAATTCTAGTGTACTGTTGCATTGTTTATATAATTTCTCATGTTCTTTATCAGCAGAAAGAAAAAAAATAAAAGAAACCTGTTATTAAAATTTTATCTCACATTAGCTAAAAAATCAACTAAATTAAATAAATATTGCAACTAAAACAGTGGAACAATAAAATGCACTATTATATAGGTGAATTAATATGTATTTTATAAATTACTGAGATACTAATAACCAAAAATCAAACTCAGCTTTTGTATGTTGATATGCTGCTTCTGTTCTTTAGAATATTTGTTTTGATACGGTAAATTATCTAGTTCTTATAAACTTCTTACATAAATAAACCTCAGAATTTCATCTGACATCTTCACTATCTCCTGCTATAAATAATTTTTGTAATGTATTGTTGAATTATTTCACATAGTTTAAATTATTGTCCACCAACAAATACCAAAATTCCTTTGAAAGTACACAAATATTCTTTGACTTGAACTATATAAGTAGCAAATCATCTTAGCATATTAAATTCTCATTAAAAATGAGAATAGTCCAATTGTGGAGAAGAAATAGCAACCTTTTGTTTTTTGTTCTTCCTTTTTATTTATTTTTCTTTCTTTTCTTTTTTCTGTTTCCTTTTCTTTTCTTTCTTTTTTCTTTTTTGGAAGGGACTCTGTGGTACTTACTGGCCTTGAACTTGTAATCCTTCTGAATTAGTGCAACTGTTACACACATGCTCATCACCCGCTAACATGCCAGTCATCTAATAACCAAAATAATAGATCATACTGAATATGCCAAAAAATCAAAGTTCTCAGCACTGGAGAATAATTACATACTAGAAGATACAAAACCACCAGTGCACACCTGTGCTGATAGATCCCCAAAGACTTACTTTGTTCCATAATTGTTTTACTCTATATGAATTTTTGATAAAAGTATTCCAAATATGTCTCACTTCTCTTAAAAGTCTTTTTTTGTTCATTCAGGAAATTGAACCCAAGACCTTGTACATGCCAGATTTAAGCTCTGCTACTCAGCAAAATCCCCCAAATTTTCAAAACATATTTCTTTTATTCTACATTTTATGGACAAATGTGTGCTTATTTATTATGTATCTCTCAAAATTTCTTTTTTCTTTTCTGTGCTGGTACTGACTGGGGTTTGAATTCATTACTTGACTCACTTGCTTATTTTACCATTTAAAATCTACCTCTACCCTTGTAATTTCATATCATCTTCTCTATGGTTACTAGTGTAGTGATGCTCTGTTATTAGGAATGGAACTATATTTCAATGGATGATATCTTTTTTTTTAAATTAATTTCTAGTGACTAATTATAGCTTTCTCTTTTTGCATTCATGCCATTATAAACTATTTTAAAAAATCTTTAAGTTTAATGTATAAATACTACATACTCAGGGACTTCAAAGAAGATGATACTGAATGTAAAGGGTATTTTGTGTTTTTCACTTAACTTTTGCTGCGTTTGTGATGACTCTATATAGTGGCCATCTTGAAGTTTGTATATGGAATTCTGCCTGCTTTTCAGAACTCCACCAGAAAGTTCAACTTCTATTTAACTGAGAATTGCTAATGTTCTCACAGAATCAGTGCAGGGGTGGGGCGGGGGGGGTGAGTGCTGTGGTTGTGATTTTTGCATCAGAAAGCTGTTGGCACTGAAAAATGAGGAAGAAATTCTTGCATCCTGGAAGGGTTCTGAAAGCACTGGGCTGTTTACACTAAATCAATTTGAAACAAACTTACTTTTCTAAGATTTGATTGGTTTCCTAGATTATTTTTCAGAAATATATCAGTGTACTTTCAAAGACAAATGATGTGAATTCATTTCATAATTTACATAAATACAAAAATTCAAGAAGTTTTAATTCAGAGCTACTTTTTCTTGCTGTTGTAATCTTTTGATTTCTTCACTGATGTTCTGATGCAAATAAATGTCATCTTAGTTATGAACTTATTGCCCATTCATGTGCAACAAGAAGTTGCATATTTGGTGTAAGCAGTCACATTCCTAGAATACCAGAAATTGTTGTTATCTTTCAAAAACATGTAACAACATAGAGAGTGGGGAGATAGAAAGTTAGAGAGGAAGAGGGGGGAAGAGAAAGAAAGGGAAGGAGGGGAAGGAGAGAAAGAGGGAGCAAAAGAAATAGGGAGGGAGGGAGAGGGATGAATGAGGTACCTTTAACGCTGGTTTATCACTTCTCTGATAAGCATTTAAGTGCCCTGTTTTGTGACTAAACATGGACCAGCAGCCAAGTAGAAATGACAGCCACTGACAATTACAGAAGAAATAAAATGGCTTCCAGAAGCAGAGACCTGTAGACCTCAATCAACTGAACTACAAATCCATTAAACGACTTAATTTTGTGTATCCAACTGTGAGATATATTTACCACTATGCTGACAAGAACTACACATAATAAATGCATCTCATAATACAAGTCATAACACAAGAAGTGTCTTTTCAATGCTAAATAATATTTTATATGGAAAAACTGATAGAGTGTCATGCTTTATTAGTTTTAAAAAATATGAAAGTACTAAGCTAAATGACTAGTACCATCACTTATTCAAAAGACAGCAAATTTCAGATATTGTCAATTACCAAGATAAAATATCCTAACAGCAGAATGTTGAAATGAAAGAATGTATTGAGTCATTTCCAGGAAATGTCTATTTTTAAGTTGTCAAGGTCATGAGAAAGTAAGTAATCTATATTTACCTGGAGGCCATTTGAAGTGTTTTTTTATTATTAAATACATATTCTTTTTCCCCCTTCTCCTACAAAAATTATACTCATTGAAACAATGAGATGTACAATCGTTATGTCAATAAAAGAACTTTACAACTTTGGCCAATGGAGGGGTAGGGGAAGAGCGTGGGTGGGGGGATGGGAAGGGATGGGAAGGGGAAACAAAGGAGGAGGCAACAGTGTTTGATAAGAAATGTACTCATTACCTGGTCCATGTAATTGTAACCCCTCTGTATGGTATTTTCACAATAAAAAATATGCATATATGCATATTCTTTTTGTAAAGACACTGTACAGAGGGGTTACATTTACATGACTAAGGTAATGAGGACATTTCCTATTGAGCATTGTTACCCCCTCCTTTTTTCCCTACATCCCTTCCATCATCCACCTTCCCCCGCCAAGTTGTAAAGATCATTTTCAACATAGAGTCTTGTACTTCTCATTGCTACAATGAGTCGACCTGTATCCTTATTTCAGCATTTTGCTATCTCCCTTCCCCTCTCCAAAGTAGAAAAAAAACCCGTATACAAGATGTAGGGTTTCAGAATCAAATATAGTGAAACAAGGGTTATACCATGGGGGAAGAGCATACAAAAGAAACAAAAAAATCACATAGGACATTATAAGTACATTAAAAACAACAGCAATAAAGATAGAAGCTCTTGAGTCCTTACCTTGGGGTTCATCTCGCCTAACATCAACTTATCTGACCGGTTCTGCTTGTCTCAAAGATATACTAGTTATTGCAAATAAGGGAAACCATGGGACTTATGTTTCTTTAGGCCTGGCTTACTGCACTTAATATAATTTCTTCCAAGTCTTTCCATTAACCCCTGCTTTCACTGTATTTGATGTTGATATAATTTGTGGAAGGGAAGGGAAAAAACAAATTGTTTAAATAGGAATACAGATGGATCCATTGCAATAATGAGATGTACAAGACTTCTATGTCGAAAAACGAACTTTACAACTTTGGCGCAGGGGCGGGGGTGGGGTTGGGGTGGGAGGTGGGGGAAGGGGAGACACGGTGTGTGTGGGGGAGATGAAAGGGATGGGAAGGGGAAACAAAGGAGGAGGCAACAATGCTTGATAAGAAATGTACTCATTAGCTTGCCCACGTAATTGTAACCCCTGTGTACAGTATTTGCACAATAAAAATTAAAAATTAAAAAAGATAGAAGCTCTTGTGTCCCTATCTTGGTGTTCATTTTGCTTACCATCATCTTGGCCAAAAGGGAGCCCTATTGTACTGCTGGTGGGAGTGTAAGCTTGTTCACCCACTCCGGAAAGCAGTATGGAAGTTCCTCAAAAGACTATATATAGAACTCCCCTATGACACAGCAATCCCCGTTTTGGGCATTTACCCAAACGATCACAAACAAGGCCATACTAAAGCTACCAGCAAAACTATGTTTATTGCAACATTATTCAACATAGCTAAGATATGGAACCAACCCAGATGCCCCTCAGTAGATGAATGGATCAAGAAATGTGGTATGTGTGTGTGTATTTGTGTGTATATGTGTGTGTGTGTATATATATATATATATATATGAATATATATATGAATTCTATGCCTCCATCAGAAAGAATGATACTTCCCATTTGTTAGGAAGTGGACTGACATGGAAAAAATATATTGAATTAAGTAAGCCATGTCCAAAGAAACCTAGGTCCCATGTTCTCCCTTATTTGCAATAACTGATATATGTCTAGGACAAGCAGAAAAGGTCAAAAGGTCTGTAGATATGACCATATAAGATGATGCTAAGTGCTTTTGTTTTTGTTTTTTTAACAAATTAGTCTTGGTACAATTTTTAATTTTTACTTTCAGGAATGAGGAAAAACAGAATTTAAGCTAGAAGTTTCCAACTGATCCTTTCATATTCTCTTTTCAAATCTTACTTAATAAACAATTTTGCTGACTCTTCTAAAGATTATAACACAAAGAAAACCATTGATTCATTCATTAAATCCATGAAGAATATTAACATAGAAACCAGTATATGCCCTAGATTAGAACAAGAATAATATCTGAGAGAATACATATTACTACTCTATAGGACTGGAAGAGGTTATTTAGTATAAATGACATTGAAAGATCTTTCATCCAATACAAATTAAAAAGTTTATGCAAGAAAATATAAACCGTGTGTATTTTTTGTATGTACATTCAAGTGGAAATAAACATAGACAAATTAAATTGTTGCTAAGTTTTCATACTTAACTTTTCATTAAGAATTTTCTATGATAAATGAATGTTAGTCGTAGGTTAATGAATTTGATAGTGTTCCCAGTATGCCTTCTGTAGAATTTAAGCAATTATCATCAATTTCTACTTCAAAACTTGTAAGAAATATCATTGACTTTAATTTACTTTGGCATTGTAATTGCTGACTGGGAAAGAAATAAATAAACTACCACTAATGAATGAATCTTTGATGTTGAGATGAAGCATAGAACAATTAATTATAATAAGGTCTTAATAAAATAAAATAAAACTAAAGAAATGAGGAAACTGATCAGGAAATGATTTACAAAATATCTAAAATAAGCACCCATTTGAATCCTTTTATTCATTTATTCTGAAGACAAAAGAAAAAATATAAATGTTATCCATATCAAATTAATCAAATTAAGTGATTAATTTTGGCTCACAGAAGAAACAAAAAAAATCTATGACCACTAAGTTTGAATTTGACACAGGATTTCAAATAATATGTTTATGGAAGAAACCCCTTATAGCTCCTAGTTACTTTCCAAAAAAATACATTGTCTGTAAATATATAATGCTTTATATATGCAATATGATTGCGAATGATGATTTGAGTTTTATCTAGACAATTACCTTTTGACCTTTTTGAAATGTATTTTACCTACTTGTGTTATATGTCTTTGTAAGGACTGATTACTTGAGAATAATGAACAAATACTGATGTATTTTGTACATATTCATTTGGATTTTATTTTTGAGTACTATACAGGCTATATTAGTATATGTATAGTATCCTTGTAAGTGTGATTAAAATGGAAGTAAAAAATAACTAATAAATTTATATAAAATAATGTTGGGACTGAAATCAAATTTTACTTAAAATCTTGTATGTAATTATTTTCTAGAGAAAATAAAAACCTAAATGAAATTCTAAGGAACAAAAAAAGGAGCTATGCTACTTCTCACCTACTTTGGTGAGAAGTTATTACATAGATAATTAAAGAAAAAATGTTAGGCAAATATATTTTCATGATACAATAGGGAAAAACTTAGTCTTAGAGATATTTAATAACTGATTGAGGTAGTTTATGAATAATGCTACAAGTAAAATAATACAACTGAAACCTAAGTCTACAAAAATGTTTATGAGTTAGTGAAATTTTCCTGAATTTATGATTTCTATCAAAGTGTTTTCTTCTCAATTTTATTTCTTTTGTTTGCTGTAAAATTATGGGAGGCAAGAAAGCTGAGGCATAATGTAAACATGGCTGAATCATGGGCCTGTCACAATACAAGTTCTGATTCTTCTGAAGGTATAAGCAGTACGTCCATAAATGCCTTTCTGTTTCCCTTAGCGACTCCGAAATCCAGAATAGGCCTATCCAAGGAAAACCTTTTTTTTTCTGATTTGTTGAATATCCCAGTATGAGCACATGCTGATCTTGAACCACTTATAATCAGTCTCCAGTGTATTGATACTAGAGGGATACACAACCACACCAAGCACCTTGCATTACATCTTCCATTATTTATTGCTTTTGGTTCTCCAGGATTCACTAAACTTGAATACAAGGGTCAGGTGTTCTCATATGTGAATTTGTATCAGAACATTATTTTACCATTGAAAGATACCTCTTGTTATAACACATTTTAAATGTTATTGATTATAGCTGAAAAATAAGACAGCTCTTAGGAATTTTATATGCATTGCATTTACCTGTATCACTAATTTTTGACAGATAATTTAAGAATTTAATGCATTTTGCTAAATTGTATGATTTGCATATTATCTAATAACTAAATAAACGAATGTACTTCATTAGTTTACTCTAATAGTGTACATGATATGTTTTTTGCAATTTTAAATAAGTAATTTTATGTAAATAATCAACAATACAAAAATGTATGAGGGCCACATTGGGGCTATAGCAGATAGAGAAGTGATTCTGGCTCATACTCATAATTCCAGCTACTCAGGTTTGAAACTTGAAGAATTAGAATTGAATAGAAGCTCAATGACAAAAGTTGATTGAGATTCCATCTCTACATGGAGCAAAAAACTGTACTGAAGTCATGATCACCAGTCATGGGCAAGTAATCATAGGGAGTACAAGGCTTTTATTTGAAGCTACATTACTTGATAAACAAGAGATATTTGTAAACATAAACCATCAAATGACCTCTACGTCATTGGCATATGATGATGAAAATAGTAACAACACACTCATCAATATGATTTGAATGAATAAGTGGAAGTTATATGGAGAGTATTAATCAGGTAATATTGTGAAAATACCTTTACTATGGATAAAGAGAAATAAGTTGTTTTGAGTCAATTTTTCATTTTTTTAGTTTTGAAAAATGTAAGGAGATAAGAGAAATGACTAAATTACAAAATTGCATTTTGTTAGCTCAAAAGGTAAAGACATTTGCAATACAATAGAGAAGTAATCAGTCTTAAAGATCTCATTATTAAAATCATATTATTAATTTTATCTGCTTTGTCTCTTGATTGAGGGATCTTTGCATGTATATACATCACCAACATTCATTTACCCTGGCACAAGCTAGACTTCTGGAGACTAAAAGAAAATTATACAGTTTAAATCATGAATTTATAGCAAGACCCTGTCTATAAAAAAATACTTAAAATAGTATCATTTGATACTGATATACTCAACCAATTGCTTTCTCCACTTTTGAAGTCCTCATTACTTCTTTAAGTCCAATTCTATAATTTTTCCATCATATCTTGGCTGCATGTCTTATTGCACCAGCTACAAACACCTTATCAGTGTATTACTTTGGCATATATATATATATATATATATATACATATATATATATATACTCATCACCTTGTAATCGTTTATAAATTTTTATTTTCCTCACTACAATAAATAAACATAGATCAACCAATGAAAATATTTAAACTATAGACTTATTTTTGTGAGGTAACCATATAAGAAAAACTGAACACCTAATTAATGTAATTAATATAGATAGATTTGAATGTATATGTGTGTGTGTATTACTTAGTTATATGATTAGGAAAAAACTAACATTATAATATATATTTTAGAGGTAAAAATTATTAAGCTATCCTGATTGAATCTTTTTTTAATGGAAATTAGAAAGAAATATAAAGTGACTCACAAAAAGGAAAGTCATATATATCTATATGTATAATACATACATATATGTATTTATACACCCAGAGACACACATTATATAGGTATCTAAACACATTCATATATAAATTTCTTAATGATATGTATTTCTTAATATACTTGTGTATATTTATACATATATAAACATATATACACAGATATATTCAGTTTATCTATGTTGAAATACGTGTATGAATTAAAATTACATGTACTATATGTAACAAATTACTATCTTCTGAACAGATTTATCTTTGTGTCCTTTTAAAATATTTATTTTCAAAGACTCACTACAATTTTTTATAACCAAGTATAAAAATTGTCAACAGATTACATTATAAATATTCTGTTATACTTCTAAGAATTTCCTGCGGTATCAGTCTGGTGAGTTTTGTGAGTCTTTTTTATTGTTCATGATTTTTCATTGTATTTATCTTTCTTTTAAATTTTGACTTTGTGAAATGTGTATAAAATCGACTAGATTACACTTCTAAACACTGAAGAAGGGAAATTAGACAGATTGTCTAAGCCATGGAGACTGCTTTCAGATGAGCACTAAAGCCTTGTGTCTTTAACACGTGATTAGTAATTCTCGCACATAAAACTTTTCATTTGGAATCAATACAGTAGTCTTTCCTACAAAAGCTGGTATTTAAGAAATTGTGATTTATTTGCAGATCATCTAGGTTTTTATGTTATGAACAGGAAATATGGCACGTTTTGTATATTTTATCACAACTTTGTAGTAATTATTGAATAAATGCATGTATCTTTATTGAAGAGGACAAATACATTAAATATTTTTAATTTAGATAATAATTTTTATTGGTATATTATGTTTTGACATCCAATAATTATTTCTCTTTATTTACTTAAATATAAAATGACAGGCTACACTTCCTTCAAACATCCTGAATAATTTCATTCTAGGTTAAGTATCAGAATGATAAAGTTTAGCCCCCAACGGTACTCAGTAAAAAAACTATAAGCCCTGGAAAATGGAGCTTAAATTCAAAGTACCATCTCAGAAAGCATAATAAAAATAGATTTTCAGTCTGCTCAAACACAAATAGCATTGCCATAAAATATAAAATATTGGGAGCATGGTATTGCCATCTTTAGTTTTTATAGTTGAATTTTTCTCAGACCTTCCTGTATGCTGGAAAATAACTTTATATCACCTGAAAATCTTTTATTTTTTAACAGTCCCACAACTTATAGGTATCCTCAAATCACAATCATTAAAATTTGTAAGTTATAATACAGCATTGAAAATTACATTATGATTTGACAGAATTTCAATTGATATCAATGTTTGTGACTAATTATATTTGTGAAAATGTCAATTTCTTCACTTATGTCCTCTGGGATAATGTATGTGTAAGTGTGTGCATTCACATGCTTAATTCTATTATTTTTAGTGCTATAAAGGTTATCCTTACTACACCTGCCTGCATATTAACCTATTTCATATGAAGCCAGAATATTTCATATAAAATATTTCACTAATAACAATGGTCTCCTGAAATTTAATACTGTAATTCAGACCACAATATTGTAGGTAGGAATACTGGTACACATCTCAAATCATTGCACTCTGGATGCTGAAGTGGAACAATCATTAGTTCAACACCAATGTAAACTATAAAGTGGGACCATGAAACACAACAACATAAACAACAGAATATGTGTCATGTTGACTTGAACAAACATTCATATATATAAAAGGACTCAAAACCACACTGGAACGTTTCCAAGACTTCAGTCTATAACCACAAATGTCATCTATTGTAGTTATTCTGATACTGAGTCCATACAAAATTCATATCAACATAATTATAAATTAGTACATTTATAAATTTACACTTTACATTTTTTGTATAAAATGGGTGCCTTTTAAGGTAACACTCATTTTAACTAAAACAAATATTTATATCTGACAAGAGGATATTTACTATATACCCTGGTAACCATAAAGTATGAGTCCTTATCAAAAATATAATGTAGAGGAGTTCAAAAACATGCTGCAGTGAATTTTGCTATGAAATTTAATAACTGACATCGGTGTCAACTATCCACAAAAGTCATATGCATGTCACTAATTGCAAATTTTTATTTGCATCAGAATATATTTTAAGATGAAGCAAACCTGATTTTTTTTAAATTTTTTATTTTTTTATTTTTTTTTGGTCAGTCGTGGGGCTTGAACTCTTGGCTTGGGTGCTGTGCTTGAGCTCTTCAGCTCAAGGTGAGCAGATCTACCTCTTGAGCCACCCCACCACTTCTTTAAATTTTTTACATCTATACCAGAGGCGGCATCTAGTCCACAGAAATGTTTTCTCAAGTCAATTATTTGATGAAGTTCACGTGGTCTACCTAATACAGCACAGACCAAGGTCTTCAGCTGTCAGAAACCTATGTGTTCTTCCATTCTACTGGGGATCTCCTGGCTTTGAAGTCATTAGCTATATGACCGCAATGTTAAGTATTCAGTGTTAAATATTCATTCAGTGTTAAGTATTCAATAAAGTATCTACAACAGACTAATGTTGATTGTTGTACTCAACATTACTTGAATAATGTTGAGGTTGTTGAATAATCCAATTGACCCCATGATTTAATTATAATAATTACTCTTGGATATGTTGAGAATGGTTGTCAGTAACTCAGAGTCTCATAACCTCTAGGATGAAAAGCTATGCCCAATCCAATTATGAGACAATAAAGTCAGTACAAAGATCATTTGCGTTTTCATGATTCCACTCTCCTCATTCTAAGAATATGGATGTTGCCTATCAGGTTGTTCCAACAGCACATCTTCAATTTCAAAGGTTCTGTATGATTTATAACTTGATTGCAAAACCTCATCCAATCTCTGTCATTGCTAAAGTCTCAGAGATACAATGTTATGATATTTACAGGTATAGATTTTGTTTTTTCAAATAGCATCATTTCTTTATTAATGCATTTAAATGTGTATATTCAATGCCTGTTACATCATCATACAGCCAGATAATGATGGAATTACAATGATAAGCAAAAGGCTGAATTCCCATCTTTGCGGATCTTATATTCCAGGAAGAGAGATAAATGTTAAAGTTGAATGCTAGGGAAGTATGGAGCATCTTAATGCCAATCAATTTAATAATTTTAATAAAGAATTTAGAAATGACAGGAAGTAAATGAGATATGACTTTTGATATAATGAGCAGAGGATATATTTCATATTTGAGTAAGGATAGAAAGGATATGATAAAGGACAGAACACAGTTAAAGAAAGGTAAATAATTGTAGAACTAACATATCATTATCTAATCATCAGTTGGTACATTTCCACAGAACTTATAGCAATATCCTATCTTATTAGAAATGCAGATGAGAAGCATAAGCTGAAATTTTGCATAGATATAATTTGTTACATCTTT
This sequence comes from Dipodomys spectabilis, assembly GCF_019054845.1. NCBI lineage: Eukaryota > Metazoa > Chordata > Mammalia > Rodentia > Heteromyidae > Dipodomys > Dipodomys spectabilis. The sequence continues at coordinate 437,992 of NW_024870815.1, read as the reverse complement.
TCCAAAGTAACCTAAAACATAAGTAATAATAAAATTAAATATTTCTAAAGAAATATTCTCATTTTAATTTCCTTCCACAGTATCAGATAGCCAGAAAAGAAAAGAGAAAAGTTGATAGATGCATACATGAGATGAAAAAAATGCTAAATGTGATTGCCATACTTCATTGGGTAAAATGTGAAGTTATAGTGAATGATTATCAGTAGAAGAATAAATAAGATATGTGACACAGTTTACATGAAATATTGTTTAGTCAATAATAATAAAACTGTGTTATAGCATTTGCTATGATCAAAGATGTGTTTTGCATTATTCATATTTTGAACTAAGATTACATGTTCTATTATGTGCAATTTTCGAGCTGTGAATCTCAAGCAATAACTTGCAGCTTCACTAGATGAAATGTGTCTTTCTGACTCTAATATGGATATTAGGTACTTAAATCAAAATATAGCAAGAGTAAGAAAAAAAGCAATGCCAATCAAAGAAGACTAACTTAGAGCTTAAGATGTGATGGTTTGTTCATGCATATGTACAAACTCATGGAGCTATGTAAATTAAATACATACAGGTATTCTCTATCAGTAATAGTTAAAAAAACTTAAATATCTGATACTCTTAAAAACACTAGATATGGGCAATTGAAACTACTGATTAAATTTATGACCAAATAATGTAACCTTACCGAGGATGAATTCTCATGTCACTTTTAAAACTCTGATATAAATACATTATGACATATAGGTCGGTATAACCATTAGTAAGTTCATCTGAAAGGTTTGGTAATAATGATTTATACAATCTTGGGGACCCTTGAGAAAAAACTAATAAAACAAGCTTATACTTAAGTAGTATTTTTATTTAGTTATTTATTTTATTGTGAACATACTGTACAGAGGGGTTACAATTACATGGGCAAGATGATGAGTACATTTCTTATCAAGCATTGCAGCCTCCTCCTTTGTTTACCCTTCACATCCTTTCCCAGCCTCCCCCCGCCCCCCAGCCAAGCCTCCCCCCCCCCCACCAAAGTTGTAAAGTTCCTTTTCGACATGACAACTTGTACTTCTCATTGTTGCAACGGGTCCACCTGTATTCTTAAATGACTTATTTAAACCAAATCTTTTTTTGGGTCCTGTCATGGAGCCTGAACTCGGCCTGGGCACTGTCCCTCAGCTCTTCAGCTCAAGGCTAACGCTCTACCACTTGAGCCACAGCGCCACTTCCGGTTTTTTTCTTTTTTCTTTTTTTTCTTGGTTATGTGCTGCTGGGGAATCGAACCCAGGGCCTCAGGCATGCAAGGCAAGCGCTCTACCACTGAGCCACCTTCCCAGCCCAAAGCCAAATCTTTTCATGTAAGAAAATTACTATGTATTCCTAGCCAGTTTATGTGACTTCTTTGTGGAGGATTTAATTTACTATACAGTCACATTTTAATCCCATTCTAAAATGACAAAAGAATTTTTTGTGTTACTTTGATAAATTATAGATTATAAATTTATAATATATCCATTTGTAATTGAGAGTCTTCTCATGTCTGAACACTTTGAACATAAATGTTTATCAAAAATATAATTGCTTTCCTTGGAAAATAGTCAAATTGATTCTCAGACTACTAGTGCTTACCTATTTCAATTCAACTGAAAGATTCTGCCATTTATCTGCTATACTGTTGAACATGTGTTACCTTTAGAGATTTTAAATATAGCAGAGATTACGCATGGGAAATAGGTGTTGTTAATGGAAAATACAATTCAGAAAGCTTATCCCAGTGATAGCAGGAAATAAAAGGTCCCAATTTAGGGATGAGTCTGAACCTGAGTAGGAAGAGAGTAGAAACTGTGAAGAAGATGAGAAGTCATTGAGTAGACCAAAGAAGCAGGATACTACAGAAGGAATATTTTCTAGGACAAGTTTATAAAGGAAATAAATAGAAAACAATGAGCATCAATATCTAAAGGTGGGCAAGCTTGAGTAGCAAAGATAAAGATCGTTATCCTAAATGGTTTTAATGGTGGATCTAGTTACAAATTTATAGAATAATAGAGTAACTAGATCAAATAAACGTGTTGGTAAAGTCAATTTGACCTCACTCTGGAATGAATATGTTTTAATACAGAGTTAAAGTGGAGAAAGAAAAACACTGACACAAGAGGGAACTAATTGCACATTTAGGAACCATAAAAGAAATGAAGATATAGAGGTAGATTCTTCTACAAGTTAAAATAATCAAGATTAAATATAAGTTAGATACAATTGTTGAACATATCACAGTCTTAGAATCCACCAATTTTAGAATATTTATGTACATAAAACATATAAATCTGTAAATTATTATATATAAATCTGTAAATAGAGCAAGAATAATCATAGGCATTTACCAGCAATTATTTAACAAAACTGTATATAAAAATCAAGTTACTAAGGCTTAAAGCAAGCCAAAAGATCTTTTAAAAGTGTATGTATGGAAGAGGATGGAAAATGCAAGATGGTGACGAAACAGGGCTCTTCAACCAAATAGAGGCAATGACAGAAGAATTAAACAAGGAATGGATCAGAAATTTACAAAACAAAGAAATTATCAAAAGCAGTCTGGTATTTAAAAAAAGAGTGCATTCAAGAATGGATGCAGTATATACCTCGCTAAAAGACAAAATTAACACTTTGAGAACTGATGAAGAAATCAAAAATGATTCAATTTCCTAATGCAAACCACAATGGAAGCTGTAATTAATAGAGTGAATAAAATGGAAAATAGAATATCAGGTACTATAGACAAAATGCAGCAACTGGAAAAAAAAGAAGTCACAGATATGGAAAAAACACTGAACATATGCCTATAAGAAGTCCAAGAAAAAGCAGATAATCCTAAGAAATTTAACCTTCATAAAATAGGGGTAGACATAGGTGAGACATAGCAGAATAAACAGTTATTGAGTAAAATTATCTCTGAAAATTTTCCCAGTCTTATAAGATAAAATCTCACCTACATAAAGAAGCATACAAAACATTTAACAAGCAGGATCCCAGGAGGAACACTACTAGGGACATAATAGTAAAAATGCTAGAACTGAATAATAAAGAAATGATCTTGCATGCACCAAAAGCAAAGGAGCTATACTACAACGGAAAAAATCAAAATCACTGCATCTTTCCAAACACACTGAATGCGAGGAAAGCCTGGAAAAGTATCATCCGAGCCCTGAGAACCAATAACTGCCAGCCCAGACTGGTACATCCAGAGGAGCCAGCATTCACAATCGATGGAGAAACTAAAAATTTTAACATTAAAGAAAAACTAAATGAATTCATAAACAATAAGCCAGCACTACAAAGAATATTAAGAAGGGGAACATAATCTGAAAAAAACAGTTAAGATCAAGGATCCACAGATATCACTAGAAGACAGGACGAAAAGAAAGAAGAAAAACTTAGGAAAGCAATAAAATGACAAGAAACAATGCATCTCTCTAAAATAACCATAAATATTAATGGATTAAATCAATCAAAAGAAAAATATCTGCAAATTGGATCAGAAAACAAGATCCACCCATTTGTTTTCTTGAAAAGACCCATCTTACGGCCAAAGATAAAAGCAAATACCAACTGAAAGGATGGACGAAGATTTATCAAGCAAATGCTCCCAGGAAGAAGGCAGGAGTTGCCATTCTGATATCTGAAAAATAAACTTTTCAATAAAATCAATGCAAAAAAAGCAAAGAAGGACACTACATATTAATACAGGGAACAATCTAAGAAGAGGATATCATTTTTATCAACTTAATCTCTCCAAACATTGGAACATCCAAATATGCTAAGCAAATACTCTTAGACTTACAGGAAAAATTAGATCCAAATACAATAATACTAGGAGACTTTAATACTCCATTCTCACCAAAGGACAGTTCTACCAACCAGAGAATTGACAAAGAAGCATCTGAATTAAATGATACCATATCTCAAATGGCCTTAATAGACATCTACAGAGTTTCCACCCAACAAAAACCCAGTACATATTCTTCTCAAGAGCCCATGGAACCTTCTCCTAAACAAATTGCAACATAGTTCATGCAAAGAATGAAATCAAGCTAGTTATCAATAACAAAGCATACTGTAGAAATGACTGAAATACATAGAAATTGAACAGAATACTTCTGAGCAACATCTGGGTCACACAATAAGTTAAAGCAGAAATTTAAAAGTTTCTACAATTCAATGAAAATGAACAGATATCACAAAGAAATCTGTTGGACATGGCAAAAGCAATTGCGAGAGCAATCTGAGAGCAAATTTATTGCTCTCAGAGCACACATCAAGAAAATAGAGACAGATCAAGTAAATAATCTCATGATACAACTAACACTGCTAGAAAAACAAGAAAAGAATTGAACTCAAAATTACTAGACAGAGTAAAATAACCAAACTAAGAGCTGAAATTAATAATCTAGAGACTCAGAGAATTATAAATAAAATTAATAAAATGAAAAGCAACTTTTTGAAAAAAAATAATAAAATTGATGGATGTCTGGAAAGATTAAATAAGAAAGAAGAGAGGAGACCCAAATCAATAAGATCAGGGATGCCACAGGAAAAATTACAACAAACATCCCAGGCATGCAAACAATTATGAAGAACTATTTCCAGAAGCTATACTCACTAAGGGAGGAAAACCTAGTCGAAAAGAATGAACTTTTAGAGAAATACAAATTGTCCAAACAAAACCAAGAAGAAATAGATCAATTAAATTATCCAATAATTTACAAAGAGATAGAGGAAGCAATCAGGAATCTTTCAATAAGGCAAAGCCCAGGCCCAGATGTATTCACTAGAGAATACTTTAAGATCTTTAGAGAAGAATTAGTACCCGCACTCATCAAGCTCTTTGAAGAAATAGAAGCGGAGGATGAAATCCCAAACTTAATTATTTTATTGTGAAAATACCGTTCAGAGGAGTTACAATTACATGGGCAAGGTAATGAATACATTTCTTATCAAGCATTGTTGTCTACTCCTTTGTTTGGCAAGAATGCCCACTCCTCTTCCATGTAGTTCTGGAATCATCAGCCCAAGCAACGAGGCAAGAAAAAGATCCAGATAGGGGAAGAAGAAATTAAACTATCTCTATTTTCAGATGATGAGAAATTTAACCTTAAGGCCCTCCCCCCCCAAAAAAAATCCACTTCAAAACTCCTGGGACTTATAAACCACTTCAGCAAAGTAGCAGGATACAAAATTAACCCACAAAAATCAGCTGCCTTTCTGTACACCAACAATGTACAAACAAAAAGGGAAATCAGCGGAACAACTTCATTCACAATAACCTCAAAAATATAAAATAGCTAGGAATTAACCTAATCAAAGAGGTAAAGGACCTATTTAGTGAAAACTACAAAAATCTAAAGAAACAAATCTAAAAGAATACCAGGAAATGGAAGGACCTTCCATATTCTTGGATAGGCAGAATCAATAATGTGAAAATGGCCATACTGCCAAAAATGATATACAAATTCAATGCAATTCAAATCAAAATCCCAATGATGTTCTTACTAAATAGAGAATACAATCTAAAAATTCATATGGAGCGACCAAAGGCCTGGAATAGCTAAAGCAATGCTGGACAAAAGAATGTAGGAAGGATCACAATACCAGATTTCAAGCTCTACTAAAGAGCCATAACAACAAAGATAGCTTGGTATTGACACAAAAACAGACCCAAAGACCAATGGAACAGATTAGAACATCCAGAAATAAAATCACATACCTATAATAATCTGATATTTGACAAAGAAGCTAAAGACATATGATGGAAGAAACATAGCCCCTTCAAATATTAGTGCAGGGAAAATTGGGTAGCCACATGTAGAAAACTAAATGTGAACTCCAGCCTGTCATCATGCACTAACATCAACTCAAAATGGATTATAGACCTTAATATCAAACCTGAAACTCTGAAATTACTGCACAACAGAGTAGGAGAGTCACTTGAATTTACAGGCACAGGCAGGAACTTCCTGAACACAGTTCCAGGGACACAACAGAATTGACATATGTGATTTCCTTAAAACGAAAATGTTTAAAAACATAGCTTCTAAACTAGAAAGACAACCAACCACCTGGGAAAAAAATACCAGCAATGTATCAGACAAGGCCTAATATCCATTTTATAAAGGGAACTCAAGAAAGCAATCCTTCTAAAATCTAACAAACAAATCAATAAATGGGCAAGGGAACTAAAGAGAGACTTCTCAGAAGAAGAGATAAAAATGACAAAGAAACACACGAGGAAATGTTCACCATCCTTGGCTGTAAAGGAAATGCAAATGAAAATAACTCTGAGATATCACCTTACCCCAGTCAGAATGGCCCATGTCCTAAAGTCAGCCAAAGACAAATGCTGGCAAGGACACAGAGAAAAAGGTACCCTACTGCACTGCTGGTGGGAATGTCCACTTATACAACCACTCTGGAAAGCAGTCTGGAGGTTCCTCAGAAAGCTAAATATAGACCTTCCTTATGACCCAACCAGACCACTTTTAGGCATGTATCCTGAGCAACAGTAACTAGGTTACAAGGACACATGCATCTCCATATTTATTGCTCCACTGTTCACAATAGCCAGGATATAGAAACAACCCAGATGCTCCACTACAGATGAATGGGTCCAAAAATTTTGGTACCTATATACAATGGAATGTTATGCAGCTATTAGAAAGGACAGAATAATGGCATGTGCAGGGAAATGGATGGAACTAAAATAAATCATGTTGAGAGACATAAGCCAAGATCAGAGAGACAAATGGCACATGGTCTCCCTGATACGTGGATGTTAAATTCCAAAATGCAAGGAACTATGACAAAATAAACAGGACTCAAGAAACAAAGGATACCTACTTAATTTGTCATATAATTTCTAAAGGACTTTATGTTCTTGACCTCATATATAATATATATGTATACGTGTGTGAGAGTGTATATGTGTGTGTGTGTGTGTGTGTGTGTGCATATCTGAGAGAAACTAGGAGGACGGCACAGAATCAGAGGGGAAATGTGAGGGGGCAGAGATACAAAAGGGGCCAGATGTTGTTGGCTCAGGCCTATAATCCTAGCTACTCAGGAGGCTGACATCTGAGGATCGCTGTTCAATGCCAGCCCAGGCAGGGAAGTTCGTGAGACTCTTATCTCAAATAAACCACCAGAAAACCAGAAGTGGTGCTGTGGCTCAATTGGTAGAGGGCTAGCCTTAAGCTAGTTGAAGAGCTGATGTGTTCGCTTCGGCAGCACATATACTAAAATTGGAACGATACAGAGAAGATTAGCATGGCCCCTGCACAAGGATGACAGGCAAATTTGTGAAGCGTTCCACATTAAAAAAAACAAAAAACTGAAGAGCTGAGAGACAGCGCCCAGGCCTAGAGTTCAAGCCCCCACACCAACAACAACAACAACAAAAATACAAGAGAACCCCATCAGCTAAACTAGACACTGATGAAAATGAACTAAGCAACTCAATGGCACTGATAAGAAGGAGGGAATGAGAGGGAATGAGAGAGCAGCTTACACTAAGCAAAAGGAAAGAAATTACATATCACCCAAGGTGGAAGAAATAGGTGTATTGTCAATGCTCATAGAATCCACAAACTTTATAGACCATGATAATGGCAATTTGCCTTGTGAAGGTCAAAATTTGTATGTGATTTTAACTAAGAATTACTATCCCACAATACTGTCAAATCTGTGAAGTTGAAATAAAATTAATCTCAAAAAGATTTTTAAAAAGTGTATGTACAAGTAATTCCCAGGGTAAATGGTTAAATGTTAGACATGTATTTTTATTATAAAATATTAAACATATTTTTTTTCATTTTTTCCAGTCATGTGGCTTGAACTCAGGGCTTAGGCCCTATCCTTGAGCTTATTCACAAGACTAGTGCTCTACCATTTGAACCCACAACTCCACTGCCAGTTTTCAGTCTCATGGATGTACTGCCCATGCTGGCATTGAACTGGATCATCAGACCTCAGCCTGTTGAGTTGCTAATATTACAGGCCTGAGCCACTAGTGCCTGACCTCAGCATGATTTTTTATTATATTTTTATTGTAAAAATACTGTACAATGGAGTTACAGTTACATGAGTAAGGTAATGTGTACATTTCCTATCGAGCATTGTTACCTCCTCCTTTGTTCTTCCCCTATCATCCCTTCCCCCCCAAAAATAGCTGTAAAGTTCATTTTCAACATAGTGTCTATATCTTATTGCTTCAATGGGTCAACTTGTATGTATCCTTATTTTGGCAGTTTGTTATTTTCCTTCCCATCCCCAAATTAGAAAAATGTATATACAAGATACAGGGCAATGGAATCAAATACAGTGAAAACAGGGGTTGTACCATGGGGGAAGAACATACAAAAAAATCACACAATACATTGTAAGTACATTAAAAATAATCAGCAACAAAGATAAAATCTCTTGTGCCCCTATCTTGGGGTTCATTTAGCTTACCATCGTTTTATATAATCATATATACATAGCTTTTGACCTTTTCTGTTTGTCCTAGACCTATACTAGTTATTACAAAAAAGGAAAACCATGAGACGTATGTTTCTTTGGGCCTGGCTTACTTCACTTAATTGTTTCCAAGTCTTTCCATTTTCTAACAAATGGGGCAGTGCCATTCTTTCCGATGGAGGCATAGAATTCATAGATAGATAGATAGATAGATAGATAGATAGATAGATAGATAGATAGATAGATAGATAGATAGATAGATAGATAGAAAGATAGATCATATTTTCTTGATCCTTTCATCTACTGAAGGGTATCTGGGTTGGTTTCATATCTTAGCTATGGTGAATAATGCTGCAATAAACGTAGTTGTACTAGTAGCTTTAGTAAGGCCTTGTTTGTTATTGTTTGGGTAAATCCCCAAAAGTTGGATTGCTGGGTCATTGGGGAGCTCTATGTGGAGTCTTTTAAGGAACCTCCATACTGCTTTCCAAAGTGATTGAACAAGTTTACATTCCCACCAACAATGCAGTAAGGTTCCCTTTTGGACACATCCTCTCCAGCATTTGTTGTTATTAGATTTCTTGAATATAGCCATTCTAACTGGGGTGAGGTGGAATCTCAATGTTGTTTGGATTTGCATTACTTTTATGGCCAGAGATATTGAGCATTTCTTCATGTGTCTATTGGCCATCCTTCTTTCTTCTTCAGAGAAGTTTCTCCTTAAGTCTTTAGCCCACTTCTTATCAGGCGGTTGTTTCTTTGAGGATTTGTTGTTGGGGGATGTAATTTTTTTTAGTTCCAAATATATTTTTATTATTTTATTTTTATTTTATATTGAAATGTTCAGAATATGTAATGAATTCTAAAAAGTAATTCAAATATAAATAATATAAATTTTAAATCTGCAGTTAAAACAGACTTTTCTTTAAAATGGCATATAAATGGACAATCAGTATATGATAAACTGTTAGACTTTAATTATTATCAGGGAACTAGAACTCAAAACTATAGAGACCCTGGGCTATTATGGTACGTGCCTTTTAACTCTGCTATTCAGGTGTCTGAAATCTGAAGATACCATTTCAAAGTCAGGAGCCTTACTAGGGACAAAGTGTATGAATATCTTACTTCCAGTTAATCACCAAAAATGCCAGATGTATAGCAGTAGCTTACCTACTACAGTACTAGTCTTGAGAAAAAAGAAAAAAAAAAGCTCAAAGACAAGTCTTGGGACTTGAATTATGAGCACTGTTACAGAATGAAAACAAATAAAAACCCAAAATAACAAACATTCAAACAAATAAACATTTGAGAATACCTCCTCCCAGTAAATAATTATTAGTGAAAAGCAAATGTAATAGGTAGAGAAAAATGAATTCTTGAGAATTATTTATTAAAGGTAATGTTGACTTAAAAATGCATTGAAAACAGTATAGTTATCCCTAATGGGTCTGCCTATCTATCTATCTATCTATCTATCTATCTATCTATCTATCTACCTACCTATATATAATCAATAGAGAAAGAGAGAGGAAGAGGTTCAGGGAGAGGGATAGAATGGGTTACAGATAGTTTCTCTATAATGAAACTATTCAATTTCTGGTTATATATTTAAATACAGTGAAATAAGATATTTGAACATATATTTGCACTCCTAGGATTGCTCATATTAGTCCTATTCACGAAAGCTAAAATAAAATATTTTTATTCTATATAGATACTATGTATTTGAAGAGGTAGATATACTGAATGTACTTTAAACATTACACTATATACAGTTTTACTGAAAGATCATATATTAAGGCATGAGAATGTAATCATTAAAACTAAACTTAATTAAAATGTACTATATTGTGTACCCAAGGACTAGACTAAAAAGCAAAAAAGGTGATTTTGATTAGACGTTTTTTTGTGTTTGACAACAATTGAATTTTGTAAAACACAAATGTTACCTTGAAAAATCAAGTATTTATATATAATGTTTTGTGCTAAAATACTATTGTGAAAGTAAAGAGATACATATTATTTCTTGCCTTGGCAACTGTACCTTCCTGACCTAAATTATGGAATAAATTTGCTTTTATGTTCCATTATCTACATTTCATGCATTTCTATACTTGAATGTAATTATTTGATTAAAGGTAAAATAATGAAAGTCAACCTCTATTTTGTGTTTCAGAAAAGAAGCTCTGTTAATCATACCAAGCCCTTGTAACATTTTCTGAGGGTATAAACATTGTGTCAATATTTTAATTTTAAGCAATGTGTTACATTACATCTTTAATGCAATAAAATGTCAACAGCTTGAGTACATATTTTATTCCAATGCATCAAAAACACATGGACCAGAATGTGTACTTGTGCCATTACTTTATATATAATTATTGCTTTCCTTTAGAGGTATACAGTAGTAAGAAAGAGAGTGAAACCATTTAGAAGTTTTCTAGTATTCAACATGGTACAGACTACCATGGAAAGAAATGATAAACTATTTAAAATATAATTCATTCAATATGTACACATTCGCTGTCTTTATGTAATAAAATATTATTGCCACACTAAATAAATTCTTAAATTTGCCATTGCCATCACAAATCCTATGGAATAAAACACGTTCTCACAGGTGGTAAAAGAAGACAGAACATTTACAAGAACTATAAACCTTGTCTGGGCGTGTGGCTTAGTTTTAGAGTGCTTGTCAAGCATGCATGAAGCCTTGGGTTCAGTTCCTCAGTACCACATAAACAGAAAAAGCTGGAAGTGTAGCACTGTGGCTCACTTGGTAGAGTGTTAGCTTTGAGTAAAAGAAACTCAGGGATAGTGATCAGGCCCTGAGTTCAAGTCCCAGGACTGACTAAATAACTAAATAATATTAAAAAAATAAAGATACACCATAGCAAAGATTACCCATAACTCCTATAAATCATGTCTATCTATTCTCACTGGAGGAGGAACAACCACTCTACCAAACATCATCGTGATACAAAGGGCCTCAAAGTTGTCTATGTTCTAATTGTAGAGATCTATGCATATGGAGACTTGCGTGTCAAATAGGATGTCTCAGATGAAAGTTAAAATTACCAAGATGAAGACATTGTCCAGATGAGATGTGGGAACACAAAGATCGTTTTAAGAGGGAAATCCACAGGTGATTTGATTTATTTTTAAAGATACAATGTCATGCTCGAGGCAGTGAGAGTTGAAGAGTCTGCATTTCCGCTGTCTTTGAAAATGTGGGAAAGGACCAGAAGCCGCAGCTTCTGAGCACTGGAAAGTGTGGGAAATGGAACTCTCCCCATAACTTGAAGAAAGATCTAGTTCTTTGGGTATTCTTATTTTGAACTTGCACATTGATTGTGTTCTAATTTTCAGGCCATATGCTACTAAGGGTGTGTGATTTGAAGGTATCAACTCTTGGGCAATCTGCTTTAGCTACAACTGAAAACTATAACGAAACTTTCTAAAGGCCTCAGATTTTTCATGCTGAGTGACATCAAAGCAAATCTGGCATTTGCAATCCATCGCGGGAGTTTCAATATCCAATATCTCCCTCAAATCTGAAACAGTCATTGAAATGCACAAAAATTCTTTAAGAAGCTGGTATTTCAGTGCCAATTGTCTGATCACTATAGAACAAGTGTGAGCTTTTTGTCTGAAATGGCTACTGACACTGGGCCTGAGTATAAAACTAGATCTGTATCAATCGTAGGATTTTCTTAAATAATTTCTGTATGTTTCATTTCTTCCTTTAATTAACACATTTTCAGCAATAAGACATTTTTCCACTCTGTTTTCTCTGGAAAAATATTGTAAATTAGCCAACCATAGCCAAAGAACCCCTATTTAAACTCTGTTTGGTCCTTGCAAGAACATGAAAGCAGAAATATATACTTTAGGCTTGACGAATAATAGCAATCAAGACATTAAATTCTTGGATACTGAGTTTATTATTATCCTATGGACTATTGTCCATAGTTTCCTCTTTATTCTTCTTTTGATACACTCACCATAGGGCAATTGCTTTGATTGTTATGAGTCTGAAAATTAATGCAAACCTGTCTTTCCCCATTTCGTTTGGTGGGGGGTCTTGTGTGGATATACTTTACTTATTCTTCCTTCATTGATTTAAGTTTTGTGTTTATTTAAATAACTATCTTCTAAACCTCAAAATTCTTGAGAATTACATAGAAAACTCATAGGGATGAATACAATATGTAAACATATTTCATTTTGATTTCTGTATTATTTGAGTTTATATGTATAAGTTAGAGTCATGGCCTCTCAAACATGTGATCATACAACATCAGGGGCATTTAAGATAAATACATTTTGGGGGCTGGGAAGGTGGCTCAGTGGGAGAGTGCTTGGCTTGCATGCATGAGGCCCTGGGTTCAATTCCTCAGCACCACATAAGCAGAAAAAGCCAGAAGTGGTGCTGTAGCTCAAGTGGTAGAGCACTAGTCTTGAGCTGAAGAGCTGAGGGACAGTGCCCAGGCACAGAGTTCAGGACCCAGGACCGAAAAAAAAGATAAATATATTTTCATAATCTGTTTCTGACTTATGGATCGCTACTATTTAATAAAATTACAGTGTTTTTTTATTCCAGAATCCTAATTATCACAGAAGAATTGGGTTTGTGAATGGTACTGAAGAACTAAGGTCTAATCTGTTTAGGCTTGGAAATCTTTTTCCTAAATCATATCCACAATAACACTATAGTCACGACATTGTGATATGTAAGACATGAGTTCATTGTATTATAGCTATTGTTCAGCTAGTTAAATGATAGCAGCGTCTTCTTTAAATAATAATTGAAAATGTCTTTCTAATAAATCAAGCTAAACCATATCAACATTCTGGGAGAATTTATATTTATATGTATTTCATCAAAGTAGCATCCCTAATGAGATGAGTGATGGATTGATCAAGCAAATGTATTGTTAATCATTTATCCAGGCATCTCATTCCATTTATTTCAATTATGATAGTTCATAGATTTTATGAACCCTTCATGTGATATATTAACTCATGCATTTTTAACAAGACAAATTGTGCTGAAAAATATAATTGCATGATATAAATTTATTTAAGCTAAAGGCAGAAAATCAAAAATAAGCATTCATTGTTCTAAGAAAAAATGGGAATGTCTTATTTTGGTTTTCAGTCTTAAGACGGTGCTAGCTTTTAAGAAAACAAAACACAAATTAAAATTTTCCCAGTGTAATCACACTAATATTCATTGAATTAATTCATCTCCTATGGTGACATGAAACTTGACAACTTAGAAACAAAGTTTTAACACAAATAAGTTATTACAATTGTCAAGATTTAAATAAGGTGGTAAAATACAAAAATGGAAAAAAAAGATTACATTTGCTCATATGATTGTCTTCTTTTGGGTTGCAGATATTTATTTACTCTTCTCTTTATAAAATATAAGTAAATATGAGTGCCAATGGCTTGCCCCTGTAATTCCACCCACTCATGAAGTTAAGATCTGGCTGATTACACTTGTTCGAAGAAAGCCAAGACAGACTGATCTTCTCTGCAATTAACACTCAAAGAACCGGAATGGAGGCATTAGAAGAGTATGCAGCGCTTTACCTGCTTTTGTTCTGACTAATAAGATTTTTGATGTCTACTTTTTTGCTTTCTGTATTATGTCTTTGCTTTCTGTTGATATTTCTTCTTTAGAAGACACATTAGAAATGTGTCTTACTATAAAAGGATTTATTTTTTGACTTGCATTCTCTTGTTTATGTTTGTTTGTTCTTGGGCCTTAAACTCAGGGTCTCGTCATTTGTTTTGTTTCTTTGCATGAAGGTTCTGCTTGTGAAGACAAGCCTCCAGCTCAGTGATGGAGACTCATGGCTGTTCAGCCAAGGCTGACTATGTACACCAGTCCTCCAGATTTAAGTCTCCTGATGAGCTAGGATTACAGGCATAACACACCAGCTTCTGCTTTGCATTGATTTTGACTCTTTATTAAATCTCATCATAATCCAGAGCATATAGTCAATTTTTATCTAAAAATTAAAAAAAAAAATACCAACAACCACTTATTAGCAGCCAGGCACTGGTGGCTCAGTCCTGTATTCTTAGTTATTATTTGGGAGGCTGAGATATGAAGATAGAAGTTCAAAGTCGTCTGAGATAGGTGTGTGTGTGCACATGTGCACACGCACGCATGCACACACACACACACACACACACACACACACACACAGTCTATAGAGGAATGCAGTCAGATAGTGCCCTGTATCACTATCTCACTATGTCCTTTTAGAGCAGACATGTCCCCACATTTGTTAGGCCAGGCTATTTACATCTCCACTACGTTAGAATATTTTAATATAGTTAATTGTAAAGGAAAATGTTGTTAAGAACAGAAAGCTCTTGGATATTTTCATTGTTCCACGATATTACATTTCCTATTCAGCAGGAATAAGAATGTTTTTTCTTAGGATTGCCAAAATATGTGGGTATTCTAACCTCACAGACTTGTCCTTACTGGGCCTCCCATAGTTTAGCAAATGCAACTCCGTTGTTGTGTTGCTGCTGCTGCTGCTGTTTGTTTGCTTAGTATTTTTTTTTCTGCTGTAACACTGGCTTCCCAGACAAGTGTCTATTTGCTGTTTGTGCTCTCATAAAAATTGATTCTCTGTCTCAGCCTGCAACTTTAAGTCTTTGAGAGAAACTCTTTTAAAGATGTTCATTTTTACTATGGCTATATTGTTACTTTGTAGGACAAAGAAATGAAGTCCAAGTTATTTGTCCTTAAAAGCCTGGATCCAGAAAGTGGGAATTGCACCTGTCCATCTTTTACCAGCTCAGAAACTGTGAACTTTAGCCAAAATTCTAGAAGAATTTATAATTAATTCTTAGATACGTTTATATTTATATTATTCCAATGCTATTCACTTATGAAGTATATCATTAGTATTACCTTTAAATGTATCTTTCAGTGGCTCCAAATTGAAAACAAAAACTATAAGAGATATGCACATTTTTTCTCTTTGTATGACTATTACTTCTCTTGAATTATTTTGGACTTAATGAACCTAACTCAATATTTCAAGATAACAACTCTCTGTTCTCTCTTCTCTATGTGATTAATTAGAACATAGTAAAACAGAGTTACTGTTAATTAAATATGATATAATATTTCTATATTTTAATAGTATTCTTCCTGTTTCATCTATACAGGGAAGGTTGATTCTGAGAGACATGGAAAAGACATCATTTTACTCTTTCTTAGAAGTTGATCTTCTTGCTGGAATATCACTACATCAGTCACTGAGCAACAGATGTAGCCTTGGCTCACTTTTCTACTTCATGGGAAATCCTTAAAAATATCAACCTCTCTTGTATATAGGTTTAAACTTACCATGGGTTGATTCTACAGGTGATATAAGATGACACATTTAGATTTATCAGGCACAGATACTATCTCTCAAGTATGACAGAAAAGAAAAGCACATTCCTTTTAAATGTTCTATTTAATGTTTTGCATGTGTTTTCAGTGGCAACTCTTTCATGATTATGTTAGCTTCTTTTTAAGTGTTGTTCATTTTACATTATATAGACATCATCCAGTTGGCTTCTAATAATCTCATCAAAACCTTGACTTATGAACAAATACAGTGGAGTTGAGAATGTGTATCAGTGGTAGAGTGCTTGCCTAGCATGCATGAAACCCTGGGTTTGATTCCTTAGTACCACATAAACAGAAAAGGCCAGAAGTAGTGCTGGCTCAAGTGGCAGAGTGGTAGCCTTGAGCAAAAGAAGCTTAGGGATAGCACCCAGGCCCTGATTTCAAGTCCCAGGATTGACTAAAGAAGAAAGAAAGTTGAAAGAGAACCAGATCAAGAACAAATATATTATTTAATTTTTATTCAAGAATGCATTCTAAGCAAAACAATACACTCCCATAATATGCATACCATGATATCCAGAAATGCATCTTGTCTTACGGAAAAAAATGCAGTTTGCCTATGTGAATAAAGTAAGGGTTATTATAAATGCAGGTCATCCAGAATTACTGGCTGAACTCGGGATAATCACAAGGATACTGATAAGGGGTAAGAAGTGGGAAAAGTGTGAATCAGAAAGAGTTGTGGCAGATCAGAGAGTCACAGAGGTATTTGAGGTGGTTAGGCTGTTGGATTTGAAGATGAAAGGGGCCATGAGCCAGGGAATGCAATAGCATTTAGAAACTTGAAAAGATAAATAAATCTCCAGGGACTGGCCTTACTGATGCCCTTACATTAGCCACTGAGTCAGTTTTGTCAAAAATTCATATAATATACTTTTGTTGCTTTAAGCTGGTATTTGGTAACTATGCAACAAGAAACTTCTGTAACATTCTATACACTGCTGCAATATTTTGTACTCATTCTTCTTACACATAAATGTTTGATCCATATAATAATGTCATAAATAAATATTAACTAGTAATGAAACCCCATCAAAAGAGGAAACTGACTTCGAATTAAATAACAAAAATTCACCACTTAATGCTACATATTTATGCTACCCCATGATACAATCATCCTATATCTCTATGAAATTATTTTCTTTTCAGCTTGGAACACCCTTCAAGAGACAATTGACTAAGAGCTTTGAGCTAGTTTAGGATTTGTCATCCACCAACAGCCATCATTTATTTTAAATAAGAGAAGCATCCTCTGATCTGAATTGTGCTTCTTGTCTAGAGATGGCATTTTCCACAGGGTGGAGAGATTGCTCAGGTTGTATCAAAAGAGAAGCAATTCAGCTGTGACAAGTCAAGATCCATAATAGAGTTAAGACTCACACTACCTGCCTGAAATCCAGTAAGAAAGGTTGGGTTTATCCTTCATGGATGAGAACAAAGCAAGCAACTGACCCATGAAATGAGAAACATAGCTGAATAACTTCTGGATGTGAGTGGATAAAAGTTGTTGGCTGGATACAGTACAACTTTTGAAGCACAAAATAATATGGCGCACTGGGGGATCTGGGTTTCTGAAATTCAGAAACTGGGGTGCTTCTTTATATTAGATACAAATAATAACAATGAACTTGAAATTGTCATGAAGCTTTTGATAAATATCAATTTAGCTTTCACATATCTTTTGCTTCTTCACATACTCATACATATATCCATCTATCAATTTCCCTATCTATTTATTGTCCTCTGCCTATATGAATCCAGGGTGGATTCATCATTATAACTGTAAAGATAGCTATGTAGAATGATTTCATTATGAAAATTTGTCTACATATATCCACTGCAATGAATAGGAAGAATGGTGGACATCTGAATCATTCAGAGTACGCAGGAAGACAGCTATTGGGGTGATCAGAAATATCTTGATTCCTCAGAGAAACTGTCACAAACAGACCTCATCTTATCCAGTTGAAATAACAGGGACAGGTTTGCAAATCCTTAACCAGGTCACTACACTGGTAATCTGTGCATAATTTTTCGACCCTTCAAATTGAATTCATAATACATTACGCAGTTTGACAGAGATATATCACACTTAGTGTTACTATTGCTAACAGAATATTACTTAGGCTTCTGAACCTTCTGTCACTACCATCTGTGCATTGGCTTCTAACATTTAATTTTAGTAAATACAATAAACGTTCTGAATCTGTTCATTCAGAAAAGTCTTTAACTTTACCATCTGATTATCTTTGAATACTGATCATTTCCCCCATTCCATCAATCCCCAGGTGACGTCAGCTCACTTGTTTTGTTTTTGGCAGGATTCTTGGTAGGTCAGATCAACTGGAATTTTTATTATATTTACCCTGTATTTTAGTAATTTTCTGTCTCACGTACACACACACACACACACACACACACACATCTTAACCACAAAGATCCTATTTCCCCATGCCATGTTTAAAGACATCCCCTTCTACTACTAATTAATGCTAATAAAAATATGAAAAAAACATAAAAGTTATGCCTAATTTCTGTCTTTGACTGATAAGCCTATTCATACTATGTATGGATGGCTCATGACTATAATCATACAGGCTGATAGATGAAGAAGGATCTAAGGTCATGGGCAGCCAAGAAAGAAAAGTTTGTGAAACTTATCTCCAAACAAAATAGAGCTGTGGGAGCGACTCAAGTGGTAGAGCACCAGGAAAGTAAGCAAACCTAGCAGGCTTGAGGCCCTACATTCGAACTTCAACGCCACTCCAAACAAACTCAAAATGGTACAAAATGATGCAATTTCAAATGTATGGAACAACTGCCAATATCATCCTATATAAGGGTGATGTATCATATTTAAACAACGATCATTGAACAATTTTGAATACTATCATTAATCCTTTAGACCAAATTAAAAATATGCTGTATCATATAGTTACACCAATATAGTTACAAAATATAGTTACACCAATAGAAATATATAAAGAAAATCTACAGCACTTCTATGCTGTCTGTTGGGTTTATAATCACCCTATACAGATTTATGCTAGAGTATCTGGCAGGAAGATCCTATTATATATTATCATTAACATGTATTTGGGAATGTCTGTGTTATTGTGTACATGTTTTCAGAAAAGAATTCGTGTTGTGCTATTAGTTCTAAGACTGTTCAGTTGCTATTGGCTCCCAAACATCTCTCTCTCCTCTTTATTCTGGTTCTAATTTACTTGCTCTTGCCATGCTGTGATGCAGGCAATAGGTAGCTCTAGTCGAGGATTAGGTATTATGCTATTTAGATTTCTAGCTGCCAAAAATTAGAACTGAACTCTTTTTCCTCTTAAGGAATACTTTTTCTTTTAATAATTCAAAGCTGATTAAGACAAGCAACAAGGAAGCCACCAATAAGCATCATAGGGTGGACCAAACAAGATAGAAAAAATGGTCAAATAAGTAACCCTCAAATTTAAATCAATGGTATTTTTGATAAATTTGTTTATTTTGGAACACGTGATCTATTGCATTCCCTTTCTGTACTTCTCTGGTAAAACATTATTACATGCACATACTTTTACTGAATATCGCTGGAGTTTTGTTGGGAACCAAGTTAAGAAAAACAAGTTAAGATCCTAACATCACTTCTTTTATTTTGCATCTGTTCCTTTGCCTTAAAACTTGGGCCAGGTGTCTGACTAATTCTGCTTATACTCCTATTAGTTACTCATAGAGTATAAGTATAAAACTGGTTGCATAATTTGTCTCTCAAGTCTAAACAAATAAAAGTAATAGCAACAGGAATCCTTCTTTCAGCTTTCACAATGCTTTGGTCCAGATGTGAAGAAAAGAATTACAAAGTCTCCAGTCACTGGAATCTACAGTGACCTTGGGTTTCCAGAAGAGCCTCTCAAAGTCAGAGCTCTCCATAATGAGACCATTTTCCAATCAGATTTATTCACCTCATGGATACCAGAATGCCTGTTGAAGCCATGAGGACTTCATGAAGTCCTCACAGAACCAGAAATGAGGTATTGAGGCACTTGATGAATTACAGAATATTTGCTAAACATCCTAGGAGTAAAATATACTGAATATGAGTTATCAATAATTTAAATACTCCACTTGCAAAGAAAATAAATGCATATTTTTAAAAATCCTACTAATCACCCTCCAAAAATAACAACATCTCTCATGATCACAACAGGTGATCATGAGAGAATTAAACAGGACGAATAGCAAGCAAATCACAAAATAGTAAGCCAAAACAAAATTATGTAATTGATTGTAGTAATATAAATCTGATAGTATTAGCTTTATTCTGAATTTTTTGGATAAGATATTCATTTTCAATATGCAATTCTATAGAAGCATCATCATATATATAATATTGTCCTAATATCAGTATGGAAAATGACTGTCATCATTTATTAGATACTATTTGCTGAATCTGTGACTTTATTCTGCTTGGAATTTGTCTTGATACACACATAAGATACAAAGTTCTAACTCATAGTATTTATATATGTACTCAGATAATAGGTTACTTATAATTTTTCTAGCTTCAGGGTTTTTAGTTTATAAATTCACAAAGTGGTAGATTTATACTTGTTAAACATTGTCATAAGCGAATATTATTACTGACTGATGTCCCAGTATAGATTTTCAAAGACAAGAGTTATTTTTAGATGCCTCATTAAAAAGTTTATATTTTGGAGACTAAGAGTAACTTTTCATATTCCTTTTGTCCATTTTAAATCCTTTATAAAGCAGTTTTTCAATTCTTTTATAATTTTTTACCAGTCTACTTTATACTTGATTCTTATATTTTTGTACTAAATGTTTGCATTGCAATTATTTTCTGTGCTCAAGGCTGGTACTCTTCCACTTGAGCCATAGTGCCACTTCTTGCTTTTTCTGAGTAGGTGATTGGAGATAAGAGCCCCATAGACTTTCCTGCCCAGGTTGTCTTCAAACCGTGATCCTTAGATCTTAGTTATTTCTTCAGAGAAAATAATTCTTATAATAAATACAGTTCAATATTCATTTTTCTTTAGATTTAACATGTATATGAAAGTGATTCTCCTGGGTTTCAGTAGCTATCTTTTATAGGTTAAAATACCTCATTTAAATTATAGAGTTATGCTTTCAAATAATCTGTTTATAAATTGAATATGAATCACAACAACATTATTTTGGTTCTTAAGTCTGTGCTCTTTGCTACTGTGACATTAGAGTCAGTCATTTTCATGAAAATAAATAGATATGGTAAAATAAGTGTGAATATGAGCATATTTATTCTTTAGAAAACTTTTCCTAAATTCATCTAGCTTTCATGTGTATGCCTCACCCCATAGACATTAAAACCAACTGGCCCTGAACAATTATTCTTGCAAAAATTATGTGAAAAATTACTCCAGTAAATAGAACCTGCTGTTCTTTGCCTGCCTGTTTATGATCACTGTCCTGCTGGTGTGATTTTATATCTTCCTATTTATACTCTCACAGTGAACCATTATTGCACTGATAAATAGTAAGAGACACAGACCAGCACTTCTTAATTAAATCTTCAGTGTTTAATATTTCAAGTGTGTGTGAGATTCTTGTATTTAAAGCCATTTACATTTTCCAGCAGCAACTGTTATTAAACACTCTGTGATATTTTTAAATTATTCAAATGAGAAGTGTTGAATGTATACTGTCTGTACTGATTTTGGTAAAATAGATATCATTCTAATTTTTGTGTTATCAGTTCATGAAAAGTCCATTTTAGTTTGAAAGCAATGAAAACAAAAAAGGTGCCAATCAACCTGTGCCTCCTTTTGTGTGCTGGAAGACTAGAATTAGGTTTTATATCAAGTACCATGTGCAGAAAGATGATGGCAATTGAGAATGCTGGGTAAAGTACTTAGGCTATGTAATTTAAAATATACAAAGACCAAACACATATACAAAGAAAAGGCCCGGAGCCAGTGGCTCATGCCTGTGATAATGCTACTCAGTATGCTGAGATCTGAGAATCGTGGGTTGAAGCAAACTGGGGCAGAAAAGTCCCAGTGGAAATCTTACCTCCAATTAAGCACTCAAAAAGTAGAAGTGGTGTTATGGTTCAAGCGGTAGAATGCTAGCATTGAGTATAAAAAGGCTCAAGGACAGCACCCACCTTGAGTTCAAGAGCAAGGACCAACAACAAAAAAAAAAAAAAAGAAAGAAAAAAATTCTCATGTTGATGGGAATGGAAATTAGTGGGGCCATTTTGGAAGGTAATTTGATGATTTCCCAAAAATACTAAACACTAAATACTAAACCTTACAATCAAGTGATCTTGGCTTGGTAATCTGTCCAGAACATTACACGTCAGGATGGGTAAAGACCCTTTCACATTCATGAATACTGCTGTTGGCCATTCACAATAGCTGGGTTATGGAAATAATTCAGATATTTACAATGAGTGGATCAAGAAAATATGGCACTCATAGAACAGAAAGACTAATATCTTGTTAAATTAAGTAAACCTGGCTCAGAAAGGCAAACAGTTCATGTTTTCTGTAACATGTCCAAACTTTGTGTAAAATATGAACATATATGACAACATGTATACCTAAGCCCAACTATACCCAAACATACTGACTAGAGGATGATATACTTAGGGAACTAATCCAAAGATGTAACTATACAAATGATGACCTATTTAGAAAAGCAGCAATATGTTTTATTGGAGGATAAGGGCAATAGAGGGAGAACATGAAAGGAAGGAGAAGGAACAAATACAATCATTATGTTTATTGTATATTGTATAAAATTGAATCATGTAACTTCAGAACACAGATGGGACAGGAAAAATGGGGTAGAACATGGAAGGGATGACATAGAGCAAGATTCACTGTACAGTTAACATAATATATAAGAATATAACCACTTCTCTGAAGAGGAAACAAGAAAGGTCAATAGACACATGAACAAATGCTCAACTTCTCTAGACATAAAAGAAATGCAATTCAAAACAACATTGAGATTCTACCTCACCCCTGCTAGAATGGCTATAATCAAGAAATCTAATAAGAACAGATGCTGGAGGGGATGTGGCCAAAAGGGAACCCTTCTGCATTGTAGGTGGGAGTGGAAACTTGTTCAACCATTTTGGAAAGCAGTATGGAGGTTAGGAACCTCCACATAGAACTCCCCTATGACCCAGCAATTCCACTTCTGGGCATTTACTCTAATGATCACCAACAAGGCTATACTAAAGCTACCATCACAGCATTATTCATTATAGCTAAGATATGGAACCAATACAGATGCTCCTCAGTAGATGAATGGATCAAGAAAATGTGATATATATACATATATATGCATATATCTGCATATCTGCATATATATATATATATATATATATATATATATACACACATATATAATGGAATTCTATGCCTCCATCAATAAAAATGACATTACCACATTTGTTAGGAAATGGAAAGACTTGGAAAAAAATCACATTAAGTGAAGTAAGACAAGCTCAAAGAAATATAGGTCCCATGGTTTCCCTAATTTGTAATAACTAGTATATGTGTAGGATAAGCAGAAAAGGTCAAAAGATATGCACATATGACCATATAAAATGATGTTAAGTGAAATGAACCCCAAAACAGGGACACAAGTGTTTTTTCCCCTTTCTTGCTATTGTTTTTAATGTATTTATAATATTATGTACTATTGTTGTTACTTTTACATGTTCTTCTCCCATGGTAAAACCCCTGTTTTCACTGTATTTGATTTTGATGCCCTGCATCTTGTATAAACATTTTTTAATTTGGGGAGGGGAAGGGAAATAACAAAATTCTGAAATAAGGATACAGGTTGAAATCAAAACAGACACTCTGAAAACATTACAGGAGAAACCCTAGAACTGCTTGGCACAGGCTGAAATTTTCTTAATGGAGACTCAGTAACACAACAAATCAAAGAAAGGTTTAACAAATGGGATTGCATGAAATTGCAGAGCTTCTGCATGGCAAAGGACATAGCTAGCAAGATGAATAGAAAGCCCACAGATTGGGAGAAGATCTTCACTAGCCATACATGGACTTGGGTCTCAGATCTAAAATATTCCTTCGACTCAAAAAAATTAAATCCCCCAACAACAAATCCTCAAAGAAACAACTGCCCAATAAATAAGTGGGCTAAAGACTTAAAGAGAAACTTCTCTGAAGGGGAAAAAAGGATGGCCAATAAACTCATGAAGAAATGCTCAACTTCTCTAGCCATAAAAGAAATGCAAATCAAAACAACATTGAGATACCACCTCACCCCAGTTAGAATGACTATAATCAAGAACTCTAATAACAACAGATGCTGGAGTAGAAGTGGATAGAAGGAAACCCTATTGCATTGCTGGTGGAAGTGTAAACTTGTTCAACCACTTTGGAAAGTAGTACAGAGATTCCTCAAAAGATGCCACATAGAGCTCCCCTATGACCCAGCAATCCCACTTTTGAACATTTACCCAAATGATCACAAACAAGACCATACTAAAGCTACCAGCACAACTATGTTTATTACAGCATTATTTACCATGGCTAACAAATGGAACCAACCCAGATGCCCTTCAGTGGATGAATGGATCAAGAAAATGTGGTATATATTCACAATGGAATTCTAGGCTTCCATCAGAAAGAATGACATTGCCCCATTTGTTAGGAAATGGAAAGACATGGAAAAATTATATTAAGCCAGGCCCAAAGAAACATAGGTTCCATTGTTTCCCTTATTTGCAATAACTAGTATATGTCTGAGCCAAGCAGAAACGGTCACATAAATTGATGTTAAGTGAAATGAACCCCAAGATAAGGATTCAAGTGTTTTTTCTTTCTTGTGATTGTTTGTAATGTATTCATAAGATTATTTCTTTCTTCCTTTGTATGTCCCTCACCCACGGTATAACCCTTGTTTTCACTGTATTTGAAGTAAGGGAAAAAACAAATTGTTTAGATTGGGATACAGGTGGACCCATTGCAACAATGAGATGTACAAGACGTTGTGTCGAAAAACGAACTTTACAACTTTGGGGGAAGGGGAAGCAGGGGGGATCGCGGGGGTGGAGGGTGTGAAGGAGAAAGAAAGGAATGGGAAGCAGATGGGAAGGAGATGGGAAGGGGAAACAAAGGAGGAGGCAACAATGCTTGATAAGAAATGTACTTATTACCTTGCCCATGTACCTCTAACCTCTCTGTACGGTATTTTCACAATAAAACAAACAAAAAAAGGATACCAGTTGACCCATTGCAACAATGAGATGTACAAGATACTATGTTGAAAACGAAGTTTATAACTTCGGAGAGGTGAGGGGGGCGGGATGGTAGGGGAAAACAAAGGAGGGAGTAACAATGCTTGATAGGAAATGTAGTCATTACTTTACTCATTAACTGTAACCTCTTTGTATAGTATTCTTACAATAAAAACCTATTAAAATTAATATTAAAATTCATTCTTTCGGAAGGAAGCATAAAATTTCATCTTATATACATATATCTTATTTTCTTGATCCATTCACCTAATAAGGGATATCTGGATTGGTTTTGGTTCCATATCTTAGCTATGGTGACTAATACTGCAACAAACATAGTTGTGCTGGTAGCTGTAGTATGCCCATCTGTGTGGTCTTTTGGGCAAATGCCCAGAAATGGGATTTCTGGGTCATAGGGGAGTTCTATGTGTTGTCTTCTGAGGAACTTCCATACTGCTTTCCAGAGTGGTTGAACAAGTTTACACTCCCACTAACAGTGTGGTAGTTTGCCCTTTTGGACACATCCTCACCAGCATCAGTTGTTATTAAATTTCTTGACTATAGCCATTCTAAATGGGGTGAGTTGGAATCTCAATGTTGTTTTGATTTGTATTTCTTTTATGCCCAGAGATGTTGAGCATTTCTTCATTTTCCTTCTGGCTATTCTTATTTCCTTTTCAGAGAAATCTCTAAGTCTTTAGAGCCCACTTATTAATATTTCTTTGATAATTTGTTTATGGGGGATTTAATTTTTTGAGTTCTAAATATATTTTAGATATGAGGTCTTTGTCTGTTTTATAGCTAATAAAGATCTTCTCCCAGTCGGAAGCCTTTCTATTGATCTTGCTAGCTGTGTCCTTTGCCATGTAGAAGCTCTGCAGTTTCATGTAATCCCATTTGTACAAACTTTCTCTGAAAGTGTTTCTAGGTCTTTATTGAGAAAATGTAGGCTTGTGTCAAGGAGATGTAGGGTTTCTCCTATTCCTTCCTAAAAGGTTTTCAGGGTTTCTGCTTTTACCTCGAAGTCTTTGATCCATTCGGAGTTGATTCTAGTGCAAGGTAATATATAAGGATATAGCTTCAGTTTGCTACAGGTGTTTAACCAATTTTGCCAGCACTATTTACCGAAGAGGCTGTCTTTCTTCTATTCTATTTTTTTGGCTCCCTTATGGAAGATTAGGTGGCCATGGGTATGTAGGTTCATTTTTGGGTCTTCAGTTCTATTCCATTGGTTCTCAGGTCTGTTCTTGTGCCTGTGCCAAGCTGTTTTGATTATTATGGCTTTGTAATATTTTGTGGCATTTGGTATTGATATTCCTTCAGCATTGTTCTTTCTGCTAAGGATTTTTTTTGCTATTTGGGGTCATCTATTGTTCCATATGAATTTTTGGATTGCTGCTTCTATTTCATTAAAGAATGAGGTTGGGCCATTAATGGGTATTGCAATGAATTTGTGGATAGCCTTTGGCAGTATTATCATTTTCACAATGTTAATTTTTCCAATCCAGGAGCATGGGAGGTCTTTCTGCTTCCTTAGTTCTGGTTTAATTTCCTTTTTCAAGTTTTTTGTACTTTTTATCATAGAAATCCTTCACACTGTTGGTTAAGTCTTATTTTGCGGGGGGGGGGGGATGGCTATGGCAAAAAGAGTTGTTTTCCTGATTTCAGCTGCGCTCTTCTCATTATTGGCATATAGAAAATCCATTGATCTTTGAAGGTTAATTTTATATTGTGCTACTTTGCAAAGTTTGTTGCTTGTTCTTTACATCAATGCAAATAAATCAACTGATACACTCCTGCATATGTGGGGAGCATATCAGTGTTCTCCAATGCACAAATATAAACTTCCATACATGTTTAAATGATTTGATTCAAGTATAGCATATAATGTAATATGCTGAGAACCTATGAGTCCAGGAGCTAAATTTTATGTACTGGCTAACAGGGTTAAGAGATGTTTTGATGGGATCTTTGGAACATTCATATCTTCTTTTTTCTACATGGTTTTTTTTCTAGGAGTATTTTATATAATCATCAAGAAAGTAATTATCAAAAATTAAAGTATTTTATTTAAATATTTTTGTATACCCTCAATATTGTCAGTGTGTGGACACAATTAGTTTTAATGGGCATAGCTCTGAAGGAAACTATACTTCTTTGGAATTTTTTTGTAAATGTATGAACATAAAAAGTGCATAAATCTTTAAAACACTTTTTTTAAAAATAACCTGGGACTTGAACTCAGGGTCTGGGCATTGCCCTGAGCTTTTTCCCTCAAATCTTGCTCATTTGTGCCACAGCTTCACTTCCAGCTTTGTGGTAATTTATTGGATCCTCAGATCTCACCTCCTGAGAGACTAGGATTATAAGTGTGAACCACTGGTGTCCAGCTACAGTAACCTCATATACATATTAATTGAAAGAGTTTTACATAAGTTAGAAAGTTGTATTATATTTAATCAAGAAATAGGAACTGATTTTATTGCTACTTTATAGGTAAAATAAAATAGAACAATTTATTCAAGCATTATCATTTAAGTCACTATGGAGCCATAAATCTTATTCTCCTACTGTCTTTTCAGCACAAATTTAACCTTCCATATCATGCTGTTCATGTAACATTCACTACTGGAAATATTATGTGATTTATTTAGGCATAGGGATCAAATTTAGGGCTTGTGTATGCTTAAGAAAGTTAACTACTACCCTGTCTTAGAAAATATTCTCACATTTATTCTATTATGAATCTCATTTACATGAGATATATCTAGGTTGTAATAAACTATTATTTCCAAACACTTCCTGGAAATATATTATCTATGGTTGCACTGGATGAGGAGATTGCTCTGGGTTATTTTTAATGCATTGTATACTTCCTGTATCTTCTCCTCCAGTAAGTATATATTATTTATGAGGACAAAAAGTACAGACAAAAATGTTTTTATCCATGGCTTTAAGAGTTAGGGATAGCTGCACAGAGAAAGGCAGTAAACTTTGGAGCTTGTGACATTTTTCAGTAACTACTAGTAGTAGTTGTTGTTAGTACAAACAAGTACCTCAGGTAAATATGCTTTGGTGGCTGAGGATTCTGCTCAGTGGAAGAGCAATTGCTGAGCATCTATAAGTGTCTATATTCTATACCTAGCATTTAAATAAATAAATAACTATATGAGTGATTATTAATGCTACTGAAAACAATAACTTTGCTTCAGTGCATATTTCTGGCCAGTTGTATAGTAAGTATTGATAGTCAAGGTAAGGAGTCAAATGTATTTGGTAGATAGAAATTTACAGGTATCCTGCTAGGAAATGACTATCATCAATCAGATAGTTCCAAAGTTGCTTTTCAGAGTATGATAATAGCTTGAGTCTTCATGAAGTCAGAAAGGCAGTGTAATTCATGTTTTGAACAATTTTATTGCTATTTTGCATGCAGAAAAATAAAATTTGCAAGCACTTTATAAATCTTGTAATTTTCCAAGTTCTTATAAATATTCTATTAATTATTATGAACTAGCACCATGCTGCAAGACCTCATGAATAAAACATGCATCATGGCACCTCTAAAGGATTAATTGTGGTGGCATTGCAGTTAACTTCTTCAAAATTAGAAGCGAAACACTCATCAAACTCCAGTAAAAAAGCTCAGCTCAGCATGTGTACATTAATAAACTAAAGAGAACACTAATCATTTCTGGGGAAACATTCCACTATAAATTTCAGTCCTATATACTATGCCTATTATAAACTATATGCTATGTCTATTAACTATATAACATATATGTATACTATATATAAAATATATACTATGTTTATTAACATATCTGTCAACTTTAATTACAATTTAAATATTTATAATTTTCTACTTTGTCAGCATAAAATATAATTTATAACTGTTAAATATCCTTAACAATTTCTAACACAGTTATAAAAGCTGGAAACTAAACTGACCCCAGTTACACTTTGGCATATGGAATAAGTAATAAAATATGAATTTCATAAAAGCAGGTTTTTATCTTGTAGGATTTTTGGTTGACGTCTCCATTTTTGTTTTGTGTATTAATTTATGTATTTGGAAGAGTAAGTGGAGGCACAGAAACATAGGGACAAAGGATGAACAAATTTACCTGTAATACTCATTCAACACAATATTGAAATGAACTATTCAATTGTAGGAGGGAACAGGAGGGCAATTCTAGGAGAATGAGAGGGAAGGGGTGACATTGTCCAAAAACCAAATTTATTTGTTACCTGCTTTATGTAACCGTAAACCCTCTGTACTTTACCTATATAACAATAAAAATTTTGAGAAAGGTACATTCTTATTTTGAAAGATTTAAAATGTGGAAATTGTGTATATGCAACATGCCTTTATGTGAAGACGCCATTACATATTGTGAATATAAGTTTTGGCATTATATTTATATCATCCTACATTCTACCAAGATTCCTGAGTGATCACTGGAAATGGTGTGAATCTCCACCTTTGTTTTCCTCAACTGGTGAGTTAGGGAGACCCTCAATGACATTCTTGAAGATTACTCAGAAATTAAGTTTTTTAAACGACAAAACATTTTAATTATTCATCAAGGTTTGGAAATGAATGATTTTTTACACACACATATACTTGAAAATATTAGGTATTATTTAATAGTAGTCTATTGTGGCTTTTAAAAATATATGTATATATATTACTTAAGTAGAAATGTACTCATTATTCAGGGAGAATTTTATATATTGAAGATAAATGGAGATGTTCAAATTGTTTTTCTTTCTTGCTATTGTTTCGAACATATTTATAACATGATTTCTTTTTACTTCGTATGTCCCTCCCTCACGATATAACCCCTGTTTTCACTGTATTTGATGTTGGTATAATTAGTGGAGGGGAAGGGAAAATAGGGATAGAGGTGGACCCATTGCAACAATGAGATGTACAAGATGTTATGTCAAAAAACAAACTTTAGAACTTTGGCGGGGGGGGGGAGGGGGGGGAGAGAAAGAGGAGGGGGAAGGCTGCGAGGGCAGGGATGGTAAGGTTAAAAAAAGGGGGAGGCAACAATGCTTGATAAGAAATGTACTCATTACCTTGCCCATGTAATTGAAGCCCCTCTGAACATATTTTCACAATAAAAAACTTATTAATTACAAAAATAGTTTCTATAATTCAGATACTTATGAAATGTTTCTTTTCATAGGATCATTTAATGTCTGAAAAACATAACAGGAAAGATATGAAGTATGCATGTTAAATATATGATAGTGTTCAAAAAATTGTGTACCTTTTAATATATTAGTAAAAGTTAATCTTTAGTTTTAATTTCCACTTTATTAAAATTCCACTTAATATTACATGCATTTTTTTCAATAATTTAATCAACATAATCACATAATTTCATTCTTTGTTCTAAACCCTGCCAAGCCCATTGAACTGGTCATATTATTACATTTTCTTTGCAAGCATACTTTGCTGCTACTAT
Source organism: Dipodomys spectabilis (assembly GCF_019054845.1). Lineage (NCBI taxonomy): Eukaryota > Metazoa > Chordata > Mammalia > Rodentia > Heteromyidae > Dipodomys > Dipodomys spectabilis. The sequence continues at coordinate 407,295 of NW_024870815.1, read as the reverse complement.
TTTGTCACTCATTATTTTTTAGCCTGTTATTGTGTGGACATTTTTAAACCCAGGATCATCAGAATACATGATCTTCTCAGCAGCACATGGAACATTTTTCCAAAATAAACCACATTGTAGGTGACAAAGCAAATTTGTCTCAAATTCAGAAACATTGGTATTATGCCCTGCATTCTCTCATACCACAAGGGAATAAAATTAAAACTTAGCACCAAAAGCCACCAAAGAAAGTCCTGTAACACATGGAGGCTGAACAATACACTGTTGAGCCACCAGTGAGTCATGGAAGAGATTAGAAAGGAAATTCAAAAGTTCATGGTACTTACCAAAAATGAACACACAAATTACCAGCTCCTCTGGGATACAGCAAAGGCAGTACTCAGAGGTAAGTTTACAGCTCTGAGTTCCTACATCAACAAATTGGAGAAATCTGAAACCAACAATTTAACAAGACACCAGAAGCTCCTTGAAAAAGCAGCAAGCCAAACCCCAATCCAGTAGACTAAAACAAATAATTAAAATTAAATAAGAATTAAGTGAATTAGAGTAAAAAAATACAGAAAGAATCAACAAAACAAAGAGTTGGTTCTTTGAAAAAAAATTGACAGATCCTTAGCAAATCTTATCAGAAAAAGAAGAGAACACACCCAAATAAACAAACTCAAAGATGAGAATGGGAACATCAACACAGATACAACCAAGATTCAGAGTATTATAAGGGAATACTTCTCAATCTTTTATGTTAATAATTTTGATAATATGGAAGAAATGGAAAAATATCTAGCAAACATGCCTAAACTAAACCAAGATGATTTAACCCAACTTCACAAACCCATATCAAGCATCAAAAAAGAAATAGAAATAAAAGAGGCCTCCCACCATAGAAAAGCCCAGGACTGGATGGATTTAAAGCTGAATTCTACAAAGCCTTCAAAGCAGAACTCACACCAATACTCCTCCAACTCTTCAATGAAAGCGAAAGTTCACTACTAAACTTTTTCTATGAAGCTATCATCACCCTCATCCCAAAACCAGGCAGGTACTCATTAATGAAAGAGAACTGTAGATTCATTCCTTGATGAACATTGATGCAAAACTTCTCAACAAAATTTTGGCCAATCGACATAAACAACTCATCAAAAAGTCATACACCATGACCAAACAGGATTCATTTCAGGGATGTAAAGCTGGTTCAATATACACAAATCAATCAATAAAATAAAACACAGCAACAAGAGCAAGGATAAGAACCACATGATTATCTCAATAGATGCAGAAAAAGCATTTGACAAGATCCAATACCCCTTTATGATGAAAGCTCTGGAAAAAACTAGGAATCCATGGAACATTCATCAATATAATAAACGCTGAGTGTGACAAATCTACAGCCAGTAGTATACTGAATGGCAAAAAGCCAAAGCTATTTTCTCTAAACTCAGGAATGAAAAAAGAATGTCCACTCTCTCTTCACTTCTCTTCAATTGAGTATTAGAATGTCTAGCTAGAGCAATAAGACTAAATGCAAACATAAAGGGGATCCAAATAGGGAAAGATGAAGTGAAACACTTCCTTTTTGCAGATGAAAAGATCTAGTATTTAAAGCACTGCATGGACTCTACTCCCAAGTTACTCAAGCTGATTTGAAACTTTGGCAAAGTAGCAGGGTATAAAATTAACCCTCAAAAGTTAATGGCTTTTCTGTATGCCAATAATGAGAAAAGTGTGGCTGAAATCAGCAAAACAACTCCTTTTGTAATAACCCCACAAAAAAAAATACTTACGGGTTAACTAAAAAAGTGAAAGACCTCTATGATGAAAAACATTAAAAACCTGAAAAAGGAAATCAAACCAGAACTAACGAAGGAGAAAAATCTTCCATTCTCCTAGACTGGGAGAATTAGCATCGTGAAAATGGCAATACTGCAAAAAGTTATCTACAAATTCATTGTGATACCTATCAATACCCCAACCTCATTCTTTAATGAAATAGAAGAAGCAACCCCAAAATTCATATGGAACAATAAAAGACCAACTAGCAAAAACAATCCTTAGCAGAAAGAGCAGTGCTGGAGGAATATCAACACCAAATTTTAAACTTTACCACAAAGCCATAGTAATCAAAACAGCTTGGTACTAGCACATGAACAGACCTAAGAATGAATGGAATATAACTGAAGACCCAGAAATGAACCCACAGACCTATAGCCACCTAATCTTTGAAAAGGGAGCCAAAACAATAGAACAGAAAAGACAGTCTCTTCAGGAAAGGTGCTGGCAAAAGTGGTTAAATATCTGTAGAAAACTAAAGCTAGATCCTTATATATCTTCCTGCACTAGAATCAACTCCAGACAGATAAGACCTCAAAGTCAAAGGAGAAACTGTAGGGCTCCTTGGAACAGGCCAAATTGTTCTTAATAAAGACCAAGAAACACAACAAATCAAAGAAATTTTGGACAAATGGGATTGCCTAAAATTACAGAGCTTCTGCATGGCAAAGGACCAATAGAAAGTCCACAGACTGGGAGATCTTGACTATCCATACAATAGACAAGAGTCTCATATCTATATATACTTAGAACTCAAATATCCAACAACAAATCCTCAAAGAAACAACCACCTGATTAATAAGTGGACAAAAAAGTAGAGGATGAAAGAATGGATAAGAGACACATGAAGAAAAGCTCAACCCATAAAAGAAATGCAAATCAATATGATGCTAAGTGAAATGAACCCCTAGATAGGGAACAAGTGGTTTTAACATTCGTGCTATTTCTTTTGATGTATTTATAATGTGCTATGTGATTTTTTTTTGTTTCTTTTGTATGTTCTTCCCCGGTGGTATAACCCCTGTTTTACTGTATTTGATTCTGGTGCCCTGCATCTTGTATATACATTTTTCTAATTTGGATAGGGGAAAGGAAATAAAAAAATGCAGAAATAAGGATACAGGTTGACCCATTGTAATAATGAGATGTATAAGACACTATGTTGAAAATGAACTTTACAACTTCAGGGAGGGGGCAGGGAGGGAGGAGTTGGGAATGTGGAGAGGGAAGGGATGTAGGGGAAAAACAGGAGGTAACAATGCTCCATTAGAAAGGTATTCATTACCTTACTCAAGTAACTGTAACCTCTCTCTGTACAGTATCTTTACAATAATATATATATATATATATATATATATATAACAAAAATAAAAATAAATAAAAGACCAACATTGAGATTTCACCTCACCGGAGTTAGAATGGCTATAATCAAGAAATCTAATAACAACAGGGATATGGCCAGAAGGGAACTCTACTAAAACGTTGGTGGGAGAGTAAACTTGTTCAACCACTCTGGAAGGCTGTATGGAGGTTCCTCAGAAGATGACACTTAGAGCTGCCTTATGACCCAGCAATCCCACATCTGGGTGTCTATCCAGTTGACCACAAACAAGGCTATATCAAAGTCACCAGCATGACCTTTTCAGTGCAACATTGTTTACCATAGCTAATATGGAATTAACCCTGATGCCTCTCAGTGGACAAATAGATCAAGAAAATGTGATATGTATGCACTTAAATTTCTTTGAGTAGGATTCTGTTTCAAAGCCTTATTTGCCACTGTTGACTCATGGTCATTAGATTTTAGCCTCTTGAGAAAATGTGCTTACAAGCATACGCACCAGTTCGAGCATACATTCCATTTTTCACCTGTAACTAATTCTTAAGGGATATATATATATATGTGAAAATATTTTAATGAGAATATTTCAAATCAAAGTTATCTTTTATTCAATTCATAGATCTAGAATTTGATCAACGTTCATAAAAACATGTAAGTTTAATAAACCCTCAAATGTCATGGTAGTATTATTTTATAATTTCTGCACTCATCATTGTATGATTAAAGAAAATTCACAATAATTTTCAAGAGGGATTTTTCTGATTTGTAAAGATTCCAAGGCTATATCAGGCAATGTATATATGTAATGTGGATGCATTAAATATATGTAGCTCTAATAGATATGAAATCTGCCAATGAATTTAAATAGAGATCCCTGTGAAATTTTAATTTACTAAGATATTTATTATTCCCAATTGGATAAATTATGTTAACTTGTAAACTATGGGTATACTTCATAAATAGTATTGAATGATTATATGCCAACAAAATAATTATAACTATATAAATATAATTATAATGGCCTAACTCATCAATTACTTTATAATTAAATATTAGAGAAAATATTATATTGTAATTTAGTTTTCCTAGTTAAACTTCAGAAAACAAATGACCATTTTTTCAGATTAAATGTACATAAAGGAATTATTTCTCAGAAAATCATGCATTTCTACTAAACAGATTCGATATTGTCTCCTATATATTACAAACAAAACGGATCCTATACTACATAATATATTAAACTGCTTATGATTTGTAAAACTTTAATTATAATTCTCCACTCATTTTATAAATATGTTGTATGAAATCCACAAAATAATTTGATATAACATTTTGCTTCTTGTTAATTTGTAGTCACACCTATTTTCCATTTGTCTCCATGATTCATGAAGAAAGAATACTCTTATCATATTATTGTCCAATAAGATTTCCCTCCCTTCACCCTCCCTCCCCCGCAGCCTCCCTCCCTGCCATCCTCCCTCTCTGCCTTCCTCCCTTCCTCCCTTCCTCCCTCCCTTCCTTCCTTCCTCACTTCTTTGCTTCCTTCATTCCTTCCTTCTTACCTTCCTTCCTTCCTTCCTTCCTTCCTTCCTTCCTTCCTTCCTTCCTTCCTTCCTTCCTTCCTTCCTTCCTTCCTTCCTTCCTTCCTTCCTTCCTTCCTTCCACGCTTCTTTCCTTCCTTCCCCCTTCTCTCATTCCTCCTACACTCCATTTGTTCATTCCTCTCTCCATTCAATTTTGATAAAAACACCTTCTCATTCAGGCTTTAATCTCAGAACTACATCAAAATACATTTCAATCAGATATGCTTTGTACAATTTTCCTAAGTATTCTAACGGTGTCCAACTGTATGGGTATGCATGGAATAGCTTTGACTATAGTTTTTTGTTCTGTGCTAATTAGGGACTTGGGAGTAAGAGAAAGTTAACTGCATAATAGCACATGGACTTATTAGTCACTTCCTTAAGAAGTCTACTTTAGCATCTAGACCTTTTTGATCCAATTCTCTTATTTGTCTTCTTAAATTTATAATTCTGTGCTTCTTTGCATGTCCAAATTTATGATTAATGAATGAAAAACACCCAGTTCATGATAAGTAACAATCTTCTTGTGCAAGATGTTATTCAAAACTGTCACTTTCATGTATAATTCAATAAATACACTCAAAAGCATGAATAGAAACCACATTTATTGTTTTCTAATCCATATATATCCACCAAATATTCTGCCTCATTTTCATTGGTGAAAAAAAAACTATCATGCCTTGCTTTTTCTTGAAATTTAGTGCTTCAGAAAAGTTGATTCAAATTTGGCTCTTGATCCTTTTTTCTCATTTGCATTACTAAGACATACAGGATTCATTCCATTCCACAGTCAATGCACAATTAGCATAATACTTGTGATCTATTATAGGATTTGACCAGAACTTTCTCCCCAATTTAGATTATGCTTAATTTATATTATACATATATTATTTTATGGAATTTGATTTATTTCAGAAATAAGATTCTATCACCTTCATGTGTTACTATTGTGTGAATGCTAACTGCTTGATATATTTTTTTTTCTTGCTGATGGTTAAAGAAAGAATTTGCAGCAGTGTATGTGTCTTTGACTTTGTTGACTTGCTTGAGGTAAGGCCCATATCTGGAAACAAAACTGTACTTGGCACTATCATGTGATTTAGTCTGCAGACATTCATAATTATTACACATTATTCAATAGGTTTTGGCTCTGGGCAAACAAGAATATAAAATGGGAAATATAGGAATCAGTGCCCCATCATTTCTCAGTCCCTTGATGAGGCAAATAATCCCTTTGGATCTGCAGGGCTGCAGTAGTTCTTCTGAACAGCCATTTCTGCAGGAGTTAGTAGGTCTAGGAATATATGGTGTGTCTTCGTGTTATGCCATAATTTACTCCAAAGGTAATGAAAGCAAGGTGGAAATGCTTCTGCTTTATAGTCGAAGATTTGAAAAACTAACACAAGATTTTTTTAATCAGTCCACTGGGGTCATTAATAAATTCACATGGACCAGAATTCTACATATGCCTTGGTTTTCATAAGTCTCTCATATGCTGAGCCAGAGAAGCATGGAGACTCTGGGACGCAGTTCAATATTAGATCAATCATCTAATGGTCTCAGAAAGTCTTCAGTATTTCTTACCTTCCGGTGTTCTGTGACTCCAGTGAATAACTTCAGCCATTCTTAAGAGCACCTGGGGTGCAGTTCTTCATTTAAACCTATGGGCTTTGTGGTAAGTTTACCTTTTAGCATTTTGTTTTCCTTTGGATTACATTGCATAAAGCAAAAAAAGATTAGAGGTTTAATATCTCCCTGCTTTCACCTCACTGTGGAACCTGTCCATCTATACTGACTTTTTGTTTAACATATGCAGCAATAGGCTAACCATTTCTGACATTTCTGGGGACCAGAAACCACTCTGTTCTCTTTGCATCTGATGGAGTATTGCTATGAGATTTCATAGATAAACTTTTCTTATTGAAATCTCAGATCTCAATTCTACCCAGCACTTGCTACCATCATTTCCAAGCCCCAAATGGTATTTACAGCACTCTCAATTGGTATTGGTCATTTGCCTCCCTACATGATTCATCAATTTTCAAATTTGGCCTTGTTACCTATTTCTCATTTGCATTACTAAGACATACAGGTGAAAATAACATTGTCTAACTCTTCTCTGTGTGGAACCTATATATTACAAGAAAATATATGTGTAATGATTTTCTTATGTACATGAAAATAAAATAGAAGTCAAAATTTGACTGGAAATCAGAGTTAGACTATTATTATTTTCATAGATTTTTTTTTTATGCTGGAGTTTCCAATATCTGATTCTATATGCATAAACTTTTGGTGACATTTCCAAAGTAAAACTCAACTATTCATATATTCTAAAATGTAAATATATCTGAAATTTGCATCCAATGTTCAAGAAGTATGACTCGAGGACCAATATTATCTGGGGACAGGTTTTTGAATTGGAGATTCTGTTTTGGTACTGATTGAGTCCTGAGCCTCACACTGAGATCACTGGATCAAATCCCTTAGAAGATACAGCTGGTAATGTGTATTTCATTAGAACTAGGTGACAGTTATGCCTCCCAGTATATGAGATGTGGTTATATAGTGGTAGCTAGAGCAATCGTAATTCAGGAATGAATTAATTCCTCACAATTTCTTATATATTCTCAAGAGTACAAGTTCTCAAGAGTAGGAAGTTTGGAGAAAGATAAAGTATTATTCTGTCTTTAAAATAACTTCCTTTGTCTCTAAGCCAGAGGTAACTTCCAGATTCTTTCACTAACACCCTAGATAACCGCTTTATCACTAACCATGCATTTTCCTACTTTTCACTTTTCACTAGCATAGTGGATGAAAGAAATTTCCAAGCCTTTTCTCAACATACAATTAGAAACATGAAAATGTCAGTTAATTTAAACTGAAACTGAACTTGATATGATTAATCCATCAGTAGACTATGCTTTGGGTAGTTTCCATCTCTAGCACACATCACATGTGCTAGGAAAGGATGAAGTAAGGGATAAAGATAAAAAAGATGCTACACAAGGGATGCTACATGATCAAGGTATGTGCAACATTTAACCTTAGCACTTACACTTTCTGTTCAAGTAAACATTGCTTGGATGCGTCATTCTCTCTGCCTGAGGGCTTTCACTGGAAGTGATAGGGATTTATTGATGAGTATATATAAAACCACTTTGATGAGTGTATTATTGATGAATGTATATAAACCTACTTTCTTACCCAATGGAGAGCCAATTTTTTCTGTAGATTTTCCTTTGAGCAACTCCCAGGGATCTACAGTATTTCCTGGGTTTTTACTTACTGTATTTTAACTTATTTTCATCATTCCTTTACTAATTCTGCCCTTAAATAAGTTCTGAAAACTTCCTAAAATGACTTTGTTCTCCTCAAATGATTAACATGATGAATTTATTTATTATGAATATGTTGGACAGAATTTTGCTAAAGTTACGAATACCATTCAAAATTAATAACATAGACCACAAATTTAGGATTATAAACATGTTGCTTAAGGGAGAAAATGTCACTTGGCCTGCAGCTATAGAAAAAAACTACATTTATTTGTTAAATAAAATTACCCTGCATGAAAATTAGTGTTGTAGTTGAAGATATAGTAGTAGTTATTTACTATAATAAAATAGATTTTTGAGGGATTAACTTAGTATTATGGTTGAAATTAAATATAGCTACCTTGATATTCTTTTTTTTTGGGGGGGGGGCTGTCCGGTCGTGGGGCCTGAACTCTGGGCCTGGGCTCTGTCCCTCAGCTCCTCAGCTCAAGGCTAGCGCTCTACCACTTGAGCCACAGTGCCACTTCTGGCTTTTTGCTTTTTGCTTATGAGGTGCTGAGGAATCGAACCCTCATGTATGCAAGGCAAGCACTCTATCACTGAGCCACTTTCCCAGCCCCTTACCTTGATATTCTGTCTTAACTTTTTTCAATTTTTTAACTCACATTATTTTTTTATAAATTCTACCAAATGGAAATAAATTCATTTAGTAGATTTATAAATGTTCTCTTTCTATGGCAATTTTCTACTAGATACTTTTATTAATGCCTTACTGCCAGTTTTCTGCCTTATTGCTCATATCTGCTATTATGATTTAATAAAAAAGATAGTAAATTATTATGTGATTTTATAGTTGTAATAGAGTTGTAAACTCAAAAATTGAATGGTGGAGATGGGATGTCACTTAGAGGTTTAGTGCTTGCTTAGTAATAAAGAGGCCTGGAATTGATCTGAGGCAATGTTTATACATGGACAGATTGAAGGATGGATGGATAGATAAACAGATAGATACATAGTTACATAGATATGGACATTTTCTTCTTGGTATTCTATTGTTTCTGGTGGAAAAGATGAGAATGTGGATCATATAAAATGATGCTTATTGAAATGAACTGCAAGAAATGGAAACAAGATTTTTTATTATAATTTTTATTGTGATTAAGTGATTTTATGAATTTCACAAATTTCACAGTATTGTGAGATAGTGATACTTAGTTAAAGTCACAAACACATTCTAACCTTCATGATGCAAATTGTCAATATTGTCTATAAAGTTTGTGAATTCTATGCACTTTGACAATACAACAATTTCTTCCATGCCAAGTGGTATGTACATTTCTTTCCTTTTGCTTAGTGTTAGCTGTTCCTTCTTTCCTGCTCATTTTCTTCCTCCCATTGCTGCCCTTGAATTGTTTAGTTCGTTTCCATCAATGCCCAGTGCAGCTGATGGGCCAAAGAGGATTCTTCCTTTCTTTTCTTTCCTTCTTTCTTTCTTTCTTCCTTCTTTCTTTCTTCTTTTTTGTATTGTTTGGAGTTCTTTTTTTCTGTTTTTTTCTTCTCATTTTGTCATGTTTTGGATTTCTGCACCCTTTGTCTCTTATACAAGTTTATCTAATTTGGGAAGGGAAAGGGGAAGTAAAAAATGTTGCAATAAAATGGGAACTAATTCAGAAATTATGCTGAAAATGAACTATGCACTGTAAACCGGATCTGGAGCGAAAAAATGGGAGAGAATGAGAGAGAGGATGACACTGTTCAAAAAGAAATGCTCTCATTATCTGAGATATATAACTGTGAGCCCTCAGTATATCATCCTCACAATAAAATATAAAAATATTAACTTTAACTTTTTAAAGGACTATTCAGAAAAAATAATAAACATCCTTTCAACAGTCTATTCAGATCATTTTTTCACTGTTTTTTATTATTGGTTTCAAAATGTTGGCTCATAAATTTAAAAGAAAAGCAGTATATTTGTTCAGTGAAGTAGCCATGTTTGCACACACAGGTATATATGATGTACACAAAACATATAAAACGTTTACTCAATTTTATCATGCTAATTTTTAGTCAATATGTAAGCAGGAAATAAGATATATTGCAAGGGTTGAAAGAAGTTAAGAGAATATTTCTTGCTAATGTATGAGTAGTCAAGAACACAAAAGTGTCGAATTATAAGAGATCACAAGGAGGAAATGTTACACCCAGGCTTGAGGTAGAAAGGAACCATTTTTGTCATCAGAAATGGGAAAGACTGCAGATATAAGGTGAGAATCATGAGTCAAATTCTGTGAATTTTTTAAAAAAAGAATGTCCCTATTGAAATAGCACAGCACGTAAGATCACCACCACCACCAAGCTTAATCTAGAAGTGTCAGTAGCTGCAACTCTTGGTTAGTCCTCTTATCTTGAGGTTAACAGCTTCCATCAGACAATACTAAAAGTAAATTTACGGAACAAATCAGTGGATTTATATCATCTACAAAGTTTAGTTTTCAAAGGTATGGTTCAAGGTAGAAAGGGGTAGATGCTTCATCAGAAAAGAAAATAAAACATATCCAGCGAAGTTCAGTGTTACTTGATTTTAATTCATAGAATACAAAATTCAAATTTAGTACAATAACATATTGAGAAACAATTAGATAAAATGAAAGAGTAAAATATAAAAAAGCCAACTAAAGACTACATTATTTCAGGTATTTGAAGTTAGGTATACAAATTGGGTTATGATCTGGAGAAAAAAACTGGGAATGAGAGTTTATACATATATATTTCATATATGAGATACACATATATATCATATATATCACATTTTTCTAAGTGAATGTTGAGCCATTTATTGATCATTTTCACTCAGTGTAAAGATCCCATTTTGACCGGATGAAAATGCTAAACGTATAAAGGAACAAAATATGATTGAGTTACAGTACTGTTTTTCCTGTTCCAGTGGCCAAGGACACTTCTGTCTTCACACAGAAAATTGAAACTTACTGAACAGTTCAACTTTAGAAAAAAAATACAGGAAAAGTTTAATAAAAGCTACATCTTATGGCATCCCACAATGGCTGTTACCAAAGGTATTTCAATAAAACCATTCCAAATAGACTGAAATAAAGTGCCTTATATTCGCAACTTCAGCTCTTCTGCCATATCTAGGGATAGATTATGTAGCATGAATAAACTACATATCCCAAGGTTTATATCAAAAAGCCTGTATTTTCTGTAAAGCACCAAGGACTTGGCAGTTAACAGATCCTGATTGGTGGTTGGAGTGTAGATAAACTACGCTCCAGTCCCGCTAAGGGACATGTGATACTTCCTGCATCTCTCCAGCCAGTTGAAAGAAACTATGTTTCTTTTCATTCTTCTTCCTGAATTTTCTTTTTTCTTGTTCTTTTTGCTGGTCATTATCATTGAAAATTTGCCTGAGATTTCTTTCTGTCCTCTTGTCTTCTTCATTATGTACATGGTGTATATGAACCACCTAATCAGTTTAGCCATTTTCCATTTTCACTATGGTGAGTCCAAATGTTAATTGCTTATTCTTATTCCTTTCTTGAGTTTTGACCTTGAGATTACTTGTATTTACAAGTGACCTCTCCTTTAGTGCAAGTCAGTTTATTTGGCTTTCTTTTTCTTTTTTAATCAAGAGGATGGCTACAGTGTTCTGCTAAACCCATTCCTTAGGATTCAACACAAATAATAATTCTACAAATCTGTATTATATAATTATATATTTACAATTCCCTAAGTTCATGGTTTCATACTTATCATGATTCTTTTAATAGACTTACCTGGCTTTAGAGCAAATAGAGTTGCAATTAAGAGCATCAAATGAGACACCATGAAAAAAAAAAAAAAAAAAAAACATTTCATTCCTCAGAAGCACACTTGTTACCAGTCTGAATGGATATGTTTCTGTTGTGCTTTTATTCATTTCTTATTTGTCAGAAATGTTCAGAGTGTTCTAACAGAAATAACCTAGTACAATTTCTCCAAATATAGTACTTTTATATTTGTCATAAAACTTTTATCTAAAATGATGTTTCCTATTTTCCACTAGGCTTTATGTCACTAGGGGCAATTATAGAGAATTATAACAGCCTGGTTAAGAGTTACCATTTTTTTCAGAAATTGGAAACCAGTTCTATTTATACTCAGCTTCTGGTTGAACAAAAAGTTGTCCAAGTTTTCCTCAATTCTCCTGAAAGTTTTTGAGTGGTTATCAGGAGTAAATTGATTTGTTTTGGGAGAAATTTTGTGAATACTTATGTCTTCTTTCAATAGCAATAATCAAATCAATGTTTCCATGTTCTTTGTTCTCACCTCTTTAACAGAGGCCGATTTTTCTCAATCCTGAGTGAACATTGGAATCACATTCCTTTTTGTTTCTAAACAACAGAGCCAACTGCTGAAACTGATCCTTTTTTTCCCATATGAAAAAGAGTTCTGTATAAAATGTTTGGCTTTTTCTCTTAGGACATGTCCTTAAAAAACCTCCTTATTAGCCAACCCATGTCACTATGTAAAATAGTTTATATTCCTGAACATCTTTCTCTCAGTTTCTCTAACTTACTGCTAAATTTTTCCTAAATCTTTTTCCAAACCGCTTATGATCATTTGTCAGCTCGTTCCTTTACCATACCCTCCTCCTCTCCCCCTCTCTTTTTACATTAAAAAATTCACTCACTGATATATTTGTAAATATTTATAATAATATCTGCTATGCAAATATATGCAGTTAATATTACTGTAAGTACCAAATACCCATACATCTTTATTTAGCATACATCCAGTCCTCTGATACTGAATCTGTATCACTAGCAAGATATAGGACATTGACTCTTAGTGTTTGGATTCTTTTGCTAAGTTCTGAAATTAACTTTTTTTTTTGGTCAGTCATGGGGTTTGAACTGTGGGCCTTGGCACTGTCCCTGAGCTCTTCAGCTCAAGGCAAGTGCTCCACCACTTGAGCCACAGTGCCACTTCTGGTTCTCTGGTGGTTAATTAGAGATAAGAGTCTCATGGACTTTCCTGCCCCAGCTGGCTTTGAACCACTTTCCTCAATCTCAGCCTCCTGAGTAGCTAGGATTACAGGCCTGAGCCACTAGTGCCCAGAAAAAATAAACCTCTTGAAATCACTCTACATTCTTCTGTAAACACTGCAGTACTAATTATATGGTTCCCCCCAAAGTCATTTAATGGACTAAACATTTGAAAATGTGTAGCCAAATAGTGTTGTTGATAGCTTCTATGACTCTGCTTAAGTTATGACTGACTATAAAATTACAAGGCTGTCTTAAATGGAAAGAAAACAAAAAGAAACACACACATGCACATACATTCTCATGCAAACACGTATTTATATATGTAAAAATTGTAATGTATGCTTACATATATAATATTAAAATCAGATTGTTTTATATATTGGTAGTAAATAGTAAAACGTGTTCAATATTTCCAACTTCAAACAGACAGCTTCAAGGAAATAATACAATTAAAATATTATTTACATATTTAAAACATATAATTATTTAGAATTTTAATAATGTCTATATCTAATTTATTTATTTTAAATCATATGCATTTAAATAATGTTTTAATTGAATATATAATATATTGTAATACTTGTAGATGTACTATGCATATGTTATATATATTATATAAATCCATATTATATTCTCTGGGCCTGGGTGCTACTATGCATATGTTGTATATATTATATAAATCCATATTATATTCTCTGGGCATGGGTGCTACTATGCATATGTTGTATATATTATATAAATCCATATTATATTCTCTGGGCCTGGGTGCTGTCCCATCCCTTTCTTTGATCAAGACTGGTGCTTTACTACTTGAGCCACAGCTGTTATTCAAACTTTTTCATTTTTAACTGGAGTTAAGATTCTCATGGACTTTCCCTTAGGGGTTGGCATTGAACCATTACTCTAAGATCTCAGCCTTGTAAGTATCTAACATGACAGGTGTGAACCATGGAACCTAGATTAAATAGTTCCTAGAAGATAGCATAGCAGAAGATAAGGGTTTCTCATACAATGCAACTGACTAATTCATGTAGGAGGAATTAATTGGAAAATATAGTAAGGATTAAGTCATTAAAGGTTTCAGAATATCCCACAATGTCTCTTTCTATGTGATAGAAATTACATACTCAGGAAACAAAGTGACCTATACTCATGAAAGAGTGTGCCCGAGGGACATAGTTTGGAAATCTGAGAAAATTTTGCTGTGTGTATATAAACAGAAATGCCATCCCACAGGTTTATTTAGGTAACCCTGTTCTAGAATACATCTTCATACATGGATCTAAGTCCAAGTGTTCCATTTTAACTCACAGGTTCACATTGAGAGACTTTAATGATGTGCAGAGTGAGGGGCAAAGGAAGTTAGCCCTAATGGCTGTATTAATTTATGAATTCCTCAGTACCAGTTCTAATATTTGTTTGGTAGGTCTTGCCAAGTTTATCTTTCACTCATCTTTCATCCATTTATTCATCCAGTTAATGCTTTTGTGCAGTCTGTGTCAATTCATGCACAAAGAACTTTTTCCATATTAGCATAAATTATGTCTAAGTTTCAAGGGGGCTGACAGCTATTCAAAGAAAATGTCACTTACAAAGATAAGGAGATTTGATCATTATCTCAAGAAATTTTAATGATGATTTATTATGAACCCTTCCTTAAAGCTACATTTTGTTTTCTGACAGCTGCAACAGTAAATGACATAGAGTCATGAACAAAATAAACATAAATACAAATACATATATATACATATATATACCAGAGATTTATTAGTTTTCTTTTTTCCAGTCCATTTTTTTATTATTATTATTATTAGAGTCTGAATAAGTACACTCAGAGTCTGTTTCTTTTTTTTACATTTTTTTTTTATTGTGAAAATACCATACAGAGGGTTTACAATTACCTGGGCAAGGTACTGAGTACATTTCTTATCAAGCATTGTTGCCTCCTCCTTTGTTTCCCCTTCCCATCCCTTCCCATCCCCCTTACCCAATCCTCCCCCCCACCCTGACCAAAGTTGTAAAGTTCATTTTTTGACATAACAACTTGTACATCTCATTGTTGCAATGGGTCCATCTGTATCCCTATTCAAATGATTTGGTTTTTTTTCCTTCCCCTCCACAAATTATACCAACATCAAATACAGTGAAAGCAGGGGTTATACCATGGGGGAGAGACATACAAAGCAACAAAGAAATTTTAGCTTTCTTGTTTTAAGTAATATTATATATGCTTATGTAAAGTTATGTCTAAAATATAAAGAATGCATTAACATAGATACATGGGCTAAGTTCATAATGCATGAGATAAATTTTTAACCAGATTTTTTAAATAAGATTTATTTGTTGGATAAGGAAATTGGAAAGAAAATGCTATCTGTGTAACAACATCTCACTAAAATGTGAGATTTACCACACTATTTCACAATTGATCCATGATCCTACAGGAAATTGTGATGGTTCTATATGTTGGCACACATACACACACACACACACACACACACATAATACACATACAAAAACAAAATACCTACAATATAAGTACACAATAGCAAAAATGAAAATATAAGAAAAGCCTGAAAATAGCTCACCATCAATATATACAAAACATGATTTTAATCTCTCTCTCTATATATATGTAATTTGATATGTTCGTAAATTTGTATTTCTTGTCTTAGTTATACTCTCATGCAAATTTAACAGAACACAGAAACTGAATAATTTATAAGAGCAGCTTTATTGACTGTTGTGTACACAGACTGGTAATTCTAAGATAGGAAGAAATTCCAATTGTAAGAGCTTTATTGCTGCATCATAATTTGGAAAAATGAGAAGGGCAAAAAAAATACAGGTGTGTTAACAAATTTATATAAAAGAAAAAGAAAGAGAAAGAGAAAAAGAAACAAAACTCATTCCTTAAGGAAAAGCGTAGCTTTTAGGATCCATTCAAAGTATAGATCTATCTTATTTGAATATTAAATTAGAAATAAAATGTTATGAGAAAGTCTAGATTTGAAAGAACCACCATTCTGATTCAACTGTAAACAAGAAAAAAATTCCATTTTGGGGGCATAGAAAGCAGGATAAAGAGCCACTCTAGGCCATATACTGAGATCATGTCTCTAAATTAAAAGATATATATGTATACATATATATGTGTATATATACATATGTATCTTCATATTACATATAATATATATCTCTGATAAATGGTAATTCTAAAGATTTAGAGTTGTGATAGGACTCTTTCTTGTTAACAACATCTTGTAGTGTTTTGATAATCATTATTCTGGAACTATACATGGGTTCTAGTATCTTGTAGAGATATATTTCTGTCACCATCCACATAATATAATCCTATACTTCAAATCAATTCAATTAAAGTGCATATCAAGATTACTTTTATTTTTACATTTACAAGATATATGTAGTTGTTAATGAGAAAATACATTATCATTACTGTGACTATTAATTAATATTAAAGTTTTACCAATGTTTATTCAGTGTAAATATCTCTTCTTTATATTATAGAATTAAATATGAGGTAAATGTTAAAACATAAATATATCTAGTTAAAAAATTACTGTAACCAACAGACCTTTACCAAATTAGTTCATTAAGATGTGATTACAAATAAGAAATACACTATTTATGTGGATTTGCAAAGATATCCTCTTTTTGAATACATACTATTGATATATATGTAAGATAATCTTAGTAATTATTTTATATGTGTATAAATAAAAATAATATAATTTTATATCTAGCCAGTTCTCTATTGCATATGTGCATGTACATATTCATATGTGTCTATGTGTACACACTAATTCTGAATTTAGCTGGTATTTCAGCGCTGTTTGGTTGTGTCCAAGTATTTGACTGCGGTTCCCAATTAGGTGGTATTTCCTGACAAGGCCTAATTAGAAGTGTTAGGAGCAAAGGGACACTCCATGTAAAAATCAATGAAAGCCATTTTGGTGAAGATAATTTGCTTATTATAGTGTGAGTCTGTCCTATCTTCTCTTGCTTTCTCCTCCACACTCTCATCCTTGAGACTCTCCTCCATCTGCTCCCTCCCACCTTCCTCCGTGAGGTAGCATTGCACGTAGGACTTTGTGAGATTCTGGCTTCTTGGTTTTGTGTTATTCTACTTCCAAAACCTTGAGTCAATAAATGTCTTTGATATCCTGTCGTAGTGGACTACGACTAACATTTTGCCAGGTTTGGAGAGACTTAAAATACTCGTGAGATGATCAGGAGGATTGTGGCTCCATGCCCTACCATGGAAAGGTTTATGAGACCCGCACTGCAACGATAATAAGTTTTCATGGGGGAAGGAGTAAGTGGTAAGAAGTGGAAATTGGAATGTCATGGTCCACATTGTCTCTGGAAAAAAGTGGGACCCTGTCAAAAATAACCAGTACTTAAAGGATTAGAGACATGCTTCAAGTGGTAGAGTACCTACTTAACAAGAATGAAGCTCCAAGTTCAAATCTCAGAACCACCAAGAAAATAACTAACATATCATTTATTCATTTTTTCTATAATTTAGTAAGGCATATATAAAATCATCTATGTGCCAAGTATTGTTCTGTTTTGCAGTCGGATGAAGGCTCTCATTCCTCTCCTTCCTTTGAAACACTCATACTCTAGGGAGGAGAAAGAAACACTAAGGAAAATCATAATTTCGACATCAAACCAAGCCAAGGTCTTAGAACATGTTTATAATCTCCTAGCTACTCAGAAGACAAAAGAAGAGAACTATGAGTTTGAGACCAGTCTGGGAATAAAATACAAACAAGAAGGCTTAGGATGTCACTTAAGTGCTAGAACACTTGCCTAGCTTTCTTTTTTCTTTTTTTTTTTTTTTTTGGGTCCGGTCATGGGGCCTGAACTCTGGGCCTGGGCGCTGTCCCTCAGCTCTTCAGCTGAAGGCTATTGCTCTACCACTTGAGCCACAGCGCCACTTCCGGCTTTTTACTTTTTGCTTATGTGGTGCTGAGGAATCGAACCCAGGGCCTCAGGCATGCAAGGCAAGCGCTCTACCACTGAGCCACCTTCCCAGCCCACTTGCCTAGCTTGAGCACATGGATTTAATCTTCATTATTGAAAACAAGGTACCCCAGCAATATCACATGTCACCAAGGAAAGCACAGGGTAACATTTGAGACTACATCTGAAGCATCAAGGTAGATGTTCTTAGCAGGTCTTCACTTGGAATTTAGAGATAAACATATTGGGATTTCATATTATTTCTTTTCTGAAGAGGAATATGCTTTAATATATATATATATACAAATCTATTTCTAATAGATCATTTAAAGATATAGTTTTCTTTTACAGTTCCAACTCTCTGTGTCTAATGATAAACAGACATGCAGTGCGTTGGGACAATGTCATACTAATATTAATCCACCCTGATGAACTTGGAACCTAAAGAAAATCCTGAAGTCAATCTTACATGGATTCCCTGAAAGCAGCTTAATGGGGAAAACTGGAAGGAGTAAAAGCCACTTAAGCTATTAGCTACTTAAGCTATCCATAAAGATTCCTAATAAAGCAAACAATAATAAATGATGGAGCTGGAGAGAGGTAAAGGTGGGCAGAGAGATGAAGAAAAAGATGCAGAGACACAGAAGAGAAAAAGAGGGTTTACTAGTTTTTTATGGTTCAGTTTAAATATTTAATTTATACATAGAGGTGTATTTTAATGATGTTTAATGCAATAAGGATAATCACTATGGTTCTGAGCTTAAGAGCATGGATTTTTTTTGTAAACAATCAGATTTCTGACTATTGTTCTGTCATATACCACGAGCATGACATTGGGAAAGTTACTTTAATAATAAAAAATAAATAAACTTTTTTGTAAACAGAGAAAAATATCAGATCTCAAAAGAAATAAGCCTTATAAGAGCTAAGTGTGAATCCATTACAATGGTACCTCGTAGAAAATGACTTAATATATGCTATATGAAAAATGCATTTCATGAAAGTGTTACCCAAAGTGCTGAATACAATTTCTCTGGTACATTAGTATGGCTTAATTTATCATTCCTTTATTGTGGGGCCTTTCAGGTGTTTGTTTTGATGGTAGATATGAAAAAAGTGATTTAATTAATGCCATCCTTATCCTCAGCCATTAATGCTATTTTTATGGTTACTTACTGACAGAGGCTTATGAATAATTGTATATGGCAATTCTAGGCTTTGAATACATGTTGAAAAATTATCAACAAAGAGTATGCTTGCTGCTAACCCCATCATTAAGAATGTCAGAAGTATTTATTTCACCATTTTTTTCCATAGCTCTGAATATTCATGTTCTCTTCCTGTCACAGTTAAGTTTTCTAGTTTGATAGATGGAAACAATACCCCATTGTTTTAATTTAAAATTTGAAACAGTAATAAAGTTGCATATTTTCCCAGAAGTACTGTTGAAAATCAGACGAGACTCTAAAAAAAAAAATAGCATGTTGTGATTATGCTCTATGTAGATGGAGTTCAAGATGGAGCTCCACTGCTGAATGTCTTGATTGCCACCTTTAAAATTAATTACTTTTTGTTTATACTTCTTCTTCTTAGATTACAATAAATCACACCATTCATGCAAGTTCTTACAGAGACTTAATTGCTTCTTTGAAAGGTTTGGCAGATACATCATGCCAGTTCATTAATGCACAGATGATTCTTTCACATTAAGAGAGACACATCGGAGCTCCACAAATGTCAAGGCAGTTATTATGCACAAAAAGCAGAAAATGGCAACCATCAAAAGGTGAGCCCCTTATTCAGTGGGGATCAAAAATAAAACTGCTGTAATTCCTTAGAGTAATAATGAAGAAATATTAGATTATTTTAAGGTCAAGCAAGGAGAAACTTGCATTTGTCAGCTTCGTCTCCTGGCAGAGGGACATTTTCCAATGTTCTTTGAGTCTGTTGTACACTTAAGTCTGAAGGTAGTACAGATTTGGCCTCTGAAATACACTTATATCGATTTGGTTAACTCCCTGGTTCTGAATACATGGTTTTAAATGTACATGCCTCTTTCCTTTTAGTAAGTAGCGGCCTACTGGGACAGATAAAAATCAAAATGTTGTGCTGTGTTTAAAAACAGACAAAGCGCATTAATACTGATGTAAAATTGGAGGTTTGGAATTTCAAACTCATTATTATTTAGGAAATCCAAAATCAACATCCCTTATTCTTTCATTACATGCTATAAAATTCTCCACTTATGTATCAAGTTGTTTAAGTAGTCACTTACGCCTTGATGAGTGTATGTGTATATGTGATTTGCCTTTAACTGGATAAGGTACTTGAATTAGATATGAAGTGTTAATTAAAATGCATCTCCTCTTAATAATATGAAAAAGATAGATGATTCTCATAATTTAACTGTGAAGTTGATTTAAACATTCTGTAACATATATAAAACAACATATATACATCTGATATATATATATATATATATATATCATACTACTACTTTCTACCATTCTCTTTCTTCCCCTCTCTGTCTCTGTCTCTGTCTCTCTCTCTCTCTATTTATATATATAAGGTAGATGAGATGGTGTTGATGATATACAGTAAAAAAGTACTGGGTTAAGTAGTTTTGTTCAATAACAGATGTTGTAGTCTAACCATCAAACTGTGTTTGGCTTTTGATTTATCTTCATTGATAAGATGATTTAAAGAAACCATAAAGCAATTGGTAAGACTCATCAGTGGAGGGAGTAATAGAGTTTAAGCCAATGATGCATAAAATAAAGCATTGGCATTGGAAATCCTTAGGCCAGCATGGTTTTGGAAGACATTATTGGTAACTTTTGAAACACTGAAAAGGCTCACCGTGAGGACTAAATTAGATCTACATTAGGCTCTTCAAGTTATTTTTATTGAATGCTAAAGTCTAGGCATCAGCAAAATAGATTTGTACACATCATTAGGCAGCAGTTAAGTAAACTTTCTAAACTCAGAGGTAGATTAAAAGAGTTGAAAAAGTGTACTGATCTTTAAAGAGAAATGACATCATTACCTATTCTGACGTCATGAAAACTAGTAAAACTCACTGTAAATTTACCAATGTCTAAATGAAACAGAACTTAAAATAAAGCTATTCATACATTACATAAGGTTGATAAGTGTTTGGATATTTAATACACATAAGATAGCTAAAGTTTATTATAACAAACTGTCTGGATTGTGTAGATATTTTCCACATTTATTAATATTTGCTATAGTTGACCTATGCTTTGTTATGAAAATGTAGAGCCAATATACAGACCAGAAATTTTATTTAATATTCCTAACTCAGTAGGATTGAGTATGGGAGTGAATAATACCAAAATATTTTACATGCATTTTTAAATTTAAATATTGTAAAGATGATGTACAGAGCAGTTACAGTTACATAAGTAAGGTGACGAGTACATATCTTTTTGAACAGTGTTCCTCCCTCCTTCATTTTCTCTCACTTCCCCAACTCCTACCCCACACCCTCCCAAGTTGTAAAGTTCATTTCTTTCCAACATAGTGTCTCTTGAGTATCACTATAGAATTAGTGCACCTTTGTCCCACCATTTCTATGACTCTCCTTTCCTTCCCCAAATCATATAAACTTATATATAAGACAAATGGTACAGAAACCAAAAGCAGTAACACCAAGGAACAAACTGAAAGAGAAAAAAAAAAAGAAAAAGAAATAACAAAACAGTACAGAAAACAGTAACAGCAACAAAATACCTCTTATTTCTATTTTACAGATTTAATTTCAATAAGCATCATTTTATATGGTATATGCATATGTTAAAATAGAATATTTAACTCATTAAAAGTTGTCTAAAGGGGGAGTTGGAACAAAAGGATATATGTGACCAAAGTACATTATAACTACATAGAAATATCCCAGTGAAACCCCTTTGCACTATTAATATGTTACAATATTCCTTTGCATGTTTAAACTACTGTTATTTTGTATACATTTGTTTCTGATCAAAGCACATGCAAAAAGTCAGTTGTTGATGCAAATCCTGTTTGTGTTGAAATACATAAACAGCAAATATCTTCGTAAATATTTTCTAGTTTTCAAGTTCCATTACAGGGTTCAACATAAGATCTAGAATCAAGTTCGAAGAAATATTAGTATATCAATTAACACATAATTTAAAAACAGAATATGAAAAATGTATGTATTTCTTTTTTTCTTTTATGATTATTCCCTAAAAGTATAATAATCTTGCTATTCTATATTTTTTCTTATTCCTCTTTAAAAGTTAAGTAATATAGACTTTAACAATATAGAATTTCAACATAACATCTTGTACATATCATTGTTGCAAAGGATTCACCTGTATCCCTATTTAAACAATTTGTTTTTTCCCTTCCACTAGGGGGTGGGGTGAGGGGAGGAGATGGGAAGGGTTGGGAAAGGGAAACAAAGGAAGAGGCAACAATGCTTGATAAGAAATGTACTCATTACCTTGCTCATGTAATTGTAACTCCTCCGTATAGTATTTTCACAATAAATAAAAAATATAGACTTATTCTGTTAATAGTTTTCAGATTTTGAAGAACAGAATACTTAAATAAAATTGTTTATAAGTTTGTAATATAAATCAGAAGGGAATACATAATAATTATTGAAGAAAATCATAATTTGATATAGATTGTTGTTCGGTTTAGGTCTTAAATGTCACCTAAATGCCTATATTTTAAGTAACTTGTTCACAGCAGTTGTGAGGCAGTGACACTGAAGAAATTAGGTTATTGAATTGTATCTTTGAACCCCTCATTTCTTTCTCTTTCCTTCCCAGATGTTGGAGCAGTTTTTCTAAAGAAAAACATACTCCCAACCATTATCTTCTAACTCACCACAGCCCCAAATGAACAGAAGCAGCTGACCAGGGGAAAGTCTACCTTGTTTTCAAAGGGATGATGACAGCACCACATGACTAACAAAAGTATAAAACACAGAGTCCTATTCTTATTTCTACTTATCAGAACAATGTCATGATTGAATTATAATGTGATTTCAGGCCATGACTTATCTTAATGTGGAACATAGGATACAGAAATTTTATTCTTAATTGAATACTCAAACAATGGAGGCAAAAATAAGAGTGGAAATTACAATATTAATAGCACTGAGAAAATCCAAATATAAATTAAAATCACATTTCAAGTTCAACCTCTGGAAGTAATTGTAATTAGTATTTATAACTGTATCTGTATAAATAATCATAGATTATTTTTCCTGCAGAAGAGCTCAATGATTACAAAATGGGTAAGAACATTGTTTTTTCTTTGCTTCTCTAAAAAGTACACAATGATTGAAAGTAGGAATAGGGCAGCTCATAGAAATTGGATTATATCTTCACCAACTTGAAGGTGAAGTAAAAAAATATACTGTAAAGTTTGTCTTCAACATAATGTCTTGTACATCTCATTGTTACAATGGGTAAACCTATATCCTTATTTCACCATTTTGTTATTTTCCTTCCCCTCCCAAATTAGAAAAAGCAGGGGTTATATTATGAAGAAAGTACATACAAAGGAAACAAAAAAAATCACACAGTACATTAAATAATATGTTAGAAACAATAACAAAAAAGAAAAAAGTTGAAAACGAACTTTACAACTTAGGGGGGAGGGAGGAGTTGGGGAAGTAGGGTGGGGAGGGATGATAGAAAAACAAAAGAGGAATTAACAATGCTCCATAGGAAATGCACTCATTACCTTACTCATATAATTGTAATCCCTCTGTACACTACTTTTACAATAAAAAAACATAAAAACATGTACTGTAGTGATACACCAAAGTAAAACCTCTCATAACTGCATGAGAGGTAGCAATGGAGAATCTTCCAACATATTCCTATCTCTAGTCTAGAAAAGTAAACTGAGCCAGGTGTTGGCAGCTCACAACTGTAATCCAAGCTACTGAGGAGGCTGAGATTTGAGGATTGCTGTTCAAAGCCAGCCCAATCAGTAAAGATCCTGAGACTCTTATCTCCAATAAACTAGTCAGAAAAACAAACAAAAATCAAACAAAAAATGGAAGTGGCTCTATGACTTAACCAAGGACAGTAGGTAGGCTCTGAGTTCAAGTACCAAGACCAGCAAAAAAAAGAAAAAAATGCAGGCTGACAAATTAACATTCATGTAGGTAAGTATATATACCAAATTCTTTATATATCTAAACTAATACTTCAAAGTAGATACGTGAAGGACAGAAACAGGCACAATCCTCAGAAGAAATTTCTTAGTGACAATTCTTCAGTATTACTTTTATTAACAAAACCTATGATACTACATAAAATTTAAATGCACTGAAATCAGTGGTATACAACGTAAACAGCTGTGGAAAGTAACTGTAGATTTATTGACTAATCTCAAACTGAAAACAAAATTTGTAATTTTGTTCTAGATAATTTAACTTTAACATTTCTTTTCTGAATGATTTTTACATATGAAGCAATTAGATCTGATCTTTACAGAATTGGTGCCTCATACTTAAATTAAGAAAACTTTCAGTAAAAATGGAAGGTAAGATTGTCAACTTTAATTGTGGAAGGAAAATGACATTCTTCAAGGCAGAATAAACAAGATAAAAATTACCAATATAGGAGGTCCTTATACATAACTGAGAAATGCCTTAATTCTTACAGAAAAAAATAAACAAGACTAAAAGTATCATAGAAGATATTCCATTATAATTTAAAATACATAAAGGACTTGATTTTTACAACCTATCATGTCAGTATTAAACCGTCTATCCTAAGTTTAAAATATAACAATAACAGTACCTTCAACTTAGAGAATATTGCAAATTCATACAAATAAATCTTCCCAGGAGGCATAAAGAGTTTCATTTCATTTCAAAGTGACCACACCGTTATTTTGGTGTTTTTATTTAATATGGGATGGAACTGTAAGTAATACAACAAAATTCAAGATAGAGAAAACGTAGTTTATAAAATTTAAGACACTAAGTTCAGTATAACAGACATTATGAAAAGGTACAGCCCTTCTATATACTGCTTCGTTTTTGAAAATACACATATCAACTTGACAAGGTCTCATATACATTATAAACATTTTATGAAACATGAATAGGGAAGTAAGGAATTTGGTTAGTAGGGGTAAGTTGGTCTCTTTTGTTAAGTTTATTGGATGGTTGGTTTTAGTTTGTGAAGGTAATAAATTGGGGAGACACATAATCCTGAAAAATGATGCACAAGTCTTTGGAATCCATAGCCAAATAAAAAACGGACAGTGTTACCCAATCTAAAACTTTGATAGAGAAAATATTATCAGAAGCAACCTTCTGGCTTACTCTGAGATTCATATCATAAGTACAATGAACTCTAGCTTCAAGGCAGCATTTATCTAAATATAATTCATCATGGTTTGGGATGCTTTATTTTACAGGATAAAAGTAAGCATTTTTTGCACATTTGCAGTCATTAAGAATAGTATGCTTGTTATTTTGGCTGAGCTTCTTTGATCTTTGTCCTCTTATTAACCTCTTTCCATATTTATTCACCTGTGTTATAACTGATGGCTCAATAATTTATTTTTCATTTCTTTTATCTGGCCACTTGAGAAAAATTAGGTCAGCAAGACCGTTAAGCTTTTGATGTTGTTATAATAAGATAACTTTTGACAGGTGAAAATAACTAAGAAAGGTCTGATTCAAATGCATGATATATCTAACTGAAGCAAAATATAGGTCTAAGTGAAAAATCATTCAAACAAGTAGCTGTCTTGAAATTTTATCTGTTGGGCTGTGATTACCGATGCAGTCCCTTGAAGGAATGGAGTCATCCCTATCTACTTATTTGTGTGCACTCTAGCCAGTCTTATGAATCAACTTGCAGATTTTTTTCCTTCTTTATCTAAAATTAAAATTATACATATTCACCCAAATATATCAGTGTAAATGTACTAAAATAATAGAAAATTCAGACTCTAATCAGTCACTGGTAGAATTGATCTATAAATATATTATGTGTTTTTTTCTCTAATTTTTGACAAATTTGCCATAAGACAAGTTAAAATACAGTTAAAATACTGGGCTTACATATAACAAATGAAGCTTAAGGGTTTAATTTCAGAGTAGGTAATAATTTTTTTCCAAAATTGTTTGGACAATTGTATACTGATTACAACCAACTTCATATCACAATGATCTCATAGTTACGTATTTCTGAATATGCAGTAACCAGATTTGTTAGTTGGGGCTGGCATTCCCCGAGTAGATTCACTTACATATTGAGTAGTTCCTTCATTATTAGCTAGTGTGATCTAGTGGCCTAGTGTTTCATTTTGTGTCATATTCTAGCAGACTATTCTGGACTTCTTCACATGTTCCAGGGAGAGTCCAAAGGAAGCACAGAAAAATTCCAAGTTTCTTCACAGACCAATTCAGAATGGACATATCATTATCTTGGTTGCTATGTAATGATAAAAGGAAGTCATAGTATATATGTTATAATTTTGTATGTAATATGGGGTAAGGAAAATATACTCTATTAATTAAAATAATTGTAAAATAACTGCAGAGAAATTTAAAGGTAGAGAGAGGAATGATTTTTATGTATTTATCTGGGCAGGCATATTTGGGGTATTTGTGTAGTATTATATGTTTAGTATCATTTTTTAACTTGGTTAAGTACCTGTACAAAATATGAAGGAAAATTTCTTCTTTTACATATCTTCAAGAGATAAATATATACATAATTCTATCAGACATAACATAGTTTTGCATATATATAGCGAGAGAGAGAAAGAGAAAAATACCAGTTTATAAGAACTGATGTTTATGAGTAGATATTAGAGGTTAGAATTTCAGATATTCACAGATAATATGCTATTAAAAATCTCTCTGGGTTGCGCTGGGAAAGTGGCTCAGTGGTAGAGTGGTTGCCTTGCATGCATTAGGCCCTGGTTTTGATTCCTCCACACCATATAAGCAGAAAAAGCCAGAAGTGGTGTTGTGGCTCAGGTGGTAAAGCACTACCCTTGAGCTGAGGAGCTGAGGGACAGCACCCAGGCCCAGAGTTCAGGCCCCATGCTTGACAAAAAAAAAATCTCAGTGTCAAGATGAATGACAAAAGAATGTGGATGAAATATTACTCATCAATAAAAAGGAATGATTCTATATCCTTTAAGGCAAAACTAAAGGAATTAGAGGTTATGCTTTTATAAGCCTAGCTCAGAAATCAAATGTCATGATTTCACTCATATGTGGAATCATAGGCCAAAATATAATAATATGCCATTATATTAAAAAGAATTATGGGAATTGGAAAAAGGAAAAATATATGAATTTTATAGGCATTGATATGTTCAAGTACAGAGTGTTAATGCATCAGAATAACATAGTAAACCTACTAAAATCTCTTACAAAGGAGGCAAGTAGACAGGATAGTAAAAAAGAAAAAAAGATAATGGAATGGAATTATAAATAAAAAAGATAATGGAAAGAGTTTGATCAAAAAATTTTGTGCTTCTAAATGGAAATATCACAAGGAAACACTTTTGTACAATTAATTGGTGCTAACAAATATCTATATTTGTACAAATAAGCAACCATTTTGCAATATAAATCACCTGATATTACATTTCTGATATTTTTAGGGAAAACAATAAACTCAGAGATATGAAATTTTGAAAATTAAACTTATTTCAATTTTGTGAGACATTTGTAAACTTTCGGAGTTTTGAAATATACAGTTGAGTAAAGGCAGGTACCATTTGTCCAAATCTTTCTCTAACTCACCTAACATTTCAAATAAGACTCTTCACGTGTTTATGTGATGTACAGTCTCTTCCGTGTCTTGTGACATTATTTAGTCTAATGAAATGTGATGAAAGCTTTACTGTGTCAATTCTGTGATGAAATATAACTTTTCTTCTTTCCTATCTTGCATCAGACCTGGCCTATAGAGGATGGCAAGTCCCATATAAAAAAGTCAGATCAATAGAGGTTTCCAAGATGAGGCCCAACCTTTATATAAAGTCGTTAAGATTAGCACTGATGAAAACACACATACACACACACACACACACACAGATTAGCACCAATGAACACACACAGACACAGAATAATTCTAGCTATATTATTATGAGTTATTAAATAATTTTTTTATATTGTGAACATACTGTACGGAGGCCTTCAGTTATGAAGGAGAGTTTAGCTAGGTACAGTATACTTGCTTGATAGTTGTTTGTCATTAGGGCAGGGCATACATCATTCCAGGCTTTTCTTGCTTTGATTGATTCTGCTGAGAAATCTGAGGTGATTCTAATTGGTTTCCCTTTATTGGTGATTAATCTTTTCTCCTTGACAGCTTTAAGGATCTTTTCCTTGGTCTGAGTTGATCCTGTGTGGATTACAATGTGACAGTGGGATGTCCTATTCTGGTCTGGTCTATTTGGGGTTCTAAAAGCTTCTTGTATCTGAATAGGCCTATCTTTTTGCATGTTTGGGAAGTTCTCTGCTAGGATCCTGTTAAATAGGCCATTAACTTCTGTTTCTAGGTGCTCCTCTATACACATGATCCTTAAATTAGGCCTTCTGATGGTGTCTTCCAAGTGTTGGATAGATTTGTCATATTTCTTGGGCTTGTCTTGGATGGCTGTATGTTCTTTATAATATCTAGGCTGTCTTCAATCCCCGAAATTCGATCTTCTGCATGGTCTAACCTGCTGTCAAGACTTTCTACTTTGTTTTTTATTTCTTTTCCTTCTAATTGGTCAGCTTTGATGGCTTCAAATTCTTTATTGAAACTTTGTTTTAGATCTTGTATAAACTTCTTTACTTTCTTAATTTGGTGTTCAGTGTTTATTCTCAAATCACTTAGTTGATTGGTTATGGTTTCCTTGGACTCCCATTCCTTCTGTTGGGTCCATTCAGCATTCCCTTTGTGGTCTCCCTGACTTCCTTCAGCTCTTTGTTAATGGATTCTATGAATGCCTTTAGTGATCTTTGCGTATTCTCATCCTGCTCTCTCAATTCCTGTGTTACTCTTTGCTTAGCTTCCTCACGTTCATGCCATTCCTGTAGTTCTCTTTGAGTGTTCTCAGCCTGCTCATGCCATTCCTGCCTTTCTTTATGAGTATTCTCAGGCTGCTCACGCAAATCCTGTATCAGTTTTTGAGTAGCTTCCTCACGCACATGATATTCCTGTATAAACCTTTGGATTACCTCCTCTCTCTCCCTATCATGCTCATACAGAGTCCTTTGTATGTTTTCAATCTTTTCATTTATCATGTTTGCCAGCAGTGTTTGTAGAGCTATTTGGGAACTCTCCTCTGGATTATTCATTATCTGTTCTGTCCCCTGATTATCATGAATGGAAGTTGAGATACCCGGACTTGCCATTTTTCTTGTGTTTTTCCAGCTTACTCTGCCCATTTGGGATGAAAATAACACCAGTTTTGTGCTAGAACACTATCTTAAGGCAAGCATCAACCAAAGTCTGAATTTGCACAGTCAATAGTCTACAGATACAATCTAGTTCAACAGATACATCTATTCAACATCAAACAACTATATATTAATGGGGTACGAACCACAAAGAAGAATTTTGGTAAACCAGGAATTATTAGGTTTAGGGAGAGATGTGGGTAAAAAATAGGAGTAGAGTGATGTGGTAAGGCACAGTGAGAGTTAACTACATCCTAATCTCAAAGCAGGAAATAAATTGGATAGGATGAAAGTAGAGAGAGAGCAAAAAAGAAGAAAGAGAAAGAGAAACAAAAGAGACCAGGGAAAATAGAAAAGCAATAATTAAAAATATTATGCAGAATCGAAAACAAAATATTCAGAGAAGAATGTGGATATAGTGAGAAAATGGGAGGGATATAGAGGTGTGAAAAACTTAAAAATAAAAATATTTAAAATATTATATAGGTATAAAGAGGTGGTACTGCTTTAAGGAATTTAAGTCTAAGAGGTTTTGAATTGATTAATAAATTTGTGGATTAAGTGTGTACACAATGGTGGATAAGGCCTAATAATCAACTACAGGTTTAGCTGAGGATGTGCAGAAAAACAATTAAGTCACATAAAGAAGAATGAAAGAGAAGAAAAGGTGAAAAGGATAAGAAAGAAAGAAAAAAAGATCAGAAGGAGAGCTAAACAAAAAAAAAGAAAAAAATTTTTTTGAAAAAGGAAAAAAAAAAAGAAAGAAAAATGCACACACACATACTCCCCTAAAATAAAACTCATAAGAGGAAAAAAAAGTTACTAGAAAACAATTTTTTTTCAAAAAAGGTAAAAATTAAAAATTAAAAAAAAGTTTTAGAAAAAATTTTTTTTACAAAAGGTGCAAAAAAACAAAAAGGAAAAAAAAGTTTTTTGATTTTTTTGGGAGAGGTGGGAAAATTCTTGTATCTCCCTTGTGTCAGTAACCGGCCTCTTGTTGGAGTCTCTGGTCTGCTTGTGGTGTTTGATTTTCTTGTGGCTTGGTTGGTTTCTTAAGTCAGTTTGTTTGAACAGGCAGAAAAATTCTCTGCTTAACCCAAGATTTTGTTATCCTCTTCCCAGGCTAGTTCAATCGGAGGGAGATCTGCTTTGAGTATCACAAAAGAGGGAAATGGCTTTTTCCTCAAGTTTGGAGATGCTGTGGTGAGGCTAGGTTCTGGGTTGAGTTGAGGCCTTTCAGCAAACAGTAGCTTTTCCCGGGGGCTAGTTTGTGAGAAACTCACAGAGCCCAGCCTGGAGCCATTCTCAGGGTTTCTGTTTACTGAATTTCAATTGATTGTCAAGGCTGCTAAAGGGAGGGGCAGACTCTGGCTCTTATTACCCAGTGAAGAAAGCCACTCCTAGGGCTGTCACCCAAGCTGGGTGACTTTTCCCTGGGTGGAGCTGAGTCTGGCAGGTCAGTTAGGTTCTTGTGACCTGCTAAATGACTCTAGTTTTCTTCCAAGGCCTGAGTTGGAGCTAGCAGCTCCGCTGAGCTTTGTACTAGGGGGGAGAGAGGGGTGGCCTTCCCTCCTCTGCTCCCTGAGAAGGAGTGAGGATGTTAGGCTTCTACTCATACCGAGTCTTGGTTCCTGGGTCATCTCTGGTCTGTGAACTGCAAGATGAAAATGTCTGCTCCTTGTCGGTTCTTGCTGGTGTTGAGTAGAATCCGCTCGCCCGCCACATCTTGCTCCTTTGTCCCAAACTCTCTGTTCTTCAGGTATGGCTGCTTCAGTCACCGCCAACACAGCTGCCACCGCGGTGGTGGCAGCTGCTGGCAAGTGCTCAGATCTGTCTCCTTGCTTGATTTTCCCTCTCTGGCCTAACTCTCTGTCCTGTGATGGCACACTTGGTGTGATTCTTTGGCTTAGGACTGTTCACTGGAACTCTAAAACTGCTTTCTATGCGAGAGCTTGTTTAGCCTCCAGCTTCTCCTCCACCATCTTCCCAGAAGTCTCAGAGTTATTAAATAATTTTAAAGAACTGGGTGTTGGCTATATTTTCTGAGGAGCAATGGTTGGTAGGTTCATTAGGGTCAATGATTACATTCATATTATTTCTTAACAGTTATAAGTCAAATGATGTCTTCATATTTCCTAAGGTCTGTAGCTAGAGAATGGAATGATCAAACATTATGACAACAGTGATAAACTTATGGTCT
This sequence comes from Dipodomys spectabilis, assembly GCF_019054845.1. Classification (NCBI taxonomy): domain Eukaryota; kingdom Metazoa; phylum Chordata; class Mammalia; order Rodentia; family Heteromyidae; genus Dipodomys; species Dipodomys spectabilis. The sequence goes on along the minus strand of NW_024870815.1, from coordinate 375,585 downwards.
CCTGATTATATATTTATACGTAGGTATTGGAAACACACCAAGAGCCTCAAGGAATATTTTTAACAACTGGACGCTAATGAGCTAATATATATTAATTAAATGCAAATGGCCAACCTGCCAATGACTCTGTGAGGAATATAATGAAAATACACTTTATAATTCTATTTCCTGACACCTACATAATAGATAGGTAAGATATTGTCATAAAATTAATTTTGCACATGCACTATGTCTTTTGAATTCTTACCAACACTAATTAAAATAGAAGCCTCTGTCATTAATTATATTTTAATTGCAATAAACTTATGATTGTTTCTTCATTGTTAAAAGCAGTTAAAATATCCTGATAAAGTGGGTCTTTTGGTGAGAAAGTAGTGTTCTTTTTGTTAGGAAAATAAAATTAACTTACACTACTAATTCTTTTTAAATTAATGGGGCATTTATTGTGTGACACAAGTTTAATTTGAAAACAAGTGACAGCATATATAAATACAGAACAATTTGATAATCTCTATTGCTTATGGATATTTAGCCTTAGGATTTATATCTCAAGGGAAAGACTATTTCTATGTATTTAATACTTACACTGGTGCTCATTTTTGAGTGTTAGCATCTTGCAACCATGTTACAGAACTACCTCCTCCTTCTAGATAGCATAGTACTATACTTACATTCTGACATGAGAATATTAGACACATTGTAATTTATCTACAATCCTAATCCATCAGTATTATTAGGACTTCTCTCCAGGATTCTTTTCAATTCATGAAAGTTTAATAAGACATACTTTCTATTTTGGCATAGATAATGTAAGCAATCAGAAGATAAAAATAGATATTGCACACATTTTTTTTTAAATTCACAAACTCCTTTAATTTGTGTCTAAGTCAGCAGAATGTATTATGGGCCTACCAGCCAAATGTGGTATTTACCCTTATTTTATTGGCATTTCTCCTTGGCCTTCTCAATGTTGGCCTGCTATCTTTACTCTGTGGTGGAAAACTTGTTAAAAATAGACACGCTGAATTGTCCCTTTTGGTCAATTCCTTAGTAGCATTGAATAAACCAGGAAAAGAAAATATTGAACCAAGAATAGTTATGATCAAATGCTTTACTTAGTATGGAAAAATAACTTATAGTTATTGCATTATTATTTCCATATTTGAAATTTAGTTTATGTTATATCTATGAAACAATGCATGCATTGTTAATATCTAATCTAGATATCTAATCTAGATATCTAATCTAATATCTAATCTAATCTAGATCTTATTAAGTATATCATTCTTGGGTTAAGTATGCAATATTTCAGTAAGACAAAGTGTGTCCCTAGCCAGTTATTCATATTGCCTTTGAGATGTCAAACTCATGTTATTGGCTGAGATCTCATCTTTAATTCCCTCTTTTGGTGCTTTCTTTATTGGCCACTTCCATGGGGCATGGATTGAATTAAATACTCTGAGATCTTCCAGACTTTCCTCACATTAAAGTTCCAGAACAGATATCAAGAAGATATCAAGAAGATGGATTGTCAGGGTCATACATATCATGGGTCCAGCACAGAATTTTCAGAGGTGCAGAAATGTCAATTGGATAAAGCCACTGCATGTGGACAAAGATCATTCATGGACACAATAAAATTTTACTACCCCAAAGCCCACTAGAAGAGTTTATATTATTCATGTTCTACCTATTCAACTATGACTTTAACTAGCAAAGGGAATTATATAAAGTTAAGAAATAAGATTAGTGGAACTATTGAAAATAACAAAATTGTAAAGAATTTAAGAGTATATTTAAATACATGTGGTTAAAGCAATTGCAAAATGAATCTGAATAATTACGGAGCTTATGGCAAAAACAGCTTTAGAAGTCATTTGCTGTACCATACCCTATATTCTACATGTTAAATCACTACTTTTATGTGAGTGTTTGAATGCAGACATCAATACGTGTGCATGAAGATTCAGTCTTACAGCTTCCCATGAAAAAACTGATCCTTACCTGGTTATATACTATGCTCTATACTTAGCCATTTTTATTGTCACCTCAGCAGAAATGTAGTAATGACCTTGTCAGCTCCCAAAGGTATGATTAGAAAGGGAAGGGTCACTAAAAGAAACATTGGGAGAAGATAATAAATCACTTCAACAAGCACTGTCTCCCCTCAGTTCTCCAAACTAATTCTGCATAAGTTGCTGCTGGCCAACTATATTTGGGATGCTTTGGAACAAGATGTTCAAAATAATAAAGATAATACATTTTTACTTGGCTATTTTTAGATGAAGAAAAGTTCAACATCTTTGGCCATAAAAGAAATGCGCATCAAAACAACACTTGAGACTCCCCCACACCCCAGTTAGAATGGCCAATATCAATAACACTAACAGTAAAAAGTGCTTGCAAGGCTTCAGCCAAAAGGGAACTCTCTTACACTGTTGGTGGGAATGTAATCTTGTTCAACCACTCTGGAAAGCAGTATGGAGGTTCTCCAAAAAACTAAGCATAGAGCTACCTTATGACCCAGCAATTCCACCCCTGGGCATTTATCCATTAGAAAATAAACAAGACCACAATAAAGCTATGAGCACAATCATGTTCATTACAGCATCTTTTTCCATAGCCAAGATATGGCTATGAAATCAAGCCAGATGCATATATATATATATATATATATATATATATATGGCATATATACATATATGATGGGTTCAAGCAGGCTCCCTTTTATCATTTTTATTTTGTCTATTTTTGTTATCTTTAAGTATTTTCCATTCACCTAAGGAGCTTATGAATACACTGCATCATGATCAGTGTCACTCCTTTCAACATTCTTACTCACCCCTCCCAATCTAGTGCTTCCTATACTTATCCTAATTTCTGGTTAAGTATTTAATATTTTTGCCTTAAAATGTAGTTTATGTGTACAGTGTATTTTGATCTATGGCATCTTTTCAACATCTTCACCCCCATTCAACCCACATCTTCCCTTGTATCTCTCAATTCTGTGATATATAAGGAGTTCTTGTCTGTGTTCTTCTTTCTTCTATTCCTTTCCCTTTGGACTTACGATCCCAATAAAATAAGTACCAGAAATGGATACTTGCAATAGTTTGCACCAAATAACATAGATAATGATGCACTGTATTCATAAACTACTTAGGTGAATGCAACTCATTTGTGCAACTACTTAAAGATAATAAAATTAGTCAAATTAAAATTGATAAAGAGGAACCTGCTTTAGCACATCTTTGGGGTCACATCTTTCAAGTATGCTTATTTGCTAAGCAGGTGAAGTTAATTTTCTTTCTTTGGGTTCTGGAGAGACCATTGAGTACAATTTAATCTGCAATGTCAAGGTAAGTTCAACCAGGAAAATCTATCTATCTGTGACAGGAGATTCCACAGATGCCACACCACACTTGTTTGGCTGGAGTTTGTCTCACATTATAATTATGATTAAACCAATGATAGTGATATATGATATATTTATCTCAATGACATTTCCTAAATGTAAAATATTCTCATAGCCTTCATTTTGCTATTATAAAATATTCAAAATTTTACATGTTAGATCTTCAGAAAGTTATGTAAACACCTCTACAAATGTTTACTTAGGACTAGGGTTCAGAAGGTACTCCAGAATGAACAAAATCCTTTCTATTTAGCTATTAGCCTTATAATATATTAATTACCTTATGTTCTATTCTTTTAAACCACAAAGGTGACATTATTATTAAGAGTTTTACAGTTTTCTTAAATTTATTATTTTTTACTATGAGAAAGACAGATATTTTAACATTTAACGCATACAGACACATCTCAGTTTTGCATGTTTTATTTTTACTAGTTCTAAAACATTTTTAATAGGTTATTGAGTTGTTATTTATTTGCTTTGTAGCACTAGTGTTTGAACTACAGGCCATATATTTGCTAGGCAAACACCCTACTTCTTGTGCCATGCCCTGGCCCTTATATAGATTGCTGAAATACTATTTTATAAAATCACTAGAAAGAGTGTAACTATATATATTTCAAATACTTCATATATATAGTTCATAAACAGTGAATATAAGTTAAACTCATTTCACTTGTGTATATATATTTGTGTATACACAAACTATATAGAATATTTTAGTTATAGCAAAATTAAATGAAATAAATATGAGCCATAAAATCAATATAAATTGCAAGTATTTTTATCTTTGGCTATTAAATATATAATTATGAATATAATCTGAGGATATGTGAAGTCACAGTAACTAAACAGATATTCTGGTTAAGAGGATGGCAAGTTTTTCCATAAAGGCCAAATGTTAACCATTTTTGGTTTGGGGTTTACAGATCTGCTGTCACTTTTCAACTATGTCTTGAAACAATCAAAGACAACAGTTAACAGATAAATATAGGTTTCCATAAATTTATGGACATGGAAATTTGGATGGCAGTAACACCTGTGATCCCAGTATTAGGGAGCTGGAGACATGAGAAACATGAATTTGAAGCCAGTCTGTGCTATATAGTAACACCATTTTTGAAAAAGAAGGTGAAGGGAAAGAAAGAAAGGGAAGGGAAGGGAATGGAACGGAAGGGAAGGGAAGGCAAGAGAAGGGAAGGGAAGGAAGGGAAAGGAAGAAAAAAAGAGGGGAAGAAAAGGAGGAGAGAGGAGAGGAGAAAAGGAGAGAGGAGCTGAGAGAAAAAGGAAAAGAAAGAGGAAGAAAAGCAAAAGTAACTAACATAATACACACAACCTTTTGGATAAGGAGTGCTTATTGCCTTACTAATGTATCTGTAACCCTTCTATACATCACTTTGACAATAAAAAAATTGAAAGTATTAAGAGAAAGAAGCCAACACCCTCGCCAAAAAAAAATATAGATGATTTCTGGGTTTTATTGATAACTCAACATTTTACCATTAAATCACTTCATTTGAGAACAAGCAATGTTGATGTTTTATGCATTAAAATTGCTGTGTAATATTTAGTTCTTGTATTAATTCTCTTTATCATTAGTTGATGTTTCTAAGGCTAATTACCACTTCTTTGTAATTAGTGAGGAAAACCTATGAAGAAAAAAGAACAATGCGCTATTTATGAGATGTCAGTATACTACAAATATAGAAATTATCTAATTATCTCGTAAATATTTTCAAATTTTTTCTCAGGACTTAGCTTAATTAAGAAAGCTGATTGTCCTTCCTGTAAGATCATGAGAAAGCTGTATTTGCCCCAGTAGAAATGCAGGATCAATGCTGCATAATATCCTTCAAGAGACTTGCTATTGTTAGTTATTATTTTAATCTACAATGCATTTCCCAAGGAATTGCTTACCAGATAGAGTGGTGATATTTTGGAATCCAATAGTTTCATAGTTTAAAAAAAAATATTGTTATGGTTAGTGACATCACAAATGTTTGAAGAACTAAATATCCATGCCAAAAAAGTGTTTGTGTGCAGGCACAACTACAGGAATTGAGATCTCAGGTGTGTGATCCAGTGTCAGATGGCTTTTGGAATATACATTTATTAACACATTATTTTCCATAAACAGGCAAGGAGAGTTGTGCATAGGGAATCTGAAACTTTTAATATGATTTTAAATCTATGCATTTCTGAGCACACAAAATTCTCACTAATTGCTTCCTAACTATACATTTCAACAGAGCCTACACCTTTATTATATGGCTACTTTGTGCAAGTGAGCTACCACATTGTAAACTTTGACATTTTTCATTTGTTCTTGCAAGAAGATGATTGCTACTTTTCTTTTGCTATAAAACCTGATAACTGGATGGTTGATATGCATTCATGATTTCAGAAGATGGACAAATGAAAAATAAAAACAAGCATACTTTTTATTTCCCTTTCCTCCCACATGCCTGTGTGAGGCTAGTGCCAGCCACCATTACCAAGGATGTACCCCTGTAAGTTATTCCTGCAGAAGCTGGACAGTTTTCTCAGGTTATACAGTGTCATTATCATCAAAGTTTTCTGAAATGACCTTGTGGTAGAAGCTAAGCTATGAGATAAGGACAAAGTAGTAGACTTAGAGGATTTCGAAATGAATACCTACAGAATTAGATTCTAAATTTAGAACACAATACAAGAAAATCCTGTGTCTGAATGAAAAGATAAGTCAGGATAAATTGCTCAAACTTGATGGTACAGAGACAAAAAGAGAGTATGTGCCACTATAGGAATGATCCTTGGAATTGTCAGATGTATCTGCCCATTTGGAAATGCCGTAGTCTGTCTATATTCTTACTACCTGCTAGGGCACAGCTGCTGCAGTTTTGGTTCCCTTAATTGTCTCTCACACTTTCCAGTTATATTTTGCCTTCACACTCTACATTACTTCACTGTATTTTTTTGCTAGTTAGTACGGAGGCTTGAACTCAAGGCCTAATGCTCTTGCTTGGCTTTTTCCCTCAAGGATCACACCCTAACACTTCAGATACATCTCCCTTTCCAGAGTCATGAAAGTTAATTATAGATCAGAAATCTCACAGACTGTTATTTTCCATGCTGGCTTTGAACCATGATTTTCACATCTCAGTCTACTAAGTAGCAAGAACTACAGAAATGAACTACCAATGCAGGACTTTATTTCACTTCATGAATGTTTGTTTTTGCCATGGTTCTTTGCACTCAAAAATACTGTCCTGTAGATCTCTAGTCAGAAAGCATGTGCGTTCTCCTTTCCACTTAATCAACTAATGAATCAAAATGTCAGGTGTTTTTCCATTTTGGATTGTTTGTATGGTGTCATGATTTGTTTTTTTCAACAAACTCATACCCTGGATAATTTTATTAATCACTAATAAAATCTCAGACCGTAGCTCTATTTCTACTACACTGGCTATTCCCTTGACAGCTTATATGCTCATATAATGAGCCTAAACTGAACCAGGTTTACTACCATGTCACGAATTTATGAAGTGTACACATGTGTCTTGTTTACAAAACTAAAGGAAAGATGGATTCTAATTCACAGTGGATTGCATTCAGTTTCAACATAAGAGAAATAATGGGAATCGTGGCATGAAACCATTGGGAATGCACTGATATTTGAACATGGCCTGGTCAAACTCATGGTAAAATCCAGACAATATTGCAATTATAAAGGTGATGTGTACTGGGATTACAATTACATGAGTAGGCAATGAGTACTTCATTTCCTTTCATAGAGTGTCTTCTGTACCTACCTCATTCTCTCCCAGTCCTTCCCCGCTGTCTCCACCCATGAGTTGTACAGTTCACTTTCATCTGTGTCCAGTGAGCTCTACAGCTCAACTTTTCACCATTTCACCCTTTAGTTCTGTACCCTTCCTACCATCTTCCTGAAGATACACATTTGAGTATGCAATGCATAAAGAAAAGACAAAATTACCAAAAATTAAAATTCAAAACAGAAAGAGATCTCCTGATCCCATTATCTTTTTTCTTCACAGCTAATTACACAGTCAAAAGACTTGGAGAAGATCTTTACCAGTAATACATAAGACAAAGCCCTACTATACAGTATAATATCCAGAAACTGATCCCTCCCAAACCTCAGAAACCAATCACTGAAAGGACAAGGGAGCTATGGAGAGAAATCTCAAAAGTGGTTTAAAAAAAAAAAAACAGCAAAGAAACACATAAGGAAATACTCATCATTCCTGGCCTTAAAGGAACTGCAAATAAAAACAAGTCTGAAATTCCATCTCACTTCAGGGAGCTTGACTAATATTCTGAGTTTGAACAAAAAATGTTGATGGAGATGTGAGGAAAACAGAACCCTACTGCTCTGTTGGTGGGAATGTAATCTAATACAACCACTGTTGACAGCAGTTGGAGGTTCTTCAAAAGTCAAAACATTCAACCATATCACTCCTGCGCAACTACCCTGAACATCATGAGCAGAATCTGACAAATATTATGCACTTCCATATTTACTGTCACACTATGCACAATAGACAAGATATGGAAACACCCCAGATATCCCACAATAGATGGGTGGATCCAAAAGATATGGTATGTATACAAAATGGAATTTTACACCGCCATTAGAAAGAATAGAATAATATCATTTGCAGGGAAATGGATGGAACTAGAACAAATCATGTTAAGTAAGGTAAGCCAAGCTCAGAGAGACAAATGGTAGTTCATGTTCTCCCTGGTATGTGGAAATTATATCTAAAATGCACTAGGATATGACACTTATGCAGGATTCTAGATATACACAGTGAGACCAAAAAAGTATATATGTATATATGTGTATATACATATATATGTGTGTATAAAACCATGTACAGCCATAAATGTATGTGTTTGTACATATATGTATATAATTCTGATTTACATGTACACTTTAAGAATTAGCTAAAGATGGAAGTATACATTTATGGAAATTAAAGTTTGATACATTTAGGTATTATAAAATACTTCTGCTATCATGATTAGAAAGTCATCATTTTTCAACAATATAGTTGCCGAATAATCCAACACGGACTCATGAACTCATAAATGTATGAATTGTACCTTAAACCAAACTTTATATTTGATTTAAATTGGAGCATAGATATAAACATATTGGATAAAAACCATGATGCTAAGAATATGAAAACTTGATTATACTGGGATTAATCATGACCTTTAAATTTCATGTTTGGAAGATGACTTAATTTTAGTATACTCCAGAAAGGATATTTTAATTTTTACTCTATGGATTTTAATATAAAAATGTTATTTATGTCATTTTATTATGGTTTATAGTAAACCTTTCTACATTTCTATTAATTCTTATTTAATATTTGTCAGAGAGTTTGACCTGAAGTTTTCTTTTTGTTTGAGCTTGGTAAGGTCTGACAATATTTGGAAAAATGATTTTCAAACATTTGGATTAACATTTTTATCTTTACTGTTTTTCTTTTTTAAACAACACTTTTTCTCTTATCTTGGGGGATAATAAGGCTTAGGAAATGAGATAAGCATTGACAAGTGGAAGAAGTTTTCTGGTCACCTGAAGAATAGAGTTCCCACTTCTAATTAATCACATGTCAACTACTGGGCATGTGTAATTAATGGTGCATACCCTCAAGGCTGCAATGTATAAACACATTGCTTATCTGGTCAGAGGAAATTTTAGCATGCAGATGATCAGTGCAAATGAGAGTACTTTGGCTTTAACTCATGAAAGTGACGTATTGACTTGTCAGGAGAAATGTGGCACAAAAATTACTTGGAAATATAAAAATATAAAGAAATAAAAAATTATATATATAAATAAAAATCCATTTCATAGAAATTATTTGGAAATTAATTTTTCAACATATAAAATATAATTGTGAAAATATAAATGTGATTATGCATGCAAGCATGCATATTAAGATAAAATAAACTCAGGTATATTTCAATATTACATAAAAACAGTGGAGGTTATATTAATATAATGTATGGGTTTAAATAGTGTATGTTGTTTGTGCTATATATGTGAGTTTAAGAAAACTATTGGCTTATCTGAATCACCTTTTTCAAAAAGTTAAAAGAAGCAAATATAATTCCATTGATAAATATATGTAGGAATATGAACCAAGAGATAATTCATTAGATTTTTAACCGGAGGCAACAGATAATATTGATATGACATTTGCCAAAACAAAAGTGATTTTTCAAGCTACAGAATTTAAAAATAGCACATCACTCTTTAAGTAACAATCCCTATTGAATGATGTAACTTAGAGTTACTGTAAGATATAAAAGATAAGTTAACCAAGGAGAACTTAGCTTACTATAAATCATCTATCTAAATTTTGAAGGTAGGAGTTTTTTTTTCCCTCAAAACTCAAAACTGGAATGAGAAATTTAAGATATGTATTCTACTTTAAAGACATGGTACAAACCTAAAACTGCCTTGTTTAGAGGAACAAAAATAAAACCTGACATATTTTAAAGTATGAGAAGTATTATATTTTCTTTTTTCCAGATTAGCTTATTTTTGTATGTTTTTATTGTAAAAATACTGTACAGAGGAGGGGTTACAGTTATTTGATCAAGGTAATGAGTACATTTCCTATAGAGCATTGTTGCCTCCTCCTTTGTTTTTTCTCTATCTTCCCTCCCACCTCCACAACTCCTCCTCCTCCTCAGAGCAAGTCAAGAGGATATGGAAATAATAATAATATTTTCACCCTGACCATGTCACTGTTCTTATGCAAAACTCTCTTGACTTTTAAGTAGAAATCAAGGGTTTGTCCCTATATTTTGCATCACCTGAGTTGGTACAGAGATATTTATTCCAAAAATATTTTGATGATAATGTCTTAATTTGACCCAGTGGGAGAAATTGTGGCTGGAAATGAATTAAAGTTTGAATGATATATTTGGACAATAAGAAATATTTGCTTAACTCTCAGAACACTGTCTCACAAATTTCTTTTATATTAATTTAAAAGAACAGCATATTATAACATAAGCCAAACCTGAGAAATGGGTTCATTTTTTTCTATCATATATGGATCTTAGATGTGAAACACAAACACCCATGTAAATACTTATATAGACAGTTTCGTTGATGAAAGCATAATATATGCAGAAATGAAGCTTCATGGAGTAAACCTTTCAGACAATTAACAGAAATTTTAACAACATGAATGTCAAGAAGTTGAAAATAGCTTGAAAGGAGATGGGGCTAGGAAGAATGAATTAAAACAGTGGATAAACAAGTCAGATAAATCAATATGCATATGTGAAAAAGAAAGTGGAAAGAAATAAAAATTAAATATAAGACTATGTTAAAGTATACTTAAAGTGCATTAAAGTATACAACAGTATATATACACACAGTATATTTTCAGTAATTGTGAAGGTTATAAACCTAATTAGCACAAAATAAGAAACTAGAATTTGATTTTATTTTTAAAATAGTATTAAATAGGTTGTTGTTCAAATGTGAATGAAATTGAATTTAGCAAAACAATGAAAACACCAGCACACAAAAATAATTTTGGTGATTTAACACACACATTCACATGTATACATGTAAAAAAATATAAGCCCTAAAACAAATTAAAGATAAGAGATTTAACTTCCCTGATGAATTTAAGGGCAAAGACACATCTTCCTGTTTTACAGACCACTCTGATACTTTCCCAAAAACTCTGACTATTTTTTAATGTAATCATAAATAATGACATCACTTTACCTTTTATTTTCTGCATGAGGATATGAATATCATTTCTGCAAGTGTCTCCATTTAAGGTATAATTCTTCTGTCATAAATACTCATGTTTACTTTTCCTATTGACAAAGCCAAAAACAAACATATGTCTTACCTCAATCACAAAAGAATTCTGCAATAAACCAAATTGTGAGAAATGGTATTGTCACACATTTTACTTGAATACTAATTATTGACTGCATGCATGTAATGAATTTTGCCTTTTTGGCTATATAAAAAGCTGAGATTTATGTCTCCCTGTATACTCTCCAATATTATATGCTTATTTTATATTTATTTAATAACAATATATTTTTCTTGCTCTTCTCTTTTTGTGAAGTTGTTTCTCTGAACGGCAGGCCATATGGTTTCTAATTATATCTTACAACAGTGTATAAACACATATATCTACCTATCTTACTATCTATCTATCTGAGTGTCTGTAATTGTGAAGGTTATACTACAAATGAGGACATTTGGATGTGTTCATTAAATATTTAGTTACCGATTGTCACATACTGGGCCTGTAGTTGTTACAATCAACACACACAAAAAAGGAAATTGTTATTTTCGAAATAAAACAAGAAATCTCACAAAATAAACTATCATATTTTTGATGGAAACAGTTGTCATAGAGAAAATATAAGTCAGGAAATAAAGTAACAGTAATGGAAACATTAGCCTGTTCAACATTTTAAACGGTAATGCAAGGATTATATCACTGGCAACTTAAGGAAAGAACTGTAAAGATCTATGTATTAGAAAACATCAAGCAGAGATGACGAGACATAACAAAGATTTTCTAAATCCTGTAATATTCAATTATACTTGAAACTGTATTTTTATCTATAAAGATTCTGTAAACAACATAAACGCTTACAATCTGGTTTTATTTGGATCCTAATTAGTATGTGTTTTAGAATTGATAATTTTCTTTGATTTCTTGGATGAATTGGCTAATATTCAGATTAATTTGAAAACAGTGATTAATTGTTTCTGAATGTGTCCTTTGAGTGAATACAATGCCATGCACAGAGAAATCTCTTATGGCTAATCGTCATCACAAATACATGCAGGGCTATTCATAAACACTAGACCTCCCATGACTTTATCAAGAAAGGATTAAACAGAGGATATCCTCTGCTTAATCGAGCAAGTTGGCTCAAGCCTGTAATCCTAGCCACTTGGGAGGTGGAGAATGGAGAATTATGGTTCAGACTCACCCAGGAATAAGAGTTGTGAGACTCAGTCTCTGGGCCAGGTAGTACCTGTTAGTTATCCCAGCTACAAAGGAAACACAAAGACTGGGCACAGAAGCATGCACTGGCATCAAAAGCACCACATAGGAAGACCAAGTTGGCCTGGAGAGGCAAACATATGACATCCTGTCATAAAAATTACTAAGGCAAAAAGGGCCTGGCTTTTTGGGTCATATTGTAAATGCCAAGTTAGCAGTCATGCGGCCCTGACTTCAGACCCTACTACTGTCAAAAGATTTTAAAACAGTGGACAACATGCCTATTCCTTTTGACAAACATTTTTCATACTTAAAATGAAATATAATTTCTGTCCAACTTTTCTGAACTTCAGCTTTTGGACATGTCCTACAAAAATATTTTTCTTATAAGATACGATGGAGTTTACTCAGCTATTTTCATGTAAAAATAAACTGTAACAAGAAACATGCATATTTCTTAATGCTTTTCTACTGAGACAATCAGTTAGTGTAGAAGTAATCTGTATATGCATGAAATCATTTTTTTATTTATTCCTTTAATTTATGCCATCATACACTACAGTTGACAATTCCTTGTTCAGATATATTTGAATTAGTTGTATTTCCTAGTCTTAGAAATAATCTAAGATAATATAAATGTTTACTAAATGAAAACAAAATGGAATGGAAAAATGTCACTGGGAATACGGAGATAAATGCAAATGTTTTTTTCTGAATTTACACTCTTTAAAGTATACATTATACATAACATGATTTTTTACTATGATGTCGATTTAATGTCTAGGATGAGGCTGCAGATTTTTTTTTTCCTGTTAGAATAGTGTGTTTTCAATTGTTGTTATAGAACAATAGACAAGGATTTATTGATAGTGAATGCAAGTACGAAGTATAACAGCAGTAGACTGACAAACAATAAATCTGTTTTCAAATAAGATCTCTATGCAATGTGAATTAAGTTTATTGATCATGAATAAGATGAACTTAATTGAACACAATGAAAATTACCTTTATGGAGCTAAGTAGGTTTGAAAACTGGGAAAATATAGAATAATATAATTGTGGATATCTATCTGAAGATTTACAAAATTGAAGTTAGCCACAAAAGAGATTAGAAATTGAATGACCTTCAGGTCTCATTGGTGTTGGAAATAGCCAAGCTCTCCTGTAAGAAAGGAATTGTTTTCTCTGTTGTTTAAGGAAGAAGTCAATTCCATATAAGTTCAGCAGAGGTTAAAAAATTATGCTCATGGCAACTGATGGTTGACCTAATCAAATGTTTAGCCCAGTTCAAGTATTCAGCAGGGACATATCTCAGATCTGATTAATAATTACCTGTATGTTACTTTGAAATATTATGAACAGGGCATCTATACTAATGTTACCAGCACAACTATGTTCCTTGTAGCATTGTTTATCATTGTTTATCATAGCCTATATATGAAATCAACCCAGATGCTTCTTAGCAGACAAATGGATCAAGAAAATATAGTATAGATACTCAATGGAATTATATGCTTCCATCAAAAAGAATGTTATTGTACTATTTGTAAGGAAATGGAAAGACTTGGAAAAACACACTACCAGGGGGAGGGAGGATTTGTGGAGGAGGGAAGGGAAGGTATGGTAGGGGAAGAACAAAGGAGGCGCTAACAATGCTAGATAGGAAATGTACTGATTTCCTTACTCATGTAACGATAACCCTTCTGTACATATCTTTACAATAAAAAAGTATATATTAAATAAAAGCACACACTGGAGGGTAAAACACAAAAAATAATACATTTGAGCATGATAAATTATACTGGACTCTAGACATTCACACAGTGAGACCAAAGGAAGATATTCTTAAGAGAGGATCACAAAGTTCAGTAGCTATGGACGTATGATCAAATACAATAATATTTATCAAAATGAATTTCAAGAAATGGAAACAAGAAGTTTTATGTAATTTTACATCTTGGTTTTATTTTTTCTCCTTGTGACTGTTTTTTTATTAAATTTACTTCTGTACTGTTTTGTTTTGTATGTTATGTAAGTTTATATGTTTGGGGGATTGTAAGAGGAAAATGAACTAAATCGTTTGTAGGGAGGGTTGATGATGGGGGGAACTTGAGAAAAAATGAGGGAAGAAATGATACTGTTCAAAAGGTAATGTACACCTTTCTTTATAACAATTCTTTAAAAATATATTCTGGGGGCTGAGAAGGTGGCTCAGTGGTAGAGTACTTGCCTTGCATGCATGAGGCCCTGGGTTAGATTTCTCAGCACAACATGAGCAGAAAAAGCTGGAAGTTGCTCTGTGGGCTGAAGTGGTAGAGTGCTAGTCTTGAGCTGAAGAGCTGAGGGACAGTGCACAGACCCTGAGTTCAGGCCCCACGACTGGCAGAAAAAATAAATAAATAAATACAGAAAAATATTCTGAACCCATGCTACTTTGTTTTGATTCTTTGTTCTTGCCAAAGTGAATGTTGATTATTACTAATTTCATTATGATTTTTTCTTTTTTTTTCTTTTTGTTTTTAATTTTTTATTGTGAAAATACTGTACAGAGGGTTTACAATTACATGGGCAAGGTAATGAGTACATTTCTTATCAAGCATTGTTGCCTCCTCCTTTGTTTCCTCTTACCATCCCTTCCCATCTCTCCCCTCCTTCCCCCCAACTCCCTCTTCCACCCCCACAAGGCCAAAGTTGTAAAGTTCATTTTCCACATAAGGACTTGTACATCTCATTGTTGCAATGGGTCCACCTGTATCCCTATTAAAACGGTTTGTTTTTGCCCTTCCCTTCCATAAATTATGTGAACATCAAATACAATGAAAGCAGGGGTTAAACTGTGGGGGAGAGACATACAAAGCAACAAAGAAACCATCTTATAAATATGTTAGAAACAATCGCAAGAAAGAAAAAAAACACTTGAATACTTATCTTGGGGTTCATTTTGCTTAACATCAACATATCTGACCTTTTCTGCTTCACTCATACATATAGTAGTTATTGCAAATAAGGGAAACCATGGGACCTATGTTTCTTTGAGCCTGGCTTACTTCACTTAATATAATTTTTTCCAAGCCTTTCCATTTCCTAACAAATGGGGGCAATGTCATTCTTTCTCTACAATGCAGTACTCTTTCTACAAAGATCAGGAAAGTTAGATTCAGATTGAAGAGTTTAAATAGAGAAAATAAGATCAAAGGAAGACCCCAGTCCCGAACATTTCTAACACTACAACCCACAGTTATTTTGCAACCTTAAGACTAATTTTTACCATCCTAAAATATGGTGCTGCCTACTGTTTATATTATTGAAAGTGGTGGCTTGCAGATTAATATAGAACTGCGCCCATTGTGGTAAACTTGCTCTACTCCTTTCAGAACTATTTGTCTCTTGTCCTTTCCATTTAAAACACCTTGCCAAACCTTTTCTTTGTGAACAAGAAATTACCTTGAGACAAATCACCTGCAGAGTTTAATGAATAAAATCACCTCTAAATGAATGCAAACCCCCAATAGGCAGTTTTACTCTGTCTGCAAAGGGGAAGCTATTAACTGGGAAAAGAGTAAACTTAGACTTTTAAATAGATACTTCTAAGTACCAGGAGGTGTTTGGACTGATGTCAATTTATTGTCCTCCCAAACTTCTGTGCTATTTACAATAGAAAACATGAACATTATAAATATATATTAAGCCATAACACTAACTACATTTTTTTTTGTCGGTCGTGGGGCTTGAACTCTAGGCTTGAGCGCTGTTTCTCAGCTCTTCAGCTCAACCCCAGCACTCTACCGCTTGAGCCACAGCACCACTTCGGGTTTTCTCATGGTTTATTGGAGGTCAGAATCTCACGGACTTTCCTTCCGGGCTCGCTTTGAATCGAGACCCTCATATCTCAGACTCCTGAGTAGCTAGGATTACAGGTGTGAGCCACCTGCACCCGCCTTAACTACATCCTTAAAGAGTAATTTAACAGAAATCTAGCCAACACAAAAACGACTTTCAAGATAACATGTTTTACTCAAAGCAAACAACCTAAATATTTAGTACAACAAAAGCATTAAATTTCTTCTCACAAAGCAACACAGATGAGGGCTGAGAAGTAATCTCCAATTCTCACACACATTATACATTTTTTTACAAGCATTTAAGATGTTGGATTCCTTCAAAAGTTGAACAATAAACAATTTGACTAATTTTCAATAGGTATCCTGGCTTGACATTGAAAATATTAAATTTACATGGTTTATTGAATTTTATGTCATGTTTTAAAGCTTGTGATAACTATAGGGGTCAAAGGAAGAAATTGAATAAAGTCATATTAAAATCTTGGCATTGATGACCATTACTTATTCTTTGACAACATAAATTTCAAATTTTGATTCACATTTTAGTCATCTGTGAGCTGTGCACTGTTATATATCATATGTTTTGGTAAACATGCCAATGAGTATGAGATTCCTAGAAAAATGTTATTTTTAGAAAATTCTGTAAGAGGAAATTTGTGTTATATCTATTTCATTACTAAATGATTGTATTTGCATGGTTATTATACAAGTCTCACCATGGCATTATGCCTTTCCACAGGCTTAGAATCATGCAGCTCAAAGACCAGAAAGTGTAAATTCCACGAGCCACAATAACCCCACCCTCTTCCATTTAGGTTGATAGTCTCCTATATTTCATAACAGAAATGGAAAACTAATAAGTTCATATATGTATATGTATATATATATATACATATCTATATATAATGACACTAATAGTTGTACATGTCGATATTTAACATCTTGTAAGTTTTTTCCAGCCAAAAAATAACTGTTCCTTCCAACCTTATCCAGATAACAAAGCTTTGGTTTAAGAGCAGTCTTTCTGCATAAACAAACCAATACCTACTAAACTTTGAAGCAGAGATAGAGAGAGGAGAGAGAGAGGAAAGAGAGAGCAGAGAGAGGGAAGAGGAGACAGAATAAGTGTATGTGTGAGAGAGATTTAACATCAAACTAAAAAACAGGTATTTATTTTTCTAATAACTCTTGGAAGTATATATCAGAAGGATCAATTTCCCTTACACTTTTGTCTGGAGTCTGTAGGTGGCCACTTCCTCTTGTTTTCTCATAATATTATAAAATGGACCTTGTGACCGAACATTTACATGTCAAAGATCTAGGCTCCAGCATGACCATATTTAGATATGAAAAATCTTCTGACGCAAGGAAGCTAGAATGAAGTCCTAAGAATGGTATTCTAACCTGATAGGACTCTTGTCCTATAAAGAAGAGACTCAAGAGGGCACTTCTTTTTTTTTATTTTAATTTTAATTTTTTGTGAACATACTGTACAGAGGGGTTACAATTACATGGGCAGGATAATGCATACATTTCTTATCAAGCATTGCAGCCTCCTCTTTGTTTACCCTTCACATCCCTTCCCAGCCTCCCACCACCACCCAATCCTCCCCTCTCCCCCCCCACCAAAGTTGTAAAGTTCGTTTTCAACATGACAACTGTACTTCTCATTGTTGCAACAGGTCCACCTGTATCCTTAAACCACTTGTTTTTCCCCATCTCCTCCACAAATTATACCGACATCAAATAGAGTGAAAGCAGAGGTTATACTGTGGGGGAGGGACATACAACGCAACAAAGAAATAATCTTATAAATGAGTTAGAAACAAATGCATGAAAGAAAAAAACATTAAAATACATATCTAAGGGTTCGTTTTCCTAACATCATATTATCTGACCTTTTCTGCTTCACTCATACATATAATAAATATTGCAAATAAGGGAAACCATGGGACCTATGTTTCTTTGGGCTTGGCTTACTTCACTTAATATAATTTTTGCCAAGTCTTTCCATTTCCTAACAAATGGGGCAATGTCATTCTTTCTGATGGAGGCATAGAATTCCATTGTGTATATATACCACATTTTCTTGATCCATTCCTCTACTGAGGGGCATCTGGGTTGGTTTCATATCTAAGCTATGGTAAATAATGCTGGAATAAACATAGTTGTGCTGGTAGCTTTAGTGTGGTCTCGTTTGTAAACAGTTGGGTAAATGCCCAAAAGTGGGATTGCTGGGTCATAGGGAAGCTATATGTGAAGTCTTTTGAGGAACCTCCATACTGCTTTCCAAAGTGGTTGAACAAGTTTACACTCCCACCAACAATGAAGTAAGGTTCCCTTCTGTCCACATCCCCTCCAGCATCAGTTGTTGTTAGAGTTCTTGATTTTTGCCATTCTAACTGGAGTGAGGTGGTATCTCAATGTTGTTTTGATTTGCATTTCTTTTATGGCTAGGGAGGTTGAGCATTTCTTCATGTGTCTATTGGCCATCCTTCTTTCTTCTTCAGAGAAGTTTCTCTTTAAGTCTTTCGCCCACTTATTTATTGGGCAGTTGTTTCTTTGAGGATTTGTTGTTGGGGGGTTTAATTTTTTGAGTTCCAAGTATATTTTAGATATGAGACCCTTGTCTGTTGTATGGCTAGTGAAGATCTTCTCCCAATCCATGGGCTTTCTATTGATCTTGCTAGCTATGTCCTTTGCCATGCAGAAGCTCTGCAAATTCATGCAATCCCATTTGTCCAATCTTTCTTTGATTTGTTGTGTTTCCGGGTCTCTATTAAGAAAATTTCGGCCTGCTCCAAGGAGACCTAGAGTTTCTCCTATTCCATCCTGTAATGTTTTCAGAGTGCTTGCTTTGACTCCGAGGTCTTTGATCCATTTGGAGTTGATTCTGGTGCAGGGTGATATATAAGGATCTAGCTTTAGTTTTCTACAAGTAGTTAACCAGTATTGCCAGCACCATTTACTGAAGAAGCTGTCTTTCTTCCATTCTATTCATGAGGGCACTTCTTTATTTGTTTGAGAGCAACTTTTTTTTCTTTTCAAATGTGGGTATAATCACAGTATATTTGTCTTAGGGCAGAACAGGCAGGCAGGGTTTGCATGACATTCCTTAGTATGTGTCTTACTCACATAAGTGACCTATGAAAGAAAAGATTGACTCCCTTACAATAAACAGGGATTTATTTCTTATGGATCTGGAGATTGGAAAGTCTAGCATCAGGCAGTGGTCAATATGTCTTTACGATAAAGACTCACCTGGCTCATGGATGGTTCTTTTTAACTTTGTGCTTATGTGGAGGAATGGATAAAGTGTTTTTTGGGGATTCTATCATGAGAACCTGAATGTTTTTCTTGCCACCCCATGACATATTACTACCTCAACATACCCATTCTTTTTTGTTTTTTTGGTCGGTCGTGGGGCTTGAACTCTGGGCTTGGGCGCTGTCCCTCAGCTTTTCAGCTCAAGGTGAGCTCTCTACTGCTTGAGCCACAGAGCCACTTCCAGTTTTCTAGTGATTTTATTGGAGATAAGAGTCTCACGGACTTTCCTGCCTGGGCTGGCTTTGAACCGTGATCCTCAGATCTAAGCCTCCTGAGTAGCTAGGATTACAGGCGTGAGCCACCAATGCCGGGTTAACATACCCATTCTTAACCTCATTAACATCGATGGAGAAGAAGAACCAGTCTGTGAGGAGCATGAACAATTTGTATTGTAACAGTGTGCATAGTCAATGTTCATGGTGATGGAATTAGCTATAAGAAGTGAAGAGTAACTGCTATTTGGGGATATAAATTGACAGGAATCAGTGTCATGATTAAGCCTCAATGATCAGACTGTGGACACAGGATTGAATATGTGTGATATGATTGCATATCAATAGTTTCAGTATCAAACAAGTTTGTTTTCTTTAAACATCTCAAATCTCTCACATTCTGTTTCTCATAAAATATATTCTTTCACAAGAAAACTGAAAGAGACAAAATGAACATTAATGTGTTAATAAGGGTTAATCCCCTCTATTGTTTCAGATAACTCCAAAAATGTGAATAGAGAGACATTTAGCAAAAAATTGATCATGCTAACATCATGGTGAAATGTGAAAGGCACAAACATTTGTACATTGTATTCAAAATGTCACATCATGCAAATTATAATGGCAGTATCAATACAGAGTAAGAGTGGACTGCTCTTCAAAATGCCAAATGGCCTTTAAACTGAAATTAACACAATGGGCCTTTCACCTGCACTGTAATATTCTTGAAAATAATTACCAAAATCAAGCCTTTGAGAAGTTTAGTCAGAATACATCTAAAAACCAAAGGACTCCTTGTTATGTACTGAAATATAATAAATTTTATGTACATTTAAATATATTTTCAGCAATGAAACAGAGGCATTAATTTAATTTATATGGTCTTATGAAAGAGAAAATACGCTTAAAACCTATAGGAAGAAAGAGAATAAAGAAAGGCATTAAACAAGAGCCTTTTGGGGAATACTGAGTTATCACAAAAAAAAAAATCTGTGCAGTTTTCTCTCTTCATTGTATTGATAAGTTTGTACAACTTATAATACATTATTAATGTATTATCCTCAGTAATCTTTTAATCAAAAATTAAAAGCAAAACATTTTACATAAAATATTTTGTCATTATATAAATAACAGTATATCAGAATATTCATTCTTTAAAAAAATAGTTAATTTGAACATATATTTTGTGGCAATATTGCTGAATTAAACATTTAAATCAAACCAAACCAGAATTTTCCATTTTTATTAGGAAACTGTAAATTAACAATTTGAACTCTAAGAACCATTTTATGTAAGACTTAAATGTTTTTTTTTTTTTTGGGGGGGGGGGGTCCAGTCGTGGGGCCTGAACTCTAGGCCTGGGTGCTGTCCCTCAGCTCTTCAGCTTAAGGCTAGTGTCCCGCTTGAGCCACAGCACAACTTCCGTCTTTTTTTCTTTTTGCTTATGTGGTGCTGAGGAATTGAACTCAGGGCCTCAGGCATGCAAGGCAAGTGCTCTACCATTGAGCCACCTTCCCAGCCACGACTTAAATGTTTTAAAAATGTTTTTTGCTTTTGTAAATATAGATACGATTTTGAATATGCATAGCTTACAGATTTGACTTATTTTAAGATCAAGCTGTTTCAGATTTTTGATTTGAAAGATAACTTTTAAAAATTATTTTATATTTTGTTACCATGACCATATAGTTTTACACTATTGTTGAAAATAGAACTGTGTAAAGAGAAATAAGATTTACTTAATCTAAAATAAAAAATACTTGTATTTGTGAAACCTAAGAATTAATGCTATATTATTTGGGAAAAAGAGATTCAGTCCTGGCTTTTCAGTCAACTTCCTTAAACACTCAATTGAGTCACCCACTTAAAGCAAAAGAAAAGATATGGTTATATAAGCCTTAGTTTCACCCAGAGATATAAACGCTGGAAAATTAGTTTAATATATAGAAAGCAATAAAAAGATAAATAAATGAGTTAAAACTCTCTTAAGTTTTCACTTTAAGTTATAAAAACCATTTCCATAGTGAAATGTAGCATAATAAAACTCAAGCAATGGCAATTGTGAAGTAATTACCCTGAATGTTTTAAAATGTTATTTAATCTCCAATATATAAAACATCCAATAGTTTTGTCTTTGTACTCTCCCCTTATCAGTGCTAGGCATGAGTATAAAATATGCTTTGTATGTCAATAAATGTTACAGAGAGACTTGATAACATGTATGTTGGATGTTGATCTCTAGAAATGTTACCACTTCTGTGTAAGAAACCTAAACTGATTTTCTAGAGACGTGACAGGAACCAGTGTCAAGGACACTGGCAGTCATGATTCTGATTGGCTTTCCAGATGGCTGAAAACATGCAATAGGTGAGCCCAGTCCTATGACTGAGCTTTTAGTGAAGAGCCACCAATTTAACCTAAAGATGACATGTAAGAATCATGATCAGAGTAAATAGAGCATAAAAATCTCTGCTCCCTAAAACTAAGAGAGCTAAGAATCTTTATGATGTATCTATATACACTGCCTTATCCAAAAGACTATGCACTAATCCAGCCAATTTCTTTTCCAGAATTTTATGACAATCTAGAATCATTGGTGAAAATGATCTTGAGGTAAGAGGAGGCATAGTAAGCCTACCTGGAATATTAATGCTTTGTTTACATAGAGAGCTAAGGACTGGGCTTCCTTATCTCTTACCCTTGTCATGTGGCATTCTCTTAGTATGAGTTCATTTAACCATGGTTATTCAACACAACCTATATAAGGTTAAAGATACTAGATAACAAAATATAAATACCATACTGTTGGAATTTTTATTATGGTGTAAAATAAAATGAGCAGGATAAATCTATGAATCACTACAAAATGATAAGGAGTTAGATGAACAGGAAAAGAAATACAAAATTTCAGAACAAATAGTTTCAAATTTGTTAGACAGTTTGCACCATTACTGAGAAAGTATTTTTCAGATCGTAGAAATATCCAAAGAATAAAGGCACTGATGATTTTTGCTGGAGAGCAGAACATGTTTTCTTCAGGAAATTTCCATTGACACACATACAAATAGATCTTTTTGTAATTTATATATAATAAAGAAAATGATTAAAATTGTTTACTATTACCCCTATGTCTAGAACTAATGTAGTTTCCTTTAAAGTATTATTATTTCAAGAGAACAGAATTCATAAATTATCATAGGGCCATGTTTGACCTCAAATGATATAGTAAGAAAATTGGACTTAACACTGAGAACAAACATACTTAGTTGAGGAAGTCATAAAAGCAATTTAAATGGCCTCACCATAAAAATGTACATACATTCTGTCTGTTCAGTGTATCTACCTCTAGTGACATTTCAGAATTGCCACTTGATGATCTAATAAATTATTTTATTTTATTTTATTTTATTTTATTTGAAAACATACTGTACAGAGGGGTTACAATTACATGGGCAGGAAAATGCATACATTTCTTACCAAGCATTGCAGCCTCCTCCTTTGTTTACCCTTCACCTCCCTTCCCAGCCTCCCCCCTCCCCCCCACCCAATCATGCCCCCCCTCCCTCCCCCCCACCGACATTGTAAAGCTGGTTTTGACATGACATTTTGTACTTCTCATTGTTGCAACAGGTCCACCTGAATCCTTAAACGACTTGTTTGTCCCCGTCTCCTCCACATGTTATACTGACATCAAATATAGTGAAAGCGGGGGTTACACTGTGGGGGAGGGACATACAAAGCAACAAAGAAATAATCTTATAAATGCGTTAGAAACACATGCATGAAAGAAACAGAAACATTAAAATACATATTTGAGGGTTCGTTTTCCTAACATCACATTCTCTGACTTTTTCCGCTTGACTCATACCTATACTAGATATTGCAAATAAGGGAAACCATGGGACCTATGTTTCTTTGGGCCTGGCTTACTTCACTTAATATAATTTTTTCCAAGCCTTTCCATTTCCTAACAAATGGGGCAATGTCATTCTTTCTGATGGAGGCATAGAATTCCATTGTGTATATATACCACATCTTCTTGATCCATTCATCTACTGAGGGGCATCTGGGTTGGTTCCATGTCTTAGCTATGGTAAATAATGCTGCAATAAACATAGTTGTGCTGGTAGCTTTAGTGTGGCCTTGTTTGTGATCATTTGGGTAAATGCCCAAAAGTGGGATTGCTGGGTCGTTGGGGAGCTCTATGTGGAGTCTTTTGAGGAACCTCCATACTGCTTTCCAAAGTGGTTGAACAAGTTTACATTCCCACCAACAATGAAGTAAGGTTCCTTTCTGTCCACATCCCCTCCAGCATCTGTTGTTGTTAGAGTTCTTGATTTTTGCTGTTCTAACTGGAGTGAGGTGATATCTCAATGTTGTTTTGATTTGCATTTCTTTTATGGCTAGGGATGTTGAACATTTCTTCATGTGTCTATTGGCCATCCTTCTTTCTTCTTCAGAGAAGCTTCTCTTTAGGTCTTTCGCCCACTTACTTATTGGGCAGTTGTTTCTTTGAGGATTTGTTGTTGGGTGGTTTAATTTTTTGAGTTCCAAGTATATTTTAGATATGAGACCCTTGTCCGTTGTATGGCTAGTAAAGATCTTCTCCCAATCCGTGGGCTTTCTATTGATCTTGCTAGCTATGTCATTTGCCCTGCAGAAGCTCTGCAACCTTATACAATCCCATTTGTCCAACCTTTCTTTGATTTGTTGTGTTTCCGGGTCTCTATTCAGAAAATTTCGGCCTGAGCCGAGGAGACCCAGGGTTTCTCCTATTCCATCCTGTAATGTTTTCAGAGTGTCTGCTTTGAGTTCAAGGTCTTTGATCCATTTGCAGTTGATTCTGGTGCAGGGTGATATATAAGGATCTAGCTTTAGTTTTCTACATGTAGTTAACCAGTTTTGCCAGCACCATTTACTGAAGAGGCTGTCTGTCTTCCATTCTATTGTTTTAGCTCCCTTATCGAAGATTAGATGGCTATAGGTCTGTAGGTTCATTTCTGGGTTTTCAATTCTATTCCATTGGTCCTGAGGTCTGTTCTTATGCCAATACCAAGCTGTTTTGATTACTATGGCTTTATAGTAGAGTTTGAAATCTGGTATTGATATTCCTCCAGCAGTGTTCTTTCCGTTGAGGAGCGTTTTTGCTATTCGGGGTCTTTTATTGTTCCATATGAATTTTTGGATTGCCTCTTCTATTTCCTTGAAGAATGAGGGTGGAATTTTGATAGGTATTGCGTTGAATTTGTAGATAGCCTTGGGAAGTATTGCCATTTTCACAATGTTAATCTTTCCAATCCAGGAGCATGGGAGGTTTTGCCATTTTTTAAGTTCTGTGTTGATTTCCTTTTTCAAGATTTTAAAGTTTTCATCATAGAGGTCCTTCACTTCTTTAGTTAAGTTAATTCCTAGGTATTTTATTTTTTGTGGGGCTATTACAAATGGAGTTGCTTTCCTAATTTCAGCCACACTTTCCTCATTGTTGGCATACAGAAAAGCCATGGATTTGTGGGGGTTAATTTTATAACCTGCTACTTTACCAAAGTTTTGAATCAGCTTAAGTAATTTGGGAGTGGAGTCTATGGGATTCTTTAAATACAAGATCATGTCATCTGCAAAGAGGGAGAGTTTTATTTCTTCTTTCCCTATTTGGATCCCCTTTATGTCTGCATCTTGTCTTATTGCTGTAGCTAGGCATTCTAATACTAGATTGAAGAGAAGTGGAGAGAGTGGGCATCCTTGTCTTGTTCCTGAGTTAAGAGGAAATGGCTTTAGTTTTTCACCATTGAGTATAATGATGGCTGTAGGTTTGTCATATACAGCCTTTATTGTACTGAGGAATGTTCCATGGATTCCTAATTTTTCCAAAACCTTCATCATAAAGGGGTGTTGGATCTTGTTGAATGCTTTTTCTGCATCTATTGAGATAACCATGTGGTTCTTATTCTTGCTCCTGTTGATGTGATGAATAATATTAATTGATTTACGTATATTGAACCAGCTTTGCATCCCTGAAATGAATCCTGTTTGATCGTGGTGTATGATTTTTTGGATGAATTGTTGAAGTCGGTTGGCCAAAATTTTGTTGAGAAGTTTTGCATCAATGTTCATCAAAGAAATGGGTCTATAGTTCTCTTTCTTTGATGAGTCCCTGCCTGGTTTTGGGATGAGGGTTATGATGGCTTCATAGAATGTGTTCGGTTGTGAGCTTTCTCTTTCAATTTCATTGAAGAGTTGCAGGAGAATTGGTGTGAGCTCTGCTTTGAAGGCCTTGTAAAATTCCGGTGTAAAACCATCTGGTCCTGGACTTTTCTTAGCTGGGAGGTCTCTTATTGCTGTTTCTATTTCAATGCTTGATATGGGCCTGTTAAGATAGTTTAACTCATCTTGGTTTAGTTTTGGCATGTCAATATTTGCTAGGAAGAGGTCCATTTCTGTCAAGTTCTCAAACTTATTAGCATACAGTTTTGAGAAGTATTCCCTTATAATGTTCTGAATCTTGGTTGTTTCCATGGTGATGTTTCCATTCTCATCTCTGAGTTTATTAATTTGGGTGTGTTCTCTTCTTTTTCTGATAAGATTTGCTAAGGGTCTGTCAATTTTGTTAAGTTTTTCGAAGAACCAACTCTTTGTTTTGTTGATTCTTTCTATAGTTTTTTTGGATTCTAATTCATTTAATTCTGATTTAATTTTGATTATTTCTTTCAGTCTACTGGATTGGGGTTTATCTTGCTGCTCTTTTTCAAGGAGGTTTAGATGCGTCATTAAATTGCTAGTTTCAGATCTCTCCAATTTGTTGATGTAGGAGCTCAGAGCTATAAACTTGCCTCTGAGTACTGCCTTTGCTGTGTCCCAGAGGAGCTGGTAATTTGTGTGTTCATTTTTGTTGAATAGCATGAACATTTGAATTTCCTTTCTAATCTCTTCCATGACCCACTCATGATTCAGCAGTGTGTTGTTCAGCCTCCATGTGATACCGGACTTTCTTTGGTGGCTTTTGGTGTTGAGTTCTAATTTTATTCCCTTGTGGTCAGAGAGAATGCAAGGTATAACTTCAATGTTTCTGAATTTAGACAACTTTGCTTTGTGGCCTAAAATGTGGTCTATTTTAGAAAACGTTCCATGTGCTGCTGAGAAAAACGTGTATTCTGATGCTGCTGGGTGAAATGTTCGGTAAATGTCTGTTAAGTCTAGTTGATCTATGCAGCTGTTTAGATCTGTGGTTTCTCTGTTGAGTTTTTGCCGAGTTGATCTATCTAGTGGGGAGAGTGGTGTGTTAAAATCCCCAACTATTAATGTCTTTGGATCTATATGGGATTTGAGGGAAAGTAGTGTTTCTTTGATAAATTTGGGTGCTCCATTGTTTGGTGAATAGATATTTAGAATTGTAATATCCTCCTGAAGGAGAGATCCTTTAATTAGTATGTAGTGACCTTCTTTATCTCTTTTCACGAATTTTAATTTGAAGTCTATTTTATCTGATATTAGGATTGCAACTCCCGCCTGTTTATGCGGTCCGTTTGCTTGGTAGATTTTGTTCCAGCCTTTAACATTGAAAATGTGTTTGTTTTTACGGGCAAGATGTGACTCCTGCAGGCAGCAGATAGAAGGGTGTTGTTTTTTAATCCAACTAGACAGTCTATGTCGCTTAATTGGAGAGTTCAGTCCGTTAACATTAAGAGATAGGACTGAGAGGTATTTGGGAGTTCCTGCCATGTTATCTACCTTTTTGGGGGCTGCGAAAACTGGGTTCTTCCTTTGGTTCTTGGATTCTCGGTTTGGGTGCAGTTTCTTGGCCTTTATTGCGGTCTTGTTGGTTTTCTATGTGTAGGACATCTTTAAGAATCTTTTGTAGGGCTGGTTTGGTGGAGATGTATTGTTTCAATTTTTCTTTGCTATGGAAGGTTTTTATTTGGCCTTCGGTTATGAAGGAGAGTTTAGCTGGGTACAGTATTCTTTATTGATAGTTGTTTGTTTTTAGGGCATGGCATACATCGTTCCAGGCTCTTCTTGCTTTGATTGTCTCTGCTGAGAAATCTGAGGTGATTCTAATTGGTTTCCCTTTATCAGTGATTACCCTTTTCTCTCTGACAGCTTTAAGGATCTTTTCCTTGTTCTGAGTTGATCCTGTGTGGATTATAATGTGGAGGTGGGATGTCCTATTCTGGTCTGGTCTATTTGGGGTTCTAAAGGCTTCTTGTATCTGGACAGGCCTATCTTTTTGCATGTTTGGGAAGTTCTCTGCTAGGATCCTGTTAAACAAATTTCCTAGACCATTAACTTCTGTTTCTAGGTGCTCCTCTACACCCATTATCCTTAGATTAGGCCTTCTGATGGTGTCTTCCAGGTGTTGGATAGATCTATCATATTTCTTGGACTTGTCTTGGATGGTTGTATGTTCTTTCTCTATAATATCTAGGCTGTCTTCAATCCCTGAGATTCGATCTTCTGCATGGTCTAACCTGCTGTCAAGACTCTCTACTTTGTTTTTTATCTCTTTTCCTTCTAGTTGGTCAGCTTTGATGGCTTCAAGTTCTTTGTTGAAGCTCTGTTTTAGGTCTTGTATGAATTTCTTTACTTCCTTAATTTGGTGTTCAGTGTTTATTCTCAAATCACTTAGTTGATTGGTTATGGTTTCTTTGGGCTCCCATTCCTTCTGTTGGGTTCCATTCAGCATTCCCTTTGTGGTCTCCCTGACTTCCTTCAGCTCTTTGTTAATGGATTCCATGAATGCCTTTAGTGATCTTTGTGTGTTCTCTACCTGGTCTCTCAATTCCTGTATTACTCTTTGATTAGCTTCCTCCCGTTCGTGGGATTCCTGCAGTTCTCTTTGAGTGTTCTCAGCCTGCTCACGCCATTCCTCCCTTTCTCTTTGAGTATTCTCAAGTTGTTCACGCAAATCTTGTATCAGTTTTTGTGTAGCTTCCTCACGCTTATGATATTCCTGTATAAACTTCTGGGATGCCTCCTCTCTCTCCCTGTCACGCTCATACAGAGTCCTTTGTACATTGTCAAACTTTTCATTTATCATGTTTGCCACCAGTGTTTGTAGAGCTGTTTGGGAACTCTCCTCTGGATTATTCATTATCTGTTCTAACCCCTGATTATCAAGATTGGGAATTGAGATACCCGAATTTGCCATTTTTCTTGTGTTTTTCCGGCTTACTCTGCCCATTTGAGATGAAGATAGCACCAGTTTTGTGCTAGAACACTATCTTAAGGCAACCATCAACCAAAGTTTGCATTTGTACAGTCAATAGTCTACAGATACAATCTAGTTCAACAGATACATCTATTCGACATCAAACAACTATATGTTAAAGGACTTCGAACCGCAGAGAAGAATTTGGAAAACCAGAAATTATTAGGGTTAGGGAGAGATGTGGGTAAAAAATA
The DNA here is from genome assembly GCF_019054845.1 of Dipodomys spectabilis. NCBI lineage: Eukaryota > Metazoa > Chordata > Mammalia > Rodentia > Heteromyidae > Dipodomys > Dipodomys spectabilis. Next base: position 346,370 of record NW_024870815.1, on the reverse strand, counting down.
GGAATAGATTGGTGTGGGGAGGCACAGGGAGAGTTAACTATGTCCTAATCACAGTGCAGGAAATAGGTTGGGTAGGATGCAAGTAGAGAGAGAGAGAGAAAGAAGAAAGGGAAAGGGGAATGAAAAGAGACCAGAAAAAAAAATAGAAACGTAAAAATTAATGTTATTTTAGAGATTAAAAGACCATCTATTTATAGAGGAATATGAATATGTTGAGAGAAAGGGAGGGACATAGAGGAGATGTGGAAAACTTTAAAAAAATGCTTAAAATATTATATAGGTATAAAGAGGTACTACTGCTATTAATGAATTTAAGTCTCAGAGGTTTTGAATTGAGTAATAAGTTTGTGGGTTAAGTGTGTACACAATGGGGGGTAGGGTCTACTGGTTAACTATGGGTTTATCTGAGGATGTGCAGGACAAGAGTTAAGTCACATAAAGAAGAACAAAGAGGAAAAGATGGAAAGGATAGGAAAGTGAGAAGAAAAGATCAGAAGTTCAGTAGAGCTAGACAAAAAACAAAAAGATAATTAAGAATGAAAGAAAAAGAGAAAGAAGACAAGAAAAGAAAGGAAAACTCCCATTCACGTATTCCTAAAATAAAAATTATAAGAGGAGAAAAGAAAAAAAAAAAAAGTTAATGGAAAACAATTATTTTTTCAGAAGAGGCAAAAATTAAAGATTAATAAAAGTTTTAGAAAAGCAAAAAAAAAAATTTTATATATATAAGGTAACAAAAAACGAAGAAAAAAAAACAAAACAAAAAAAAAGAAAAAAAGAAAAGAAGAAGAAGAAAAAAAAAAAAAGTCTTTGATTTTTTTTTTTGGGGGGGGGAGGGGTGGGAAGAGTCCTGTATCTCCCTTTTGTCTGTAACCAGAGTGTGGTTGGAGTCTCTGGTCAGCTTGAGGTCCTGTGGCTTGATTGGTTTCTTAAGTCAGTTTGTTGGAACAGGCAGAAAAATGCTCTGCTTTACCCAAGATTTTGAGATTCCCCCTCCCAGGTTAGTTTACTGGGAGGTGATCTGCTTTGAGAATCACAAAAGAGGGGGATGCAGTGATGAGGCTAGGTTCTGGGTAGAGTTGAGGCCTTTCAACAAACAGTAGCTTTTCCCTGGGGCTATTTTGTGGAAAAAAACTCACAGCACCCAGCCTGGAGCCATTCTCAGGGTTTCTGTTTTTCAATTGATTGTGGTGGCTGCTAGAGGGAGGGGCAGCCTCTGGCTCTGGTTACCCGGTGAGGAGAGCCACTCCAATGGCTGGCGCCTGAGCTGGGTGACTTTTCCCTGGATGGAACTGAGTCTGTGAGGTCACTTCGCCGTTAAGTTCTTGTGACCTGCTAAATGACTCGTTTTATTCCAAGGCCTGAGCTGGAGCTAGCCGCTCCTCCGAGCTTTGTCGGTATCCAAGATGGAGATCACCGGTGCTGGGGGGGGAGGGGTGGCCTTCCCTCCTCTGCTCCCTGGGAAGGAGTGAGGAAGTGGGGCTACTCACGCCGAGTCTTGGATCCTGGGTCGTCTCTGGTCTGCAAAGTGCAGGATGAAGTTGTCCGCTCCTTGTCGGTTCTTGCTGGTGTTGAGTAGAATCCGCTCGCCTGCTGCGTCTGGCTCCTTCGTCCCGGACTCTCTGTGTGAGCGCTCAGGTATGGCCGCGGGTGCGGTCGCCGCTGCGACCCTGCCGCCGCAGCAGCAGCTGCTGGCAGACGCTCAGATGTGTCTGCTTGGCTTCCCCTCACTTGTCTAACTCTCTGTCCTGTGATGGCACACTTGGTGTGATTCTCTGGCTTGGGACTGTTCACTGGAACTCTGAAACTGTTTTCTATGCAAGAGCTTGTTCAGATTCCAGCTTCTCCTCCGCCATCTTCCCGGAACCTCTAATAAATTATTACAAAGCAAATATTGATCTTCCTTTTCTGTGTGTTAAAGCAAACAAATTTCATATGTAAAAATTTAGATGCCTGAGATGTTTACAATTACTACCTATGTTTGATAATTTCCCACAGAAGGACTTGAGTTACCTGTTCTTCCTACTGTCAATTTTTCTTACATTTAATATGCTTTAGAATAAAACTTTAATTATAATCTTTTCAAATCACAAATGCTCAAAATTAAGCCCTGATCAAGGGCTAACATAATATCTTTCTACAGTTGTGGAAGGATTTTTTAAGGACCTGTCTTAAAATTGTTCCTCTATTAGAAAACTACCATCAGCAAATTTTTGACTTTATTAATATATAAGCGATTACTATTAAGACTTTGGTTACATGCAGATCATGTCTTTGGAGAGATCTGAAGATCAAATAGTGTAATTCCTTTGAAGGCAAAGTCAAACAATACAATTAACATCAGGAAACAGGTGCTTGAAAGGGGTGGGGTTTAATGAGTGGGAGAAGGGTAGACAAGTGACATGGAGAAGTTGGGGAGAATGCAGTGAAATATTCATTGCATGTCTTACAAGGAATATCCTATGAAATTAAGAAAAATGATGGATGGTGTGGGTTTGGAAGAACAGACAAGAGGGTTCAAATGGTGACATAGATCAAGAAGCAATGTATTCATGAACTGCTAAGTGGAAACTTCCTTGTATAATGCTTAAAAACAACTTAAAAATAATTCTACTTTACTCAAAACCGATGCAAACCAGAATTTTTCAAGTGTGTTGAGAAAAAATTTTAACAAGCTCACTGAATCAGTATGTTTTGCCCCTAAATTTGAATACCAGGGTTCCAAGTGAGAAAACAGGAAATCTTAGGCACATGTCTAGGAAGCAAATTAGAGAAAAGCAACTGTTGAGAGAGTTCATAGGTCTGAATCCACAGTACGGGGTACTGTTGGCATCTGTAAATGCACAGAAATAACAGACTGTTGAAAAAGTAAAGGTCCTGCCTTATTTAAGAAGATGAATGACTAGAGTAGACATCAATGTAAAAAGCATATCTTGTTAAAGTAAAATGAAGATTGCAGTATCTTTTTAAAGAAAGATGTTTATTACTATATGCTAACTTTATTTAAAAGAGTAGTTTCGTTTTGCTTTTTTGGTAGGTTGTGGGTCTTGAACTCAGGACCTGGTTAATGTGCTTCAGCTCTTTTTGCTCCCTCAAGGGCTAGTACTCTACCATTTTGAGCCACAGCACCACTTGTGGTTTTCTGGTGCTTAATTGGAGATGAGTCTAACTGACTTTTCTGCCAGCCTGACTTTGAACTGCTAGCCTCAGATCTCAGCCTTCTGAGTAGCTAGGACTACAAGGATGAGCCACAGGTGCCTGGCATAAAAAATGCATTCCAAGTCCATATTTCTTACTAAAGTGGAAGGATTCCCTAATAGTCTGGTTAAATTTTTTAGTGCATAGCCTTTTGTCTAAGGTCAATGACCTCATTTGATTTCCTACAAGCAAATCACAATTCACTATTGAGGACTTCAAAGTGTATATCAGAAACCCTAGGCAAAAAGGGTTAATTTATTTATATCATTCCAGCTAACCATTCTGAAATCAAAGATTATTTAATCAATGGCAGCCTTTTCTAGTATGTTCAGGCCTTGTTTAGGATCTCAACAACCAATTGTTGAACAAATAGAAGGTTAGAGTCCCACAAAAAGGTTTTATAAGACATGTCTACAAATGCATTTGAGATACATACACCTGTGTGTAATTATCACAATTCAATTATAGCACCATGACTTGTACCAGGAATGGAGGGAAAGAGACACTGGGAACATGAAATAAGATGAGATTTTCAGGCATATTAGTAACCAAATGAATTATAATTTTTTACAAAAATATTTCAATGAAAATGAAGCAAAAAGGTAGAAAATATTTAGGACTTTAAAATGGATTGTGCAAGAATTAAATGTACTTTTTGAACAATTTATTGTAGAAAAGAGACATATATGGATAATCTAGAAGGGAATAGGGCTGTTGCTTTACTGATAGTGGGGTTTGAACTCAGACTCTAAGCACTCTCCATTAGCTTCTTTTTGCTCTAAGTTACAGCTCTATCACTTGAGCCACAGCACCACTTCTGGGTTTTTAGTTGTTAATTGAAGATAAGAATTTTATGGACTGTACTGCCCAGGCTGGCTTTCAACAGTGTTCCTCAGCTCTCATCCTCTTAAGTAGCTAAGATTACAGGCATAAACGACCTGTTCCCAGTTTAAAAGTTGCTTTTTAGCTAATATTTATTTAATTTTTAAGTGACAATAACTTGAGTTTGAGTGAGACAGTGGAAATAAGACAGATGACAATTTATGGAAACTATGAGATCAACATCTTAGCACGTTCAAGGATTCTAAAAGTGATAGGATTTCAAGCATGTGTCTTCAAATTTATCTAAGGCAATAAAAAAGGAAACATTCACATCTAGGCTATGGAAACAAGCAGGAGTTTTTGTAGACACAATTTCTATTGAAAGCATCCCACGTGACCTCAGATGTCTATGTCAAAGTGGAATTTTCCCAGGACATTGCATTATTTTAATCTTGACAAATATACGCTGACAGATTGGAGTTTTAGATATCCATGTGGAATCTAGAAATGGAGGTAGTAAATAAGACTTTCAGTTATTTTGGATCAGATACCCTAGAAAATTGTTGACAGTGAATAACAGTATAATAATTTATTAAATTTCCTGGACTTCGAAGAGAAGATTCACTGTGGTTGAAAAAGTGAATTTGCCCCCTCAAAATTAGCTGCTTACAAAGTAAAAAGCCCTTATTTAAAACTTCTTTTTGAAGAAAATAAGAAATCTTTTTAGTGAGCTTTCGGTAGAATAAATATCTAAATGTGTACTTGACACCAAATTTTGCATGTCAGTACTCAGAGCCATGAAGTTTTAATTATGCTCAATAGTGAAGGAAATAGGTAGCATTAGAAAGATAAACACAAATACGCCAGCTTGAAACATTGGGTTTGATAAACAAGCATTCTCAAGACACCTGGATCTTTATTAACTGTCAACTTTGATCTAGGTGTAATTTTTGAAATGAGAATGATATTGGATGCTAATATAGTGATATTTTTGAATTGCTGTTGTAGAATAAAGAAATGACATTTGCATATGCAATAGAGGATTTGAAAATATAATACTAAATATAATATAAAATTTAATCCACTTTGGTAAAAGGGTGAAAATAGACCCCAACAGATGCATATCTGATTTTTATATTATTAATGTGCACAATAAATCAGTATTTCAGATAAGCCTTCTCTTTAAATTCAAAATCAGTATTTCAGATAAGCCTTCTCTTTAAATTCAACTTCCAGCAATTATTTCTAAAATATACTTTGGTCTCAAGTTACTCAAACCAGGGCATTAAATTCATCACTTTAATAATATTAAATTATTGCCAAGTTTGCAGAAATACACCTGGAATTTATTCACAGGGGTTTTCTCCTTTTTTCTTAATATTATTGTGCCAAGAGGCTATTTGCCAATAGTGTTAAATAGGAAAGAAAGTGCTTGTTTTTAAATTGTCTTCTGCATGATAGAATATAGAGCTTATTTTCTACTTATATAATTTTACTCCATTATCAGTGGCAGGGAAGTTTATATTCATCTATAGAGAACATCAGAAAACGTATTTTTAACTACAGTCATCAAGATGTATTCAATATTAAATTTACATACATAATTACAGAAAGACATTTCTCAAGGGTACCTGTAATTTGATAACCGATTTCAGCTCTTAATACAGTAAATCAGGCTTTCCAAGAGACAACTAAGATTCTGTTGACAATTCAATGCATGTTCAAGAGACAGCTATGACAGAAGTGAACTAAGGGAAATTGGATTGACTCCTTCAATAACTGGGGTGATTCCTTTACAATGCTGTTTTACCACCCCTTAAATAAAAAGATTCCAAGTTCTGAAAAGTCATTCTGACAGGACTGAAAATGGTACAAACAAAATTAACATTGAAAAAAATCTCTTCAAAGCTACTTTTTCCATTGTAGCCAGCTAATGAATAAAAAATAACTAAATTGCTTCCTGCAGATAGTGATATTTACTCATTATAACGATTGCTCAAATATCAAGTAATTTTTCACTATATAATTAACTAGGGTACATTTTTTAAAAAGTAGCTACCATTGCAGGAATAAAGAAAATAGCAAACAAATGAATAAGAACTATCAGCAACAAAACAAACACACAAAGGAACACAAGGAAACTTTGGAGAGTATCCTGTTTTTATAGTACCTTGATTAGGGTGATAGGGTCATGTGTTTACGTATACCAAATTTATTGAACTATGCACATTAACTACACACAGTTGTTTATGTATTCATGAAATATCAACAAAATATTTTAAAATATAAGTTCCTATGTATTCAACAGTACTGTCTTAGGGTTAACAGAACCAATTAGACAAAAACAGATATGAATAAAGATATAGATATAAGTATACAAAATTACACAAGTTTTTCAAGTGATTTTGGAACTTGGCAAGTCTACCATTTTTATTCAAAATCTACAGATTGGGAGTTTTAAAAAGTTGGTGTTGTCTCATCACTCTGCAGACAGCTTGGAGGCAGAAAATGGAAGTACCACAGTTGTAGGACAGCCAAGGCAAAAAAGCCCCCTTATCAACCAACGACGCCTACATTCTCGAAGCTACATGGAAGGCACAGTTGCTAGGACAGCTGCTAAAGCCAAACAGGTCCAAACAAAACAAAACAAAAATCAGACCCTATCTGAAAACAGAAACAAACAAAAATCTTAAAGGAAAATTTGGAGATAAGGCTCACATCCTAGAGAACTTTCACAGCAATGACAAGGACATGAATTCAAACACAAGAGATTTTCCACGCAACCCTCCCAAAAAAACCTCATTACCTGATACTGAATTAATACTTGTAATCTTTTAAGTATCCTGCATACACTTTTGCTGCTTTTACTGATTTAACTAGTTAATATCTCAAAGATTGTTGATATACATGTTTTCTTATTGCATACAACTTTCTTTTTTCCACAAACAAGTTCTCTTATTATAAGTATTGCTTTTAGACTTGTCCATTTCCCCTATGATTGAATATTCGGGTCTTCTTCCCTTGTTCTGCATACTTTCTCCTGTCACGTTCTTGCTGTTGAAGTGCTATTTTAATGATTCCTCTGTCTCTCTCACTTCCTCAGTTGTTTGTAATCTCACAAGATGTGTTGTACTGTAAGCTGCTGGTCTTGTACTCCATATTACACACCTCTGCACTGAGGCTATTTGCTTGCTCTGATCTTGGTTACAGCATTTTTCTGCCTTCAGATCTGGACACATTTTAAGCAGTGAAAGGAAAGCAAATCCGTGATGTGAATAGGAAGTAGATTATTTTGCAGAGAAAGCATCTATCCAACAGAACAAAATAGCAACCGCCTTTGTCTCCATTCATTAACTTTAATGGTCCCATCAGAGCGAAGTTCTGTGATCTCAGCAGTTTGCTTCACACCTTCTATGCTCATATACAGAGAGGATCCCAGCATTCACACATGTGTATTTAAACAAATTGACCCCTAATGAACCTTTCATTGCCTGTATTTCATTAATAGCTTTTATTCATATTTAACCTGTGTTTTGTCTTGGGTGGAATTATTGTTTTTTTAATGAAACTACATGGGTGATTCGATTTCATCTGTCTCAAGGGGTAAAGAATAATTAAAATGTTTTAATTTTATTTTATTTCTTTATTTTGTGTGTGTGTGGGGGGGGGGGGTTGGTGGTGGAGCTTGAACTCTGGGCTGGGTTCTGTCCCTCAGCTCTTCAGCTCACTGGAGCTACAATGCCACTTCTGGTTTTCTGAGTGGTTTATTAGAGGTAAGAGTCTCACAGACTTTCCTGCCCAGGGCTGGCTTTAAACCTTCATCCACAGATCTCAGCCTCCTGAGAAGCTAGGATTACAGGCATGAGCCACTGGCTCCCGGCTCATTAATTTTAATGGAATTATAAAATATTGATATTCATAGTTTTTAAAGCTATGAACTCAGAAATTAAACATTGAACAGTGCGTATTCATAACATCAATACAATGATATTTACTGCTAAAATGATGAAACTGTAAAATATACTTATTAATAACTATATATATAAAGAAATTTCTGCTACAACCATTGTTCTAACCTGTTTCTAAGTGCATCTTTTAATCTCTGTATTGTTATAACATTAAAAATCATCTCTTTCCTCCTCATACAGATAAGGAAATTTTATCTTATAGGAAAAAAAAATACTTGTGCAAGTCCATTACTACTATTTCTTTATTAGTAGTATTAAATATTACAGCCAGAATTAGGACTCTGAGACAGTACCTCTGCAGAATTCAGTCTTAAATGTATGCCAAACAGAAATCAAAACCATTGTATTTGCCTGAAAATCAAGAAATCAGAAAAGGATTTATATTGCTCTGGTTTGAATGACAGCTTTGTAGATCATTTGTAGCCAGATAACTCTGAAGTCCATGGTAACTCATTTATTCTACCAAAATCTTGAAGAGAATCAAGAACTTGCTAGGATTGCAAAACATTTATTATGCTGGTGCTAAAATTGAGTAGAGTATATAAATTATTCAGGATATGGAGAGACATTACTGCTTTTACAATGCAAAAGAGATGATTCAAAGAATAGAAGTGATCAGAATTTATTAATATATTCTTCCACTTAAGGTGAATTATTTATTTTATCCTCCCTGGAAGGATAAAGCATAGGCGTGAATACAAAGCTAACAGTGAGTCTAGCTTTATATTGTAAAGTGAAATGATGTTTTAAAATAGAAATTTTGATTATGTATGGTGCAATGAGTAATATGCGTTAATTGAAAGAATATTCAAAATTTAACAATACCAAAGATATTCTGGTAATAAATAATAAATAGGTACTCTGAAATATTAAAATAGTTTTTATTTTAGTTGTTTTCACATGTACTCAGGATGAGGATAAAAACAAATTTGATTTATTTATCCCATCTTTCCTTTTTATTTTCAATCCAATATTTGAAATAGTTCATTCGCTGTCATAAAATGGTTAGTGTTTTTGATGTACCTGATAAAGATGCCTGGAGAATTAGTGAACCTTCATTCTGTTACTGGACAAATCTAAATTAAATGCCTACTCTATGCCCTGCATTATTTTATTCGTTAGAGTTATAACATTGAAAACTCTTTGTTAGCTTCTACTCAGATAATGAGAAAAATAAAACTAGAAAGATAACTTTTCACTCAGTCTTCTGATTCTTGTCCATAATATTATGACGGGGTTATGGGTGTGTGATGGTCCTTTTGAAGCAAATGTTACTTAAAATGGAAAGTTCTTGGATTCTATGCTGTCTTTCTGCTGTGCTTTCACCAGTAGAAGTGATCAGATGCTATTGTGGAGCTTACATGCCAGATCTTTCTGTTCTGCATTCTGCTTATTACAATTTAAGGTACTCATATTTGCTTACTACATGAGTACAAGAAACTTTCATAGAAAAAGGTGACACATGCACAGCACTGAACTAATTTGATGGAGAGACAGAGGACCATTACAAAAGTTTGTTTACAAAGCCCATTTAGACCAATAGAAATCAAGGCCTGATTCACACTTGACTGTAAACCAATGAGTATGCACAACTAAGGGCAGGCTCAACCAGCCCTTCACCTGTGAGTATGAAAAAATGTGAAATATTTAAGTACCCATTAACTCATGCATATATGAGTGCAGACATACATAGAGATGCATACATAAGTGTGTATGTATGTGTCTGTCATGTAGTTCTCATTACTGTATTTGAAAGCTGTATTTCCCAGATTTAGTGTTGGATGATAAGAATCATTTTTGCACAGACAAGATAACAAACTCTGCAATTTGTGTGACTAAACTAGTTTTCTCTCACCTAAGTAGCTACAATGCCCTGAATTCCTAGTCTACCATGATATATGGGATCATATAGTTGAGGAGCTTATATTGAAACAGAAAGATTATGCTAGAGAGGTAAAAGATTTGGACAAAATTGTATATGATCCTTAAAAAAAAACACTTTACTGATCATATGGCTACTATTTAACCTTCGTTCTGTTTTCTTAGTTCTCATGCTTGAGTAACTCCTAATGTTTATGATAGTAAACTTTTCATCACTCTGAGAAAATATGTAAGAGAAATATTTAAAGGGAGGAAAGATTTATTGTGGTGTATAGTTCCAGAAGAGCTGATACACAGGCATTGGTTCATTTCTTTGGACTTGAGTTAAAGCCAAATATCCTATCAGAGAGCAGATGGAGGGATCAGTGTTGTTTATGTCATAGGAGCCAATATAGAGAGAGAAAATGGATTGTGATGAGATGTATACCGAGCATGCTTCTGGTAAACAGTGAACTAGTTCCTTCGCCTTCATACTGGCTCTGAGTTTCCTGTCTTCCCAATGCCATCAGATTATGAATCTATCAATGGATTAGTCAATGATGAGCCCAAAACCTGCAGAATTTAATCACCTCCATAAAATCTACCACTTGAAAATCCAGGCTACATCACAGAAGCATTTATGGTAACTTTTAGAAACAAACACACAACAGTTCTATTGAAAAAGCTCCTGGGATGTATAAAGTGCATCCCATACCAAAGAAATTCACTAACTTCAATCATTTCCAATATAGGAGGAGAATCTACCCTGTTCAGGTGCCCATTAGGCCTGAAGGATCACACCAACAGCACAAGGACTGTCGCTCAGACATCAGCCTGCTTATGGTGGTCATGATCCAAACTAGCTGGTTGGTTGGTTTGTTTGTTTGTTTGTTTTTGTGTCGCCGGTTATGGAGCTTGAACTCTGGGCCTGGGCGCTGTCCCTCAGTTCTTCAGCTCAAAGAGAGTGCTCTACCACTTGAGCCACAACACTACTTCCGGTTTTTCTGGTGGTTAAATGGAGGTAAGAATCTCAAGGGGTTTCCTGTCCCAGCTGACTTTGGACCACGATCCTCAGATCTCAGATTCCTGAGTACCTCGGATTACAGGCGTGCGCTACTAGCCCGGCTCTTCCCGGTATTCTAATGTGTATTCTTGGTTTAGGAATACCCCACTCCAGCTCCTCACCTCATTTCAATTTGACTTCCAACCGCAATATGAAAGGGCCTTTTAATATAGATAATGTTAGAACTTCCTTTCTTTTTTAAACTTTTTATGTGTTTTTATTGTAAAAATTCTGTACAGAGGGGTTACAGTTACATGAGCAAGGTAGAGTACATTTCCTATCGAGCATTGTTACCTCTTTCTTTGTTTTTCCCCTACCATTTCTTCCCTCCCACCTCCCCAACTCCTCCCGCACCTCCCCACTCCCCCCGCCAAAGTTGTAGATTTTGTTTTCAACATAGAGTCTTGTACATCTCGTTGTTAAAATGGATCAACCTGTATGACAAAGCTACAGCCAGCATTATACTTAATGGCTAATAGCTAAAGTCATTTCCTCTAAATTCAGGAAAGAGGCAAGGATGTCCACTCTCTCCACTTCTCTTAAATTTAGTATAAGAATGCCTGGCTACAGCAGTAAGAAAAGATGCAAACATAAATGGGATCCAAATAGGGAAAGATGAAATAAAATTCTCCTGCTTTGCAGATGACATGATCTTGTATTTAAAGAATCCCGTGGATTATACGTGGGGAGGGACATACAAAGCAACAACAACAACAACAGCAACAACAATCACTTCATAAATGCTTTCGAAACAACAGCAAGAAAGAAAAAAACACTTGTGTCCTTATCTTGGGGTTCATTTCGCCTAACATCATCTTATCTGACCTTTTCTGCTTGTCTCAGACATATTCTAATTATTGCAAATAAGGGAAACCATGGGACCTATGTTTCTTTGGGCCTGGCTTACTTCACTTAATATAATTTTTTCCAAGTTTTTCCATTTCCTGTTTTCACTGTATTTGATGTTGGTATAATTTGGGGAGGGGAAGGGAAAAAAAAACAAATTGTTTAAACAGGGATATAGGTGGACCCATTGTAACAATGAGATGCACATGACGCTATGTCGAAAAACGAACTGTATAACTTTGACGGGGGGGGGGGGGGGGGGGGGGGGGGGGGGGGGGAGGGGGGGGGAGTGGCGGAGGGGAGGGAATAGTCCTGGAGATAGGAGGGCAGGGATGGTAGGGGAAAAGCAAAGAGGAGGCAACAGTGCTTGATAAGCCCATGGATTCCACTCCCAAATTACTCAAGCTGATTCGTAACTTTGGCAGAGAGCTTCCTTTCTAATGAATTAAAAACACATCAAATTATAAACAATCCTCTCATTTAGGGCAGATGTGTCTTTAGATATTGTATTATTTCTTAACATTCCGTCTTTACTACTATGTTTACTCTTTTAATGGATATCGAGTTTATATATTAATAGCATAAAACAGAATATTTGAGCTCATGTATGCATCATGAATTGGAAAAATCAACTTTCTGTATCCATTTTTCACAGGACACTTTACCTGTGTTAAGAATCTTTAAAGTCTATTTCTTAGCATTTTAAAAAAATATGTTATACTAGGGCTGGGGGGTTAGCCCAGCAGAAGGGCGCCGGTCTGGGGCGTGCAAGGCCTTGGGTTCGGTCCTCAGCCCTGGAAAAAAAAATATGTTATACTTTGCTACTAAGTACAATCACCATATTGTACAATTAGTTTTCCAACTCTGCCATTTTTAATTGTTTTTATCAACATTTAAAAAAATCCCAAAAGCTTAACTATTTTTTCTTAATATATATTTTTCTTGTAAAGATACTGTACAGAGGGGTTACAGTTACATGAGCAAGGTAATGAGTCCATTTCCTATTGAGCATTGTTACTTCCTTTTTTATTTTTCCCCTACCATCCCTTCCCTCCCCACCTCCCCAACTCCTCCTTCCCCTTCCCCCCAGCAAAGTTGTAAAGTTTGTTTTCAACATATTGTCTTCTACATCTCCTTGTGTCCTTATTTCAGCATTTTGTTGCCTTCCTTCATCTCCTGAAATTAGAAAAATGTAAATATAACATGCGGGACATTGGAATCACATACAGTGACAACAGGGGTTGTACCATGGAGGTAGAAAATACAAAGAAAGAAAAAAATCACATAGAACATTGTAAGTATTTCTATCACGTTTTCTTGATCCATTCATCTATGGGGTTGGTTTCATATCTTAGCTATGGTAAATAATGCTGCGATAAGCATAAGCATAGTTGTGCTGGTACCTTTAGTATAGCCTTGTTTGTCATCCTTTGGGTAAAGGCCTAAAAGTGGGATTGCTTGGTCATAGAGGAACTCTATGTGGAATCGTTTAAGGAACCTCCATTCAGCTTTCTAAAGTAGTTGAACAAGTTTACACTCCCACCAACAATGTAGTAGGGTTTCCTTTTGGCTGCATCCCCTCCAGCATCTGTTATTATTAGATTTCTTGATTTTAGCCATTCTAACTGGGGTGAGGTGGAATCTCAATGTTATTTTCATTTGCATTTCTTTTATAGCTAGAGAAATTGAGCATTTCTTTTTGTGTCAATTGGCCATTCTTATTTCCTCTTCAAAGAAATTTCTCTTTAAGTCTTTAGCCCACTTATTTATCAGGCAGTTGTTTCTTTGAGGATTTGTTGTTGGGGGACTTAATTTTTTGAGTTCTAAGTATATTTTAGATATGAGACCCTTGTCCATTGTATGGCAAGTGAAGATCATTTCCCAGTCTGTGGGCTTTCTATTTATCTTGCTAGCTATGTCCTTTACCATGCAGAAGCTCTTCAGTTTCTTGCAATCCCATTTGTCCAGCCTTTCTTTGATTTGTTTTGTTTCTGGGTCTTTATTTAGAAAATTTTGTCCTGTGCCAAAGAACCCTAGAGTTTCACTATTCCTTCCTGTAATGTTTTCAGAGTGTCTGCTTTAACTTAGAGGTCTGATCCACTTGAAGTTTATTCTGGTGCAGGTTGATATATAGGGATCTAGCTTAATTTTCTACAGGTGTTTAACAATTTTGCCAGCACCATTTACTGAAGAGCCTTTCTTTCTTCCGTTCTATTTTTTTAGCTCCCTTATTGGTGGCTGTTGGTCTGTGGGTTCATTTCTGGGTCTTCAGTTCTATTCCATTGGTCCTCAGGTCTGTTTTTGTGCCAGTACCAAGCTGTTTTGATTATTATGGTTTTGTAGTAGAGTTTGAAGCTTCGTATCGATATTCCTCCAGCACTGTTCTTTCTGCTAAGGATTGTTTTTGCTATTTGGGGTCTTTTATTGTTCCATATGAATTTTTGAATTGCTTCTTCTCCAAAAGCTTAACTGTTGAAGCTCTATTTTTATCATTCAATGCTCACCAGCAACTGGCTTCTTATATTTTGTCTGTCATATACTAGGAAAGAATAATTTAAAAAGTCAAACTTCACTTTATGGTTGTTGAAATATGATGCATATTCATAAAATGATGTTGAACTTTTTTCTTTATAGCATATACAAAATGAATTAGCAGTAGATATAAACAAAAAATCTGTAATTTATAAGTCCAGAAAATTGGGGTAGGAGGAATCTTAGAAATATCTCTTTTTCTTTGAAAGGATTTTCTGGATGTAAGAGAATCAGAATCCACTACAATACTACAATCATTTATACTGATTCTAACTGCATCTAACTAGATTACTTAACCCTTCTGTTTCTGGTAGTGTGATCTTAATGAAATCATGTAGCATATTTCACTACTATTCCCTATTAAGTTAGTTGTTTTCAAGTCAAATTTAGTCAAATCAGTATAATTTACACCACAATTGTTTTATCAAGAACACTTGAAATCTATGAATTTGTTAGTTAAGGGTGTGATGCTTATTATATTCATGGACTAATGAATATTCTGATGAAATAAACTCCTTGATGCTGGGTCCATTATCTGCTTATTTTGACATGAAAGATTCATGATTTTCTGATCCTTTGTCTAAATTCTGAATGTATTTAAATTAGAAAAGTATTTGTCAAATCTCATGTTTATTTATCACATACTTTGTGTGCTTTTAAGAAAAGAAAAATATATCCAGGGATTTAAAAAAAAATTAATATCGCCATTTCTTTTATCTAACAATAGTCAAATTGAACCTAAGAGACAAAAGTATGCACTGTTAAACTCTACTTTTTTTAAAATTACTGTATGATACAGTGTCATTGTTTTCTCCTTGGGATCCATTAACTCATTCTAGAAATAAATCACTAAAATATAACAAAGTGATCACAGCTATTATTTATTGAAGTTTACTTTAGGGTGTAGCAAAAACAATTTCTATCATAAATTATTTTACTCCACATATTTTACAAACAACTAATACTAGAAAAAATATTAAGCAATCATAGGTTTTCGGAAGACTCATTATATACAGGAAATGTTCTTTATGCTGGACCAATAAAAAAAAGTAGAAATTGCGTTTGAAAAGTCATACTGTACTCATTACTTTGCCCATGTAATTGTAACCTCTCTGTATGGTATTTTCACAATAAAAAAGTCATACTGTAATGAAGTTTGCATGTTAGCATACACATGGTAAGAACTATGAACAAACGAAGATGAGTGTGGTTTTGAAGACTAATTAAAGCTTTAAACAATGCGATGAGAAGCTACACACAGAAGAGTACTTGTCTTTGAGAAAACAAGTAAATAACAAAGCAGCTGGTGGAAAGGCTGAGGTGTGAGTTTGAATGGGACACAATTAATGAAGATTTTTTTTATTTGATGGCAACTTCTACTTATTATTATCATTAGTTAATTCATCTATTTGCAATTTGTTTGTAATAATTAATACACCATTACTATTCTCTCATTTGTTTTGTATTCTATCTGTGCCAGAAGTGACCAAGAAGCCTGTGTCACAAGCAGGAATCCTGCTTTCATGGACCCATCATTTTCTTGAGAACTGCTTTATAAATACTATAACAATGTATTTCAGATTTTTCTTGGGTTTACCTCTTTCTAGTTACCAAACTTACCACATTTAAGTGAGCAATGTATGACCCTTCCATTTTTATTCAAAACTATGCTATCTACATAATAGTTTCAGAATTGTTTGACCTTCAATACAAAATTAAATTACTGATTTCAGAATTGTTTACACTTCTTCCACAATGAAATCAACTCTATAAAATATTCTAACCATAAGCTATTTGCATTAATCATTTATTATCACTATCGTTCTGAATGGTTACAGGATTTGCTTCAAATATAATTGAATACACATATTCTAGTTTTGCTCTCATTTCAAAAATGTTCATCCTCTTCCATTCCTTGTTGATAGGATGGAAGTTTTTAGTGTCTAGGATCCTTTCAACTGTGAAAATGAGATATTCAGATATTAATCTTTAATCACTTCAACCAGTCTTTTCCTCCATCTTATTGTAATTGCATGTGTAATCTCTCATATTCTATGTAACACTGACCATTTTCTCTCATACCTCTAAGGAGAAGATAATAGTATTTATTATTTTAAGTTGCTACATATATTGTTTGCTGCTAGATCTATCTTCAATACAGAGGAGGGAATCAAATAAGTATTTGGCTTTTATTAACAAGCATCTCTTCATAAATGTGCCATTATTTATCAAGTGTTGTATATCTGGTGTTTACCAAAAATAATAAATGAAGCTCTAAGTTCATCCATTTGCCTGACCATATAATACTCTATGTTGTTAATACTCTGTTAAATATTGTGATTATTTGGTTAAATGATTCACTGTTATTATGGACACTGTCATGTATTACTTCTATGCACCTTCTTAAGTACATGTGTCAAGGTTATTTTTGCACTAATGACCTTGATTTAGTGGCCATGCACCTACTGAATTATAATTTGTGCTTGTTTAATTACATCAGCATTTTGCATTTAGTCCAATTCTCATTAATGTTTAGTCTTTTAAAATTTCTGTACCCTTGTGGCTATGTTGTGAAATGTCTTTTATATTATAGGAGAAGTATGCATTTTATTGGCCAGACATTTTTACCAACCCTACTCTTTTTGGGGTGATTTCACTTGATGACTATCATTCTTATTTTGTCAATATTATTGTTTTACCATCCTTGCAAATGGCCTACACAGTGGTGATAATCCTTCTGGCATAGAAAATATTCCAATTTTAAGACCCATTAAGAAACAAGACATGGAAATGAAACCAAAGTAAGTCAAATATTGTAATTTGTATTAGAAAACATAATTTAGCATATAGCCAAATGGGCCTTCAGACACTTTTCACACAACTTATTAAATTCATAGAGCAACTGGCCTTGAAGAACCACTTCAAGCTCTCTATTCCATTCCCTGACCAGCTCATGTCTGTAATGCAGAAATGTTATCCAAGGACAGAGGAGAAATTTCTGAATGTGTAGGTAGGAAGCAACATGATAGAATCAAGCCAGACTTGGGTTATTTCTTCAACTTTAATTATTTTGGAATGTAATCTCATACAAGCGTTTTTCTTTCTAAGAAAAAAAATGTAAATATTTGCTTATTTCCCCTTGTGTGTCATGTATGCATTTGTCTTATGTTTTATATCTAAAGTGAGCTAGGAGTGTGCTACTACTTCTCAGGGTCAAAAGAAAAGAAAGTTAACAACAAAATGAGTTCCAATCTCCAGGAGATTAATTTACATAATAAATACCCTTGTTTCTAAATTTCTTGCTTGAAACCAAAGGACACTCATTGAATTTCATAATACAAATCATTCAGGATGGCTCCTTCCACGTATACATTTTTTTTTTTGCTCTATTACTTTATGAAGTTAGTCTTTCATGTAGTTGTTTGATTCATGTTTGTTGACTTTAAAACTCTGATGTCTGAATGAATAAACCACAATGATTTTATGTTTAGATAAATATGTCTCCATTTTTATCTGCAGAGGCAGTGATGTTATGATCATCTTTGAAGTGATCATTGAAACCAATGAGTTTATAGCTAGGCTTTTCATGCTTCAAGAGGGACAGAAGTATTAAGAAAATATCTGTAAGTCCATTTAGCACCACTTTCCAAGCATTAACCACAGTAGATTAAAATTTACTCTAGATATGTGAGGTTGTTAAAATTATTAACTCATGAACATTAAATATTGTTTATCACCTTAACTAGCCACATCCACGCACACATAAATACTATTTTTGAATTACACACACATACCCAGAGCTAGATGATAGATAGATAGATAGATAGATAGATAGATAGATAGATAGATAGATAGATAGATAATCATCTGGAAAATTCAAGTATTTTTTGATAATTTGCTCTTTCTTCAAAAATTAATATTAAAAAGAATGAAGAAATGGGTACAACATTCCTTATTTGTCATTATGAATATACATTTCAAAACTAAAATATCCATAAATATATTATTAAAATTAGCAACAATATACAAAGTTTTCTAAAATAGTAGTCTTCATTACACTTAAAAATGACACTAATTAGTTGGATGCTGGTGGATCATGAATGTAATCCTTGCTACTAAGGATGTTGAGGTATGAGGATCACAGTTTGAAGCCATCCCAAAAATGAAAGTTCATGAGACTCTTATCTCTAATAATCTACTCAGAGAAAAAAAAAACAAAAACAAAAACAAAAACAAAAAAGGCAGTGGTGCTGTGCCTCAAGTAGTAGAGTGGTAGTCTTGAGCACAAAGAAGCTCAGGACAGTGCCCAGGCCCTAAGCCCCAGGACCAGCCTCCCACAAACAAACAAATAAACAAAACACACTAATTATTTCTTTAATTTTCTGTATATATAACACTCTGTTGAAGTTAAGGATGTTGATCTTATTTCTTCTTTTAAATGTTCTCTAACTTCAAAAACTAGAAGAGACAATGGAATTAGGTGACTAGAGAATGTATTACCAATTTATATATGGATTTGGAAACTATAGTTGAGTAGTGAAGGAGATTACTTCTAATGTCTTCTCCACTGAATCCAGCACTCCATCATGGTACTCTAGAATGCTGCAGAGCAGAAAAAACAATCCTAGTAAGCACATCAAGTGGAATCAAAGAGAAAGTGACTATATACAGCTTCCTCTAAGGAGTAAAACCAACATTCCCTTAGACCAACCATTATTCTTTTGGGGAGGGTGATGGGACTTTCCTACACACTCCATGCCAAAAGAAGAAATAATAATAATAAAAGGAAGGTAGAAGTGTTATTACTTGGAGGCCAGCCTAGACATACTTAGAAGACCTTATCTCAAAAGCAGTTAACAACAAAAAAAAGTGAAAGACTAGCGAGTGTGGCTCAAATGGTATAGCACTTGACATGATGCTCTGGGTTCACTATTGAGTACAAAATAACTCATAATTAAAGAAATAAATGAGGGGATGGGAAGGTGGCTCAGTAGTAAAGCGCTTACCTTGCATGCTTGAGGACCTGGGTTCGATTCCTCAGCCCCACATAAGCAAAAAAGAAAAAAGCCGGAAGTGGCGCTGTGGCTCAAGTGGTAAAGTGCTAGCCTTGAGCTGAAGGGCTGAGGGACAGGGCCCAGGTCCAGAGTTCAGGCCCCATGACCGGACCCCCCCCCCCAAAAAAAGAAAGAAATGAATACTGAACTATAAATTAAGTGTAAGAAATAATCTACACATTATGTATCTCTTCTTTACATTCATAAAATAATTCTTGTTTTTAGGTCTTCTTTTCATAAACAGATTTTCTAAAATTCTCTTATGCTAACCACTAGTACAATGTTATTCACTACAACTGTGTCATAGATTGTTTTGTTTTTCCTTAAGGAATCTTTAGAAACCTTGCTTGAATCATTAGATATTCTGCTACTTTTCTTTCAAAACTGTAAAGTGCTTAATTTTTAGGTTTATGCTTGTCATGCACATAAAGTTTATTTTTGCTGTGAGTACAAAACTAATTTGCTTTTGGTTTCATTCCCATGTAATGGTGTACCTGCTATGCTCAGCCTTCATGCTTTATCCTGGCTTTCTTTATTATATTTCTAGATATAACTCTCAGCTTCCCTACATCGTGGAGTGGAGATAACATGTCTGTGTATGGAAACAATCTTACCAAGAGAGCTAGAGAGCAAAAGGAAGTTTTGTTCTTTACATTTCCTATTTGTCACTATCTATAGCCACAAATAAAGACAGAACACAGAACTCAGCCCCAGAAAAAAGGTACAGCAGCAGGAGAGAAGGACCTGAAGGCTCTGAGTAACAGAAAGTTACCTCCACATCCCCAAAGCATATTGTTTGTACATAGACTATGACATGTATGGGAAGGGAACTTTTATTGCTTGAACTCACTAAGATTTAGGGTTTTGTTAGTATTTATTTAAAAAGATAGACATTAATGTAGAAAAAAAAAAAGCTTAATTTATATGGCCGGCACCTTTGTGATCATATATCACAAGTATAGGGTTAGATATTGTTCACTAGGAAAAAAAATAATTGTTTAGCTATTTCTGTAACAATTTAGACATCTTTGCTGACATTATAGCATTAGTTATCATTATTTCTTTAATTTTCTGTATATATAACACTCTGTTGAAGTTAAGGATGTTGATCTTATTTCTTCTTTTAAATGTTCTCTAACTTCAAAAACTAGAAGAGACAATGGAATTAGGTGACTAGAGAATGTATTACCATTACCCACTGGTGTTTCAACATTGTATAGTTCAGCCCCCATGTGTAACAGATCTTTCTTTAGTGGCTTTTGGTGTTGAGTTCTAATTTTATTCCCTTGTGGTCTGAGAGAACACAAGGTATAACTTCAATGTTTCTGAATTTGGACAGGTTTGCTTTGTGACCTAAAATGTGATCTATTTTGGATAATGTTCCATGTGCTACTGAGAAAAATGTGTATTCTGATGCTGCTGGGTGAAATATTCGGTAGATCAACTGCTAAATCCAGTTGATCTATGCAGTTTTTTATGACTGCGGTTTCTCTGTTGAGTTTTTGCCCAGTTAATCTATCTAGTGGGGATAGTGATTTGTTAATGTCCCCAACAATTAATGTCTTTGGATGTATGTGAGACTTGAGGGAAAGTAGTGTTTCTTGGATAAATTTGGGAGCTCCATTGTTTGGTGAATAGATATTTATTATTGTAATATCCTCCTGAAGGAGAGATCCCTTAATTACTATGTAGCAACCTTCTTTATTTCTTCTCACTAATATTAATTTGAAGTCTATTTTATCTGATATTAAGATTCCAACTCCAACCTGTTTATGGGAGCCATTTGCTTGGTAGATTTTGTTCCAGCCTTTTACTTTCAAAATGTGTTAGTTTTTATGAGTAAGGTGTGACTCTTGAAGGCAGCAGATAGAAGTATCTTGCTTTTGAATCCAACTAGGAAATCTATGTGGCTTAATTATAGAGTTAAGTCCGTTAATGTTCAGAGTTAGGACTGAGAAGTGTTTGGGAGTTCCTGCCATGTTATCCACCTTCTTGGGGGCTGCGGCAACTGGATTCTTCCTATTGTTCTTGAATTCTCAGTTTGGGTGTGGTTTCTTGTCCTTTATTGTGATCTTGTTAGTTTTCTATGTGTAGGACATCTTTAAGTATCTTTTGTAGAGCTGGTTTGGTGGAGATATATTGTTTCAGTTTTTCTCTGCTATTGATGGTTTTGGTTTGACCTTCGGTTATGAAGGAGAGTTTAGCTGGGTACAGTATTCTTGGTTGATAGCTGTTTGTCTTTAGGGCATGGCATACATCACTCCAGGCTCTTCTTGCTTTAATTGTCTCTGCTGAGAAATCTGAGGTGATTCTAATCGGTTTCCCTTTATAGGTGATTGACCTTTTCTCCTTGACAGCTTTAAGGATGTTTTCTTTGGTCTGAATTGATCCTGTGTGGATTATAATGTGACAGGTGGGATGACCTGTTCTGGTCTGGTCTATTTGGAGTTCTAAAAACTTCTTGTATCTGAATAGGCCTACCTTCTGCATGTTTGGGAAGTTCTCTGCTAGAATCCTGTTGAACAAATTTCCTAGACCACTAACTTCTGTCTCTAGTTGCTCCTGTACACCCATTATCCTCAGATTCAGCCTTCTCATGGTTTCTTCCAAATGTTGAATAGACCTATCATATTTCTTGGAGTTGTCTTGGATGGTTGTATGTTCTTTCTCTATAATATCTAGACTGTCTTCAATCCCAGAGATTCGATCTTTTGCATGGTCTAACCTGCTGTCAGGACTTTCTCCTTTGTTTTTTATTTCTTTTCCTTCTAATTGGTAGGCTTTGGTGGCTTCAAATTCTTTGTTGGATCTTTGTTTTAGATCTTGGATGAACTTCTTTACTTCCTTAATTCGGTTTTCTGTGTTTATTCTCAAATCACTTGACTGATTGGTTATGGTTTCCTTGGGCTCCCATTCCTTCTGTTGGGCTCCATTCAGCATTCCCTTTGTGGTCTCCCTGAATTCTTTCAGCTCTCTGTTTATGGATTCCTTGAATGCCTCTATTTATCTTTGTCTATTCTCATCCCGATCTCCAATTCCTGTCTTACTCTTTGATTAACTTCTTAACGTTCATGCAATTCCTGGAGTTCTCTTTGACTGTTCTCAGCCTGCTCATGCAATTTCTTTATTTCTCTTTGACTGTTCTCAACCTGCCCACGCTATTCCTGCATTAATCTTGGAGTAGATTCCTCATGCTGACGAGTTTCCTGTATTAATCTTTGGTTTGCCTCTTCTTTCTCCCTATCAAGCTCACACTGAGTCCTTTGCAGGTTTTCACTCTTTTCATTCACCATGTTTACCAGTAGTGTTTGTAGAGCTTTTGGGGACCTTGTCTCTGATTATTCATTAACTATTCTGTCTCCTGATTATTATGAGTGGGAGTTGAGATACCCAGACTTGCCATTTTTCTTCTGTTTTTCTGGCTTGTTCTGTCCATTTGGTAGAAAGTAACACCGATTTTGTGCTAGAGCCCTTTTTTAAGGCAAGCATCAACCAGAGTCCTGTAGTTGCACAGTCAAAATGGCTGCAGATCCAATCTAGTTCAACAGATTCAATATATTCAACATCAAACAATGATAGATTAATGGATTAAGAACAGTAAAGAAGAGTTTGGCATACCAGAAATTATTAGGTTTAGGGAGAAATGTAGGGAAAAATAGAATTAGAGGGATGTGGAGAGGTAAAAGGAGAGTGAATTTAACCAAGTCCTAATTTCAGAGAGGGAAATGGATTGGACAGAATGATAGGAGAGAGAGAAATAAAAAGAAAAAACAAAAAATGGAAAAACCAAAATTTAAATTTTAAAGGTGCAACACTTAAAAATTATGTAAGTTTAAAGTAATGATATTGAGAGAAGAAAGGAAAGGATAGGATGAGAGGAGGGGAGGGATAGAAAGGAGAAATACTAAAGAATAAAAATTTTTTAAATTTGTTACATGAAAATTATTGGTATAAAGATATAATACTGCTATTAAAGAAGTTGAGCCTAAGAGGTTGTGAATTGAGTAATAAATTTCTGAATTAAGTATGTATGCAATGGGGGATAAGGTCTAATAATCAACAATGGGTATATATCTGGGGATGAGCAGAGAACAGCAATTAAGTCATGCAAAAAAGAAAGAGAAACAAATAAAAAGAATAAAAAAAGGACCAAAAGATCAGAAGAGATAAAAAAGCACACATACATATACACCGAAAATAAAAATTATATGAGGGAAAAAATTAATAGAAAAAAATTTAAAATAATTAAAAATTATAAAAAAATTTGTTGTTTGTTTGTTTGAGGGGTGGGGAAATGGGAAGATCCTGTATCTCCCATGTGTCTGAAACCAATCTCTGGTCTGCTTGTGGTGTTTGGTTTTCCTGTGGCTTGATTGGTTTCTTAAGTCAATTTGTTTGAGCAGGCAGAAAAATGCTTTGCTTTACCCAGGATTTTGTGATCCTCCTCCCAGGCTAGTTCAGTGGGAAGGGGATCTGCTTTGAGTATCACAAAAGAGGGAGATGGCTGTTTCTTCTAGTTTGGAGATGCTACAGTGAGGCTAGGTTCTGGGTAGTGTTGAGGCCTTTCAGCAGACAGTATCTTTTCCCTGAAGGGCTCACAGAGCCCAGCCAGAAGCTATTCCCAGCGTTTATGTTTACTGAATTTCAATTGATTGTCTAGGCTGCTGTAGGGAGGGGCAGCCTCTGGCTCTGTTTACCCAGCACAGAAAGTCACTCCTCCAGGGGCAGAGTTGATTCTGCCTGGGCTAGGTGACTTTGGGTGACTTTCCCCTGCGTGGAGCTGAGCCTGGCAGGTCAGGTCAGGTTCCTGTGGCCTGCTAAATGACTCTTGTTTTCTTCCAAAGCCTGAGTTGAAGCTAGCTGCTCAGCCTGGCCTTTGTCTGTATCAAAGATGGAGATCTCCGGTGGTAGGGGAAGGGTGGCCTTCCCTCCTCTGCTCCCTGAAAAGGAGTGAGAATGTCAAAGTTCTACTCACACCAGAGTTTTGGTTCCTGGGCTGTCTCTGGTCTGCTATCTGCAGGATGAAGGTATCTGCTCCTTGTTGGTTCTTGCTGGTGTTGAGTAGAATCTGCTCACCCACTGAGTCTGGCACCTTTGTCCCAGACTTTCTCTGTTGTGGGTGCTGCTGCCGCCACCACAACCAGGACTACCGGCAAGTGCTCAGATCTGTCTCCTTGCCTGGATTTTCTCTCTCTGGCCAAACTCTCTGTACTGTGATGGCACAATTGGTGTAATTCTATAGGCTAGGACTGTTCACTGGAACACTAAAACTGTTTTCTATGAAAGTTCTTGTTTAGCCTCCAGCTTCTCCTCCGCCATCTTCCTCCAACTCCAGCTCTACTCAAATTCTTATTTTAGGCAAATCATGATATAGGTGGTATATATCAAAATAGTTTAGAGTAAAATAAGCATAGTTTTATGTTAAAGTCAGAATATTAGAAATATAATAAAAATGAATTAAAAAATCTGAATGAATATTAAGCACCTCTAATAATAGGTGAATATTAACATTGGACAGCTCAAAACCTTACAAAAGCTACAAGAGAGCTATAAATTAATAGATACTCTCATACAGCTTGATAAATCTTTAAGTTCATATAACTTGCATGCAATGAACATGTCAACAACTGGAAAAAAATCACCTAAATTTGCATGTATGTATAGTGTAAGTCTTCAGATACTACTTAGAAATAAGTAATTTGATAACTAACTACAAAACACACACACACACACACACACACACACACACACACACACACACACACAAAGAGAGAGAATGCAAAGTCAATGTCTGCATAAGTATTCCTTAGAAAGATGCAGTGCATATGTATAAACTGTTACCTATCATGTAGAAGTAGAGAAGATAAGAGATATGATTATATATGTTTGTTTTCCTTTTGAAAAAGAAGCTAATTACATTGCTTAAAAATTAGAACAGATTAGTTACCAAGAACCAATAACAACTTTGAACTGTATTTATTTTCTCCAAATAAAATGATCCTATTCAGTCTAAACTTCATTGAAGTTGAAAAAAATCATATCAACTGTAGTGAAATTGAAAATATAATAAACTTCAATTGTAATAAATGGCCATTAAAATTATATTTAAGTAATTGCACACACATTGTAAGCAAACACTAAGAATTGTTTCAAGCATATTTAAATTCAAAACTTTTTATTTCTTTTGTGGTTACTAATGTGAGAAAACCAAATTAACCTTCAAATTAAGAGACTTAGTATTGCTGATGGTATCTGTGGTTTTGTTCCAGTCCTCTTTTTATACACTGCAATAGAAAATAATAAATATGTATCCTGCATGTGGTGGTACATATCTGCCTAGATATTTAAAGGCAGAGATTGGGCAACTGTGACTTCAAAGCACCCCAGGCAGAAAGAAATTTATGACTCTTCACTTCTACCAATGACCTGGATTGGTGGTGAATGGAAGCTATCTCAGCTACGGGGAAAGCACTGTAGCTGGACAGAATGCTGCATGTCAGTCATCCCCAGGGACATAGGGAAGTCCTCTTAGGAGGATCACAGTATGAAAGAAACTAACACATAAATGGACTGGAGGCATAGCTTTAGTGGAACAAATGACTAGTAAGTCTAAATACCTGAATTGGAACTTTAAAAATACCAATAAAGAGGGAAGATGCAAAAAGAAGAAAGAAAGAAAGAAAGGAAGAAAGAGAGAAAGAAAGAAAGAAAGAAAGGAAGAAAGAAAGACAGAAAGAAAGAAAGAAAGAAAAGAAGGAGGGTGGGAGGGGACAGAACAAAAGAAAAAAAGAAAAGGAGAGAAAGTAAAGAAACTAAAAGAAAGAAAGAGAAAGAATATGCTTTAATACATTTGGGAGCTTAGTCCAATACAAATATGGTAAACTTAAGAACTTCCCATTTTGTGAATGGTAGAGTTGAATTTAGAGTGTGTGGATAAATTAATTATAGGGTTAACATATGAGAGAAAAGAGGCAGCCTTTGTCTCTCTGGGTCTGACATACTTTGCTTAGAATATTTTTTTTTCCAGATCTTTCTTCTTTGCAATTGATACAGAATCAGTTTTCTTAATGGATGCGTAGAATTTCATTGTGTGCATACGTACACCACTGCTGCTTAATCCATTCATCCGCCAAGGGCCAGTTCCATAGCTTGGCTTTGGTGAATAATGTTGCAATGAGTATCATTATCCTGGCCTTACTGTATCCTAATTTGTAATCATTTGGATAACTATCCAAGAATGGAATTGCCTATGTTTTGTTTGTTAAGGAACCATTGAACAAATTAATATTAATACCAACAGTGTACTAGGATCCTTTTTGCCACATCCCCACCAACACCTGTGGTATTCTAGCATTAATTTTTAAGCATGCAAACAATCACTTTGGGGTGGTATTCAAGTGTACTTAACTGTATTAACAGAACTATGGTAAATATAGAGGAGAATGCAAACACCCTAATTCTTTATAAAGGCTAACTCAAATTCTAACAAAATAAACACATCACATGATATTCAAAAGGAATGGGGTTGGACTAGGGCAGGGGAGAAGACAAATGAAGAAAGGAAGTGAGGGCTACAGTCATGAAATTTAATTCATATCCTACACACTGAAGAATGAGGGAAGAGGTGAGGTTTGGAGGGCTGGGGAGAATGATGGACAGGCAATGTTGATCAAGATGTACTGTGTTTATAAGCTGCTTTGTTGAATGGCAGCTATGTACAACTATTAAAGATAATAGTAAAATGTATAGGAATAAAATGGAATATGATCTTATAGAAGGAAAAAGAGAGGGCTAGCTGATAAGGCTTAGAGAAACTATCACACCATACCTGTGAAGGGATTCTGAACTCTTTTTTATTAATATTTTTATTGTAAAGATACAGTACAGAGGGGTTATAGTTACATGGGTAAGGTAATGAGTACATTTCCTATCGAGCATTGTTATCCCCTCCTTTGTTTTCCCCTATGATCCCTTCTCTCCCCAACTCTCCAACTCCTCCCTTTCCCCCTAAAAATTGTAAAAAAATTCATTTTCAATATAGTGTCTTGTAGGTCTCATTGTTACAATGGATCAACCTGTATCCTTGTTTCAGCATTTTGTTATTTCCCTTCTTATCCCCAAGTTAGAAAGATGTATATACAAGATGCAAGGCACCATGATCAAGTACAGTGACAAGGGTTATACCATGGGGAAGAATATACAAAAGAAACAAAAAAAATCACATAACACATTAAAAACAATGACATAGAGAAAATCCTCTTGTTTCCCTATTTGGGGCTTCATTTTGCTTAGACCTGATTCTGAACTCTTGACAAGTCTTCTTGATAAATGTGTGGTTTCCGATCTGGAAAATGAAAAAATGCTGAATTAGCCTTCAACATTGTGTGTGTGTGTGTGTGTGTGTGTGTGTGTGTGTGTGTGTGTGTGTGTGTGTGTGTGTGTGTCTGTGTGTCTGTGTGTCTGTGTGTCTGTGTGTGTGTCTGTGTGTCAGTGTCTGTAATAAACACTATATAAAATACAATAATAGGGAAATATTTAAAATCTTAATAATTGAATAAGTGGTTCAAATTTTGCCAGTAGTAGTGGAGCATCTTGAAGCTGACTTTTCAGTTCTTTCCTGAGGCTTATACTTTATGCTCTTCCCACAATGTTATTCTGTTTTGAAGGCTTTTCCCCACAGAGAACCCCTGGCAAATTTCCAGGCTGGGTTCCAATGCTACTTTCTAAGGGAAACCAGTCCTCAACATTGCATTCTGAATGGTACCTCCTACACGCTAGTGAGGACAGTTTGCTTCATAGCCCTGCAGTTTTCCTTTATTTTTTTTCAATTTTAACTATATGTCCTTGACAGCATTTTCCCTTCTCCCCTCCAAATAAGGTAAATGTCAATTAGTGAAGGGTTATTCTACTCCTTCCAGTGTACCTGATATATTATTTCCTAGTTTTGTCCTAGTGCCAAATGACTGGCCTAAAATATACTCTTCAATAATATCTCTTCTTGCATAAATGTATTATCTTCTAAGTTGTCATTTTATCTCTAGATTAAAGCCACTTTTGCATACATGGTCAACTGCCTTGGGGAAACTAAAAATAAATAAAGTGCTAAAGAAAATTCAGTTCTATACTTCTTGATATTCTTAGAGTTATTTTAATACATATCTCTCTTTCATAAGTTATTTATCCAAAAGCAATCATGTCTTGTCAATCCTTCATTACAAATATCTTTGAACATGTCATTTGATTTACAGGCTCTCTTGCCGCCTCCATGTTGTAGCTCATCATTTTACACCTGGGGTACTGAAATAGCCTCTCTTCTGGCAACTGTACACAAATCATTTTCTACATCATTCCTTCCTAAATGAGTATTTAATTTCTCTAAATCACAGCTTTCAAAATGTGACTTCCAAGTGCAAAAATTATCAATGTGTCTCTTGAATAACATGGGAAATACCTTCAGTATCAGTGTCAAAAGCTTAAATAATCTGATTTACATACTGAATAAGTAGATGGTACATAGATATTCAGACAGAGGGGCTACATATAGTAGATAGATGATAGAAAGATGATAGATAAATAGATATAAAAACTAGAGAGATTAAAAATGTGTATTCCTTGACTTATTCTAGACCATCTACTCCAAATATCTCTAAAACAATTAACGTGGGGCTGGTGAAGAGATGACAACATTGCAAGGATGAGAAATTTGGTGACATTCTGTGTAGCAATGTATGTATGTATATATGTATGTATGCATGTCCATGTGCTCAGGGAAGCACTTCATTTCATATTAAATGAGTTAAGACATTAGAAGTAATATGTACATATTACAAAAGTAAACAGGATATTCTTCAAATCTTCTGGAGGTGAGGTAAAATAGGATATTTGTATTTACATATTGATTTCACATATTAAGATTCACTGCAATGTTTCCACAGCTTCATATAGTATTGCAACAGCAACAAGGTAAGAGACTTCATATTCAAAATGGTGTTAAATTTATGTCTGCGAATCATGTATAAAAAAGACAAGGATCACTATTAAAATGGAATTAGGGCAAGAGCATTGTTGATTATTTTTAAATATCAGGTCAGGTTAAATTAGCCTTTTTGATACAGACTCCATATTGGTAAGGAGACAAATCTCTTATGTTTGCTATCATGATGAGATACTCATGGCCATGAAATTACAATAGCTCGTTTTGGATATTTCCATCCACTTTGGAGACAAACTGCTTCTAATAAGTATTAACATGAAATAAAATTATAATTTTGTATTCTCTGTATTCATCCTTCCTCATCATTCTTTTTATTTTATTTTGGTCATGGGGCTTGAATTCTGGGCCTGGGCACTGTCTATCAGCTCTTCAGCTCTAGGCTAGAGCTCTTCCACTTGAGTCAGTACCATTTTCAGTTTTTTGATGGTTTATTGGAGATAAGGGTCTCATGGGTTACTTTCCTGTCTTTGAAATGTGAACCTCAGATCTCAGCCTTCTGAGTAGCTATGATTATAGGCATGAGCCACCAGTGCCAGGCTTTTTTCATCATTATATCTTAGACATGCTTATCCTTGATCTATCATCCTGGCTTCTATCAGTCAAACCAAACAATTTTTAGTTTCCATGTTATTATAGTATATCAAATGATGAGACCACCAGTGTGATTATCACGCATTCAAAACACACATACACACACACAAACACCAGACCTAATACTTCAGAGCCTATAGAGACCTTGTGTTCTAAGGGTACAGTGCTTCTGATTATAGTAAAATTGTTTCTTATAAGTTTCCCTGGAAAATACAGTCTATATGAGTTAGTTTTCCATAACTAGAAGTAAGTTGGTATTAGTTGCTACTATTAATTGGAGCTAGTCACTGGTGGCTCTTGCCTGTAATCCCAGCTATTCAAGAAGCTGACATCTGAGGATTGCAGTTTGAAGTCAGCTGAGGAAGGAAATTCCAATTAACCACCTGAAAACCACAGCTGGATCTTTGGCTCAAAGTGATAGAGCATTCACCTTGAGCAAGAATGCACAAGGAAAGCACCTAGGACCTGAGTTCAATCCCCATGACCCCCCAAAAAAGAAAAAGGAAAGAGTAATTGATTTACATTTAAAGGTGGGATTATTAATACAAATTCAATTTCATTTTAGTGACATTACATATCAAAGAGTTTGGCTGCCTTTAGCAGGCATTGTCACTTCGACAAGTAGTCATTGTTTTGATTTTGTTAGTTATTGCTCTTTAATTTGATAGAAGAGGATAAATTAATGTAAAAAGTATGGATATCAAATGTTATAGTCTTAATCTTCGATGGTTTTACATTTTTATTGTACCCTCTCCCTTAGGTATGGTTTAAGTCTGATCTTCTCTTTTTAATCTAAGATTATATGAAATTTGATTATTTCTACTTTGCACTTCAATCTAAGTAAGTTCAAAAAGGTTTTATTATCTCTTGAAGAGATAATTTGCCATCCAATTAATATTATAACTTGCTTTATAGAAATGTAGACACAATGCAGAAAGAATAACTTAACATACAGAAAACTTAGACACGATATAGAAGGAAAGAACATATTTTATATTTTTAAAACTGAAAAGATAATTAATGGTAAAGTATCAAGGACAGAAGAAATAAGGTAACTGTGCGAATAGTAGAAATATATTGGACTTGATATAGATACAAATTCATAAATGATTAAAGGATGCAATAAATCAAATCAGAATGAACATTTTTTCTCCTTTCTTGAGAAGCTAACTAGGAATTATATGAAGAAAAGGTCAGAAATCAACTCTGTTTTGGACACTGTGTTAATTTTCTATTATTGTAGCCATATCTAATCACAATGACAACAGAAATTTATGAATTTTTGTAATTTTGTAAACCCTAAATTTGTTTCTCTGCTCAAAACTTTCTAGCCATAAGAAGCATGCCCCCTCTTCGGGCTATTAACAAGGATACTAGATAGAATCACCTTTCAAGGTGATTGAGGATGATGTCCTAACTATGGAACTTGTTTTTTGAATTCTTGTTAAGGGCCATTTACTTAGTAAGTGCTTACTCTTAGCTCTAGAGGTTTCGTGCCTTCTTTCTCCAAGGTTTATTACACCACCCCTCCCTGGGGCAGGCCTAAACCAACAGTGTACAGATTAAGTTGTACTCACCCTTTCAATATCTTCTTCCAACCATGCAATTAACTTGTGGTCACCTGGATTGCTTAGGATAATCCTCTTAGTATTAAAGTCAGATTCGGACAGTTAAAATTATCCTTTATTAGATTTTCTGAGAAGAGAAATAACAATCTCCTGTGAGTATGCCACCAATCATCCTTTCTGGAAGACATGCTATTTGCAATGGTCAGAGGAGAGGTACTGATGAGTGTTTGTTATGAAACATTTTAGCAACTTATTCCTTGTATGCTTAGGTTAACTTTTGATAATAATTCATGTAATATTTGATGTGTTATTGCAGTTTCTAAGTGATTCCTATGCATAGCCATTGAATCTTTTATATTGCATATGCAGTTCTTTCATTTATTCATTCTAAAACAACTACTGTGCAACATGGGAGAAGAGGGAAAGCTTTCAGGGCTACATCTGTATTATCAGACTTGTTCAATGAAAGACTTGTTTATTTACATCTAGTGTTTATATCTCTTCCTGCAATTCATACAAATCATTGCTGGATAATAATAAGACTAATTTTATTCTGCTTTAAGTGCTTGAACAGTTTTTGTTTCCAGTTATATTCATGAAGTCATTTGCAGCAACTTTAATGTAAAATTGGAGGGAATACAGAATAAACCATGGTTGTAGACCAGATGTTCAAAAACATTATCAGGCTAGATGCTGGTAGCTCACATGTATAATTTTTAGCTATTCACGAGGATGAGTTCTGAGGATTGAATGAGGTTTGATGCAGGAAAGTTTGTGACTCCTAATTCCCAACTAACTACCAAAATGCTGGGAGTGGAGCAATGCTTCAAATGGTAGAATACCAGACAAGTGGTAGAATATCAGAGAAAAAAGCAAAACAAAGCAAATAGTATTTGTGCTCAAGTCCCAGAAGTCACACTCCCATTCCAGACAGGCACAAAAGGAACTTGTTATATAAGTGGAAAAATCCACATAATAGGAGGCGAGTTAAAATTATGAGACAATAATCACTGGGCCATGAAGTATTCATTTATTTAGCCAAGTATTATTTTGAGTGTCTTTGGGACTGAATTTAGGATAGACGAATACTCATATACCTGGTACACTATATAAACTGGATTCCTCTCCTTATTACCAGCAGCCTTCACTTAATCAAATGAAATGCTGAACATAACAGTGCTTCTACATGCAAGGGTTTTTTTCCCCTGCTTTTCTGCTTTCAAGTTTGAGACATTGTTTACTTCAAAAAGCATAAGGAGAGTTCAAGCTCCACAACTGACAAAAAGAAGGAAAGAGCATAAGGAAAAGATTTTAACTAATTACAGAATAAAATGAAATGTTAAATGAGGAGATAGTGAATATATGCTATTTATACATTATACAATGTACACATTCATATAGAACTAGTGTACATTAACCTTATGTATAGATTTTTTAGATATTAATTCAAATCACATTTATTTTATATTGGAATTCCTATCTACCTCATAGTTCAGACCTAAATCACATTAAAATTTTAATATATGAGAAACACAGAAATGAATCTTTTAGATTGGAATATTCTTACCTGAATAAAAGTAAAGACCATTAGAGAAAATAACAGTATTGTGGTAATTTTTTGTCTCTTCAACAAGATACCATGGATGATACATGGATTAGATAACATGTCAGAATAATGATTACCTAACTGAAGAGACAGTTTTATGTGATTCTACACATATCAATGATATTCTTTTTTTCTTCCCCTTTTATAATACTGCTTACTACGGATTGACAAATTATTGCCATTGTAGAAAGACAATTACTTGAAATAAATATTGATTTGTCTCATGGGACAATGTCTTAGTCTATTCCAGAAACTGTAAAATATCAAAATCTACGCTACTTATAAATGTCAAATAAAATAGCAATAAGAGAAATTCTTCAAACTATAAATTTTATTTTATTTATTTTTTCGGGGGGGGGGGAGGGTCCGGTCACGAGGCATGAACTCTGGGCCTGTCCCTCAGCTTTTCAGCTCAAGGCTAGCGCTCTACCACTTGAGCCACAACGCCACTTCTGGCTTTTTTCTTTTTGCTTATGTGGGCTGAGGAATCGAACCCAGGGCCTCATGCATGCAAGGCAAGCGCTCTACCACTGAGCCACCTTCCCAGCCCATCAAACTATAAATTCTAATTAGAGAAAGCAGGTCACTGAAATGGTCAACATTTATGCCATACTATTTGTTCATGAATAGAAATTAACATGAGTAAAACATGGTAAAGACAATTTTTTAGGAGGGGGGGTCTGGTGGGGCCTGAACTCTGGGCCTGGGCGCTATTCCTCATCTCTTCAGCTCAAGGCTAGAGCTCTACCACTTGAGCCACAGCGCCACTTCTGGGTTTTTTCTTTTTGCTTATGTGGTGCTGAGGAATCAAACCCAGGGCCTCAGACACGCAAGGCAAGTGCTCTACCACTGAGCCACCTTCCCAGCCCAAGACAAAAATTTTAAGGTATGTAATAGTTTAATTGTTTTTTTTAATTATTTTTTTTTGGGGGGGGGGTCTAGTTGTGGGGCCTGAACTCTGGGCCTGGGCACTGTCCCTCAGCTCTTCAGCTCAAGGCTAGCGCTCTACCACTTGAGCCACAGAGCCACTTCCGGCTTTTTTTTTTCTTATGTGGTGCTGAGGAGTCAAACCCAGGGCCTCATGCATGCAAGGCAAGCGCTCTACCACTGAGCCACCTTCCCAGCCCCTGTAATAGTTCAATTTATAATTGATTGTCCACATTGACTTGAGACAGTAGTTCTTATCAACCCATTAGTTAAGGTGAAATTTCTAGACAAGTGTTTTTTACAGAGAATCAAGTCCCGATTTATTTTATTTTATTTTATCTTTTTAAGACTGTTAAAGATCCATTTTGTTATAGAACTAATGTACTCATGGGAGAAATGCAATGTGTGACATGTATGAAGAACAAGAATAAATTTCAGATTTTTTTTTTAGAAAATCCTTGAAAGGTTAATTATCTTTGTCAAGCATGCACATTTCTCCCTTGTAAATTAATTTATCTGCGTCTGGCAACAATTTCATGTCGATATCAGCAGCTTTCACATAAACAAGCAAAATATACTTCTCAAAATTCTTGAGCCAGAGATAGCTCAATAAAGAAAGGCATGAAGACGTTTGGTGTATGTTAAAAATCCACTTCTTGATCTTAAAAGCATCTTTTATTATCTCATGTGGAGGACGGTAAGGTAGCTCACTGTAGCTCCAAGCATTCTTTCATGTGTAGACTCTTTAGCCTGTGCCTGGATCATGTCTGCATTCCTAGGAGGCAGGGATGATTTTAAGGGTCTTAATGTCTCTATAGGGACTTTGTTCACCTTAGCTAATCAACTGCAGTTAGTCCCATGTTACATACCATCATCATTGAGGGTGTTAGGTGTTTTAAAAAGAGATGGCCGAGTAAGAACAGCACCACGCACGTGGTATTCAGGTAAGGGGTAGGTTTATTTAGTAGACCTGCTGGGACCAGGCAAGGTTGGCACTCCACGCGGCTGGCAAAAGAGAGCTTCTGGCCCTGGGTTAGGCCTTATATAGGGTAGGGGCAGGGAAAGGTATGTCCAGGTAAAGGGAACTGGGACCAGGTAAGAAGTGGTGGGACTAGGTGGGAGAGAGGTGTGGCCTCATCAGATTCAGATGTGACCTCAGCAGATGCAGATGTGACCTCTTCCAGGTGTCCCAGTTGCGTAGGTAAGGTAGGTACTGGGCCGGGTCTGTTGGCCATCCAGGAATGGACCTTACAGAGGGTAAGATGCTGTCAGGAAAGATTTGATGTTTCATAAACCCTCATTCCATTTCAGAAAATTTTAGAAAGAAAATGATGTACTGTTTGAAGGTTCCAAAGAGAATCACAAGTCATCTTTCAACTATGTACATATACAGAATGATTTTCTTTAGCGATCAAAAATCAAGAATTGAAGTTTGGGATGTAGACAGCAACTTTCCACTCTGTGAGGATGGAGCACAGGGCCTGAAATGACCATTTTAAATTAAAAAAATGTTACTACTCTTATAGGAAAGGAGAGATGGTCCAGAAGGAGAAAACAAAAACAAGAGGAAAGATAACATTTTCCTCCTGCCTCATCCTCCTCATTGATTACTGGTAAGGGGAAAGATAGCTTTTTAAAACCTGTGAATGAAAAAAGGCATTTAATTTTCTCTGTGATTAAAACAGGAAAAAGCCCCAGTTATAAATTTTGTTTAACGTACTTATAACTTTATTGTCCTAAGTAAGCTAGCACTTCTGCACACTAGAGTCATGAAAATGTTTGAGAAATATGGGGAAAATAGGAAAGTTTAGAATTTCCACTTTAGAAGATGTAATCAAGTGATAGAGTGTATAATTTAGGTACTTTGGATTAGTAGACATTGACGACAGGAAAATTGGTAAGGAAGCACACATAATAACTCAGGAAAAAAAATAATGACTTCCAAATTAAGACACTAGGATGGAAAAAATTTAAAAGGAAGAATGGAAATAAAAATCTTGTCAAGCTGTGTCACTAGGTTTTGCAAGTAATTGGCTGTGGAAATTTGAAGACAATCTACTTAAATTTTCCTATACATAGATAGAAAATAAACGTGCTTTTCAAGATGAAGAATGCATTGGAAAAATATTCATGCAAAAAAGAATATTAATTTGTTATATTAATTTTAAGTATTTGTTAAGTACCAACATATTTTGTAATTACTGGAAAAAGATGTGTGGGACTTAGGTAGGATAGGCAAATGTTTAAAGTATTTCTGAAACATGAATTGGTTGTTTTGTAAACAGAATTCTAATGTAGAATGCATGGCAAGCAAGAAAATAAAGGAGAAATGACATTTTGAAAATCCTCACTAGATAAATAAACAGAAAATAAAGTACCAAGCAGAGAAGGGATAACATAGAACAATTTGACTGAGTTTGGAAGATGGTCTACTTCGCTCACTGTCATCATAATAAAACAAAGTAATAATTGAATTTGTTATGACTTGATTAGATGACCAAGAAAATATATTTAAATATGTAAAGGAATTGGGAAAAATCAGCTTCAAAGGAACCAAATGCAACAGCCTGGAGATCAGGGTAAATGAGATGCACGGTGCTCCACAGCAGAAATAAATGATGACAAATGTACACTTCCTGGAGGGCTCATGTTGCATGGACAGTGACATGCGCAGTGACTTTTCCCTAACCCATCCACTGGCTCTCCAATTTTGTTGTTGTTGTTGGTCGGCGCGGATCTTTAACTCTGGGCCTGGGTGCTGTCCCTGAACTCTTCAGCTCAAGGATGGTGCTCTACCACTTAGCCACAGCACCACTTCTGGTTTTCTGGTGGTTGATTGGAGATAAGAATCTCACGGATGTTCCAGCCTGGGTTGGCTTTGAACTGTGATCCTCAGAACTCAGCTGCCTGAGTGGCTAGGACACAGGCCTGATCCACTGGCGCCTGGCTCTCCAATTTCAAAGTACTAAAAATGGAATTGTCTGTTCCTCTCTCATCCACAAGTTTCTCCTATGACTCTACTCATGCAAGGAGTGGATGAAAACGGGATCAAATACATCTGTAGCAAACACAGCCTCATACTGTACTACATAAAATGAAAAATTCTACAATAGGGAGATTAAACAGTATTCGAAGATCTGAGAAAGTTCGTAAAAAGTTGAGTGCTTACAATGTAGGACACAATGAGTCAAAAAATGAACATTCCTTCACTGAGATAATTATCATAATAGATGTGGATTATTATTTTCATTTACAGAACAGGAGAGCATCATTAAAGATTTTAGCACTCTTTCTAAGGTCACACAAATGATAAATGGAGAAAGAATAGTAACTCAATAAATAAATTAAGCTCCATTATTATCAGTCCCCATTCTCTAGCATCCTAC
Organism: Dipodomys spectabilis; assembly: GCF_019054845.1. Lineage (NCBI taxonomy): Eukaryota > Metazoa > Chordata > Mammalia > Rodentia > Heteromyidae > Dipodomys > Dipodomys spectabilis. The sequence continues at coordinate 308,955 of NW_024870815.1, read as the reverse complement.
AAGTAAAGGGCGTCATGTGTCAACCTATTTTTAAAAACAAACAAACAAACTCCAGGTTTTGACAGGTTATCCTAAGATTCAAGTAAATTCTGAGAAACGTAATAGAGTTTTAATTAATAAGAAATCTATTGTCAGTGTGAATCACCGTGCCAAAAAGACTGAGAATGTAGAGGAAAAGATGGTCAAAGGGAAATGGAGTCACATGTATCAGATAGGAATGAACTGGAAGTTTCCTAATAAAGTCTGCAGATATATACCGAATACCACAGCAGCAAATGTCAATTACAATTTCCTTATACATTTGGAGATTTTGTCTTCTACATTTTATTTTTGCCATTCTAGTACATGGAGGCTGAAAGAAAGCAGCAGGAAAAATAAAATGTAAAACAAGACAAATATAAAACCCTACATGCTTCACCCCCGGTCTCCCAATTAGTATAAACCTAAGCACAGATCCCGGCATCTGTGGCTCATGTAAATAATCCTGCATATTTAGGAGACTGAGATATAGACAAACAAAATCTGTGATATTCCAGCTCCAAAATAATCAGTAAAAACAATTAAAACAGCAAAACCTTAGATGGAAGTATGGCTCAAGTGAGATTAGAACTCAGTTGTCATTCTAACACTCTAGCACTTGAGCCATAAGGATTATGCAGGATTATTTACATGAGCCATGGATGCCGGGATCTGTGCTTAGGTTTATACTAATTGGGAGACCGGGAGTGAAGCATGTAGGGTTTTATATTTGTCTTGTTTTACGTCTTCCACCGACCCACTGGCTACCGTATAGGCTCAAGTGCTAAAGCGTTAGGATGACAACTCAGTTCTAATCTCAGTTCTCACAAAAAAAAGAGAAGAAATTAATTTTAACTATTAAACCTAACTGAGAAAGAATGGTTTGTTAGCAAGTGAATGTTAATCAGAATGGGTCAGTTCCATTCATGAGATTTCGAGTCATTGAAGGATAACAGTCTATTTCAAACAACCAAGGCAACAACAAAAATTAAGATTGACATCTGCTAGGTTAGTACTTTGATATATTACATAAATCAGCTTTCAAAAAGGTTACAAGAAAAAAAGACAAACAGTGTTGAGTCAGTGAATTATGACTCCATATAAATTGAATTTAGAAATATATATAACGAATAATAGAAAAAAGCAGGTAATGAAGTAAAGATGGCCATCGATGGAAGAAAATTACATTAAAAACAAAAGAAGATAGAGAGGCCATACAAAGAAATGGTCATTAATACTAGGAAAGGCTTTCTCAGTGATATTAAGCTCGGCATCATGATGAAGTTACTTCTTTTGGTCCTCTCCAAAGGAAGGGAAACTAATTATTATTCACGTAAAACAAAAACTATATAAACTGAGTCACAGAGAGGTAAAATAACTCATCCAAGTTCATAGTAAATGTCATCAGAGATGTACATTAGATATTATTAACTAAAAAGTTAATTGTTGGAACAATTTACAAGTGTATATGTCTTGAGAGGACAAAATGAAGGCTCTGAATTCTCCTAAAATAAATGATTTAATTTGGCCTTTTGGCCAATTATGTTAAGTCAAGCTAACCTAATTTTTCATTTCAGTGAGTCTATTGTAAATTAAGTCTGATCTCATTAATGTTGTCTAAGCTGAACGCTTCTGTGAAAAAGTCTTGATTAAGCCATAAAGAAACAATTAGTAAAATGTATTAGATGTGATTATAATGTGACAAATTCTCCTTCTAAGTATACCATGCTTATAGACTCAAATGAATATTGAAATTTACATTATTAACTTTGGAAGAATGGCCATAGTATAATAAAGCCCTTTCATGTCAAAATACTTTTGTATTCCCTTCATTTTGAAGTTAGCTGAATTTCTTTCACAGCCTATCAAAGTACCTGTCTCTATAGACAAATTGAATTACTTACATTAAAAAACACATTATCCTGCTTGATAATCTAAAGAAGTAACTCAATACCTTTGATATGCTTCTTGAAGTCAAATCAATTTTCTAATTGCAAACTATACAAACACTGATGACATTAGGACTAAGCTGCCTTTTCAGAGGGTAATGTATTATGTACATTTTGAAGAGTAGTGGCATCACCAATAGAACTAAACTACTACCAGAATATTGATTGAGACAATTTATACTCATAATAGAGCAAAAGTAATAGATGATCATGCAACTAGTAATAAGCAATAGACCTAAAACAAAAGACTCAATATTGTAATATTATTAGACAAAATCAATACCACCTCAAGAACACATACAACATCTAAAAATTAAATTAACTACTATAAAGAAAGCCTGGACTTAGATCTTGGCTAAAATATAGAATGGAAGGAAGGAAGGAAGGAAGGAAGAAAGGAAGGAAGGAAGGAAGGCTGGAGGAAGAAATGGAGGGAAGGAGGATGGAAGAGAGATAGAAAGAAAAGTGAGAAAAAGAAAGATAAAAGGAAAGATTAAGGAAAGAAGGAAGGAAGGAAAAAAGGAAACAAGAAAGGAAGGAAGGAAGAAGGGAAGGAAGCAATTCTGAGGTGCATGTCTTTCTAAGTGAATAAAATTTCCTTGCCTATTCCACAACTTTCCCCACTCCCACATTTAATTCTAGGTTATTTAAAGGAGAATTCAAATTTTAAAAAATTCTGCTAAGCTTTTCTGGTTATTTCAGTCTTTCTAATTGATAAAAACCAATTTTGGCTAATTCTTGGATCATTTTGTCAATGCTTCTGGAAAATAACTGAGTAGATGAAGAAAGTCAGACATCCTTCCTATGACTGTCCAGAAAGGACTCTTCTCTGGTTTCTGAAAAAAATACAATATTTGACATTATTTTAAAATTAATGTATTTATTTTCAAGAAATTGAAAGGCCAAAATATTGTTACCTCATTTGAAAATGAAGAGAATTACATTTAAAGTATGAGTTTAGAATAGGCACATAAACTTTCTGGTAAAAAGGCCCTTTGGCTAAAAATAGTAGTAAGAACATTATTTTTTGTTTTATGTTTTTTTTTAATTGCCCTTTAATTGAAACTTAGGCTCTATTCCTAATATGCCTACCTAATGTGTATGCCTTAAAATTAATATGTAAAATACTAAGTATAAATTATAGCTGAGGGCTAGGAAAGTGGTATAAAGGTAGAGTGCTAGCTATGCACGAGGCCCTGCGTTCGATTCCTCAGCACCAAGTAAATAGAAATTGCTGGAAGAGGCACTGTGGCTCAAGCAGTAGAGTGATAGCCTTGAGCTGAAGAGCTGAGAGACAGTGCCCAGGTATAGAGTTGAGGCCCCAACAACACCACTACCACCACCACCACCAATAATAATAATAAAATAATAATAATAATATTAATGAGAATAAATTATAGCTAAACTGGTCTAGCTCTACAAATATTAAACCAATTCTATGTATATGTGAAATATACATATCCATATACATGATGTTGGTCTAGTAGAAGTTGAGTGAAATGTTGGCTGCCAGAGTTTGGAGACGACAACCTTGGAGAAACACAGGCAAGCAAACCTTATCCATGAAAGATGTTGTACAGACTGAGTCTTAAGAAAGGTGCTACCTGCTGTTTGAAGTGCCAACCCACAGCCTTAGTGCTGAATTGGTGGGACGTGGAATCAGAGTTTTATTTTTTTTTTTCATTTTATTTTATTTTAATTGAGAACATACTGTACAGAGGGGTTACAATTACATGGGCAGGAAAATGCATACATTTCTTACCAAGCATTGCAGCCTCCTCCTTTGTTTACCCTTCACCTCCCTTCCCAGCCTCCCCCTCCCCCCCCACCCAATCATACCCCCCTCACCCCGCCACCGACATTGTAAAGCTGGTTTTGACATGACATTTTGTACTTCTCATTGTTGCAACAGGTCCACCTGAATCCTTAAATGACTTGTTTGTCCCCGTCTCCTCCATATGTTATACTGACATCAAATATAGTGAAAGCGGGGGTTACACTGTGGGGGAGGGACATACAAAGCAACAAAGAAATAATATTATAAATGCGTTAGAAACACATGCATGAAAGAAACAAAAACATTAAAATACATACTTGAGGGTTCGCTTTCCTAACATCACATTCTCTGACTTTTTCCGCTTGACTCATACCTATACTAGATATTGCAAATAAGGGAAACCATGTTTCTTTGGGCCTGGCTTACTTCACTTAATATAATTTTTTCCAAGCCTTTCCATTTCCTAACAAATGGGGCAATGTCATTCTTTCTGATGGAGGCATAGAATTCCATTGTGTATATATACCACATCTTCTTGATCCATTCATCTACTGAGGGGCATCTGGGTTGGTTCCATATCTTAGCTATGGTAAATAATGCTGCAATAAACATAGTTGTGCTGGTAGCTTTAGTGTGGCCTTGTTTGTGGTCATTTGGGTAAATGCCCAAAAGTGGGATTGCTGGGTCATTGGGGAGCTCTATATGGAGTCTTTTGAGGAACCTCCATACTGCTTTCCAAAGTGGTTGAACAAGTTTACATTCCCACCAACAATGAAGTAAGGTTCCTTTCTGTCCACATCCCCTTCAGCATCTGTTGTTGTTAGAGTTCTTGATTTTTGCTGTTCTAACTGGAGTGAGGTGATATCTCAATGTTGTTTTGATTTGCATTTCTTTTATGGCTAGGGATGTTGAACATTTCTTCATGTGTCTATTGGCCATCCTTCTTTCTTCTTCAGAGAAGCTTCTCTTTAGGTCTTTTGCCCACTTACTTATTGGGCAGTTGTTTCTTTGAGGATTTGTTGTTGGGTGGTTTAATTTTTTGAGTTCCAAGTATATTTTAGATATGAGACCCTTGTCAGTTGTATGGCTAGTAAAGATCTTCTCCCAATCCGTGGGCTTTCTATTGATCTTGCAGGCTATGTCATTTGCCCTGCAGAAGCTCTGCAACCTTATACAATCCCATTTGTCCAACCTTTCTTTGATTTGTTGTGTTTCCAGGTCTCTATTCAGAAAATTTCGGCCTGAGCCGAGGAGACCCAGGGTTTCTCCTATTCCATCCTGTAATGTTTTCAGAGTGTCTGCTTTGAGTTCAAGGTCTTTGATCCATTTGGAGTTGATTCTGGTGCAGGGTGATATATAAGGATCTAGCTTTAGTTTTCTACATGTAGTTAACCAGTTTTGCCAGCACCATTTACTGAAGAGGCTGTCTGTCTTCCATTCTATTGTTTTAGCTCCCTTATCGAAGATTAGATGGCTATAGGTCTGTAGGTTCATTTCTGGGTTTTCAATTCTATTCCATTGGTCCTGAGGTCTGTTCTTATGCCAGTACCAAGCTGTTTTGATTACTATGGCTTTATAGTAGAGTTTGAAATTTGGTACTGATATTCCTCCAGCAGTGTTCTTTCCATTGAGGAGCGTTTTTGCTATTCGGGGTCTTTTATTGTTCCATATGAATTTTTGGATTGCCTCTTCTATTTCCTTGAAGAATGAGGGTGGAATTTTGATAGGTATTGCGTTGAATTTGTAGATAGCCTTGGGAAGTATTGCCATTTTCACAATGTTAATCTTTCCAATCCAGGAGCATGGGAGGTTTTGCCATTTTTTAAGTTCTGTGTTGATTTCCTTTTTCAAGATTTTAAAGTTTTCATCATAGAGGTCCTTCACTTCTTTAGTTAAGTTAATTCCTAGGTATTTTATTTTTTGTGGGGCTATTACAAATGGAGTTGCTTTCCTAATTTCAGCCACACTTTTCTCATTGTTGGCATACAGAAAAGCCATGGATTTGTGGGGGTTAATTTTATAACCTGCTACTTTGCCAAAGTTTTGAATCAGCTTAAGTAATTTGGGAGTGGAGTCTATGGGATTCTTTAAATACAAGATCATGTCATCTGCAAAGAGGGAGAGTTTTATTTCTTCTTTCCCTATTTGGATCCCCTTTATGTCTGCATCTTGTCTTATTGCTGTAGCTAGGCATTCTAATACTAGATTGAAGAGAAGTGGAGAGAGTGGGCATCCTTGTCTTGTTCCTGAGTTAAGAGGAAATGGCTTTAGTTTTTCACCATTGAGTATAATGCTGGCTGTAGGTTTGTCATATACAGCCTTTATTGTATTGAGGAATGTTCCATGGATTCCTAATTTTTCCAAAACCTTCATCATAAAGGGGTGTTGGATCTTGTCGAATGCTTTTTCTGCGTCTATTGAGATAACCATATGGTTCTTATTCTTGCTCCTGTTGATGTGATGAATAATATTAATTGATTTGCGTATATTGAACCAGCTTTGCATCCCTGAAATGAATCCTGTTTGATCGTGGTGTATGATTTTTTGGATGAATTGTTGAAGTTGATTGGCCAAAATTTTGTTGAGAAGTTTTGCATCAATGTTCATCAAAGAAATGGGTCTATAGTTCTCTTTCTTTGATGAGTCCCTGCCTGGTTTTGGGATGAGGGTTATGATGGCTTCATAGAATGTGTTCGGTAGTGAGCTTTCTTTTTCAATTTCATTGAAGAGTTGGAGGAGAATTGGTGTGAGCTCTGCTTTGAAGGCCTTGTAAAATTCCGGTGTAAAACCATCTGGTCCTGGACTTTTCTTAGCTGGGAGGTCTCTTATTGCTGTTTCTATTTCAATGCTTGATATGGGCCTGTTAAGATAGTTTAACTCATCTTGGTTTAGTTTTGGCATGTCAATATTTGCTAGGAAGAGGTCCATTTCTGTCAAGTTCTCAAACTTATTAGCATACAGTTTTGAGAAGTATTCCCTTATAATGTTCTGAATCTTGGTTGTTTCCGTGGTGATGTTTCCATTCTCATCTCTGAGTTTATTAATTTGGGTGTGTTCTCTTCTTTTTCTGATAAGATTTGCTAAGGGTCTTTCAATTTTGTTAAGTTTTTCGAAGAACCAACTCTTTGTTTTGTTGATTCTTTCTATAGTTTTTTGGATTCTAATTCATTTAATTCTGATTTAATTTTGATTATTTCTTTCCGTCTACTGGATTGGGGTTTATCTTGCTGCTCTTTTTCAAGGAGGTTTAGATGCGTCATTAAATTGCTAGTTTCAGATCTCTCCAATTTGTTGATGTAGGAGCTCAGCGCTATAAACTTGCCTCTGAGTACTGCCTTTGCTGTGTCCCAGAGGAGCTGGTATTTTGTGTGTTCATTTTTGTTGAATAGCATGAACATTTGAATTTCCTTTCTAATCTCTTCCATGACCCACTCATGATTCAGCAGTGTGTTGTTCAGCCTCCATGTGATACCGGACTTTCTTTGGTGGCTTTTGGTGTTGAGTTCTAATTTTATTCCCTTGTGGTCAGAGAGAATGCAAGGTATAACTTCAATGTTTCTGAATTTAGACAAGTTTGCTTTGTGGCCTAAAATGTGGTCTATTTTAGAAAACGTTCCATGTGCTGCTGAGAAAAACGTGTATTCCGATGCTGCTGGGTGAAATGTTCGGTAAATGTCTGTTAAGTCTAGTTGATCTATGCAGCTGTTTAGATCTGCGGTTTCTCTGTTGAGTTTTTGCCGAGTTGATCTATCTAGTGGGGAGAGTGGTGTGTTAAAATCCCCAACAATTAATGTCTTTGGATCTATATGGGATTTGAGGGAAAGTAGTGTTTCTTTGATAAATTTGGGTGCTCCATTGTTTGGTGAATAGATATTTAGAATTGTAATATCCTCCTGAAGGAGAGATCCTTTAATTAGTATGTAGTGACCTTCTTTATCTCTTTTCACGAATTTTAATTTGAAGTCTATTTTATCTGATATTAGGATTGCAACTCCCGCCTGTTTATGCGGTCCGTTTGCTTGGTAGATTTTGTTCCAGCCTTTAACATTGAAAATGTGTTTGTTTTTACGGGCAAGATGTGACTCCTGCAGGCAGCAGATAGAAGTGTCTTGTTTTTTAATCCAACTAGACAGTCTATGTCGCTTAATTGGAGAGTTCAGTCCGTTAACATTAAGAGATAGGACTGAGAGGTATTTGGGAGTTCCTGCCATGTTATCTACCTTCTTGGGCGCTGCGAAAACTGGGTTCTTCCTATGGTTCTTGGATTCTCAGTTTGGGTGGAGTTTCTTGGCCTTTATTGCGGTCTTGTTGGTTTTCTATGTGTAGGACATCTTTAAGAATCTTTTGTAGGGCTGGTTTGGTGGAGATGTATTGTTTCAATTTTTCTTTGCTATGGAAGGTTTTTATTTGGCCTTCGGTTATGAAGGAGAGTTTAGCTGGGTACAGTATTCTTGGTTGATAGTTGTTTGTTTTTAGGGCATGGCATACATCGTTCCAGGCTCTTCTTGCTTTGATTGTCTCTGCTGAGAAATCTGAGGTGATTCTAATTGGTTTCCCTTTATAAGTGATTACCCTTTTCTCTCTGACAGCTTTAAGGATCTTTTCCTTGTTCTGAGTTGATCCTGTGTGGATTATAATGTGGCGGTGGGATGTCCTATTCTGGTCTGGTCTATTTGGGGTTCTAAAGGCTTCTTGTATCTGGACAGGCCTATCTTTTTGCATGTTTGGGAAGTTCTCTGCTAGGATCCTGTTAAACAAATTTCCTAGACCATTAACTTCTGTTTCTAGGTGCTCCTCTACACCCATTATCCTTAGATTAGGCCTTCTGATGGTGTCTTCCAGGTGTTGGATAGATCTGTCATATTTCTTGGACTTGTCTTGGATGGTTGTATGTTCTTTCTCTATAATATCTAGGCTGTCTTCAATCCCTGAGATTCGATCTTCTGCATGGTCTAACCTGCTGTCAAGACTCTCTACTTTGCTTTTTATCTCTTTTCCTTCTAGTTGGTCAGCTTTGATGGCTTCAAGTTCTTTGTTGAAGCTCTGTTTTAGGTCTTTTATGAATTTCTTTACTTCCTTAATTTGGTGTTCAGTGTTTGTCCTCAAATCACTTAGTTGATTGGTTATGGTTGCTTTGGGCTCCCATTCCTTCTGTTGGGTTCCATTCAGCATTCCCTTTGTGGTCTCCCTGACTTCCTTCAGCTCTTTGTTAATGGATTCCATGAATGCCTTTAGTGATCTTTGTGTGTTCTCTACCTGGTCTCTCAATCCCTGTATTACTCTTTGATTAGCTTCCTCCCCTTCGTGGGATTCCTGCAGATCTCTTTGAGTGTTCTCAGCCTGCTCACGCCATTCCTCCCTTTCTCTTTGAGTATTCTCAAGTTGTTCACGCAAATCCTGTATCAGTTTTTGAGTAGCTTCCTCACGCTTATGATATTCCTGTATAAACTTCTGGGATGCCTCCTCTCTCTCCCTGTCACGCTCATACAGAGTCCTTTGTACATTGTCAAACTTTTCATTTATCATGTTTGCCAGCAGTGTTTGTAGAGCTGTTTGGGAACTCTCCTCTGGATTATTCATTATCTGTTCTAACCCCTGATTATCAAGATTGGGAATTGAGATACCCGAATTTGCCATTTTTCTTGTTTTTCCGGCTTACTCTGCCCATTTGAGATGAAGATAGCACCAGTTTTGTGCTAGAACACTATCTTAAGGCAACCATCAACCAAAGTTTGCATTTGTACAGTCAATAGTCTACAGATACAGTCTAGTTCAACAGATACATCTATTCGACATCAAACAACTATATGTTAAAGGACTTCGAACCGCAGAGAAGAATTTGGAAAACCAGAAATTATTAGGGTTAGGGAGAGATGTGGGTAAAAAATAGGAATAGATTGGTGAGGGGAGGCACAGGGAGAGTTAACTATGTCCTAATCACAGTGCAGGAAATAGGTTGGGTAGGATGCAAGTAGAGAGAGAGAGAAAAAGAAGAAAGGGAAAGGGGAATGAAAAGAGACCAGAAAAAAAATAGAAACGTAAAAATTAATGTTATTTTAGAGATTAAAAAACCATCTATTTATAGAGGAATATGAATATGTTGAGAGAAAGGGAGGGACATAGAGGAGATGTGAAAAACTTTTTAAAAAATGCTTAAAATATTATATAGGTATAAAGAGGTAGTACTGCTATTAATGAATTTAAGTCTCAGAGGTTTTGAATTGAGTAATAAGTTTGTGGATTAAGTGTGTACACAATGGGGGGTAGGGTCTACTGGTTAACTACGGGTTTATCTGAGGATGTGCAGGACAAGAGTTAAGTCACATAAAGAAGAACAAAGAGGAAAAGATGGAAAGGATAGGAAAGTGAGAAGAAAAGATCAGAAGTTCAGTAGAGCTAGACAAAAACAAAAAGATAATTAAGAATGAAAGAAAAAGAGAAAGAAGACAAGAAAAGAAAGGAAAACACACATTCACGTATTCCTAAAATAAAAATTATAAGAGGAGAAAAGAAAAACAATTATTTTTTCAGAAGAGGCAAAAATTAAAGATTAATAAAAGTTTTAGAAAAGCAAAAAAAAATTTTTTATATATATAAGGTAACAAAAAACGAAAAAAAAAAACAAAACAAAAAAAAAAGAAAAAAAGAAAAGAAGATGAAGAAAAAAAAAAAAGGTCTTTGATTTTTTTTGGGGGGGGGGGGAGGGGTGGGAAGAGTCCTGTATCTCCCTTTTGTCTGTAACCAGAGTGTGGTTGGAGTCTCTGGTCAGCTTGAGGTCCTGTTGCTTGATTGGTTTCTTAAGTCAGTTTGTTGGAACAGGCAGAAAAATGCTCTGCTTTACCCAAGATTTTGAGATTCCCCCTCCCAGGTTAGTTTACTGGGAGGGTGATCTGCTTTGAGAATCACAAAAGAGGGGGATGCAGTGATGAGGCTAGGTTCTGGGTAGAGTTGAGGCCTTTCAACAAACAGTAGCTTTTCCCTGGGGCTATTTTTTGAAAAAAACTCACATCACCCAGCCTGGAGCCATTCTCAGGGTTTCTGTTTTTCAATTGATTGTGGTGGCTGCTAGAGGGAGGGGCAGCCTCTGGCTCTGGTTACCGGGTGAGGAGAGCCACTCCAATGGCTGGCGCCTGAGCTGGGTGACTTTTCCCTGGATGGAACTGAGTCTGTGAGGTCACTTCGCCGTTAAGTTCTTGTGACCTGCTAAATGACTCGTTTTATTCCAAGGCCTGAGCTGGAGCTAGCCGCTCCTCCGAGCTTTGTCGGTATCCAAGATGGAGATCACCAGTGCTGGGTGGGGGAAGGAGTGGCCTTCCCTCCTCTGCTCCCTGGGAAGGAGTGAGGAAGTGGGGCTTCTACTCACGCTGAGTCTTGGATCCTGGGTCGTCTCTGGTCTGCAAAATGCAGGATGAAGTTGTCCGCTCCTTTTCGGTCCTTGCTGGTGTTGAGTAGAATCCACTCGCCCGCTGCATCTGGCTCCTTCGTCTCGGACTCTCTGTGTGAGCGCTCAGGTATGGCCGCGGCTGTGGTCGCCGCTGCGACCCTGCCGCCGCAGCAGCAGCTGCTGGCAGACGCTCAGATGTCTCTGCTTGGCTTCCCCTCTCTTGACTAAGTCTCTGTCCTGTGATGGCACACTTGGTGTGATTCTCTGGCTTGGGACTGTTCACTGGAACTCTGAAACTGTTTTCTATGCAAGAGCTTGTTCAGATTCCAGCTTCTCCTCCGCCATCTTCCCGGAACTCCCCCAGAGTTTTATTTTTGAGCTTTAAATTTTAATGTTGTATAGTTTCTAGATTTTTATTTACTATGGAATAGTCATGAAATTTCTTCTCGCTTTTTTCTCTGTTTCAGAAGATTGTCTCTGCAGTATCTATCTTCTCATGATAACATAGATACAGATAATGTTTAACTTGCTTAGAGAAATTTGCCTTTGAATAAATCTTATATTCAGACTTAACCATATGTGAATTTCATTCAACTCTGGGCTTTGGAATATTGATTTTGTTCTTGAATGAATTCCAGTTTTGTTGCTATTGGGATAAACACACACACACACACACACACACACACACACACACACACACACACACACACACACACCACATATTTGCTATGTAAGAAATACTAGTATCCTTCAAGTTTTACTAAAAGAATTTATCAGTTAATTAATGCTTGCTATAAGAAAACACAATTTATCCAGTAATGGCAAATTCATGGACCAATACTTTTGAAAGAATATTGTGTTTGGTTTGTAGCCATTCTTTATTGTATAGAATTTAAAACTCAAAATTATATAATCAAAATTATGGGTGTGCTAAAATATAGCATTAGCCTGTGGAATTTCTGCTCACAAATCTTTTAAATAGTTGCAATGAAGATCTTTTACATACAGCCAATAAATACCTAAATATCTTCAAAAAATTCTCTATCTATGGTTTTCAACACTTTGTTAATGTCTTGGTGAAGGTTCTTTCAGGATTATATTGCTTAGAGTTTGGAGAAGTTGTTAAATTTACATATCTATGTATTTCTAGATTAAAGACAAAAACAAATTATTTTTATTTATCACTATAGTTATTAACTCATTAGCTCAACTTGTTTCTCACTTTCATGTATACATTTATTTCAATATTGACATACAAATTGTGATAGAAAATATGCTCACTTGGGTATGTTCATGACTTTAATTGTAGCCCTAAGAAGACTGAGCCAGGAATTTGAGCATCAAGTTTAAGGTCAGCCTTGGTTTCTTAGAGCTTTACAGAACAGCAAAACCTGAGTGCGCTATGTATGAGACTATGTTGACAGAGGAAAGGAAAGAAAAGAGGAAAGGATGGAAAGGGAAGGTCAGGGAAGGAAAGAGAAAGAAATACAAAGAAAAACAAAAAGTAAAGTCTTTTGTGTCCTACACCTTTATTCTTTCCCCAACTTCTTAAGAAATTATTGTAAAAAACATGAGAATAAGGCTACAGTTATGCTGGGCTTTTACATTACTTCATATTAAACATTGCTTCATATATTTGAAATTTAATACAGTTTCTAAGTTGTTTTTCTTTGTGAGAGATGAAATCTCAGTTCTGTGTCTAATGACTCTTGATGTCAGCTAGTAGTTTCCTCAGCCATAGAAATGCTAAGAAAATTGACTCTTCTTTTTTCTAAATAGCATTCTGTATTTGCAGAGATACTTGCCTCTAGATGTCTAAAACTTTTTTCTTGTGAGTAGTAAAAATGTCTGAATAGTACCAGGACTCTGCTCTCCTTACGGAAATATTGTGGTTTTGTTCTGCTTCCTGCTTTCTTTCTTTGAGTGGTAATAATAGAATATACATTACAGAAACATACTCATTCTTTCATTTTGACAACCTCCCAAAATTGGCTTTAATTTACTCATAAATGTTGATAGAACAAAATAATTTGTTGAAATCTGCCCTGAATAGTGATAATTGTATAAGTTAGTGAATTTCAAAGAAATCATACTTTTAAAATATATATTATTTATAGACATATTTTTGTTTATATAAACAACTAAACAATTTAGCATATTTTAATGTCCCGATGTTTAACTACTGTTTATATTCATTTATCCATGGCCCTTTCATATATTAACTATCATTCAAGAATTCATTTAATTCAAAATCGTTATGGACTGGGCAACTACTTCAATGGAAGTAATTTCTAAATTTGTATATATGAAGGTATTATGTCCTGTCTTTTAGTTTGGTTTTACCCTTTCTTGCCTTTCTTTTTTATATTTATTTATGGTCAACCATATTAAAGTGCACTTTTTATTCAATATATGATGAGTAAATTCACTAAGATCTTATTTTTAATATTAATGAAAATAACAGTTTTTTAAAATCATCTTTCCTGAACATTTTTAATATAAAGCCTTTCACTGAAAATGTTGGTCGTGATAGATGTTCATTGAATTGCTAATCATTTCACATAGGTGTCACAACATGATGAATCTAATAAATATTTATTGTAAATTTATTAGCCAAATTTATTATTATTGTAAATTTATTAGCTATTTATAGTGCCATAATAAATTCACATTGATGTATCTAGCAAACTTTATGGTTGTTTTAAATACTCTGATAATTAATAAGTCCCATTCATTAATAAGCATTTAAAATGCAAATAAAAGAAATTTTTTATTATTAATAAGTTTTTTTTATCGTGAAAATACCGTACAGAGGGGTTACAATTACATGAGCAAGGTAATGAGTACAGTTCATATAAAGCACTGCTGCCTCCTCCTTTGTTTCCCCTTCCCATCCCTGCCATTCTGCCGCCCGGCCCCCAAAATCCCCCGCCCACGCCAAAGTTGTAAAGTTCATTTTTCGACTTAGTATCTTGTACATATCATTGTTGCAATAGGTCCACCTATATCCTTATTTTAAAATATCACCTTATAAATATGTTAGAAACATAGCAAGAAAGAAAAACCACTTGTGTCCTTACCTTGGGGTTCATTTCACCTAACATCATCTCATCTGACCTTTTCTGCTTGCATCAAATATGTACTAGTTAGCAAATAAGGGAAACCATGGGACCTATGCTTTTTGAGGGCCTGGATTACTTAAGTTAATATAATTTTTTTCCAAGTCTTTCCATTTCCTAACAAATGGGGCAATGTCCTTCTTTCTGATGGAGGCAGAGAATTCTATTGTGTATATATACCACAGTTTCTTGATCCATTCATTTACTGAGAGGCATCTGAGTTGGTTCCATTTCTTAGCTATGGTAAATAATACTACAATAAACATGGTTGTGCTGGTAGCTTTAGTATGGTCTTGTTTGTGATCATTTGGGTAAATGCCCAAAAGTGGGATTGCTGAGTCATAGGGGAGCTCTATATGGAGTCTTTTGAGGAACCTCCATACTACTTTCCAAAGTGGTTGAACAAGTTTACCCTCCCAGCAACAATACAGTAGGGTTCCCTTCTGTCCATATCCCATCCAGCATCTGTTGTTATTAGAGTTCTTGATTATAGCCATTCTGACTGGGGTGAGGTGGTATCTCAGTGTTACTTTGATTTGAATTTCTTTTATGGCTAGAGAGGTTGAGCATTTCTTCATGTGTCTATTGGCCATCCTTCTTTCTTCTTCAGAAAAGTTTCTCTGTAAGTCTTTAGCCCACTTATTTATTGGGCAGTTGTTTCTTTGAGGATTTGGGTTTTGAGGATGCAATTTTTTGAGTTCCAAGTATATTTTAGATATGAGACCCTTGTCTGTTGTATGGCTAGTAAAGATCTTCTCCCATTCCATGGGCTTTCTACTGATCTTGCTAGCTATGTTCTTTGCCATGCAGAAGCTCTGCAATTTCATGCAATCCCATTTGTCCAACCTTTCTTTGATTTGTTGTGTTTCTGGGTCTCTAGTAACAAAATTTTGGCCTGTGTCAAGGAGACATAGGGTTTACCCTATTCCATCCTGTTATATTTTCAGAGTGTCTGCTTTGACTCTGAGGTCTTTGATCAATTCTGGAGCAGTATGATATATAAGGATCTAGCTTTAGTTTTCTACAAGTGATTAACCAATTTTGCCAGCACCATTTACTGAAGAGGCTGTTTTTCTTCCATTCTAATTTTTAGCTCCCTTATCGAAGATTAGATGGCTATAGGTCTGTGGGTTCATTTCTGGGTTTTCAATTCTATTCCATTGGTCCTGAGGTCTGTACCAAGCTGTTTTGATTACTATGGCTTTGTAGTAGAGTTTGAAATTTGGTATTGATATTCCTCCACCACTGTTCTTTCTGTTAAGGATCATTTTTGCTATTCGGGGGGTCTTTTACTGTTCTATATGAATTTTTGGATTGCCTCTTCTATTTCCTTGAAGAATGGAGTTGGAATATTGATAGGTATCGCATTGAATGTGCAGAAAGCCTTGGGAAGTATTGCCATTTTCATTATGTTGATCCTTCCAATCCAGGAGCATGGGAGGTTTTTGCCAATTTCTAAGTTCTGTTGTGATTTTCTTTTTCAGGTTTTTAAAGTTTTCATCATAGAGGTCCTTCACTTCTTTGGTTAAGTTAATTCCTAGGTATTTTATTTTTTGTGGGACTATTACAAATGGAGTTGCTTTCCTGATTTCAGCCACCCGTTGTTGCCATACAGAAAAGTGATTGATTTTTGAGGATTAATTTTATTCTCTCTTACTTTGCCAAAGTTTTGAATCAGCTTGAGTAATTTGGGAGTGGAGTCTGTGGGATTGTTTAAATACAAGATCATGTCGTCTGCAAAGAGGGAGTTTTACTTCATCTGTCCCTATTTGGATCCCTTTTATGTTTGCATCTCAAAGAAAATTTTAATCAGCCAAATTTGACATCTATCAAAGACTATGGCCAAGCTTTTAAATAGGGGAGGAAGAGGGGCTGGGAAAGTGAGAAGAGTTTAAAATTTTGCTGATAAAGTTATAATATATCCACATGGGAGATAACTCAAATAATATACACTAACAAGTAATACCAAAGTTTGACAAAAAGTAAAGTAAGTTTTGTAAAGAGGGAACTCTCAGCTGGAAATGGGGCTCACAGAGTGAGTAAATGAGAGTGAACCGGGTTGAAGTACTATATATACAGGGTTGAAAATAGGACAGTGGACATGGTTAAATTGCTTTAAGAGGGAAAGAGGAGTAGTGTCAGAAATGAAAGTTTGGGGTATATTTTATACATCTAGGCAAGCTTCATAATGAAATTGCCATTGTGCAAATAATATATGCTATTAAAATATTTTTTTAAATTATAAATAAAATGCATAATTACTTAAATTTATGTAAATTTAAATTTTAGTTTTTTAGAAATAATCATATTTGTCACTTTATCACTATTGTACTTAAATTTAATTCTTAAATATTAACATTTGTGTACATCTGAGTAAGAAGTACTGAACCAAAACAGATGTCAGATACAAAACCTCACCATTCCCTAGGACAAATGTACTATTTTTCTGTGGGTTTTGCGTTATTCAATCATTGTTTTAGTTCAAGATAGAGCAGTAGAAATCAACTACCCTGATTCAAAAGGTTGGTCCAACTCTAAGCATCTTTAAAATTTGCCAATCAACTATCATTTGTGACTTTCCTTCCTTCATTCTTTTCTTCTTTCTTTATTTCTTTCATTCTTTTGCAAATAGACTTATTTCTGTTTTTGAATTGGCGAAGTAAGATACAGAACATACATATGACTAACTCAGGGCTCCACACTTATGCCCATCCACTACAATTTATACTTGGTGTAGTAGTCAAGTTTCTTGTAAGTTTGTCTCTTTATCAACACAAGGTTAAAAAGAAATATTGAAAAGTGAAAATATAGTTTTTTCCTTTCATTCCTGCAGTGCCATAGTTAAACAGATACTGGCTTTTATTTTTAAGTTACAAATAATCCCACATTTTCTTTCAGTAATTCTTAAGATCCAAAGGATGAAATTTTTCCTTTCTTATGCATTGGGTTGTTATACTAATGCCTAGTACATTTTTTTTATAGTTCTACCACTTATAACTTCCTCGTACCGTGCACTGGAGCAAATTCTGCTTAAGTTTTAAAGATTTAATTGAATGATGAGGAAGCAAGGGGAACATTTCATATCAAGATGTCATTGACTTATGAGATGAAAATAGAAGTAGAAAATAGAAATAATGTAACCTATCTGGTAAATTATAGATAGCAGCACACACATTGTAGGCACTAAGCCTGTCCTTTGTCCCAATTTAAAATAGAAGCTAAAATGAGAAGGAAAAATGGGAGGAAGAAGGGAGGAAAGGAGGATGGAGGAAAAGAGCTAAAAAGGAAGGAAGGAAGGACAGAAGGAAAGAAAAGAAGGAAGGAAGGAAGGAAGGAAGGAAGGAAGGAAGGAAGGAAGGAAGGACGGAAGGAAGGAAGAAAGGAAGGGAGAAAAATATGTAACACTGAAATTAATTGTAATTGTTGAACCATGTCTATTCATATAATCTGCAAATGAAGTTTCTAATAAAAATCTAAAAATAGTCCCAATCTTGTTGATTTTGTTGAATATTAAAGTCCTGGATGTTTCCCTCAAAAAGGACCTAGGAATGCAAAATTATGTATATTATTTATTATTTTCTCTGATGAATTCATCATTTTAATTCTTCAGGATTGAATTTATTTTATTTTAAAGACTATTTTTTCTATATGATCAGTAATTAAGAAGGTGTTATTTTAAATTGATAATTAAAATTAATGTTAGTCATATTTCAAATTTAGATATCAAAGCTTTAACAACATATTTTAATATTGTATACTTTTTTGTTCTATAAACCTTATGTTCATTCAATTTCGTGTATGAGTGTATGTTCATTTGTCAATTCTCCTGCAAACAAAAGATTGAAGTTTCTGAAGAATGACCCCACATTTTCCCTTTCTAAGTTTTTTAAGTTTTCTGATCTGCAGTCTTATCTATCTTTTTTGCCTTTTTAGGCTATAGAGCTCTTTTTTTCAAAAAATATTGTTATTATGAACGTGATTTGCAGAAGGGTTCCAGTTTCATAACTCAGTAATTAGTGTGTTTATTTTTAGACAATGTCACCCCAACCCTTGCTCTCTCCCAGTTTTCCCTCCTGTCCCCACCCACATGTTGTATAGTTCATTTTCAATATAGTATTTATTGAATACCACTGCTGCATTTGTCAAAAGTTTCAGCTTTCTTATGGCGTTTTCTATATTGTTAACCAGCTGTACTGGAACTCAAGGATTAGTAAAAAAAAAAATCAGAGAAAGTATATGATTTCTATTTTCAACATTGACAAGGTAAACCACCTTGATAATATAAAATGGGGAATTATTGATGTAATTTCTGATACGTTGAAAAAAGAGATTCACCCAAGACATTTTTTGAATCATTGCCTAGATTGTGTGTCAAAAGCTTTTGAACAAATCAAGATTGGGAGAATTTTTGTCTAAATATCAGATATTTAAATTAACTTTTGAATAATTTATACTTTTCAGGTCTGTCTCAAAGTGGTATACCTTAGCACAGATTTGATTTGTCTTAATTGTATAGTGCTAAAACTTTGGACTTCATTGAATCTGTGCCTGCAGGAATGAATTTTTAGGATCTATTTTCCATAATCATCATAGGAGAATATGACATGCTGTGACTAGTTTGTGAAATGTTGAACTAAGATATGAATAGAGGAATCCTCACTAAATAAAGTGACTGGATAAGAAGAAATGGAAGTAGGAGACATTTTATGAGAAAATAAAGACAAGAGAGGAGATGATGAAACAAATAATGTCAGAAAGTCACTGGATATGACAATCACACTTTCATTGCTATGTGATGTTTTACAATGAATTAAAATTTAATTGTAGAGAATAAAAACTAGAATTTTTAACCAAAAGTATTGATGTAAATGTGTATATTTATTTATGTTTAAAACCAGGCAGAAAAGTTCCCAAGACTACTGACAGGTAACCTGGACAAAGCTCAACTGAAAAAAGCAAGTAGAGTGAGTGGGAAGTCCTTGGTTCAAGCCAAGCACTAAGGGGGAAAGGAAAAGAAAAAGCATCATCCATGAGATCATCAATTTTTGACAGAAAATTATGAGGAATATTTTTGCAAATGCAATATTTCAAATTGTTTGGAGAAATTATTTTCATCTTTGGAGAAATCATTTTCAAATAATTCTTGAGTCAACCAAAAATACAAATAATAAAAGTGAAAATAATGTAGACATAACACACTGCATCCAAATTAACTACACTTGCACTTCCCACAAGTTGGAAGGCAATATTTGCAATATTAGAAAATATTTTAGTTTATATATGAGAACAAGTATGAATATTCAGAATACCTACACAATGTTTACAAATGAATAGTAAAAACTGACAACCTGATTTTCTTACATGACCAAGAGCTGAATAGACATTTGCCAAATGAAGACACAAACCAAGAACACAAAATACTCAAATTATTAATAATTATGTAAACAGACAAATTCAAATTATCATGTGATATCACCTCGTATTCAAGTTGATTAGTATCAAAGGAAGTGACAAGTATAAGAAGCAATTTGAAGACGTGTATTGTTTAGGAGGTATAATGTTGTACAGGCACTGTAAAAAGCATTAGAAGTAGTCTAAATACTACAAAATTACCCTATGATTACTCAATTCCATATCTGACTATGTGCATGAAAGGAAAGAAAGCACACTTGAGCATATCATTTGTATACTACTATTTGTAACAGTAGCAAAAGGCAGATGGAATTCACATGTTCATTAACAAGGAATGAATTAGTATTGTTATTTAACCTTAAAAGGGTAAGAATTCCTGATACATGTCCAAGATGAATGAACTTTCTAAGTGAAACAAGTTATTTGTAAAAGGATGAATACTTTTATAATTCTACTTAGGTAAGTATGCTGGTAATCAAATAGAAATGGAAAGGAGAGTGGTGGTGATCAGAATCTAAGTGGAGAAAGAATGAGAGTTGTTTAACAGGCCCTGTTTTAGTTTTTCAAGGTAAGAGTTCTGGGATTTCATTGTATGACAATGTGAAGGCACATAACCAAAAAGACCAGCTGATCAAAATGGTTAAGTTAGAAAATTTTGTATTATATTTTTGGTAAAATAAGTTCTACAGTGAATTTAAAAACTATGTGACACTTATTTGGTTCCATTAATTATAATCCTTCTAACCACTGAAACCATGTTAAGTTTATAATAGAAATGATTGCAAGGTGAAAAGATGTAATGAGGAAATTGCTGAGGTTCAAAAAGGAATATATGATTTTTTTTGTAAATTGTGTGTATTGAGATGAGATGACATGCTAAAACTTAGTTCAGAAAATGAGCGATTGGTTTAGAATGGGGAAATTTTTATTTGGTGGATTTCTCGGGGTACTAAACCATACAAAATATTGTCAGTTCAACCATTTTTATTTATGAGTGTTTAGAAGCAAAGTCCTGTAATCTCAGGTCTTGGTAGGATGAAGGAAGAGGATAATAAATTTGAGACCAGGCTGTGCAAATGGCATGACTTTTCCTTTCAAATAATTATGCAGATTATTACAAATTTCTAGAATACTCAGTTGCATCTATTAAATCATGAAGTATGCTGTCATTGTCTTATTATTTTCTCATAATTTGAAGATACATTCCAGAAACTTTTCTTACACTGACAAAGTGAAATGAATAGTTTATCTCTATGTACTTCCTGGAAAGCGAAATGAGCAAGATTTTTGCCTGTCCAGAAAAACGTGTTTTCCATACAAATATAGAACATTTCTCACCATTTCATTAAGTTACTTCATTGTTCATAATGTGGCCATGCTACAATTTCATTTAATATTGACTGGTTTTATGGGGCATCTAACTTCTCAAAATGAATTTAAACTTTTTCAGTGTATGTTAAATTCTCTTAACAGAAGGTCTGAGAGAGATGAAGGACTTTTCACACTGACAATGGCATTCTTTCAGAATCAAATCACTTTGACCTCATTTTCAGCATTTGAAATTATAGAACTCCATAAATTTCTTTTTCACCCAGCCAGGATTTTATCAGCAAAATGTATTCCTATCTTACTGTAACGTAATTTATGATCTAATATTAGAGCAAAAGACATTGAAACATAAATGAATATCTTTTCCTTCCAAGTGCATGAAGCATCTTCTCATCTTACAATTTGAAAATTGATATTTATCAGCATGAGGCAAATTTGGAAAGACACCAAAGTTGAAATTCGCTTTGTTCTACGAACCTTTTGCATAATGAGCTGTCATGCATGACAGAGAAAATCATTCTCCAAATTTCTACGGCTTGAACTTGGAGAAAAGGTCGCTTTTTTCACAAAACAGTGTTTTATTGAGTTTGTTGATATAATTTTCACAATGTAAAATTCAGAAGAAAACATATTCAACCTTTTCTACAGTTTATACACTTCTCTCATCACTATTTCAACCTTATGGTGCAAATTTTCATAACACATATAATGTATCATTATTTGTTTATTTACTCATTTATTTTATTGCCAGTGTCAAGATTTGAACATAACATTTCAGACTCACTCTGATTATTTTCAATGGTGGTGCTCCATTATTTAAGCCATGTTTCTAGCCCATCTTTTCTTTCTTTCTTTTTTTTTTAAACAAAAAGCAGCAAAATTTTATTTTCCAATAGTTCTTGGGACTGTATATACTTAATTTACTAAATTTATAATATTTACACTATTGTGAAAATTCCATATGCAAAATCAAAATACTTCAGCTAATTTATTTGAAAATAGAAGTTTTTCAAAAATATCAATAAACAATTAAAATCTATTGTGGATTTTTGTTGTTGTTGCTTGTGTTTTTATATGACACAAGACAACTTCCGGGCCTTATCACACTCTAGTTTTTTGTTTTCTTTTGTACATTTCTTGTTACCCCTTCCCTCCTTTTTCTCCTACTTTCCTTTCCTACCCAACCCCCACAGGTTGTACAGATCATTTCCAACATATTGTCTTGTGTATAATCCTGTTGCATTGTTTCACAGCTTTTTGTTAGTTATTTTAAAGATGGAATCTGGATTTTTCTGCTTAGGCTCACTTTGTCCTCTGATCCTCCTGAGTAACTGTAATTCCAGGAGTGTCCTGTGCAACACTTTTTGATGTTTTTCATCCCTCCTCTTACCTTGTTAAACCCAACCAAGAAAAATAAATACTGTCTTCCACATGCAATTTTTCATTAGCCTAGTTTTCCTTGAGCTTGAACAGCAAAATATACATATTTGGGAATAGTGGTGTAGTAAGGCATCATTTTGAACATTTTAATATCTTCTTATTGACCCCTATTGAGATCAGGTGTAGCATTCTGTTATTCATAAATGTTTTGTCGCTGGTGAGAGAACTTTCTTCCAACTTAAGGATAAATTCTATACCATAGAATCTAATTCTATACCATAGAAACCCTTTTTATACCATATATTATGCATCCGTTCATGGACATTTGAATTCCTTCCACATTTGGCTATTGTGAATAATATTCCTATCATAATGACCGCATAAATACTCATTTGCTCATGTCACTGAATTTACATATTGAGGAGTATATAACCCTATGCAAAATTACTGAAACTTATTTGAACACTACATTTATGTTTAGAGGTTTAGCTCTACACTTTTCTATTTTTTAATATTTTTATTAATTTGAAGTTGTACCAAGGAGTTGCCATTCACTGAAACAGTTTATGACTATGTGAATCTTGACTGTTGTCCCCTCTTTCAACACTATCACCCACCCTGCCCTACATATCCCTCCCCTCGATTTCCTTACATTTAGGGGAAGCATTCAAGTGTTCTCCATAATCAAAGCAGTTTGTACATACAGAGCATCTTGATCTGTGTCATCCCTTCAGTATTTTCACAAACCTCCTTCACCCATCTCTCCCCTCATATTTCTCAATTCTGTGGCATATATAACAATTCCCTCCTTCATTCTCACACCCCTTTCTTCCTGGCCCCATCTTATCCTCCTTGCAACTGTTACACTACCATTCTTTCTGATGGATTAGTAGAATTACTTTGCTCTACTTACCCATTGAGGGGCATCAGTGCTGATCTTCACTGTTTCATACATCTGACAAGGGTCTAATATCCAAAATATACTTAGTACTCAAAAAATCAAATTCACCAAATTAAACCCTCAAAGAAACAACTCAATTAACGAGCTAATGACTTTTTTTTTCTTTTTGGTTAGTTGTGGGCCTTGAATACTGGGCCTGGACATTCTCCCTCAGCTCTTCAGCTCAAGGCTAGTGCTCTACCACTTGAGCCAAAGTGCCACTTTTGGTTTTCTGATGGTGTTTTTGGAGACAAGAGTCTCACAGACTTTCCTGCCTGGGATGGCTTTGAGCCACAATCCTCAGATCCCAGCCTCCTGAGTAGCTAAGCTTACAGGCGTGAGCCACCAGTGCCCAATTGGGCTAATGACTTTTAAGTCATTAGAAAACTTCTCTAAAGTAGAAGTAAAAGTGACCAATAGACACATAAAGAAATGTCCAACATCTGTGGCCATAAAAGAAAATACAAATCAAAGTAACAATGAAATTCCACTTCACCCCAATTAGAACAGTCATTATCAAGAAAACTAATAATAACAGATGCTGTCAGGGCTGTGGCCAAAAAGAACACTATTACACTGTAGATGAAAATGTTCAGCCACTCTGCAAAGCAGTATAGAGGTTTCTCAAAAAAAAAGAAAGAAAGAAAGAAAGAAAGAAAGAAGGAAGGAAGGAAGGAAGGAAGGAAGGAAGGAAGGAAGGAAGGAAGGAAGGAAGGAAGGAAGGAAGAAAGAAAGAACCATAAAGCGCAAGCTGAGCATTTATCCAATGGACCAGAAAAGAGGACAGACTAAAGTTATAACCTCTACAGTTTTCTAATATGTCTGTTTCTATTGTCCATCCCAGTAAGAATGCAATAGGGTGAGTTTTCTCTAACATCCAATAGCTTTCTTCTTTTTCCTTCTTATACTAGCCTTCTTTGTCTTACAATTTTTTTTGGGGGGGGTGGTCGGTCATGGGGCTTGAACTCTGGGCCTGGGCGCTGTCCCTCAGCTCTTCAAGCACCCTACCACTTGAGCCACAGCGCCACTTCTGGCTTTCTAGTGTTTTATTGGAGATAAACCCAGCCCAGGCTGGCTTTGAACTGAGATCCTCAGATCTCAGCCTCCTGAGTAGCTAGGATTACAGGTGTGAGCCGCAGGTGCCCGGCTGTCTTACAATTTTTAACTCTAACAACTTGGAAGGTGCTACTGATATCTAGAAAAAAGCATCTTAAAAATTTATGAGAAAGGTTCCCATACTAAGAATGAGAAACCTGAAATTGTTTATGCCACTAAGTGTCTTGGTGTTCACCTTTAATCCTGTTGATTACTCAGGAGGCTGAGGCAGGAAAGTAAGTCTTAATTTCAATTTTTGCTACATTGTGAACTTCAAGCTAGCTTGAGTTGTACTATCTAGTTCTGCCTAAATCAACAACAACAGTAAAGCAATCTATGCCAAGGCTGAACAATTTTGGCTAAGAGTACTTAATCTTTTGACTTATTCTTAAATATAAATCATCAGTTTATTATATACACTAAGATAAGATACTATTTTGCAATGTTCCCTATAAAATAATATCTTCTTAACCACACTAAACTAAATTAATGCAATAAATCTCATTGATTTTGAAATATCATACTATGTTAAACACCTAAAATAATTGAGGTCATATTATGTTAATAGTCATTTATGTTTACTTATTTATTTATTTATACTATTTCTTTTTGTAGGAGGGGAGTTTGGGGATGATCCAGGGGATTTATCTCAAGACCAAGAGATTGTCTCTGTGCTAGTTTGCTCAAGGCTACCACGCCACACTATGAGATACACCATCACTCCAAGCTTTTCAGTGGTTAGTTGGAGATAAGAGTTTCATGGACTTTCTGGCCCAGACTGGCTTCAAACTGCAATCCTCAGATCTCAAGCTTCTGAGTAGCTAGGATGACAGGCTTGAGTCACCAGAACCTCATACTGTTTCTTCTTAAATTGCTACATATTAAAAATGCTACAATTCACTTTATATACTCTTTTCCTTTTTTTTTTTTTTTTTTGGTAGTGGTGGGGCTTAAATTCTGGGCCTCGGCGCTGTCCCTGCACTCTTTAGCTCAAAGCAAGTTCTCTACCACTTGAGCCAAAGCACCACTTCCGGTTTTCTACTGGTTTATTGAAGATCAGAGTCTCACGGACTTTCCTTGCCTGGGCTGGCTTTGAACCATCCTCTGCAGATCTCAGCCTCCTGAGTAGCTAGGATTATAGGCGTGAGCCACTGGTGCTCGGCTACTGTCTCCTTTTTGTAGAACTACTTTGTATATATTGTTTTAGAAAATGGAAATATTTTGTACTGATAGTCATGTAGAGCCCATCAGCATTTGTAATGTGTTTTACACCATTTACTGCAGCAGAGAGCTATTTTCCGTTTTCTTTATTTTTTTTTGTATAGAATTTTATTCATAAGTTTCTCACATGGATTAATACAGAAAACGTTTGTGATGGCAATAAACATATTCCATGCAATTTTATGGCTCCTTTTCTAACAGCAGATTTTCAGAGAAAATACTCGTGATCAAAATACCATGGGTTAACCTAATTAAAGTGCCCAAAAATCCAACAGTCAACTAGGTTGTCAATTATGGAGAAAAGAAGATAAATACACTTGAAATATAAGAGGGCATATTATCAATTATTCTTTCCTCTTTATATGCAATATGAATTAAATAATTCTTAAATGATAAGTTGCAAGAAGTAATAGTAGAAAATATTCCAATATTCCAGTTACAAAATTACTCTGCTCATAGCTAATTGTGTATGTTTTTATTTTTATTTTTGGTAGGAAAATATATACTTTTTTAACGTTAGAAAAACTAAGCTTTTTTATCTTTTTTTTCTGTTGCAACTCTATTTTTTTTCTCCCCTTTCCCTTTCTCTTCCCTTTTCCTCTTTTTCTCTTTTGAACAAATAGACTTAAAAAATATTTCCCCCCATATTCTCACTCTCACTGTACTTTGGTGTCATCTCTACCTTCTTAGTCATAATTTGTTTCCAGATTCCTCATTTCTCACCTTCAGTGTAGCCTCAACTCTTCATTCCCCTAATGAGTTGCTACCTGTCCTATGTTACCATTATCCTATTACCCAATGGCAGCTGCTTTCCTCACCCTCCACCTAGATGCTGTAGCCCTGCAAATGTGAAACGTCCTTGCTGGTCAGGGAAAGGTAAATAAAAGAAAAAAAGTATGAAAAATACTATTTTTCTTTGCTGATTACTAAGATCTGCATTTTATCACACTTATTACTACTTGTTTTTACATATTCTTTTCAGCTTATTAATGGCTTATTCTTTTCTTTATGTTAGTTAGACACTTTTGTTCTTTTTCTCAATATATTTTTTTGGCTAATCAGGTTTACACAACAACAAATTACTGTGATAGTAGTAGTACAATAGAGAAATAATAACAAAATTTACACATTTTTACACAATTATACAAATATGTATGTTATAGATACATCTTTTTCCAAAAGAAAACATTATATAGTATGTGACACACTTTTGAACTATTTATAGAAAACAACTATTGGCATTTAAACAGAAGGATAAGAGTAGTGTTTTAATACCTCTGCCATTGACATGATTGAATTTTCGACATTAATCTTTGGCATTGAATATGTTGCAATATTTAGCTTCAAATGACAATTACCTTCCTTAATAGTGGCACCAAAGCATAAGAGCAGCAATGTGGAAAATCATGGGGGCCTCTGAAGCTGAGTTGGGAAACCTGGAAAAGGGTTGAGGGGTTGGAATGTCACCTTGACAACACTGGGAACGCTGAGAACTGGCCATGGAAGAGTTAAACCAGACACCTCTGGAGATGGCTAGAGACTGGATTGCCACCGCCTCACCCTACCCCAACTTCCTTGGGCTGGCAGCTTGGCCAGGGACTTTGACAATTCAATATATGAACCACAAGTGTGGACCTTCCCTAGGCTGCAGTCTCCTGTCTCAAAAGAATAAGGGAAACAGTGTCACTCTCAAACTCTGATTTAACTCTGATTGTAATATTTATATACATGCTTTATGTTTTGCATGTATCCATGGTAATCTTTTCTGCGTGAATTTGCTTGTGAGGACTCAGGGCCCGAGTGGCAGAGAGTCTTGAGACCCCTGGCCACCGCTGATGCTCATCTCTTATCTCTCTGCCTTTTCTGGTTTTCTTTCACCCAGTATGCTGTCAGGATGCCTTGGGTTGCAGTTAGCAACAGAAAATTGGGAAATGAAAAATCCCAAAGAAGGAAAGAAAGAAGAAAAGAAGAAATGGAAGGAAGGAGAGGAGAAGGAAGAATAAAGGAAGGAAACATATACAGAGATGCTAAGATTTATAAAAATGAAAACGTCTTTTATGAAATGATGAAAGATAATGAGGGAAAGAGTAGGAGCTACAGCTCATTGATAGAGTGCTTTAATGCAACATGCACATGTTTGTCATTTTTTGTCTGTCATAATTGATATTTCATTTGCTCTAACTCTAGAACTTCAATCTCAATTATGATTTATTTTGAGCATATCACTGTATTACTGCTGGACAGTCTACCTTCTGAAACTAGACAACGTTAACAAAGGTGCATTAATCTGAACCTTTACCAGATTTTTCCATAATTCATAAAAGAATTATACATAAATTTAAACCAAAAAGTAACATTTTGTTATACTTTCTAATTAGAAATCAGTCATTGTGAAGGACAACAGTCTATCTCTCTCCCTTTCTCTCTTTCATACACACATATACACACAGACACACACACAATTCAGTCTTTTGTAAAATGAGCAGCATATTCATTTATTTTTAAACTTTGGAAGTAATATTTTACATGACACCTTGTGATATTTCATGAAGTACTAACAATATTTTGCTCTGTTTTTCACATTTAGATTACATAAAATAAATAGGTTGGTTCTCAAGATGAATTTTTTAATAAGAGCATAAGTTTCTACATAATATTTACAAAAATGTGCAATAAAACTCTGGTTATTCGTCATTTAGAAATAAAATAACTTTCAAACTTGGATTAAATGATTTTAAGTCTGTTGTGTCATTCCCACTGAAGGAAAACATAAACTTATTTTGACTTAGCATTGTTCCTAATCAATAATACTGTTAATGACATGTTACATATAGTAGGCACTATTATGTATAATAAATAAACTTATAAATGTACTTATAGCTATAGATATTATAATGGTTTAAGACCATCAGTCATAAATAGTGACTTCTCAGGCTCATTTGTCAATTCCGACATTGCTTTAAAGAAGAGAACCACAAATCAACAACCAAATGTGATACAGAGATTAAAATATATTGTTGCTATGGCTGCAAAATGTATCTTGTATTCCATTCTTAGGGATGGATATTAAAGTGCCTGTTCATATTAAGACATCTGCATGTATTTCTGTAGTTTTGGATTATTCATCAAAGTAAGTCTTTTCCATAATGAAAATTACTGGAGCAGTAAATACCCTACACATACTTTTAAGATGTTATTATTAAGACATATATCACTCTACATTTTGTGTATTTTAATTATCTTATTCCAATCTTAAAGTAATAAAAAGGATCATATTGCAATTATAAACTCTCACAATAGTGAAATAGAAGCTTCAAAGAAAACCAAATATGTCCAGTTGTTAGAAATTTGAATGATGTATCCAGAAACTACCTTCTGTGGGAATAGGAAATGTTATCAGTAACTTTACAACACAGTGATTATGGGCTTTTACCTCAATTTTTCAGCATGAGTCTTGAATCAGCTTGTACTCTAAGGAACGAAAATGTATTTAGGGTTAAAAAGTCACAGATGAAATGAGAACTACATTTTATTGAGTTCATTAGTTACTGTCTCATTTATTGTGCTCATTTAC
The DNA here is from genome assembly GCF_019054845.1 of Dipodomys spectabilis. Classification (NCBI taxonomy): domain Eukaryota; kingdom Metazoa; phylum Chordata; class Mammalia; order Rodentia; family Heteromyidae; genus Dipodomys; species Dipodomys spectabilis. The sequence continues at coordinate 279,757 of NW_024870815.1, read as the reverse complement.
CATGTAAAGTACTAACTTTGTTCTTGAAGTCCTAATGATAACCTTTTAAGACCTCAGTATAATTTAAGCCAATGTTTTAATATTCATTGAAGGAAGAAGTGATGCTTTACATGAAGCAAAAAGGCACCTTCACTGAGAAGGATCACACTGTGTCTGACTACTCAAGAGACAAGACGATCAATCACACAAAGCAAAGCTCATGAAACTTACTGATCCCTATTGTTTGGATCACATAATGCATTAAAAGTGAGGTTGGGAGAAGGTAATACCTGACTAGAAAGCAATGTCGAAGGATGACAATTAAATATTGAATTAGAATAAGAGGAATGCAAATTACTTTGTGTGATAAGATTAGTTAAGGAAAAAATGAAGTGAAAAGACATAGAGATTTTATTTATTGTCATGTAAATATATAGTATCAAATATGGAAACGCAAGCTTAGTAATTTTACTTTTACAAGATCTTGTTAAATAAAAATAACATACTGTCATAATTATGTTAATAGAAAACACGATATTATATAGCCCGTTATGTCTCTCATTAATATAAGTCTTATCCATATTTTAATGTTGTATGGGCAGCATAAAACAATCATTTATCATTTAATACAAAACCAAACAGATTTGAGAGATGAGAATAATATCTAAGGCAGATGGACACTTTAAAAAATGCATTCTATGTAACCTTAATGGTAAGACATTGACTGATTTCCTTTTACCACATGGTTTGTTCCAGAAACACAAAACATTAAGAAATGTTTCGTTTAAAACACAATGAGCATTAAACATAAGCCAAGTCAATGAGGCTTTCTTATACAGTCATACACCACATAACATTTTTCACTGAACCACACACTATGTATGAGGTTCAAATATAATTATTCTGAAAATTTCCTGGAACCCAGTGTCATTGTAGCCATCCTTGAAAGAGAGCAATATCATCCTTATATGTGCGGGGATTCAGGGAAAAATGTTTTATGTGTCCCGATAGACCCTGAAAATATCTTTAATTAAAACAAACAAACAAACAAAACACTTTACTACCAGGCACCACCTGTGGCTCACACCTATAATCCTAGCTACTCAGGGGCCTGGGATCTGAGGATCTCAGTTCAAAGCCAGCCCAGGCAGGATAGTCCATGAGATTCTTATCTCCAATAAACCACTAGAAAACAGGAAGTGGTGCTGTGGTTCAAGCGGTAGAGCACTCACCTTGAGCTATAGAGCTGAGGGACAGTGCCCAAGCACAGAATTCAAGCCCCATGATGGACAAAAACAAAAAAAAAAAAAGAACTTTACATAATACTAGACAATGAAAATGCACAACTGTGTTTCTTTAGAGTATACTCTTTCCTTACAGTTATAACCCAGTTAATGCAAAATAATTTGGTATGTTTGAACAGGAGCGGCATGCACCTATTTTTTATAGAATCTTTAATTGTTTGGCTCAATCCTGCCATATAGCCCAGTAGATTATAGCATCTGGATTTGTAAATACTCTCTAAATACTCCACACAAACAAGGATCAGTCACCCCAAAACCCATTCTTTATAATCTGTCATCAATGTTAAGTGATATGTGACTACAAATATATTCCATACATATAAATATTGATGGAATGTATGAAATGTTGAATCATTTATAACTTGTATTATACTCCAGGTATATGATTTATTACTTAAATGTGAATTCATGCCATTTGTCTGAATAAGCTTACACAAAAACTACTTCATGGATTTAGTAGAATTACTTCTTATGGGGATATATTTTTAAATCTTATTTTTCACAGTGTTTGAATCTTGATTCCATTTGTTTCACATCTGTCTCATCTATTTCAAAGAATACTCAGAACAAGACAAGCCTGAAAATATTACATTGCGTATTTACATTTACTTTATCCATTATTCATTTCTTCATTTGATCAAGTCCACAGCAGTGAGATAGACAAAGGAAAGGTAAAAATATAGCTCAACTTGCTTGGGTGCTAGATATTTCTACAATATGACTGAAAGTATTACTTAATCTACACTTAAACCTTTATATTTCTTTCTTGGAATATATCCAAAGAAAACTATAAGCAGGGTGTCCGTGGCTTACTCCTGTAATCCTGGCTGCCTGGGTGGCTGAGATTTGAGGAACACAGCTCAAAGCCAGCCAGGGAAGGAAAGTCTGTTTGACTCTTATCTCCAATTAACCACCAGAAAACTGCCAGTGGCACTGTAGCTCAAGTGGTAGAATGCTAGCCTTGAGTTGAAGAGCTCAGGGACAGCACCCAGGCATCCAGTCCTGGGGGTATGGGGCGGGGGGAGTCTATAAGTAGTTGAACAAAGAAATTTCCATTTAACAAAATAGCTTATGTATACAATGTGTCTGGATCAATGTCACTCTTTTCAACATTTTCACCCATCCCTCCCCTACCCACACTTCACCTTACTCTTCTTCATTCTGTAGGAAAAACACTGAATTCTTGGCTGCGTTCTCCCCCTCTTCCCCTCTTCATTCTCTACCCTCTTCTGTTCACCTCTCTGTAGAGTACTGACTTCCTAGTGTTTATCTCATTGAACTTTGATTTTGCTTTTCTAATGAATTACCCGATTTCAGTTCTCCCTTGAACTGACCATATTTCATTTAACAAGTTTGTATACCCTTGCATAGGACCCAACATATCTAAAGTTTATAAGCTAAATCTAGCTTTCACATATAAAGGAAAACATGCATGCTTTGTCACTCTGGGCCTGACTTACTTCACCTAACATACTTTTTCCATGTCTTTCCCTTTATAAAGAAAATTTTGATTGGCTAGATTTGTTGAAATTTTGTAAATAAAAAAATGTTTTAGTAGGCATATTGTACTGGCACCATTATGTTTTTATAGGCACATTGTTTTCTTTTATTTTTACCAGTCCTGGGGGCCTGGGTGCTGTCCCTGAGCCTCTTTGTTCTCAAGGTAGTGATATAGCACTTGAGCTATAGTGCCACTTCTAGCTTTTTCTGAGTAGTCTATTGGAAATAAGAGTCTCGTGGACTTTTCTGACTGGGCTGGCTTTCAACTGCAATCTTATCTCAGCTTCCTGAGTAGCTAGGATTAGAGGTGTAAACCACTGGCACCCAGAAACGTTCACACTTATAAAAGAAAATAAATAAAACCATAGGAAGAACTGTGGCCTCCCACATATAGAAAAATTAAAACATTTTTCTTGAAAAAGTATCTGTTAATTTTGTTGGTAGTGATTCTCCTTTACAACATCAGCTATTTAAGCCATAGCTAGGATTTGTTTTGGGTCATTTTCACTTAAATTGTAACTTCCATTTTTCTCCCTTGTATCTTATCATTTCTTAATGAGAATAGAAATTCCATATAACCTTTTTCTTGCATTGCTGAGTATTAAACCCAGGTCCATGTACATGCTATGCAATATATTATACCATTTAGCACCATCCTCATCCTGTCTTGCCTTTTCAACCATTAGCATACCTTTATCAAACACAATGCTAGTCACATCAACAGAAAGCACTTTGCATAGACAAACAGAAGAACAGGACATAGTCAATGATCATTCACTGAATAAAGAGATAAGTGAATTAGAAAGAATATAATATTCAAAACTGGTATATCAAATAACTTTTTAGATATAAAGAATATACTTTTGAATTACTTTTCTAAAATCGTCGTCATATTTATTTTATTTCCATCACAGGGGATTGTTTTGAGATGTTGAGATGTCCTTATGTGCATAGGACAAACATTGATAAATGGCTTCTCTCTCCCTACCCCCTCAATTGCTCTACCTCATATCCTACTTCTTCACAAATCAATCTCATGCTGCTTCATCTATCATCCTCATACATGTGCTTCACACTCTCTATTTACCATCTTTCTTTTACTGGTACCAACACCAGATTTTTTTGTATTTCTGAAATTAATTTTTACAATATGTGTTCATTATTTAAAAGGGTTTCCCTGTGGTATTTGACACACACACACACACACACACACACACACACACACACACAAAATACTTCAAACAGTCTGATTCTCTTGTTTACATTCACTTTCCCCATACCCCATCCCATGTTATTTAATAACTTTTAGTGAGAATTATGATGACTAAATTGACAAGATGAGAGTTGAAAATCCTCTCATACATTCTTCTATTACAAATATAAATTCAGATTTTGTGAAAACAAATCTGTCATTTATACATTCTTTTAAATTCTATTATCTCAAAGTAGTTGTACAAAGGAGTTGCCATTTAACAAAGCAGTTTATAGATGCATCTTGATCAATACATTTTTAGCCTTCATAAAATTAAAATGTTTATTTTAGGCAGCTCTAATTCAAACCTTGTTGATTAAGGCCAGGTGCCAGTTGCTCACCTATGTAATCCTAGTAACTCAGGAAGTTGATCTCTAAGGACTGTGGTTTCAGCTTAGATAGATAAATCTGATAAGAGAGAGTCTTATATCCAATTAACTAGCGAAGAGGCAGAACAGACTTAATTGGAAAAAACTAAGCAAAATGATGAAAAAATGGGTTCAAGGCCATAGAGTTAGGAAGAATGAGGGAATATAGTAGCTCAGAGACATCTACGATCCAGTACTTCTCTGTAATCCATGTATCTGAAATAAAATAAGATGAGTGACTGCAGTTAGAGTTAAATGGCTGAGAAAAATGAGGTTGTAATATAATAAATTAGACAATTAGAGATAAAGTGAAATCCAGAAACGTAAATAACTATATAGCTAGCTAGCTATGTAGATAGATAGACAGATAGATAATTTTTTAAAGAGGTCCTTAGTATAGAGTATAAGAAAAGCCCCCTCCTTCTAGGAGTTATAAATGAAAAGGGAAAAGAAAAGTTTCTGAAGTCCCAGAAAAAAAGGTTTAGATAGAAAGAAATCTTCATTCTATTTATCAATCTGTCAAAAGAAAAGACATCCCTTCCCACACCAAGTTGCTCTCTGGTGTCAGGGAAAGAACCATCTTAGGAGATGTCATATACGCAGAATTCTTGGCAGGAGAATACAGAAGCCTTTTCATTTCTTATCACCATACTCAAAAAAGTTACTTAAACATGAGGTTAATTGACCACTGTGGACATGAGAAACAACCAGGATATTGGTTCTCATGTGTACTTAGATTCCCAGAGATAGATAGTTTTAGGTAGAAATTTTGTGCTACAAAGTACAAAGGAAAATTAAAGAAGGAGGATAAGTGAGGCTGCAGACAGATGTCTAGTAAGGACCGAAAAATCAGTTGCATGTGGATTAAAGTAGGGGAGCTAAACAGAGCAGTGCAAGACACACATAATCAATAGGAACCTCACACCTTCCCAGCTACCACTGTCTGCTTTGGTCTCATCACCCATGGGATGACTTCAAAGATTGGTGGAAAATATCCCCTGTCTGGGTGGGACTCAATAGGCAAAGATCTTAAAAGAAAATGAGCCCGTTCTAATCTTTTAAGGGGTGTCCTTTAAGTTTCCAGTTGTTTCATATTTAGAATTATTGGTTTGCTGTTGTTGTTGATGTTTGTTCTCTCTCCTCAGAGTGGTACAAAGCTTGTATTCCTAAAGAAGTGTGGTCACTAAGTAGTGTCTCATGGAATAAAAATAACTGAAAAAAAAAACTACTCTAATGTTTGGGAAAATCTCAACATAAAGTTGAAAGTAATATGAAAATGAAAAGGAAATATGATGTCTTTAAAAACTCCCATCTCCTCAAAAACCAAATCAGAATGCAAAGAATGGAGTACAAAAGTTACATAGAAAGGATCTCTTTTCTCAAAGAAAATTCAAAAGAACAAGAGAATGAAGAAAGCCATTTTAAAATCTGGGTGAGAATATCAACTGCATAAAATAGAAATTTATCAGGGATGTTGATATTCTAAGGGGAAAACAAAACATAAGCACAATTGAAAGAATCACCAATAAGCTAGATCACATACAATAACCCTCAAAAAGCTGCATTGGAGGTATGGTTCAAGCAGTAGAGTGTCATCCAGTAAGTTGAGTGAGAGTAGGAGTCCTTCAGTTTAACCTCATTAACAGAAGAAAAAAATTAAAATCTACCTTTAAATTATTTTAATATGTGCACTACTTCAAAATTCTCTGGTTTGCAGCAATAAATTCCTTGCAAGTAGTTTTAGTAGATAACATATGATAATTAATTGAAGTGTATAGATGATAAAAAGTTTTTGATGCTCTAATAAGCTCCTAAAACTTATTCTACAGTTCTAGCAAAAATAAAGAGAAAATATGCTGACAAAAATGAAAAGATAAATATACTCATTGCACATTATATTTATTTATTTATATTAAACATGCAGTGTAAACCACTTGAATACTATGTTGTATATGGTAACATATGGTTTATAGAAATATATGGTTTTGCAACATTAAAAATAATGTCACCTCATTTTTTTTACTTTTACCAGCAATAAATTGATAAGTTGGTTTCCAGAGAATAATCATAAAAAAGAAAAATGAGCATTTTAAAAGAGAATAATTCTATTATTATACAAAACAAGACACTTTTAATGTATGATTTTAGGTTTGGAATTTCAGTATGTTACAATAATCCTTAGTTAATTTAGTTATCTCTTTAAATTTAAGTTTTCATCATCTAAGAGCTATTTTTCTTGACACATAATTTGATTTACATGAATATTAAACATGAAACACGATCACATTTGATTCCCAGTTAAAATGCGTGTTTATAAGATATCAGATTTTCCTTTGTTACTCTTAAAATAATTACAAATAAATTTACATTAAGTTCATAAAAAGGTTCATAACAAAGGGATCCATACAATCTTTTTATCATGCTTTTAAAATGCAATTTATTTCTTCCAAATGGCTTAAAATCACACCAACTAATTTTAGTATGTCCAGCTTCCATTTTCAAAACAAAACAAAACAAAAAACACTGAAATATACTCCCAAGGAACAAATAAAAAATAGAAATATTAACAGCACTTTTGGCTGGGAAAGTGTGGAAATTTCTAGCAAATGTTGGAGCAAGTGATTATGTCTTTTATTATAAATTCACTTCTGTTGTAAAAATTTAAACCAACAGGAATTCTATTTCAAATAGAATTTATAAGATATATCACCTTCCAAAATATGTAGAAATAAAAAAAATGTGGCCAGTCAAAATGTGTGATAAAGACATTTATGAAAACAAAATGAGCAGAACTGAATTAGTGAGGTTTAAATGCTAAGAAGGAAATAAAAGAACTTCTCAAAGGGTTTAACTGATAAAATACATCTTTTGAAATGGTGAAAACAAACGGAAACATCAACCTTTAGAAATCCTGGTGATAAAATAATCCATTAAAAGGAGAAATTTAAGAAAATTCTAGTATTCTCCATATTGAGAAGTCTACCCTTTATTTTTTTAAACTAGTAATATGAACTTTTGACATTCTACCCATTTTTTAATAATGAGTTCTTCCTTTTTTTACACATAATTATAGCATATTTAATAACATTGTATCTTTTGTCTTTGTGGAGAGTAAAAACATTACTTATGGATAGTCTCATATAATGTGAACAAGAGGAAATTCACATTTCTTTTTACATTCAACTTTCCATTTTTATTTTGCAAATTAGACTGACAATGTTATTATCAAAAGCAAGCTGTTACCTATGACTTTCATATATTTCAAATAATTCTTTCTTTATCTCCACATCATCCACATATTATACTTTATAGAATTGCTCTCTATTGAAATTTCAGTGAAGGAATGAGTATCATTTCTAACAATGCAACTGAATATTTTTCCATATTGACTATTCTAACACAAAAAATAAATATTTGAAAAGGTACCAAAATATTAACATTTAGCATATTTAAGGGATTTTATTTTAGTTCACTAATATAACATCTTAAAAGGAAACAAAACTTTTAGAACTAAAAAACATCACAAACAAAATATTTTTAAGACAGCTTTGAAATAATGTTTCATGTGGGTCCTTCAATCTCCATTCTGTTAAAGCTTTGTGTGAGGTAGTTTGTTCTTCACACTGTAGGATAGGATGCCACCAGCCTTTCAATGACAGTAGGGGACACTTGTAACAAATACACATTCAAAAATAGCTGCCACATATTCCTCAGAATGGCATTACCACTTATTGTTTGAAGCCAATGAAGAAAATTTACATAGAAAAGAAAATAACACACATAAATGAGTCTAAGAAATAAAAGTTTGACATTGAGTGCTATGCAGGTTTGTACAATTGGTTTTATTTTTGTTGGTGTTGTTCATTTGTTTTGTTTTGCCGGTCCTACGGCTTGAACTCTGTGCCTCGGCATTGTACCTCAGATTTTTTTTTTTTGCTCAAGGCTACAGCTTTACCACTTGAGCTACAGTCCTTTGTTCTCTGTGATTATTAGAGATAACTCTCAAGGACTTTCCTGTTCAGGTGTCTTCAAAAGGTGATCCTCAAATCTCAGCTTCCAGCCTAGCTAGGATTACAGGCCAATTATATATAAGTATATTAAATGACATATGGTAGATTCAAGTTAGATCTCAAATAATGTAATTATATAGAAAGGCAAAGTCAAATTTCAGCATAATAAAAAACCAGGAAGCAGATACTGAAAATTTTTAAGGTGGGGTCAAAGGGAAAGGATTAGTTTAATAAAGAGAAGAAGAGTAGGAGAATGAAGTCAAGAAGCTAGTGTATGTCCTACAAAGTTAGTAAGTGAGGAAAGTGATGGTTAAAGCGGAGATAAGTGGCAATGTTAAAAGGGGTGACATTGATTAAGTTATATTGTATTCATAAACTGCTTTGTTAAATGGCAAATCTTTTGGAAAACTACTTAAAGATAACCATAAAAAGAAATTAAAAAAAATAAAAGTTTAAATAATTGTTATTCATAGTATCAAACTAATTAGTTCTATGCTACTAGTTTTCTCTGAAAAAAAAATGAATTCTCACTACCAGGTAGTGAGATTATTCTGTGTTTGGTCAACTGGGCTAAAACTATTTTTCCCCAAAGCCTTGCCATTTTAATTATATGCTAGCAATGTCTAAATTAAATATTTTGCAAGAAAGCATTTAGGAGAACAAAAAATTGCAGTAGACACATTAATTTTACACTTTGATGTTCTTTTATATTGTTTCTAAGTGGCCTGTTTTAAAAATAAAATAAAATAAATAAAAAACTTGGGGTAAGAAAATGATAAGTGGAGGGCATCAATTTTCTAGCTCATTTTTAAAAAGCTTCTGTTACTACCACAAAATAACCCTAATCTATTAAAAATCCTAAATTGTAAGGTCTCAGGTAACTGAATTCCCAGTGCAAAGTTAATTATTATGGTTGCAGTACTTCTTAGGATAAGTTTAGAACATTTGTTGCAAAAAAACTAAGGCCCTAAATGGGAATAGTTGCATGTAGAAATATTCTAAAGAAAATAGCAAAAAGGAAAGAGAGAGAGAGTGGGGGAGAGGAAAGGAGGGAGGGAGGAAAGAAAGAAACAAAGAAAAAAAGAAAGAAAGAAAGAAAGAAAGAAAAAAGAAAGAAAGAAAGAAAGAAAGAAAATAGCACCCTTGCAAAAGGTTGATCACCTCCCTCATATGGCTCTTCCCAACAATGCTTCCTGCTCGAGCATCAACCAGACTCCTGTCCAACAAGATTGCCAGAATAATGAAGTGAGAGACATAATAAAGTGTCAGCCATAAAATATGCTACACATACCTGAAAGGAAATTAACCCAAAAGACCATGCGGATAAAAGTCATGTAGAAGAGAAAGATTTATTACAAGTGGAGCTGACAAGGCCAAGTTCTCATGAATGGGGAGAAAAATGGCACCATCTAGCTCCTTGGAGGACCCTTTTATATGGTCAGTGGGGGGGGAGGGGAAGGGGGCTGCAGGTGTTTTACCTAAGGCTGGGGTTGGAAGGTGCCTCACCTGCCTTCTAGGGCAGAGCTTAAGTCTGGGAGGTGGCTTTTGCTGACTTACATCTCCCCACCCCGTTTTTGGTTTAATATGTACAGTAATGGGCAGGGAGCATGGGTGGAGGTCTTTTTCTCTAGAGCTACTTCCTGCTGAGAGGGGGCATGGTAGTCAATGGTGGGGGGGCAGGCAATGTACAGGAAGTTGGCCAAGGTCCTGATGGTTATGGAGATGTTACGTGTCCAGAGAGGGGTCCTCTGGTTCTTTGATGACTGGAGGAAGACTGGGTCCAATCTTTTTTATCCATATAAACAGAGGTCCAGTTGGCTCAGAGGTATATGAAGGCTGGTCAGGCAGGTGATGTTTGTTGTGGCAGAGAAGAATCCAGTGAGGACAGTCCTGAAGTTGCGTGGCTGTGTGAATAGAGAAATTACTGAATAGGGTCCTTCCTACTTAGCAGAAAGCTTGGTGGAATTAGGTGCCTGTGGCAGGTAATTGTTTGAGGTAAACTCTAGGTCCCTGGCATTGATGGTCTGGAGGACAATGGGGAGGGCTTAGGTTTATATTGATCCACACATTTCCAGGGAAAAGTGCACAGGTGCTGAAGGGGAAAGGCTAGCACTGGAGGGGAGAGGGAGGATAAAGGAGAGTCTGAAACCTGAAATAGGGAAGGCGAAGGTCGGCGATAGATAACTTCAAAAGGACTTAATATTAGAGGCTTTTTTGCAACACCCTTAAGAAGAAAAGAGCCAAAGATAAAAACTTTAGCCCATCCATCTAGATGCAGTTCAAGGGACAGTTTGGTCAAAGTTTGCTTAAGAGATCTGTAGGCATATTCCGCATTCCGTAAGGACTGAGGGTGATAGGGAATATGAAAAGACCAGGAGATATTTAGAAATGTGGGCAATAGCTGGGTCATGGAGGAGACAAATTCCATTGTCTATCTGGATGGAAGCAGGCAGGCCAAAGTGGGGAATTATTTCCAGTAAGAGACATTAAGACATAGATAGAAGAGGCTTTCTTCTTGGTAGTAGGAAACATCTCTGTCCATCCTGTAAAGATGTCTACAAGCACCAGCAGGTACTTGTATTTACGTAGTGTTGGCAAATGGGGAAATCAATTTGCCAGTTAACTCCTGGGAGGTAACCTCGAGCCTGATGGGTTGGAAAGGGAGGTGGCAATACATTGGTATTTGGATTTACCCTTTGGCATACTTTGCAGGTCTGTGGCAGCTACAGTGTGTCACCTGGGTTGGAGGGGGAGTCATCTGATCAGTGGCCCCTGCTGTGGACTATGAGGATGGCTGAGGAGAGAAAAGAGGCTTTTAAGAGCTCAGTAATATATGAACCATTTATTTCTGAGGTCCCATTGGTTGTTGACAGGCCTCATTCCTTCCAAATAGCTGTATGAGAAAGGATGTTATGTAAAGCATATTTAGAGCCTGTGTATACCACAAGGGAATGCCCCAAGGCCAGGTGGAAGGCTGGTATTAGAGCAACTAGCTCAGCTTTTTGAGTGGTGGACGGGAAAGGCAGGGGGCTAGTCTCCACAACACCAGAGATTGACACAACAGCATACCCAGGTGCCCATGAGCCTTCCCAGAGAAAGGAGCTGCTCAGTAAACCAGGCAAAATGGGAGTTCTTTAATGCCCCCTCACTAACATGGGCTGAGTGAGCATGAAAGATCTGGCAGCCTGAGGGCAGGGCTTGTAATAAGGCCTGGAGCGTTCTCATAGGATCAGAACCCATACCAGGCTCCTTGATGTAGGCGGTGGGGTTGGCAGACAGAGACCCCAGGCGTGTCTCCATCCTGGATAAATCATTTAGTGTAAATGGCATGTGCACTGTAACTATTCCTTCTGTCCCTGCCACCTCGAGGAAAGGGAGAATGCAGGCTGAGGTAGCATGCTGGGCTGTAGCAAGCTCCTGAGCTTAGGTCTGGGTAAGGAAGCTACTCAATGTTTCTGTAAATTGTGTAAACAACTCCAGGGTATGGCTCAGTTTAGATGGCTAGTTCACAGTGGCCAGGCCAGGCCTGCTTTTGTCCTGTGGTGGATTAGGGAGGCTGATGGAAGGGGAAGGAGGGGTGCTGATGGAAGAGGGGGTTAGATGGAAGAGAGTCTTGGCCTGAGAGAGTGCAAGACAGAAGTGTGCAGGAGCAGGTGACTGCTGCAGGCTGAGGGCAGTCCGCCTTCGGAGGAAGTCCCTCCTCCTCTGGAGGAAGTCCTGCCTCCTCCAGCAGCATGAGGACAGGGTGTTGTCCCATGTTTTGAAATTGGGGCTCTCATCCACAGGATCTGGAAAAGAATCTGGATTATAAACTGGCTGCCGCATGGCCAGGAGGAGTTGGACTGGAAAACCTGAGAACTCGAGAATCGTTTAGGCTGGAGGAAAGAGAGAAAGAGAGAGAAAGAGACAGCATCTACACAGCAGGCCTCCTTTAACCTGCCTGAACGCTTGCAGAAGTTGGAGAAGTCCCTACAGTACCAGGATCCGGTGTCCCAAGAGTGGGCCACGTGGACTGGTTTTCCAGTGAATATTCAGACCAGATCTCGTTACAGAAGTGTATGAGCTCCTGCGGGTCAATACGTGGTTCAAGTTTGAGAGTCTTTAGATTATTTAAGGCACAAGCCAAAGGGGAATCCTGAGGAATATTAGATTGCAGCCCTAAGTGACCTTTTGGAACTAAAAGCTTGCTGTCAAGCGTCCTCAGCAGTGAAGTTTGGTCCGATCAAAAGGGGTTCAACAATGGTCGAAGACCTCCCTTCCACCACTGGGTCCCTCGGCCACCGAAGGCCCTTGAGCTGAAACCTGGATACTTGGCACTAAGATTTTTGCTCGGGGAGTGGGGGGGAGGGGGATGGGGGGTACGGAGGGGGGGGTGCTCTGTAACACCCTCGAAGGCTCCGCAGCCTATTCAGAAATCAGAAATCCAAATTCGAAAAATGTATACACAAGATGCGAAAATGAGGAAATAAGGGTACAGGTTGACCCATTGTGACAATGAGATGTATGTACAATACGCTATGTTGAAAACGAACTTTACAACTTGGTCGGGGGGGGGGGGGGTGGGAAAAGGTGGGGTAGGTGAGGAGGGAAGAGGAAAATCAAAGGAGGAGGTAACTATGCTCCATAGGAAATGAACTCATTACCTTACTCATGTAACTGTAACCCCTCTGCACAGTGTTTTTGCAATATATATATATATATATATATATATATAATATATGAGTAGGGGGGGTTCAGACAGGAGGAAGCCAACCTCCGCAGCCTTTGGGTCTGTTTAGGACCACAGGTTAGGTCCCTGGGTTGCTGGTTGGACACCTCACTGCCCCCCTCCCCCCAACACACACACACACCTTGGGGGGGAGCGAATCCACCAGAACCTATCCCGGGTGTTGGCATCAAATGAAAGGAAATTAACCCAAAAGACCATGTGGACAAAAGTCACATAGAGGAGAAAGATTTATTACCAGTGAACTGACAAGCCAAGTTCTCATGAGGGAGGAGAAAAATGTCTGTCCAGCTCCTCCGAGGACCCTTTTACACAGTTGGGGCTGGAGGTATTGTAGCTGAGGCTGGAGATGGGAGGTGCCTCACCTGCCCTACCAGCAGGCACTGCCATCGAGGCGGAGCTTAGGTCTGGGAGAGGGCGTTTGCTGATTTACAATACCAAAAATAACTCACAGTGTTAATAATTTATATTGTCAGAAATCTGTGAAAATGGAGGATTATTCCGAAGTGTCTAGGACTAAGAAGAAATGCCAGCTTGATTTAAACTCAATAGATGGATATGCATTCACTCAGCGAACTTTCTGTAATCAGTATACTAAATCTGGTAGATGACAATAGGTTTTGCCTTTTGCTTTTGCTTTGCTATTGACCAAATTCTGAGATCTTCAGTAGACACATAAAATGATACAGCTTTCTTTTTTTTAAGTGATAACTAACTTTATTAAAAAAGTAACCACACTGAATTCCTATAATTGAAAGAAACTAAAGGCACCAAAATCTCAATTGCTCAAGGATTGTAATAGAATTTGACCTATTTAAAATTCAAGAAGTTAAACAAATTGTTTTTTTTTTTTTTTTACTTTCTTGTCATGATAGAAAGGTAATCTAAGTTAGATCAGAATGTTAAATTTATGATGTCAGAACTGTCTATTTATCTCTTACACTAATCCTCAGGTAAGTCTAGAATGTACTGCCTTCACTAAGTGCAGAAAGAAAATCTGCATCTGGTATACCTATTTTCTTTAATGAGTTTCCTTGACAATTACACTCTGTTTTATTTATTTATTTATTTTGACAATTACTTTCTCTAGGTTCCTGTGCAACATCCTAGCTTCCAAAATTGAATGCAGAAAACAAGATAGCAGAATGCAGATGTAACCAGTGGAATTTGTTCCCAAGAGTAATGGAAACTATTGGAAAGCTGGGCTGAAGCAGCAATCTAAATGTTCAGTGCTGAAAACAGCCTGGTTGTATAAAAGTTGATCCCTGAAAGCAAATTTGATGGACATTTTATGTAAAAGTTCCTAGGTCTATTGAATGCATTCTGTGTTAACTTACATATACAGTCATAGACACACATTTTTACTGTAAGTCTTTTTTATAAAGAGGCTTAGGCTGAGTAAAGACCCAAAGACCTTGTAAGAATTGAAAATATTATCAAGTGTTGATAAATATTGGCATACAATCACATCACATCTCTAACTCCTTAATTCCCAGAAATTAAATAATTATAAGAAAGACGGAATAAAGATTTCTCAAGAATATATGCGCCATGAACTGTTATGCATATCATGGTGGGCATCTTGTATGCTTGCATCACTTTTAAAACAAAAATTTGGCCTCTTAAATTTTATTGTATTGAATTTTAGTATGTAGTTGTTCAAAAGACTTTCAATTTAACCCATCAGTTTATGAGTACAATGTGACTTGATCAAATTTTGCCTCTTGTTCTTATTTTCCCCGGTGGGGAAACATGATTGAATCATTAAAAACAAAAATCTCAAGAGTAATTATCAATGATAATGAGAGTAAATGTTCCCATGACACAAGTTTTTTGCCAGTCCCTGAGAGATTTTTGTTTTGTTTGTCTGTTTTGTTTTTGCTAAAGACTAAGACAGACCTTGAATAAAAGCTCACAAAGATGGGTGGGTGATTAGGGAGGACAGCTTCTCCATGGTTTGCAACAACCTAGCTGGCTCTGTGTGGGCAAAAGCTGGGAGAGTTTATTAGCATATTTTCCTCTTTCATGCATTTACTTTAGGGAGGAGAACCCTAACTTGCTAGATTTGAAACCACGTTAGTGGTAACCTCCTGCTCTTTTCTCTTTTCCTTCCTTTAGAAAACAAATTATTGTCAGGTACTGGTAGCTCAATCTTATAATTCTAGCTGCTGAGGATTACAGTTGGAAGCAAGCCCAGACAGGAAAGCCCAGGAGACACATTTCCAATTAACCACCAAAAAAAATGTCTGGAAGTGGACCTGTGGCCTAAGTGGTAGAGTGATAGATTTCTGCATCAACTTGTGAGTTTCAATATATATCATCTGATCACACATGTTCAGAAACTGAATTTCCATGTCGTTCTTAGTTCACTGATACATGGAAAGGTGGTGGGTAAAAGCCGGGTAGAACCCACCAAACTCCCTTTCCATCACAAAATATGGATTCACAATTAGTCTGACATTTTAGAAGAACTGCAGAGATGAATGCCACACTCAAACAGTTAAAAATCCCAGAGGAGGAGTTAGGAGCTGGTGGCTCACGCCTGTAATCCTAGTTACTCAGGAGGCTGAGGTCTGAGGATTGCAGTTCAAAGCCAGCCCAGGCAGGAAAGTCTGTGAGACTCATCTCCAATAAACCCCTAGAAAACCAGAAGTGGCTCTGTGGCTCAAGCAGAATACATCTATATATCTATATATCTCTCTATATATATTCTGCTTGAATGATCACTATCATAGTTTGTACAACTCACATGTTTTTCCTGTGTAGAAGACTGGTGTGAATGATGACTAGAAAATTGAGAATATAATCATGTAGTAATTCCAGTTGTGTTTGTGGATACAGATGTGATCTTATTACTGTAAGCAATCATTACCTCCCAAGTTAACTGATGTCAGTATTAGTGATGTTTCCTAGTATCGGACAAGAACAAAAATATTTTTGTGTGGCTCTTGCACAGGGTTATATTAACTGTTTAACATTTTTCCCATACTAGAGTTTTTAATAACCTGGGATTTCTCTTATTTGTGAAAGATATGTTTTGATATATGAGTTTGATTTTATTGAACAAGAACTATTGCTCCAATAGAAAGTCTAGGAAGAAACAGACTCCTGTGTGTAAAACATATTTCTTAAAATTCAGAGGCTCACTCTTTTTATGAAATATTATACATTACTCACATAGGACATACTGAAATTTCTCTTCCAAGTTGAAACACAAGTGGCTTCATCTGATCTCTCCTCCTATTAAATATGTGTGTGTGTGTGTGTGTGTGTAAAATTCTGTGGACTTCATTAGATAGCACATGTATCACACTGGAGTATATTATTCCTACACATTTGCTTAGTATGTTGAAAATCTGCCTGCTTTGAGTGGGTCCAAGACTAATTCTGCAAAACCATACATCTCCCCTGAAAATTCACTCTGTTTATTTAATCATGGGACACAACAGGTCTACTTTTGCCTTAAGTTTCTATGATTGTTAAGAATTCTCTATAGAACATTTTACATGTCAAAGATGATTCACAAAACAGACTTTGGAACTGAGAGGCAAATCTACAATAAATTCTACAGAAAATATCAATTCTTCTTAAGAGGAAAAAAATAAATGTGGTCATTACTTAGTAGGAGATCTGATATTCTCGTCTTTAACTGAACTTTATCTGGTGAAGGTAAATTATCACTAATAAAGTTTATGATGCCAAAAACTTTGTTTGCAAAGTTTTATGAAGGATAAAGACCAAATCGGGAAAAGATTACTTTCTCATTTATTTGAATAAGAGAAATAATATTTGCATGAAAACCCATTGAAATAATTTTCAGATTGTTAGAAAACTTACTGAATTTGTCATAAGAATGAAAAGTGGTGTTTTTGGTGATGTTTTTGTTGTGGTTTCTTGCTTATTTGATTGGTTGGTTTTGGTTACCTGTTTTATAATTTTAGTAATATATCAAATTATCTGAATTACAAAAACGTGTTTCTATATAATAAAAGATTTACTTATTTTCTAGAATATTGTATGGGAATCTACAACTTGGGGGAAATAGTACATGGGGAAATGGAAAGAGTGAGGCATGAGGGGCTAGGACAGATTTTATGTTGACATGGCTCCATGGAAGATGGAAACGGAGGAAATTAAAGATGACAGTATTAATTGGAGATGCTTATTCTTTTGTGTTTGGTTCATATTTCCTTTCTGTATACTTGAAATGCAGTGTTGGGCTTCAGAGATTTTTTTCTATGTTCAAAACTGAAATGCAATATGACAAAAACTCTGTTGAATTGTGGTAGTAGAATCCTCAGTCCTGGGATTACGTCCATCTAGAAGAGGTTGGAGAACTCTGTTGAGTGTGTAAAGCCACACAAAATGTTTTCTGTCTGTTGGTGAAGAAATCCTTGCTAGAAAGTATCAGCATAGCCACACTGTTCTTGAACTTTCCAGCTCCAGAATTCTGAGAACTCAATTTCAATTGTCTGCTCCTGTTCAGTGGCTAGAACCTAACTACCTAACAGACTGAGAGTGTTGGGATCAGGTTTTGAAGCCACCTTGCAAAGAACAAAGTCCCTCAGACTAGCCTCAAAGAAGAGCTACAAGTGGTGATGAGTAGCGTTTATGTTAGCCACTAAGAAGCTTAACATATAAGATAGGTGAACAGCACCTATGCAATAAGTCTGAGTAGAAATGAGAACTTTTTCTGAAATAATATGTCAGATCTTGACATTCAGAGTACTTAGGAGGGGGTAACAATGCTTGACAAGAAATGTGCTCATTACCTTACTCAAGAAACTGTAATCCCTTGGTTCAACATGTTTACAATAAAGTATTTTTTTAAGGAGTACACACTTACAAAGCTGGAGGTCCCAAGATCAAAATCCAGTACTTCAACACACGCACACACACACACACACACACACACACACACACACACACACACACACATAAAAGTCTATTTTTAAAATAACTCATACTATTATGATTAGTATTATAGTATAGAGATAGTATACAGATAGTATTACAGTCTAAGATTTTGTTGATACTTCAAGCAATATTTTATTTCATGAAAGCAAAGTAGTCATAGACAATTTGAGAACAATAAGTAAGCAGAACTTTAATCAATATTTGTGGTAGAGTATCGGTAGTTGCAAACTATAATTTTACATTTTTATGATTTGAAAATGAGTTGGAAATATAATTTCTGAACAAAGAAACTATTGTCTTGGAAATTTAGAAAATATCTTTTTAGTTAATAAGAATTCTAATTATACAATGATTTTCAACACTAATGGATCCTGTATCAGATCCAAGTATTGATTTGAATGTCTTACTTTAATTATTGATATTGCATGGATCCTAGAATTTAGTAAGTTAAGACCTTTTCTTCCCCTCTTTCTCAGTCAAGAGCTTGACATTACTAGTTTAAGAAGTTTGTCAGAGATCAAACCTCTTAATATATGAAAATTGTGGGTATTAGGGGAAGAAGCAACCACTGGTGTTTTTTGCTTACATCCAAATACTACTCTGTTTGCACCTCAGAATATAAAGATGATATTTATCATTTAGGTTATTCAGTTAAGAAGATATTTCTGAAACAATGAGTTTCTTTGGATTATGAATGTTACATTTGTTTGTACTTTATTTTTGCATCCTATACTGTTATATTATTTTCCATTTTATCTATGTGAGACATAATCATGTCATGAAAAAAAAATCTTGGGAAGTGCATCTCTCATATAGTTAATTCATTGCAAAGTCATGCACTTAGGACTGATTAAAACGGAGCAAGTGGTATTATGTAAACAGACAAGTATTATCCTCTGTATGACTGGTGATTTAGTAAACACTTTTCATAATAAGTCAAGAAGATTGTAGAGCTATCACTTCACCATAAGTGAAACAAGAGAATCAATTCTTTGCACAGAAAATGGCTAATGTGGAAATTGGATTTTCTGACAACTCATTGAAGAAACAATCATGAGCAAACACAATAAAATGTAATTTCCTTTATCTTAGATTCTTTCAACTTAGCAGTTAAAGCTAGAGCCTCATATATGCCATTCTATATATTTTATCTTTCCAGCAGATTATTTTATATGTCAAATATCTGAAGTATGGATAATTCATCAGGAAGTTTAGGGGTGAAGAAATCAATGGAACATCACTCAGCAGTTTTTATTTTTTTTCAGCAAACTCATAACTGCCTAATGCTATTTTTTTCAGTTTGTGTGAGCTCATATAACAGCAGGAAAACATAATATAATCAAAACAGCAGGGAGCTTCTCTCTTCAACAAGAATGGATTTACATTTGACCATTATGTAAATGATTCACCATTTTCCTACTTGCCTATTTGAAGAAGTGGCAGAGTAAATTTCCACATACTCTTATGAGAATGTTTTCAAAAACCTTTATATAGTGAAACTCTATTTTTTTCAGTAATATGAAGATAGGTCATTCAAGTATTTTTTTTAACAATAACAACAAATATTTTATCTTCCTTGTATATTTTGTCCAAGCTTTAACTGAAAAGACAAGTTTGTAATATATTTTCTATCTAACTTGAGCTCACAATAACTAGATTGAATGGTGCCCATTAAGTGTTTTTAAAGAAAGTAACTTAAATAACCTCTCTTTTTTATTTTAAATGGAATTATTATAACAAAAAATCAGGTATCTTTAACCGTTTCTGTATTCTGATATACACCCCTAAAACTTCTAGAAATTTATCAAATAGAAAGCAGCCAGACATAGTTTTTGAATTATGTCATTCTAGCTTTTTCTTTGTTCTCTTGTTATAAATAGAGTTAATGTTTTAAGCAGCAAGTATAAAACATGATCGCACTTCCAAAAGAAGTTAGAGTACAATTTAAAACTGATGCTTTTCTATATATTTCATTTAATCATCACCTTAAACCCAATGAACACCATATATTTTTATCCCTAAAATTCAGTTCCATTTATAGCAGGTATACACATAGTCACTCATTCAGTCAGTCCAATTAATAACTGATGGCAGGCAAGTAGTAAAAGTGTTCAAACCATTTATTTTCTTTACTATAGACTCTTGGGGCAGTTTGCTACTGCACAGTTTTCTCAATAGTAAGCAAGTTTCTGTTGTATAGTGTTTTATTTTTTCCCTAAAGTATTGTTCGAATGAGAATCTACGCTTACAACTTTATTCTTCAAAACTGAATACTTCTCCCATCTTTTCATCTATAGGTGTTCCTGTAACCCTTACTTTGTGGTGATAATGCTCAGATTCACAAAAGGTGTTGTTTCTGAAGTCTTTTGTTTTGAATATTTATTTATTTTTTATAATGTTATTGTCAAGGTGATGTACAGAGGAGTTACAGTTACATAAGTAAAGTAGTGAGTACATTTCTTGTCGAACTTGTTATCCTCCTCCATTTAAGTTTTGGTCCTCAAGTATATTTTCAAAGTCGCTATCTCATATAAGCATGTTAGCTTACTACTACAAAACATGTATAGTATAGTCACAAAGGTAAAGGGATTTTCTTGTATATTCTGCACCTGTTCTTTCCTTAAATTTACTTTGTAGTCTTCACATCATGTTTAGCACAACCTCTTCTTAGGCATTAAGGCTTCAATTCCTTTCATCGATGCCCATTTATTCTCACTATATTTGATTAGCTCTACTTTTGCAAGTGCGTTTAGTTATCCTATAAAATGCCAGTATTTTCAAATATCTTTGTCTTGAACTGAATGATGAAGATGTTTGAAGAGCTATTATTTAACTAATAATATATATTCTTTTCAAAGTGACACATTTCTATCTATACGGAATATCATCTCCAGTTTGGAAGTTTTTATTGGTTCTTTCTGTTTTTTTTCTCCTTTTCACATGCACATGCACACACACACAAACATTTATTGGTAACTGCCTTTTCTACTTCTAATGTTTTTACATTACAGAGAGTACCCACTTTACATTATGTGGTGAAGGTTTTTATTTATTTTTTTAAGTGAAAGACCATTTATGAAATTCCTTATCATTTTCAACTTTGTTGATTATGCAATATTGATAATTCCTTTGCACAAATTTGACCATTCTTCTATGACACTTTTACCTGAAAATTATGAGAAATGTGTATATCTAGAGATAATATTCATGGTGGGGTGAATATTGTGTTTTATTATATTAACACTTGTTTAAAATCATGGAGCTTATAACATTGTGATAAAATAATGAGATTTTACAATTTTTATTAGGAGCAGGTGCAACATTTAGGTCACACAAGGGAATAGATGAATTCCATAGAAACTATTTGTGTTTAATATGAATATATATTTTAGTGTACATGAAAATGACACAGTATGGATAATGTTTATGGTTTTTATATTTTCATTTGGTACAATGTACCTTTACTTTAATTAATCAATTATTTTCTATTTGTTTTAAAGATATAGGCAGGACATTTTCCTCTTCTATGACTGCCTCCATGTCAGAAGTTATAATTTGAAATACCATGTGTAATCAAGTCTAACAAAAAAGTACAAAAGAGGGGTTCAAAGCAATTCCTCTGTCCCTTCTGAATGGATGATCTGTTGAGGATAACCAATTTTTGTCTCAAGAATAACAACAAATTCTACCTCCTTCTAGTTTGGAATATTTTTCAATGAGGTTTAGGGAAGTGTGGTATAGAAAGTGAATAGCATTGAATTGTGCAACACAGGCTGGATAATAAAAGAGAACTACTGAGTGAGCCCATGCTGTTCTAGATTTAGGTGTGGGTAGCCTTGCACATCCGTGTCAGAATCTGAGAAAATCAAATTAAATGGGCTATTTTGACTTATGGTTTCAGATGCTTCAGTCCAAAATTTGCTTGCTCCATTGTAGTTGTCTTGATGGCAGGAAGTGCACATGGAAAAGCAAAGTTGGAGACACAGACAAAGTGGGCCATGAACGATATATACCCTTCCATGTCATGACTCTAGCAAATTACTTCTTCTAACTAGGCTTTATATGCTAGTCATCCATTCAACTATGAATCCATCAAGAGATGGATAAATTAATTGAAGTACAGCCCTCATGATACAACTGTGGCTCACAAGCCAATATCATCAGGAAGGCAAGCCAATAATGAAAGGAAAGAACCTAATTATGAACCGAAAATCTGAGTAGCATACAACAGAAGTTATTTGAAGTGATACTGTGTGATATAATAAGCTTGGATAGTCTCTTGTTTAAAAAATGGCAAATAACCATAATCCTACCCTTTGTGAGTATGGAAAATGTACACTTTGAGACTAAGTAAGTTATTTAGTGAATTTGAGGCCAGTGTAGACTAAGCTGGTGATACTAAGATGCGGGGGTGCTGGAGATGGGAAGGGATGGTAACGGGAAACAAAGGAGGAGGCCACATTGCTTGATAAGAAATGTACTCATTACCTTGTTTATGTAATTGTGACCCCTCTGTATGGTATTTTCACAATAAAAAAAGTGAAAAAAAGTTAATTTTTGTAAGCTTTCTAATGATTTTTTTTAAACATTTTATTTACAACTTTAAAAATCATGAATATTTTATGCATGATTTTAAACTGTCCAAAATACGTTTTATTTTTGCTTGCTGCTTTTGGATTTATTGATACTCAGACTTGTTGCTAGAAATTTTCATTTCTAGCTGGTGCTCTACAACTTGAGGCATCTATAGTATGGAATTTTTACTTGTTAATTGGGGATTAGAGTTTCATGGATTTGTTTGTCTTCTTGGCTTCCATTTTGATCCTCAGTTCTCAGTTCCTGAGTGGTTAATATTACAGGCATAAGCAACCAGTGCCAGGCTGGAAGGTATTTTTAAGAGAATAATATCTTAATTAATAACTTTATGCATAAGACTAGTGGATTATGTGAGAAAGGTAGATCATGTGCAACTACAAAACATGTGGCTATGAGTAATACTAACCACAGTATAAAATATTTAGCCCATTATTTAAATTTCATACATAATTTGTTCTTCTTCCAAATCTTTCTTTATCCATTAATTTTTGTTTTTTCATGTTTATTCTCCACTCCATTTTCCTCCTTCACATATCTATTATTATTTTTATTTTTATTATGTTGTTGTGCTGGTACCAAGACCTAAACTTAGGGCCTAGAAACTTTCCCTTAGTTTTTTTTCTCAAAGCTGGAGTTATATGACTTGAGCCACATATCTATTATCTGCATTTTACTTGCTAATGGGAGATCACAGCCTTATAGAATATCCAGTTATATCTTGGTTCAAACCAGGATCATCATATCTCAGCTTCCGGAGTTGATAAGATTAGAGGATCATATTTATATTGAAAGTAACTTTATAAAACTCAAGTATTTAAATGATTTAAAAACAATCAATTTCAATAATTTCTTTTTTCTGAAAATATCTAATTAAAACCAAATCATGTTGAGTGTTATGTAGATAGGAATTCAAAACGGAACACTATGTATGACAAGAAGCGTTTATAATCAAACCTAATTTATATCAGGGAATTTTATTCTCCTTTTTACATCAGTAGAAAAATGGCTATCCAATGTAGAAAATAAACAATAATAATTAGATTTTTTTGTTTCAGTGTGAAAACTACCTCACTTTTAAAATTTGCCAACTCGACATAGCATATTTTTGCTAAAATGAACACTGGGATAAGAAATGAAGGTAGAGAAGATAATAGGGTTACTTCTATGAAATAACATTGCCCTCCTTATGATTCTGAATACCAACAACTTTCTCTGCAGAAAATACAATATATGTGTATTATATATATATATATATATATATATACATATATATTTATATGTATATGTTGTTTAATGATGGGAAAATGTCCAGAGCAATGTAGTGTTAGCTGACTCTAGACAAAGAAGGCTGCAATGTTGGGTGAATTTGTCATCATGAATTGGTATTAAAGTTTAGTAAATATTTTCCTGCATTTTTCAAGATAGTTCTGTGTTTTATGTCATATAATCTATTAATATGGAGCATAGTCTTTACAGATTATATAAACTAATCCAAAATACATTTGTTTGATAAAATATTCTTGGTTATTAAAATTATTTTTAGGTATTTCTTTTCCTTGCTAATGTTTTTTAAGCAATTTGTGACTTTTTAAAATTAACATTGTTAGGCAGTGAATTCTTATGTCTGTATGGGAAGCAAAATAGCTACCTGTCTAATTTGTATGACAAATAAAACTCTTTACTCAATATATAAACCTGTGTTTTCATGATAATATTCAGAAAGTATTCATATTTATGTTAATAGAGGAAAATTAATCCTTTTATGAGGGATTTCTTTTGAATGGAGTAGTGGTATGCAATTTCTCTGTTAAGTTGCACATTTAAGAGAAAAATTAGTCTTATTTTATGGTTCTTTGCAAAATGATTTGGCCTCCTTCAATGTTGTTATTTAAATTCTATTTATAGTGGCATTTATGTCTTCTATGTGGCTGGCCATAAACACTCTTTAAAATATTCAAGGTTTTGCAGTAGAGTAGTTTTTTTTAACCTCTCAACTAAACTTTTCAAATACCTTTTTCTGGCATTGTGTACATTGCAGTATAAATGAGCAAATGGTACAATGTGAAGCCCTTACTATTACTGGTCATTAATGATCACAAATGCTTTATGTAGGGGAAAATAAAAACGTTGACTATCACTGAATAGAAAACAGAAGGATGATTATTTCCAGAAAATAGGGCAGTAAATGGTTCATTTGCTCTCTTTCCATTTGCAGAGTTGTAATAAAAATGCCAAGTAGATTGATATTTAGGCAAACATCACATTGCAATAAAGTTAAGATTACTAGAGGAGATGCATTAATACAGGACATTCCTCTTTGCGTTAGCTTTTCTACTTCAATTTCTAGAAGATTCGACTATTTTAATTTCAGTTATACATACACATTTAGCTTACGATTCAAAAGAAATTCTCCTTTATAGAATATAACTCTGGAATCATATAAGTTATCTTTAAAAAAAAATAGTTCTGCTTCCTTATAGTTTGTTACTAATATCAAATGTCACATTTGAGGGAAGTTGAAGTCCTGTGCATCATTCAAAGTACGCAATGCCTTCTTGTTTACATGACAATAAGTTTTTGCTGGTACTGAGGCACAAGACATAGCACAATATATGGTATCGATCTTTCCATTTCTTAATGAAAAATTGAATTAAAAATTCCTTGCAACTGGGGCTGGGAAGGTGGCTCAGTGGTAGAGCGTTTGCCTTGCATGCATGAGGCCCTGGGTTTGATTCCTCAGCACCACATAAGCAGGAAAAAAAAGCCGAAGAGGCGCTGTGGCTCAAGTGGTAGAGCTCTAGCCTTGAGGTGAAGAGCTGAGGGATAGCGCTCAGGCCCACGACGGGACCCAAAAAAAAAAATTCCTTGCAACAAACTGGTGACCAGTTGCTTTGCAAAGCTATCACACATATTAATTGTTATTTTTAAATGCTAGCTTTTAAAAATTTCTTGTGAATAAAAGCATGACAGAATGATGAAAGGATGGGAAAAGAGAAGAAAAATAAAATGACAAAAAATGTAGGCTAAAAAATAGTAGTTTCTAGCCCATAGAATGGGTATCATTGGAGGTTTTACAGTGAGATAATTAAACTGTAGTTTGGGGGAAAGTTTCTCAAAAATTAATAGTGACAAAAAGGTACTGTGAGTTTTGTGTGGTTTATTGATTGCAAGATGGAAACTGTCGGATAACTAAAAAGGTACATCGCTATTTAAGAATTGTGAAAATTTGAAGTGAAAGAAAACTGAATATACAGTATTTAACTTTTTAATTCAAATTACATTGTCAATTGATGTAAAATTTAAAAAATCATAAGCTACTAGACATACATTTTCTATGAAGTTCTTATAATAAAAGATTTCTTTCTTACATTAATGCTAATTTTACATATTTATATCATCCATCCATTCAAAGAGTCACCTATTAGCTATGGGCAGTTTCTTTATTTTCCTTTCACAGGTGAAATAACTTAAACCCTTTGTTCATCAGGGAAATAAAAACAAAAACGACACTGATATTCCATCTTTCCAGACATGAAGAAACTATAAAAACAAGCAATCATGGGGGGAAAGTAGGGAAAAGCTACAGTTACAGTCTCTTGGTGAGAATGTTAATTACACTAGTCCTTAGAGATATCAGTATAAAATTTCCTCAACAAATTAAAATTAGGACTTCCACTATTGTGTACCACTACTGGATACACATAGAAAGAAATAAATGGCAATTTTAAGTATAGATGCCTGCATAAACATCTTCATCACAGTGGTAACGATCAAGTTATGGAATCAGCCTTGCTGACCAAAAGTAGACAGTGAAGTAGACAGTAGACAGTAGAAAACATGAGCTAATCCAGAGGTTACTGTTTGAAACTAGATTGAATTCTGTCAGATTGCAGTCTGTCAGACAAGAAAACAAAGAGGTGGAGGAATAGTTCAAGTAACAGAGCCTAGTCAACTAAGTAGGCCAAGCAAATATGAGTCCCTGAGTTAAAAACCTAGTGCCTCCAAATCAGGATGGAAACGTGAAAGAGAAGGAAGACAGAAGGAAAGAAGAAAAGAAGGAGGGAAGGAAGGAAAGAAGGAGGGAAGGAAGGAAAGAAGGAGGGAAGGAAGGAAGGAAGGAAGGAAGGAAGGAAGGAAGGAAGGAAGGAAGGAAGGAAGGAAGGAAGGAAGGAAGAGAGAGAAAAGAAATGAAAACTTTTGAGTGTTTTAGGGTTTGAACTCATGGCCTCATACTCACAGTCAGGTTTTCTCCCACTTGAACATATTACAAATTCTATTTTTGCCTTAGTCATTTTTTACAAAGCATCTTGAGATTTTGTCTAGGACAGACCCTGGATCATAATTCATCTATGTATCCTGTGACTAGGTTAACAAGTGTGTATCAAAATCTAGATCATTGGTTGAGGAGATTTCACACTCACATTTTTCCTGATCTTGAACTGTCATCCTCTATATCTTCATTTACCCAGGACACAAAGTTCTATAGGACTTTCCCAAGACACTCAGCTTGGAGATAAATAATCTAAAAAACCAAAACAATGGAAAATATGGAGAACAGTAATTGTAGTTTTAGTTCTCCCAGTGGACACACTATGATTTAAAAGTCTTGTTTTCCTTATCACCTACATAATATCATAGTATACCATTTGTCTCCCAAATCACGGTATTCCTCTTTACTGAGAGATGATTAAATATATATTTTTAATTTCTGTTTGTTTTTCATTTGAGTTCTTTACATTGTGTGTTAAAATAATGAGCCTGGAATTAGCCATATTTTGTGAAAAGGTTAACTATTATAGTAGTCATTCTATATTTGTCTACTTCATGAAGTAACATATGCACATTTGTCAAGATACCAAATCTACCAAAAATTATCTATCTGGTTTAACTTTAATTAATACATTTCTATATGTGGAAGCATTTGAAATTTTGTATAAGCATCTATGTGGAAACAAATAGTTACAGATGAAATTCTACAAGTTAAAGGTTAATTCAGGGCAAGCACAAGAACAGCAATTAGAACTCCACATTAAATATTCTGCCCTTTTATACATAGGGCAATTGGGTTGTTCCTAGATATCAGAGACAGTGTTTTTTGTTTTTATTTTATTGTAAAGATACTGTATAGAGGGGTTACAGTTACATATGTAAGGCAATGAGTACATGTCTTGTCGAGCATTATTACCCCTTCTCTTGTTGTTGGCTCACTATCCCTCCCCTCCCACAACTTCCTCACTCCTCCTCACCTATCAGTTGTAAGGTTCTGATACAATGTCCTGTGGGTATCATTGTTGCAATGGGTCACCTTGAGGCACTGGCATCTGGCCATTTTCTTTCATTTTTAAAATTGTTATTGTAGAGTTACTATACATTCTGTGAGACTCTTGTCTCTAATTAATCACCAAAAAACTGGAAGTGGCGTTGTGACTCGAGTGGTAGAGTGCTAGCCTTGATCTGAAGAGTTGAGGGGCAGTGCCCAGGTCCAGAGTTCAAACCCAACGACCCACAAAAAAAGAAAAGAAAGAAAGAAAAGTATAGAAAATGCTTATTTTAAATATGTCATCATATTCCTTCTTGTCCAGATTGGCTTTTCTTATTCAAATTATATGTAGATAAATCATATCTTGATGAAAGAGACATTCTATAAATTCTACTCTCTTGTGGAGACTGAAATTTTACAAATGCCATCTCCAGTATCAACAATAATAATAATATTTTATAACATGTTATTTTTACTTGATTGAGAATAGTAAGAAGTATAAACCTCAAGTTTGTTTACTAAAGTAAATTATACAGCATATAATTTTCGAGGAATCAGATTTCAGTTCACATTTACATGCCTTTGTTATAATTCAGTGTTGTATTTTACAAAATAGAAAAGTATTTTCCTTTGTGAATACTATCTTTGTGTTCCACATTTAAAGTCTAAAATTAATAAATATGTAATAACAATACTATCTCAAAAATTGGGCAAGCCATACTTTGTAATAACTTAAAGACAATAACATATTGTTCTAAGAAAGAGAACTAGAAAGACAGTACTTATTAAAAGGACCAAAGTGGGTGATAGTGTTTAAAATAATTTCCAGCCCTGAACTCCATCTAACATCCTGACACAATGTTCATAGCTGGAATCTCAGTTCGAGAAAATCATATCCACATCTATTTGCCTAGGAATTCATTAAACAAACATCCATAGGCTATTTAAACTTGTCATCTCAATTGAAGTCAGGTTTCTAGTAGGTGAATGAATGACTCTGGAGTGCATGGATGTGCTTTGTGACTGCCCAGTTATGGAAATCTGAAAGGTAATTACACGTCACACAAGGGGCAATAACTTGAAGGGATCAGGTTAAAATGACATGGAAAAAAATGGTCTTTTTAAAAAAATTGTAGGAGTATGTTTAAATCCAATTGAGTTATTTAATGAGGAGATTTACTGACAGGATGGTATCCTGTCGCAGCACTTCAGCATACTGAATAGCTCCAGGGGAAAATGTGGCAAAGAAGCTTTAATTAATTTCCTTCGAGTCCTCTTTTAATGCTGAACAAGCCTTTGCCACACACATGTGGATTTCAAGGACAGAATAAGAACCTTTTTTAAAATCTCATATCTGGGTCTTTTAAAAAAATATTTTATTTTATTGTCAAGGTGATGCAGCCAGGGGTTACAGTTACATAAGTAAGGTAATGAGTACATTTCTTGTCAAACGGTGTTAAGGCAGTCATATCCCAATGAAGTTGTGAAGAGAGCATTTCAAAGTCCTCCATTAAGGTTAATACATTTAATACTAATGCCATTCAAAACCCATATTGCTGTCCAGCAACTTTATAAAATATTGATTGCTATGGAGTATTCTTATATACTAACACTGTATTTTTAAGGAAGCTTTGTGAGGCAAAAGTTCACCATATTCAGTTCTAGCCTTTGAAAGACTGTAATCCTATAAATGCTTGAAATAGCAATATTTCAATCCATTGGAAGTAGGAGCTATCTAAATAGGCCTTAAAGCTTTTTGTGTATTTTATCTAAGTTTATTTTCCTCTCTGTCTTAGGGTCACATAGAAGGATAAGAGATTAATGAGGTGACATACTAAAAAGTTTTATGACTAATAAATATTATCCTTATTTTTCTGTAGGCGAAATGGAGTCATGTGCAGGTTAAGTAACCATTAAAACTGATATCCATTTTTAAAAAGGACCTATTTATGCTGCATTTATCTGCATTCCTATCACTTACTCCCTTCTGCTCCTCTTATCTTGTCACTTTAAGTGCCAAAGGTGAGGTGAGAGTGGGTATCATGTATAAAAATCTGCAAATTTTCAGTCACTTAAGTTATCTTTTACAATAATATCAATATGTCAAATGTAATGCTCAAAGAACAGGATTTTGTGTACTCTTTTCCCAAAAGCTACCTTTAGTGAGATTTTTTTAATATGATAGAGAGAATCCCCCTCAGTAATTTTATTTTGTTAAAGGTCTACTCAAAACATATTCATCTGCAAAGATGCTACAGAAAGATTTCATAGTTCACATTGAAGACTATTTGGACTCTATCTCCTACTGATATCTGCAGAAGCTGGATTCAAAGGAATGTCAAAGACCTGATACAGTGGCTCACACATGTGATATTTCCATTCTCAGACATATAAAACTTCCCATAAAATGCAGCAATTTATCTGACTTTTTCCGCTTGACTCATACCTATACTAGATATTGCAAATAAGGGAAACCATGAGACCTATGTTTCTTTGGGCCTGGCTTACTTCACTTAATATAATTTTTTCCAAGCCTTTCCATTTCCTAACAAATGGGGAAATGTCATTCTTTCTGATGGAGGCATAGATGTGATGTTAGGAAAACAAAACCTCAAATATGTATTTTAATGTTTTTGTTTCTTTCATGCATGTGTTTCTAACGCATTTATAAGATTATTTCTTTGTTGCTTTGTATGTCCCTCCCCCACAGTGTAACCCCCGCTTTCACTATATTTGATGTCAGTATAACATGTGGAGGAGATGGGGACAAACAAGTCGTTTAAGGATTCAGGTGGACCTGTTGCAACAATGAGAAGTACAAAATGTCATGTCAAAACCAGCTTTACAATGTCGGTGGGGGGGGAGAGGGGGTATGATTGGGTGGGAGGGAGGAGGGAGGCTGGGAAGGGAGGTGAAGGGTAAACAAAGGAGGAGGCTGCAATGCTTGGTTAGAAATGTATGCATTATCCTGCCCATGTAATTGTAACCCCTCTGTACAGTATGTTCTCAAATAAGATAAAATAAAATTAAAAAAAATGCAGCAATTTATAGTTAATTCACATAAATGTGAGAATAGTTTGGAAACCTTAACTGATTATTTCTTCCTGTCCTAATTATGTGTTTTCAATTTTCCCTTTAAAAGACACTCTTGTCTGTCAACATTGTACAATTAAGAGTCAATGACAAACTTTTTGTCAAGTATCAGTTCGTATGTCATTAAATGGTTGGAGACATTTTGTATTTTTAATATGTACTATGCTTTCTCTTCATCTTTGTTAGTTTTGTTCCTTCCTCTTTCTTAGTGAAGGGGAACTTTAATATTCCAGTTTAGCTTTTCCACCTATATAGATAATTATACCTTAATATATTGTTTTCCATTCAGAGTGATATACAAAGATTTCCAGCTCAGATTCAAATTCAACTGTGAACTTTAGTTCCTAAACAAGAGAGGAATTGAAAATATAAATGAGTGGAAACTCACATAGAATAACTACTGAAAATCCATAATTTATTTGATGGTTTTGAATGGTAAATATACCACAACCTGTCTTAGAGATGTGTTTATAAGAGTGGGCAAGATATACCGAGTGGGCAGAATACTGAATGAATCTGAGATTCTGAAAGGCCTACACTCTCATTGAAAAAATGGATACTTGGGGAAAATGTATGTTTTTAAATGGAGATATCTTTACTGAAATGATCTGAACCATAGAAAACAAAGGGAAATTCTGAAGAGAACTACAACTACAATGATAACATGCACAGAAGCAAATTTTGGGGAAAATTTAGATTGTCCACAAAGTCAAGGCAGCAATATTCAGAAGTCCATGGCTATTATGATTACTACTATTGATTATCAACTTGATTGGGTTAAGGGATGCCTAGGAAATGATTTTCAAACATCTCGGTGTATCTGTGAGGGGTGCTTACAGGAAATATTAATTATGGCATGGAATCTGACCTAGACTATTTGTGGTATCATACATTGAGTGGGAACCCTACCTAATAGATTAAAAAAGAAAAAAAAAGGTGAAAATGATAGGAATGCATTATCTCTAAGTCTAGCCATCGTGTTGTAAGATATCCTAATCTATTCATGCTGCACATACCATGATGGACTGATACCTCTGAAACAAGGAACCAAAATAAGTTGTTTCTATTATTTAAGATTGTTTCCTTAGGTTATTGTAATGAAAAAATCTTAAAAAAGAAAAATCTTAAACACAGTCATCATGATCTATTAAAATTGTTAAGCAAAGATCCTGAACTTATGGCCAAATGATTTATTACATTGCACAGATTATTTCCATACATCTGGATACCATTTTCCAATTACAAATGAATGATTAATTTTAA
Organism: Dipodomys spectabilis; assembly: GCF_019054845.1. NCBI lineage: Eukaryota > Metazoa > Chordata > Mammalia > Rodentia > Heteromyidae > Dipodomys > Dipodomys spectabilis. The sequence goes on along the minus strand of NW_024870815.1, from coordinate 247,489 downwards.
CTCTCGTTATTGTGCATAATGGGTTATGGTCCATCACCAGTGCCTTCCATGGTTAGTCTAGGAAGACAAGAAAGATATTATAATGAGCATTGTGTTTTCCACAGTGTCACTTGAGCATATCCCATGGTTTACTGGGTTTAAGTCTTTATAACTTCTGATAGCAGTTTGTAGGGGATTCTTATGATTCTCCCAAGCAGCATTATTTTGTTGAGTTACTCCGCTCTGCTGAATTATATTACCCATTGATGAATTACAATTTGATGCAGATTTCTTTCTACCTCCCTGTTTCCCCAGCACCAAAATAAACACCAAAACCAAAATCTAGTAATCTTCTAAGACTGCCCAGGAAATACCACAATACTCGACCCCCCAAAATGCAAGTGGTTCACTAGTGACGTCTCTTCTATTTTAGTGGTAGTAGGTTAAATGTACACAAAAACATCTTTTTTTTTTTTGATTAGTAGTGGGGCCTGAACTCTGGGCCTGGGCGCTGTCCCTCAGCTCTTCAGCTCAAGGCTAGCACCCTACCACTTGAGCCACAGTGCCACTTCCGGCCTTTTCTGATTATGTGGTGCTGTGGAAACAAATCCAGGGCCTCGTGCATGCAAGGCAAGAACTCTACCACTGAGACACCTTCTCTGCCCCCTCAAAATATCTTAAATAGTTTTATAAATTCCTGGGGCAATCTACTAGATGCATAAAATCATCACAAGAAAAATGTCATTTCTCTCACCTTCTGGGTTCCTTGGTTTTTACTCTGAAAATGTGTGTATATCCCCAGTCTAATTATTATGATACCATTGGTCAAGTGGGTCAACATTATATTATTTGTGTTGTAAAGATTATCCAGGCTTTTGGAAAATGCATTATGTCATGGAAGAGAATATAATATACTCCTCTATAAATAGTTAAAAGTTTATCACCACCCAATTAAGATATAAATAATATTAGATGTTTACTCAAAAGACAACAAATTTCACAACAGTTATTTAACACAGTATCTGCTTTGTCACCATTTTGTTTCAGTTATCAGGGTAACAGACCAGCAGGCCAAAGAGTTCATGCTTTAGGTAGATCTATAGCCTCTGATTTTCATGAGCCAGGTTGTGTGAGGTTGGGTAAAGCTAGATTAACTGGAGTTCCTATGCCATGTAATAACCATCAATGGGTGCTTCATCAACCAGCACCTAAAATATGGAAGATTGCTTCAGTTGAGGCATAAGAAGGAGGAGGAGGAAAAGGAGGTGGAAGAAGAAGTGAGTAAGTGAGAGGAGAAAAACTGGTATAGTATTATTTGTAAGGTAGTTGTGAGGGAATTAGTAGTCAAAATAATTTTGACATTGAAATCTCCTGATGGATCATGGACTGTGTCTAATTTATTAACTATCTTAGGAATAAAAGCTATCCATTTTCCATTAATAGGAAATGAAGGTAGAAATAGCACTTCAAAATAGCACTCAAAATAGCACTTCAGTTACTTGACTCTTATTTATTATCTCCAGGAAGGAGAGAAGGGTTGGATAGGTTTGGATTTGGTGTATTGTTTCTGAATATCCCAGTGGTTTCAGAGTAGCCATGGAACCAGAAATGGGTAATAGGAAAAATCACCAGTCTAGCACATGTGATTCATAACTGTATGCCTAGCTACTCAGAAGTCTGAAATCTGAGGATTGAGGTTCAAAGCCAGCCCTGGCAGGAAAGTCCTTGAGACTTTTATCTCCAATTAACCACCAGAAAACCAGAAGTGCTGTGGCTCAAGTGGTAAAGTGCTAGCCTTGAGATGAAGAGCTTAGGGACAGTGCATAGGCCCAGAGTTCAAGCCTTACATCTGACAAAAAACAACAACAAAACAAAACACTATGCTTTTATAATTACATGAGGCACAAAAGCACATGCCTTCGGTTACTAAAACTAAATTCCATGATATTGACTATATCTAAGCAATAAAACCATAAGCCTTCTTATAATTAGCCACTTATAATTAGATTTTGTTTCAAAAATATATTTCTTTTAGTATGTATTACATTTTCTTCAGGATTAATTTTTCTCCTCTTGGAGTTATAAAAATATTGTGGATAATTTGTCAGTTATAGCCTTTAAAAAGATGTTGGTCCCTAAATCTGAAGCTAGTGAAAATGTTATAAAATATGGCTTCATTTAAAACAATCATATAGTCATTCCCAGGAATGGTTGGAGCAAGACTAAAGAACAAGATGACATTGGTTGCCCAGGGCAACTGTATCCAAGGAGGGAAAAAGGGTGACAATTACTTTTCACATCCAAAGAAGAAATGTGTAGTTGTGAAAATCATGCTGCTTTAATCTGTAATACTAATTTTTTACACTTTGCTCAGCAACATCAAACAATTTATTTTAAGACTAAAATGAGCTTGTAAAAATGGATTATATGATAATTAAACACATTTGAAACTGTGAAAAGTTTGTACTTAAAGTATTCCTTACATTTCAATGAAGTTTATATGACAATACTAGTGGAAAAGCTTGGAAAGGTCTCTTTTGTGCTAAATTAGAGAAGTTCAGTACATTATCTGTTGCTTTTCGAAGGCTTTAGTGGGGAATCTCCTATACCTATCTCTCCTACCATATATTACATGTATTACATATGACTGGCAAACCTAATTTTAAACCTATTGCCATGACAAGTTTCCAGATCTGTTTCCAAGTTCTTGGATAGAAATTCTGACCATTAGGACATATGTCAGAACTGACACACCTTCCTCATGAGTCACCATATCTAGAATTTTTAGTATTTTGATCAAGCAACAGTAGAGTTATGGCAATGAAAGATAAACACTATGGCAATGTCAAAGATGTTCATAACTTTGCTTCCAGACCCTTAAAGTAACTTCAAATAAAAGTGCACAAAGGTGGCTCACTCCTGTAATCCTAGCTACTCAGGAGGCTGAGATCTAAAGATCATGGTTTAAAGGCAGCCGAGGAATGAAAAGTCCCTGAGACTCTTAGTTCCAGTAAACCACTAGAAAACCGGAAGTTACTGTGGATTAAGTGGTAGAGTGCTAGCCTTGAGTTGAAGATCCCAGAGACAGCGCCCAGGACCAGAGTTCAAGCCCCACAATTGACCAAAAAAAAAAAAAGAAAAAGAAAAAGGTTGCACAAGCTGGGAACTTGATGGATCAAGCCTGTAATTCTAACTACTAAGGAGGCCGAGATCTGAGGATTAGTGTTTGAAGCCAGCTTGGGCAGGAAAGTTAGTGAGACTCTTCTTTCCAATTAACCACTAGAAAACTGGAAGTGGCACAGTGGCTCAAGAGTACTGGCTTTGAACAAGAGCTCAAGGATACAGCTTAGAATCTCAGTTCAAGCCCCATGACTGATGTGGGGCCGGGGGTGTTATGTTCCAGTTTACACTTATTTGCCTCCAGTGTAAGTAAATGGGAAATATATCTGTAGATCAGTTCCACAGTTATGTGTACAAACCACCCGTAGAGTAGGTTGTATCAAAGTAGAGTATTCTGGTTCAGGGTCACATGCTTTGATGGCTTTACAAGCTTGCACAAGAATGATGATTTGTGAAAGGTTGGAGAAATTAAGCAAATGAACACTGTTATGAATATTACAGAAATGCAACCATTTCTTACTCTGTGTATGAGAAAGAGACAGACACTGAGAGAGAGTGAAAGGAAGAGAGAGGGGATATGTGTTTGACACTCCCTTCTGTCCTAATTATAGCCCATCTTAGTGCCTTCATACTGTCACCTAGGAATATACATACTGTAGGAACTGGAGGCTAATGTGCAGAAGAGACAGGTCTAAATGGCACAGATTTCCCCTGAGAGCTAACATTTTCAGAACAAATCGGGCATCTGACAAATATTCAGTCTCCAGATCTCAAAAGACAGTTAAAGCTGGTAATCTCAGAATGTCTGGAGAAAACAATTACCAAAGATTGTCTCAGAACCCAAACACTTGTTGTATCTCTCCTCAAAGGCCTCTTCCTTGACATTTTTTGTAAAATAGGTGTTTGTAGGTTTCACTAAGTTTTCTGATTTTCTCTGTAAGAAGAGTCAAGCACTTTTTCACAGTTTAATAATGTTTTCCTGAGTATATTTCAGGAAATAACCAAATTTAAAATGTCATTTGATTCAAACACAAGTATTCTTTAGAGAATAGATTATTCTCTAAAGAGGATATTCTTTAAAGAGAATGTATAAACAAGAATGTTTATATATTTAATATTCTTTATTCTTGATATATTGTGTTTCAAAGAAATCTGCAAATAATAATTGTTTCTTTATCATAAGCATGTCTACTTAATTGAAGAATTAATAATGATATTGTTTTTAAAAATATTTCAACTTATTATATGTCTCATTTTTTCAAAAGGGAGTTTATCATTTCCACTCATGTAATATATTCAGACTTAAAGTTCATACCGAGGTGAAATTACTTAGAATTTTTTTTTAAGTTTTTTATTGTGAAAATATTTTACAGAGGGGTTACAGTTACATGAGCAAGGTATTGAGTTCATTTCTTATCAAGAATTATAATATTTTAAACAAAACACCTTAGCTATTATGCTTAATAACATTGAAAAAATTTATATATAGTAGTACAGTGCATATTCTTATTTTTATGCAGAAAAATTAAATTATGAAATATTTTTATTTGTTCCAGTTGATAATACATTTAAACATTAGTGTACAGTATCTTGTAATTTTTAAGAATAAAACTTGGGACCAGCTTACTAGTTTTAAAATAATAACCCTGTCCTAAACTGGATATTCTTTTTATTTTTATTTTTTATTGTGAAAATACTGTACAGAGGGGTTACAATTACATGGGCAAGGTAATGAGTACATTTCTTTTCAAGCATTGTAGCCTCCTCCTTTGTTTCCCCTTCCCATCCCTTCCCTCCCCCACCTCCACCCCCTTGCCCGCCCGCATGGCCAAAGTTGTAAAGTTCATTTTTTGACATAACGTCTTCCTTAGACAAGTTGTTTAAATTTTCTTGTGATTAGCACCTTATTAATTAAATGGTGATAATATATGCATGCTCTGAGTGTTCAATAAATTACTGTACAAAAAACACCTTGAATGTGTGCTGGCTACTATCATATTTTATAGTGTAATGATTTCATTATGGTGCTATCACATGGCAAAACAAAATTATTTTAAAACACAGAACACATATACCTTCCTAGGAGTATTTTATTTTTTACTGCCTATTTAAAATTTATCTTCCAATAGACTAAAAGGGACTCCAATTCAATATGGCAGTTCATGAGTACAATGCACCTTGATGAATGTCATTACTTCCATTCTTCATCGCCGAGTCTCCCAATTCCATCTAATCCCCCAGATTTTTTAGTATTTTTAGACTAATGAATATTGATTAATATATCTCTTTTACAGTTTCTCTATCAATTTATCTGACCTTCCTTCCTGCTAGCAATAAATGGTCCAGCTTCTTTGTATTTAAGTTAGTTACCCAAAGTTACACAACTGGACCCCTTCGATAATTCCTGCATATTAAGCACAAACTGTTGACTCATGATTTATTTTACATATTTTACTCATGCATGTATTTTTCTAATTCTACAGCTAACTGGTTCTAACTATGGTTAACTGACATCACCATAGCAAAAAAACAACAACAAAGAACAAAATCTTTCCTCTCAAATTTAATTACAGAGTTCTCCCTATCATCCTAAAGCTTAGCTAAATTCCATTGTATGAATTACTATCTCTTCATTTTAAAACGTAAGGAATTGGAACATCTGGCTTAGTACAAGTTGCATTCTGCTTGCCTTCTGTCATCCTTAAGCAACTTAGCTTTTAATTCATTAGCTTTCAGTTGACTCATACTTCATGATATATATTAGCATAGACTTTTAAACACACACACATATATGTGTGTGTGTATATATATATGTATTATATATATACATATATTATAAAGGTGATATACCAAGGGGTTCCAAGTTACAAAAGCCAGGTAATGAGTATATTTCAGGTAATGAGTATATTTCAGTATTTTTTTTTTTCTTTTTTGGTCAGTTGTGGGGCTTGAACTCGGCCTGGGCGCTGTCCTTCAGCTGTCCCCAATTCAGATAGTGCCCTACCACTTGAGCCACATGGCCACTTCCGGCTTTTTCTGCTTATGTGATGCTGAGGTCCTTACACATGGGAGGTCCTCATGCATGGGAGGCTAGCACTGTACCACTGAGCCAACTTCCCAGCCTAGTATAATTCTTTTTGAACAGTGTCATCTTTTCTTTCTTTCTCTCTTCCAGTTTATCCTCATCCACAAGTTGTATAGTTCATTTTCAGCATAGTGAGTACCACTGCTGTATTTGTTCATCCTTTGTTCCAGCTTTTCTGTGCCCCTCTTTATTCTTCCAAAGAGAAATAAGCTACCAAGACAAAAAGAAAATAAAGCAAAAACAGGAAAAATAATAAGGACAGATCTTTTCTTTGCATTTTCCAGAATTCTTTTAGATAATATTATGATCATATTAGTATAGATTTTAAGCTGTTGTTTTAATTATCAAATCAAAATTGTAAAAGTAATGTCAAGTACAATCAAATTATCTTAATATTTATACCTTTAAACAATTTCTGTAGTGTGTTGCAAAGCATTTCTATTTATTTTCCCAAATGTTTGTATTTGTAGACACTGAAATATTTGCATATTGACTAATCTTTTATTTTTTTAATTACTGATTTCACTGTTCATTCAGAATTAATTGTATAGCTTTTAAAATTACTCTGATGTTTCTTTCAGAGTATTCAAGGTTTTAAATATTCGTGCTACATTACAAACATTATATACAATATTGAGACTGGCTGAGCACTACTTTTTATTAACAAGAATATATCTCAACTGGGAAAGTGTGAGGGAAGGGGTGATATTGTCCAAAAGAAATATACTCTTTACTTGACATGTAAGTGTAACCTCTTTGTACCTCACCTTTATAATAATTAAAATATACCTCAATTAATTATAAAAATGAATAACAATTTTCATTTTAGACCATCTAAAACTGGATAATTGTGGGTAACAAAAATTTTATGTGAATTAGTGTTTTCTTTCTACATAAATATACGTTTATGTATATAAATGTAAATATGCGTACCTATGCATCTAATTATAATAAACTATAATAAGAATGTTATAAATTTATGTGAATGACAAACTTAAGACTGAAAACATTTCTAATGTAACAAAATATAGCTAGTTTCCTTGTACTCATTTCTTTCTCTTTGTTTTGTAATTTTTATTAACAAATGTATTGAGAGACAAAAAATGACATTTTTGATATAATATTGATTTCATTTTTTAAGAAACCATATTCTGCTTTCCAAATAAGTATACCAAAGTTAATTTCATCTATTCTGATAATCCACAGAGAAAATGCTGATTCCCAAATATTTGCTTCTTTCTTCATGTTAAGTAATTCATATTATTATCATCATAGAAGTGTTCTGATAGCAACAGTCATTCATGCATCAGTTATTGGTTGAATGTAAAACAAGTAAGATAGAGCAAAAGCATAACTTTCTTCCTTTGTCCAACACTTTGTGTTGAAATTATTGCCTTATTCTGTCCTAATTCTTCCTTATTTGTAGGAAAATATTAATGGAATATTTTCCATTTCAAAATCTGTCCAGAAACGAGATTTCTTCCCTCAGCATTTCCAACCCCATTTGTGTCTTAGTGTGGATTTGAGGGTTTTTTGCCTTTGGAGCCCACATAATGAGATTTGTCTCAACATAAGAATCTCTGTCTTGAAAGGAAGATTTAAGTCATTGTGTTTATACTGAAAGGATTTGAGCTTTGTTTCAGAAACGATGCGACTGGATTTAAGTGTACACTAGCAAGGACATGCAGAACTGACAGAACTTTTTTGTTGTTGGTGGTGGTGGTCTGGGGGTTTGAACTCTGGGTCTGGGCACTGTCCCTGAGCTTTTCAGCTCAAGGGCAACCCTTTACCACAGTGCCACTTCCGGTTTGGGGTGGTTTATTGGAGGTAAGAGTGTCAAGGAGACTCTTGCCTGGGCTGACTTTGAATCACAAACCTCAGATCTCAAACTCCTGAGTAGCTAGGATTACAATTGTGAGCCACGGGTGCCCAGCATAACATAACATTTTTAAATGTAATAACTAACAATAAAATGATTTTGATGTGATTATGATATAATAATCTACTCAATATGTGCCCATGTCCTTTTGGGAAGATTTTTACAATGTATTATAACTATCTATCCATATTTTCACAACTATATATTACATTTATACTTATGTAATTTTACAAAATATACATATATAAAACTATATACACATATAAAATTATGCATACTGTGTGTGTTTGTGTGTGTGTGTGTTTCTAGATTTCATCATTTTAGTTTCAAAATTCATTTGTTTCTATGCTTCTATTAATAACATAATGACTTCAATAAAGTAATACATAACAATTATTTTTACATGTTAGTTTCTTCTTGGATCTTAATTAATGAGAATCACATAGTAAGAATATGGCTTATATTCGCTTGCCAGCAGCTCACACCTGTAATCCTAGCTACTATAAAACTGAGATCAGAGGATTGTGGACTGATGGAGGTCAGTTAGAAAATATATGAGATTCTTATAGCCAATTACCTGAAAAAAAAAAAAAACTGGAAGTGGAGCTATGGTTTAAGTAGTAGAGCACTAGTCTTGAGCAAAAACAAACATAAAAAACAAACAAAAAAAACCAACTCAGGAACAGTTCCCAGGCCCTAGCACAAAAAACAATTAAATGAACAAACTTAAAAGAACATAGTTTTATTAAAGAAATAATGTAGTTTTATTGGAGAACATTAACATCCTGTAAGGCCTGACCTACTGTGATATATAGACTTCGTTAATAAAACAATCATATTTTATAAAACTTCACATATGAGTTTATTCCAAACTATGAGCTATATTTACTTCATTCAAAATATTAATTTATATCTTAGGGACCAATTATTTATTTTTTTTACTGTGGAAAGTTATTATAAATTTGCCAAAAACATCCCTCTCAAACTCATACAACTCAGAGTTACCATGATTTGGTTTGAAAATCTGCTGTAAAGACACATTGTTGCTTTTCTAAAATAGAACACCATCCAAAGAATTAAAATTTAATATGGTCATTTATATCCAATTTCAAAGAATTGAGGGAAAAAATATGAGAGAACACCTTGTGTGTCTGACAGACAAGACATTCAGTTACTTCAGTTCATGGAGGGTAATGATGCTCCGGCTTTTACTCTAGCTTCCAAGGCCTTCATCATTTTAAGAGAAACTGTTCCTGACATTTTTGTTCTTACTAAAAATAAACTGGTCTATGATTTCACCTGATTTGTGCAGTACCAGAATGTAGCGTAATCAAAGTCCTTCACCAGAATAGCCAGCAGTGTAGGGAGACCACCTATACATTGCATTTTCCACCGCAGTCTGTCAAGACGGGATCTTTTGGTAATTCAGAGAAGCAGATCAAGTAAAATGAAATTCCTGCCCTTTCACTTTTCAGCAGAGGGAAACTGATTCTCTACCCCATTTCTGTTAAAGGTAATAGAGATATATATTGGTTCTTGTTCCAGCCCAGAGTTTTTGATGGATATTCTTCGAAAAACTCTTATGTATAGAATGCTTTCTCTCTCTCAACTTACTTTCCTTGAGTGAAATGCCTCAACTTAAAAGAGATTCAAACTATTTCTTGATGAACCAACTATGGGCTACAGTTACTATCCTGAATTATATGTGGATGTCTGATTCCTATTGTGGCTTGCTTTTCTTAGCAAAACAAAAACAAATCCCTCTGTGGGTGAGATTAAGTTTGACATTTTTAGAAAATAGATTTCCCTGAAATAATCTGGTATGCCTAACTTGTCATTGCATGTGTCTTCTCCAATAAGGACACACAAGGAGGTGTGATGTACATAAAGTTAAACATTAAAAAAAAAAACAGACAAGAAAATTCTGAATTCTGACTCTGAGGACTAAAGGGACCCCTGGAGGCTTGAAGCCACTAGAAGCTGCTGACCTTTCTTTTTGGCTTGTGGATGATCATCTTCCCTGTCTACTCTCACAGATCATTGTCTCGGTATCTATGTGTTGCCTTGTGTTTACCCCCCCTGAAACTGTTGGTTAACTCTTTGTCACTACAGAAAATGCATGAGACAACCAAGTGAAAAGTGAACTAAGTTATTTTGACATTGTTTTGGTGGTTCCCAACTATTGATCGGTTGGCCTTTTGCTTTGATATCTCTGACATTATAGTTGCCTGCCATGCATAGAGTGAAAGGTGTAATAAAAGTACTCCTTCCATATTCAAGAAGGGAAATAAATAAAAATATGGATTCGATCACAAAGTTTCCACCATTGTATACGCTTCAATGACATGAAGACTCCTAGCAAGTCCCACAATTAGATGTCATCACTCCCAGGGATGTGACAGTGAGGAACATACCTTTATCATGTGGATTTCTGGGGGGTTTTCAGATACAAACTATAACATGATTAAGTCAGAGAGGGATTGAGCCCACATCTGTGATAACATTTTAACATAAATGTCTCTTGAAAGAAGTTAACTTAAAATAAAATTACAGTATAAGGTACTTGGGACTCCAAACAATGAATTTTGAATTCAACACATGTCCAACCAAAACAAACTGTATCATTGAAATATCCTGATTTAAAATATTCAATGTAGTGGTCTCGTCAAATATATATTTCTACCAGGCGCTGGTGGCTCACGCCTTTAATCCTAGCTACTCAGGAGGCTGAGAGCTGAGGATCGAGGTTCAAAGCCAGCTCAGTCAGGAAAGTCCATGGAACTCTTATCTCCAATAAACCACTCAGAAAACGGGAAGTGGCTCACATGGTAGAGCACTAACCTTCAGGTGAAGAGCTGAGGGACAGCACTCATGCCCAGAGTTCAAGCCCCACAACCACTACTACCACCCCAACAAAATATATAGATAGATAGATATAGGCATATCTAGATAGATAGATAGATATAGGCATATCTATATTTATCTATCTATGTATTTTTGTATTCAATTTTCTAATTATTTATTAGTTTTATGTATGATGTTCATTTTGTTAATAATTCAAGCTTTTATTGCAGTTAGAAAATAAATATTAACATTTTAAGCTTTAAGCTACCTGGTTTATAACCACTATTCTACTTCCTGGACTGTGAAATGGCTGAAATTTGCAAAAAAAATTAAAAAAAAACAACCAAACACAAAAAAAACTATTTGAACCATGTTTATCTATCATTTCTGAAGATGTAACTCTGATTATTCCATTTTTTAAATTTTTTGTTGGTGGTGGGGCTTGAACTGTGGGCCTAGGCACTGTATCTGAGCTCTAAAGCTCCAGGTGAGTGCTACAACACTTGAACCTCAGAACCACTTCTTGTTTTCTGGTGGTTAATTGGAAATAAGTCTCACAGACATTTCTGCCCAGGCTGGCTTTGAACCATGATCCTCAGATCTCAGCTTCCTGAATAGCTAAGATTACAGGTTTAAGCCACTAGTGCCCAGCAGATTATTCAATTTTTATGAAATTTTTTTTTTAATTTTTGTTGTGTATTTTTTTTGGGGGGGTCCGGTAGAGGGCCAGAACTCTGGGCCTGGGCACTGTCCCTCAGCTCTTCAGCTCAAGGATAATGCTCTACCACTTGAGCCACAGTGCCACTTCCGGCTTTTTTTTTTTCGGCTTATGTGTTGCTGAGGAATCGAACCCAGGGCCTCATGCATGCAAGGCAAGTACTCTACCACTGAGCCACCTTCCCAGCCCTGAAAAATTTTTATTGATAAAATAATGTTTTGTTTTTTGAGTCATGTGTCTATTTGCAATGATTGGAAATTTTTTGCTTTCAAATTAATTTTTATTATAAATATGGATAACTTTCTCATGAATTATAAAATCATCTGAATGTATTGCTTTGCAAATGATTTTGGTGTATTTGTTATCTATAATTTTAGTCGTTTGATATTTGTCAAAGACATCTATATTTGGCTTATCAGTGAATGCAGTATCTGAGAGTTTTATTTTATATAATTTTATTTCTCCTCATATTTTGTTTAGTTTCCATAAATTTTTGTTCATTTTACAGTGTACTTTTGTCAAAAGTCTAAAATATTTACTTAAAGCATGAAGTAACAGAATGAGATTGGAGTTTATACATAACTATCTCCACTAATTAATCTCTTTCTTTTAAGTTGACGTTTGGAAAATTCCTATCCATGCATATCAATAGATTGCAGTATTATATTTATGTTTAAAAATTCTGTAGAAGTTATATTGTTCAACAGCATTTGAACAGAATAGCCATGATATTCTTCAACAAGTTATTTTTATTTAACATTTTTACAGCTGAAAAAACGATTTATTTGCTTTTAAATTAATTTATAGTTGTACTTATTTTGAATATTAGTATTATACTGGGATAATGGCTTATCATTTATAATGCTGACCAAAACCAAACTTATTGCTAATACTTTGATAGTTCTCCACCAGTTTTATTTGACATAAAGAAAGTTTATTTTACATCTTGATAGACAAAACATAATAGTTGGCAATTACCTCTCAAATGTGAACAAAAAATATCCTTTCATCTTCTTTCTGGAATGTTTGGCTCATTTGTTTTTAACTTGTAGTTAATTCTTTACACACAGATGTACTTGTGAAAGAGCTTTTTATATCTTCATGAATTCATTGGCTCATAATCTGTTTGGATTCCAGATATCCAAGTTTAGTTTTCTTATGCCCTCATTCTGTGTGTAGAAACAATTAGGAATGTTTAAATAGATTTAGTGCTATTCATACATTGAAAACAAATAGTAAAGTGAACTTCAAAATTTAAAGAATAAAGGTAAAATAAACCCAAACAGAAAACAACATACATTGCAATATGATAGATATTAGTAGATCATTTTAATATCTAGCAAATCAAAAGTTTATCATTTATCTCATCATCATTTTTCTATTAGTATGTTTACTTTGGGATATTTGAAAAAAAGAGCATCATTTGAATATTTTTTGTATTTTTTCTTGTTTTCTTTTTGAAGATTTTTCATGGTTCCCTTAAAAATATTTCTAGAATATGGTTTGCATTTCCATAGAGTTTTATACAACTAATTTAAATTATGACATCTAAAATTAAAAACAACTTAACAACCACCTGACCACAAGTCCAGGCACTGAAAAAAGAAAACAGTTAAACTATTGATATAAATAATTTCCCTTATAGCAAAAATATTTGAGATCGATGTTTTGTTCGTTCAAGTCTTCATACCTTTCTAAAGTCAAGGTTAGCTCATCATATTATCCAATAGGGCCTTTCTCTTCCTTTCCACCATGAAGCTAATAGCCTTCCTCTATTTCATGCTTCACCTGCTATGATAATCTTCTTACATGGAGACAAATACCCAGGGCCTGAACTCTTAAAACCATGAGCTTAAATCAGTCCTTCCTGCCTTTAGTTGTTTGTGTCAAGCAATTTGATCACTATGGTGAAAATTACTAACTCTGATAATTGATTCTTAAGAAATTATTTCCACAAAATGTATCTTGTTTCATAATGCTTTGCCTACTACTGTTCAAATGGGCAACATATGCCAGCATTATTATTTTTTGTCTTTTCTTCTTAGTACCATCGATTGAACCCAGGACACTGCAGCTGCTGGGCAAACATTTTGCCACTTATCTACTTCTCAGTCCAGCATCACCTGTTTGAGGCTGGTTTTGAAGGCATGCAAGATTGAAGAATTGCAAAGTCATAAGAGCTTCCACCAAGATCTCAAAGCATAGCCTGATAGACCAGACAATGTGTAATAACATCAGAGTCCCTGCTGGAAACACTGGAGGGGTGATCTGTGAAGTCAAAAAATAAAGCCCTTGGGGACCATGGATGGAATGTTATGGTTTGCAAGTCATGTGTCACCCACAGCTCATCTTTTGAATACTTGGTGTGCAGCTAGTGGTCTTATTTTGGGAAGTGGTCAAATTTTATGAAGAGGGACCAAGGTTTAGAAATGGAGAAAGTAGCCTACTGAGAGCAGAGTTCAATCCTTTCTTCACTCCCTAAGCTCTATCTCTACTGGGAAGTAAAAAACAAGCAATAGCAACAATTACAAAAACAACAAAAAGAAACCTTTCTCTGCCGCTTATTCCTGCTAGCATGGTGTTCTGCCAAGAGTCTGGCGCCAAGCAACCATAAAGCCATAAACCAAAATAAATATTTCACCATTTGGCATTTTCACCTATTTAGTGATAATAATGAGAAAGCAACTCATACATATTTAAAATACCAAAAAGTGCATATTTCAAATGCTCCACCATAAAATAAATGAGCTGATGGGTATATTAGAATTAATTGTACAATGTATCAAACCATCCTTTTGTACATAAAAGTAAGTACCTGAGTTATTGTTTGTCAATTTTAAAAGCCAAAAAGTGAAATAACTTAAGTATTCTTAAAAGTTAAAAGTGTTGAATTAAATATAATAAAATATTTTATTATAAAGTATAACTCAAATTTGCATATTTTAAATAAATGACTATCATATTCTTCCTCTTGAGTATTGTCTCTGATTACATTTTTAAATGGAAAAGAAAACAAGCTTCTAAATACTATGAATAGCTTTTCCACACAAGCAGGCAATAAACAAATCTACATAAGTGCTCTGTTTATATGTTCTATGACTATATTATGTCTTTTGAAATGCATGAAGAATAATGTAGTTGATTACAAAGTGGATAACAGTCTTTGCCCAAAGGAGCTAGAAAATATTTTATAAATTCTGATACTAAATTGATCACACATTATTTCTAAACATAGTATTGAAGAGATCTCCCAGAAATTAGCCACCATGCACATTATTTATAATGCAGTTTTCCTGTGAGTAATCAGTTTCATAACTTCACATTGTTCACACCTTTAGCACTCTTGAAGGTGCTTTATTCTTTCATCATTTTTTATGATGTTCTTGATTTACTTTTATAGATATGTACATATTTCTAAAAATATTTTTGTTGTCTGAAATGTTTTTCTTTCTATGATACTTTTTGTCTTAATAGTTGATTTCATTTTGACAAGTACTACTTGGAACATTTAATTAGATTTCCAGGAAGTTTGACAAAATTTTCTAGGTATAAAGCACCATTCATTTGTGAAAAATTTATAGCACTAATGTGTTTTATAGCACTAATGTGCTTCGCCCTTTTATATAATTAATTATATGTTTATTGAATGGTTACGTGCTACTAAAGGACAGGATTGGAACTATCAAATATTAGAATTTTTTAATTCCCCAAAGAGTTTATGATTTATTAGGAGCCACAAAGAACCACATACATGTATATCTCTGAACTGAGATAGCATTAAGTAGACTATGTTAATCTCATAAAATCAAATTGCAAAACCTATGTTCAAACATAAAATTTTAATCAAGAGCTACAATGTAGTTAGCACAGATATTTGGGAAGGGACTAAATCGACTGGCTGTTTTGTAAATTTTACTCATGAGAGCAAGAACATAGCTCACTAAACTAAAGCCTGCTGCTAGAGTACAGCCCACAGAGAGACTTTAGAAAAAAGACAATATCATCTATTATCTGCAAGAAATCACCCCACATGTCATGAATTAGATTAATAAATACATACACATTTTCTCACTTTTTTTTCAGGTAAGGGGTAGGTTTATTCAGTAGACCTGCTGGGACCAGGCAAGGTTGGCACTCCACGTGGCTGTCAAAGGCCTGGGAATGAGAGAGAGCTGGGAAAGAGAGGAAAGAGCTAGAGTGGAGAGAGAGCGGAGAGAGCTAGAGCAGTGAGAGAGCTAGAAAAGAGCAGCGAGAGAGGAAAGAGCTAGAGTAGAGAGAAAGCAGAGAGAGCTAGAAAAGAGCAGTGAGAGAGATAGAGAGAGCTAGAAAAGAGCAGCAAGAGAGCAGAGAGAGAGCAGAGAGAGCTAGAAAAGAGCAGTGAGAGAGACATTTTCTCACTTGGTTCCATAAATGAGTGTGATGTGGCAAATGTCCTTTGTCTTAGGGTACAAGACAGAGACTGCAGTCAAACTGTTGGGTGGCCTGAACTTTGGTCTCATAAGAAGTCATATATTTGGGCTTAGGCTGATGGTTGGGCAAATCCAATGAAACAACTATTTAAATGGTTCTAGGATGCCATGGACATGTATCAAGCTTCTGTGGAACTAAATTCTCTGTAAATTACCCTTTCAAAAGCCAATATAAGAAAGAATGAGAGAAAGAAAGGATCTAAGGAGAAGTGATTCTTGGAAGCCTAATATCGAACCCATTCTTTCTAGCTCATTTTATGTGTTAGAAAGAATTCTGTATATTCATTCCCTACTCTGCCCCTCTCTGAATAATTCAGTTATTCTTCACCTTATTGTCTCCTTTACTTTTCCTAACATGACTATGTGCTCTAATGGTACCATAAGCATCCCCAAGTAGGTTCGCCCAAATGCTTTCCTCAAAAATAATGACACTATATCCCTCTACTTATGTATGACATCTTGGTGAACATTTCTTTTTGGAGGGGAGGTCCCGTCGTGGGGCCTGAACTCTGAGCCTGTGCGCTGTCCCTCAGCTCTTCAGCTAAAGGCTAGCACTCTACCACTTGAGCCACAGCGCCACGTCCAGCTTTTTTCTTTTTGCTTATGTGGTGCTGAGGAATCGAACCCAGGGACTCACGCATGCAAGGCAAGCACTCTACCACTGAGCCACCTTCCCAGCCCCCTTGATGAACGTTCTTACATACACAGTTGTTGCCACCACCTCACTGAAAATACGTGGGTAAGTACCATGACATGGACTAAAAACAATAGAATTCAAATAGCCTGTGGTAATTTATTTCATTTTTACTTATTATTTTGTTTATTGTTATTTCAGAGGGTTTACGGTTACATGAATAAGGCAGTAAGTAATGAGTATCCTGTCTCTCCTTCTGTCGCTCTCTCCCAGTCTTTCCCTCCCATCCTCACTCACAGGATATCTCCTTAATTTTCCACCGTTTCTATGAATATCACTGATATCTTTGTTAATCCTCATTCCACCTTTTATGGGTCTGCCCTTACCTTCCCAAAACGAACAAAAAACAAACAAGACAAAAGGAAAAGAAAACAAAAATCCTCAACAAATGGCAACTAAGAGATGTCTCTCATTTCCTATTCTTCAAGTTCATTTCATAGAATATTATTGGATATGATCATTTGTACATAGCTATTGAGCCTTTAGCAACTGCTTCTATGCATTTTTTCCTTTGGCTTCTGTATGTTAATGACTAGGGTCCTATATAATTTATCATTTCTCAGAGTGTACACACACACACACTGACACACACACAGAAGTCATTCAGTGTGTTTATTTGTAGATTTATAGGAACATTTAGTTATCCCAAATGAGGGAAATCATGCAGCCTGGGTTCCTTTGGTTCTGGCTAACTTCACTTAATATAATTTAAGTCTTTCCAGTTCCTTACAATTGAGACAGTATCATTCTTTCTGATAAATCAGTAGAACTTCATTGCTCTCTCTCTCTCTCTCTCTATATATATATATATACACACACACATATGTATACATGTATATGTATATATACATATATATCACATTTTCTTGGTTCATTCTTCAACTGAGGGACACCTAGGTTGAGTCCACGTCTTTGATATGGTAAACAGTGCTGCAATAAATATCGTTGTGCTAGCGGCTTTAGTGGCCTGGTTTGTGGTCCATTGGATATATAGAATTGCTGGGTTATAATCTTTTAAGAAACCTCAATACTTCTTTCTAGTTTACATTCTTACCAACAGTACAATGGGGTTCCCTTTTAGTCACATCCCTGCCAGGATTTGTTATTCTTAGTTTTCCTGATTATGCCCATTTTAACTGGGTGAGGTGGAATCTCAGTGTTGTTTTGATTTGCATTGCTATTATGGCCAGAGATGTTAAACATTTCTTTATGTATCTATTGGCAATTCTTTTGTCTTCCTTTGAGAAGTCTCTCTTTAAGTCTTTAACCCAGTTATTGGTTTGTTTGTTGAGTTTTTAAGGTTGTTTTCAATGGAACAGCCACAGTTGAAGTTGATTTACTTTCCTTAATGTAATTATATTATTCTTTCAATTTTCTCAGTCATATATTATTCAATAATACATATTTCCTCTCACTTCCTCCCCATTTTACTTCATCTTATTTTTGAAATGTAAAGCAAGTCTATACTGAAATTGCTTGTATACTAAATTTTTCACTTAGTTGATACCTAGAACACTAATTGGTGTGGTAGAACTTCAGATGTGGATTTTATACCCAACAGAAGCAACAGAAACACCTAGGAGAGTCACCCTTACTAAGATTTCACCTGCAATTTGTATGAAATTCAGATGAAACATGTAAAGACATGTAGAGAGAAAGCCTTTGGAGAAAATGAAAAAAAATTCTTTTGAAGTAGGTTGGCTTTTAGCCTATGAAATATAAATTTTTAAATTATGATCTACTAAAAATTCAAAGTTTACTTTCATATATCCTTCATTAATAGTATCTAGATTTCAATATCTGTTATGCATTATTCTCACTCTTTCTCTCTAAGCACATACAAAGAATGACATAATACACTTATATTAAGGATCTATTCCTGACTTGAAATTAGGTTTTTGATAGTTCAGTTGGCTGACTACAGTTCAGACTATGTTGTATAGTAGCCAAAGCCCTCCCATTTCTAATAAATATTCACAACTATGTATATAGTTTTACCATGTCATTAATTTTTCTACCTATAAAAGTGAGTAAGACCTGGCATCAACTTGAGCCTGACTGCTTGCTTGGTTTATATGTCCTCATTCTATCTGAAGGTGTACTTTCCCTTTGACATTTGACTTTTCTTTAGATAAATTAGGCTTGGTTAAAATTCTGTATGCCTGCTCTTGAATTACTTCTTTGGTGAGACCAAATACCTGTCATTCATCTCAAGTGACAGATAGATTTACAATGTATCAACTTGGTAAATGTTTTCTACTGTATTCCATTTTTTATTTTATTTTTTACTGTTTTTCTATTCCCTTAGTATAAAGGGATCAGTAATAATAATATTTCTCTATTACTGACTCTCTTCCCCTAACTTACTACTTACACATACTTTATCAAACTTTTGCGCTTTCCTTATGATTTAAAATAGGCATCTTAACCTCTTTATTAATACTTTCTTAATCAATCCAAATGATATTACACTGCTTTAAAATTGCCCAATGCTACATAAGTACTGTCTCCACTTTGTCTCCTTGCACACAAGGGTTTGTGTGTGTGTGTGTGTGTGTGTGTGTGTGTGGTGAAGGCAGAGAAGAAAGGAGCTTCTTATCCCTTCTACTTTTCTCCCTCTAGTCAGCATGAGAATTTTGTAGTACATTTTCCAGACTTTTTTTAAAGAGAGAATGGAGACATTTTTGACAAAAGTATTTACCAGGGCATCTAGACTCTTGCAAATTCAGCCTTTGCAAGGCAGTTCTTGTTTGATTTGCTACCATTCTAGCTCAATTTTCCTTACCTGTGTCAGGCTCAGTTCACCAGTTGTGCTTTTTCTTTTGTTTTAAGAATGTAGGTTAACCTTCCTTCCTTCCTTCCTTCCTGCCTTCCTGCCTTCCTGCCTGCCTTGCTGCCTTCCTGCCTTCCTTCCTGCCTTCCTTGCTGCCTCCTTCCTTCCTGCCTTCCTTCCTGCCTTCCTTCCTGCCTTCCTTCCTTCCTTCCTGCCTTCCTGCCTTCCTGCCTACCTTCCTGCCTTCCTGCCTTCCTTCCTGCCTTCCTGCCTTCCTTCCTTCCTTCCTTCCTTCCTTCCTTCCTTCCTTCCTTCCTTCCTTTTCATTCTGTCTGTTTCTTTCTCTCTCTCTTTCTTTCTTCCTTCCTTCCTTCCTCCTTCCTTCCTTCCTTCTTTCCTTCCTTCCTTCCTTCTTACATACCTGTCTCTTTCTTTCTTTCTTTCTTTCTTTCTTTCTTTCTTTCTTTCTTTCTTTCTTTCTTTCTTTCTTTCTTTCTTTCTTTCTTTTTCCTTCCTTCCTTCTTTCTTTCTTTCTTTCTTTTTCTTTCTCTCTCTCTCCTTCCTTCCTTCCTTCTTTCCTTCCTTTCTTCCTTCCTTTCTGTCTAGCTCTCTTTCTTTCTTTCATTCTTATTTCTTTTCCTTCCTTCCTCCCTTCCTCCTCAGGTAATACCGCTGTGTATTTAGTACATTATATAATTTTATATAGTAGTTACTGTTTGATTCAGATTCTTAAATGGTTCCAAATTACTTCTAGTGTTCCAGTGCTAAGCCCTTTGGAGAATAATTGTTTTGCATCTCATAATTTATTACCTACCATCTCCACTATGTGAATAATAGACAACACAACATTGAAATAAAAAGCATCCAGACATGACAGCATGGAAGTAAAAAGCACCATTAATTTTTCTGGTCCACTCTAAGTATTTCATTAACTTTCATTGATCTAGAGTTATATACTTTTAAGTTCAAACACTAAGGTTTCTGAAAGTCGAAAATGGCATGCTTCTAATTATTGTTGGTCCCAGACAGCTTCTACTACAGGTTTATATTTATTTAGTAGCCAATGCCAAATATCACAAAAAGATGTTTAAAGATTTTATGAATTAGGCCAGATTTTCTCAAATTCAGCTTAAATCACATCACAAGAAAAATACAAATCATAGTATAACAGGGACAGAAATGAATGCCAATTAAAAACTTCAGATAAGTTATAGTTTGAGAAGAAAATGAAACAGTATACATTTCTGTTATTCTCCCTTTGTAAATTTATTATCTATGTCCTTTTCATAAAGACTGTTTGGTACTGTTTCCTTCCATCCAAATGAAATGTCCTCTTTGGGAAAACAAGGACAATTCAGTATTCTGTACTTTTTCTATTAAATGCAAAACAAAAATATTCACACATAGAAAATTCCATCCTTGAATATAACTGATGTTTCTAGACCCAATTTATGCTGTTCTTGGTGTCTAGCATTTTTTAAAAATCTTGGATATACTCTATAGTGTGATACAATGAGATAAAGCTAGTCATCAAAATGAAATTTTAAAGTAATTTAAAGAATGATGATGTAAGTCAGACAGTGGTGGCTCTCACCTTTAATCCTAGCTACTCAGGAGGCTGAGATCTGAGTACTGCAGTTCAAAGCCAGCCAGAGAAAGAAAGTCCATGAGATTCTGACCACTAGAATTCTGGCCACTAGAAAACTGGAAGTGATGCTATGACTCAAATGGTAGAGCACAGCTTTGAGGTGAAGAGCTGAGGAACAGAGCTCGGGCGCACAGTTCAAGCCCCACAACCGACAAAAAATTGAAAGAAAGAGAGATGATATATTTACATATTGTCAAAGCTGTCTCTTCTCCATGCATGATACACAATGTGACTGTAGAATGTCCTCTGCATTCTACAGATAGGGAAGAATCCTCATTTCAATGATGGCAGAGCAGGAAGACAGAATGTGCCTGGGTCTTTGAAGGATTCAGCCAGGAGCTGTAACAGCATTGAAATATTTACTGCCATGTCCATCAATCTGTGACTTAGGCTATTTTATTTTGCTTTGTTCATCAACTGAGTTACATCCTAGCTGAGATAAATGTGACTTCTGTGTGTGTCCATGGTGCCAGATAAATATAGCATTTTTACTGTCCATATATAATAGCCACATTTATTTATTATTTATTCATTTAAAGTTATGAGAAAGTTTAATAGAAAAAAATAACATAGTAGGTCATCAAAGAGTACATACCACAAACCACAATGGCGTTAGTAGCACAAATTTTTACTTAATTGTTAACTCATGAAAAGAAAGCAAAGAATCATTCTTTTAATTATCCCATGTTCTCAAGTGTCTAACCTTATAGCTAAAACATAAGCATATGAAATGCTCCTGCAAACTATCTGTTGATATTTATACAATTTAAGCAATAGCAAAATTAAATTCAGCTTCTGGATCTTCTGTTTCTTTAATTCTCTGATCAAATATCCCATGACCACTTACACTATGAAATTAATTTGGGGTTTGGAAATAAAATCACAGAGTTTAAACAAAGTGATATTTTCTGCCAAACACAATGCAATCATATGCCCAGTAGAGATTTTTTTTCCAGCATCCAGAATTCTATGGAAGAGGAAGTTCTTAAGTTATGCCATTTGTGTTTTATTGACTTCCTGGATGGGGAAAAATTAGTGAACTTGGCTAAGAGTGGATGCCATATGGAAGTATTCATTATCCTTAAGTGAGAAATAAAAGAGCATTTAATAGGACCACATTAAATTATTTAGTCATTGGTAAATTAGATATTTTTTTCATTGACATATTTACAAGGCAAAATGTATCCATGATTGCGATACAAATTTTAGGGAGAAACAGAGAGAAATTATACATTTTAGGACAGAATAAAGGAGTCTGTATTCCATTGCGTCAACACACAGGCCACATGAGATACAAGAGTCATGGAAATTTTCAAAAATGACAAGGAGGTTAGCAGAGCTGGGGACTAGCTGAGATTTACAGAGCATACTGACAGGAATGACACTCAGAAGCTATGAAGAGAAAATCAGAAACAGTTTTAAATATATTGCCAATAATGAATTTTACTTCAAGCTAGACTAGGAAATCAATAATGGATGTAAATTGCACAGACATTTCCCTATTTCCATTTCAGAGCAATCACACTGACAGTGACATGGAGGAGAATAGAAAGAAAGACCAAGTTTGAAGCATGCATCTGAGCTAAAAATAATGAGCACCAGCACTGGCCTAGTGACAAGGGAGATGGGGAAGAAGGGGGAGCTTTGAGGACAATTTAGGGTATAACTCGGTGTTAGAATACTTACTAGCATTCATGAAGGCCTAGGTTCTGTACTTAGCAGAAAAATTGGGAAGGAAGAGGATGGAAAAGGAGAGAGAGAAAGAGACAGAGAGACAGAGACAGAGACAAGGTTGGAGTCACGGAGACACAGAGACAAACAGAGACACAGAGGTAGACATAGAGAGACATAATGGGGGAAACAGTGAGAAATAAAGAGGGGGAGAGAGTGAGGGAGAAAGGCAGGGAAAGAGCAGGAGCAAAAGAGGAAGAAAGA
This sequence comes from Dipodomys spectabilis, assembly GCF_019054845.1. NCBI lineage: Eukaryota > Metazoa > Chordata > Mammalia > Rodentia > Heteromyidae > Dipodomys > Dipodomys spectabilis. The sequence goes on along the minus strand of NW_024870815.1, from coordinate 224,345 downwards.
ATGAGAATGAGAGCTAGAGCTCAACTGACGGATAGGGAGTTGCTAAGAACATCCAATGTAAGTAAAATAAGAAGAAACACTCAAAAGAAGACTTAGAATCTACACCTGCTTACTTGCAGCAGATATTTAACTCTTTGCCTAGACTTGTAATATAGACTGTGATGTTGAGATGAAAGGAAACTTATTTACATTTAAATTCTCAGGATTCACCTAAACAGCTCTGAAACAAATTTACTTATAACTTACTCTCTCTTTGATTTTTCTTCTTTAGCACTTAAAAGAGATAACTACATTGCCCCCAAATCCTAACATATCATGACAAATAGGAAGCAGAGAATATTCCTTTCACTCAATCTTTCTTCCATATATTTGAATATTTTATGCATCATATGCAACAATAATAAATAAAACAGATAAAAGTAAGCTCTAGAGGGCAGTAACTATGGAATGCAAATGCACAATGATCAGATTTGATATAAAATACAAAAAATATAGAATATTTGTCCACATAAATTGTTATTAATTTGAACCAACAGTATGTTTTGGGTTTTTATTTTTCCATCCATCATGGGGCTTGAACTCTGGGCTTGGGCGCTGTCCTTGTGCTCTTCAGTTCAAGGCAAGCCCTCTACCACTTGAGCCACAGCGCCACTTCCAGTTTTTTAGTGGTTTATTGGAGATAAGAGTCTCATGGACTTTCCTGCCTAGGTTGGCTTTGAACCAAGATCCTCAGATCTCAGCCTCCTGAGTAGCTAGGATTATAGGAGTGAGCCACCGGCCCCCGGCCAACAGTATGTCTTTTAAACATTTTTAGGAAGTATACTTTGGAATGTTGTTTTACAGTCCTAGAGAATGAAGATTAGGTTTTCATAAGGATTAAAATTGTTTTCCTGATAACGTACAATTTAGACTAAGACTTTCAGATTTTAAAAGTAGTCAATGAATATATCTAGATTAAATTCCCTTTTAAGATGCCAAAAATTCTTTCAATTTTTATGATATCTTGGAATATTTGATATTTGAGTTACTATAGTATATAATTTGTAAACATACATACACATCTCTCTCTGTCTCTCTCTGTCTCTGTGTCTATACACAAACACACACACACAAACATATATACACATACACAAAACAAGGTGAAAGAAAAAAACATCCATGATCCTGTGTAAACCAATCCATCTCTCCATCTACTGTAGAGACAGAGTTGGAAAACTATTACAGAAATCTAGCAAGAGACTAGATATCTACTTCAGTCTACTGCTTATTGATTACAGAAGGTAATATTTCATTGCCTTTAAGTATCATCATTGGAGATGGCAGCTTGTTATAGTCAGAGAAACAGATTCATCACTTGTGTCTAGTACCAAATAAAATGCAGAACTCTTTGTTCAGAATTAGTAAGAGTTGTACAGCAGTGATCCAGAGCCTGGGAAGGTTGAGATCCTTCTCTCAATATGGTTGTACAAGTCAGAGGTCCATGAAGCTACTGTACTTGCACAGCCTACCAGGACTGAGAGTTTTCCTCATCACACAGATCTCTGGCTTTCTGTATTTGTCCACTAGTTAAAACTAGACAAACACCAAATTATGTAAGGAACGTGCACAAATAAATAATGTACTGAGTATGAGGGATTTAGCAATATCAAAGATAACTTGGGGCTGGGAAGGTGGCTCAGTGGTAGAGTGCTTGCCTTATATGCATGAGGCCCTGGGTTCAATTCCTCAGCACCACATAAGCAAAAAGAAAAAAAGCCGGAAGTGGGGCTGTGGCTCAAGTGGTAGAGCACTAGCCTTGAGCTGAAGAGCTGAGGGACAGCACCCAGGCCCAGAGTTGAGGACCCACGACCGGATCCCCCCCCCCCAAAAAAATTGATAAACTTGAAGAATGCTAATAACTCACAACTGTAATCCTAGCTTCTGGAGTGGAAGGATCTCTGTTGGAAGTCAATCTGGGTAGGAAAGTTCCAGAGATTCTTATCTCCAATTAACCACCAACAAAACAAAACAAAACAAAACAAACAAACAAAATACCCAAAAGTCAGAATCGGAGCGGGTGAGAGTGGTAGAGTGCTTACTTTGATTAAAAAAGTTCAGGATCATTATCCAGTCCTCAGGGGAATTCCTGAGTCCAAGCCCCAGGGTGGACACACACACACACACACACACACACACACACACAGACACACACACACACACCAACATAAACTGCACATTGTAGTTTTACTAAGTTATAAAAACAAGGAGTGGTATTGAAAAAAGTTTTATCTATGCCATTTGGATTGCATTTTTAAATTATATTAGTTTGTTTTCATGTTTGAATGAGTCCAACTTGTGACTTCTTAAAAAAAATATTTAAAGTTTTGTGAATAAGTTGAATGAAATAAAAATGGGTTTCAAGACCTCATATTCTCAGTTAAGATTTTCAACTTGTGAAAAAATTAACTTAAACAAACAGTACATAATGAAGAATATAAGATTTTATAGAACATATTCAGAGGCAGCTAAAATGGAATGTTTTAATGGAAAATCATTTCCTCAATTTTATATTGGTTTCTAGTTAGGTCTGGATCTTGACCCTCACTCCAGTGGCTGGTTTAAATAACCAAGAAAAATTGAGTTCTTTGAGAAATTGCTTTCAATCTCAGATGAGAAAAAATTTCTTCAATCAGAATTTAGAACCCTTTGACATTAGCAGTAAAACTAAACAACTTAACTTAAACCTCATACTTACACAAGTGACTTGGAAAAGTAGAGATCAAATTATGGAAAAAGTAATTAAGCTGTTGCTGAACAAATATATTTTTCCCTTTCCAACTTCAATTATTAGGATCATTTCAATAGTTCAAGTGTATGTCATATTGAGTTGTTCCTTTTAGATAATGTTACTCATAATTTTTTTTAGAATCCTTCCATTGTCCTTCAATTAAATCTACTAAGTTTTAATTGATCTAATTGATAAATATCAAGCAAACTGGTGTGTTAATAATACAAAGAGATGCTGGGCACTGGTGGCTTACACCTGTAATCCTAGATACACAGGAGGCTGAGATCTGAAGATCTTGGTTCAAAGCCAGCCCAGGCAGGAAAGTCTGTGAAACTCTTATCTCCAATAAACCACTAGAAAACCAGAAATGGTGCTGTGGCTCAAGTGGTGGAGCACTCACTTTGAGCTGAAGAGCACAGGGACACCGCCCAAGCCCAGAGTTGAAACCCCATGACCGACCAAAAAAAAAAACAAAACAAAAACAAAAGAACAAAAAAACAAAGAGAAACCTATCCCCAAAGGAAAGTAGAAATACATGATTGACGTTGGCATATAAACAAATGATTTTATGTAATATAAGCTCATACTGATTTACATTATTCTATGCTTTGGAAGATTAAAATGAGGATATAATTCTTGCCTTGTTGTTTGAAATACATTATGCCTGAAGCTAATTGTATGTATAAGTAAAGATTTGATAAAACAATATATGTAATCAGCAAAGGAAGCTTGATCCTATGCAATACATGTGTTTATGACAATCATTCTACGTAATTGTGCTGGCAGATGAGGAAAGGTGGAAAAAGTGAAATTTTATTGAGGTTATATTTTTATTTATGCTAACATGGTAGCTGTGTGTGAACATTGGATTTAATTTGCTCAGCTGGAAATTGCTGCTTCTTTCTATGCAAAATGTATGTTAGAGTTCCTATAAGGCAAAATGACATGCACTTTATATACAAGTACTTGTAATTTGGGGGCCAGAAAATATAACCAATTATTTTACCAAAATAAAAATACCTGGATATATTTGTTATTCAGTTGATTATATATCTATGCTATGTTTCAATTAATATTCATCAATTGTCTTTGATTTTTGACTCAAGGGCTGATTGTTGCTTCTATTATTGTCCATGATTCCTTCCCTACATAAATAGGGTATCATCTTAACAGTTTCAAACTCACAGCATTTCAATCCAATGAACTCAGTCGTAACACCTAGACTTATTGTACTACAATATTCCCAAATTATATTTTTAACAACTATAACAAGATAAAACTCCTTAAGGAGCTAGGTTAATATTTATTAATTCTTAAGATTTATGTAAGTACAGACAGTACATTTCAGGCTTCACCTGCAAGCAGCCCAGGATTCAATGTTGTCACCTTTCTAGACGAGGACTGATTGAAGGAGAGATCAGGGAGGCTGGATCTCATCTAAAGAGCCTTTCTGAATAGAAGAGTTTTTGTATAGGAGTAGAAACCATCTACCAACTAAGTGATTTCACAAAAAAACAAGACAGATGGTCACCGAACCAAGTACACATTCCAGTGTCACAAAAGGTAGAACATTAACATGGAAGTGATCCTTTAAAATAAATGGAAGCAGTAGGAATTGTCCATCTTACTTGAGATGGAACATAACAAGTAGCTCATGTGAGACAGAACATGATAGGTTGATCATGTGAACAGAGATCTTCACAGGCATGGCCCATGGGCAATGAAATTGACTGAGAAAAACATACACAACAATACTAACAATAACAACACAATTTAAAGCAAAAATACCCAAGAGAAATACAAAAAGATAGAAATGCCCACAGTTTTAGAGAACTTAATTGAAGCTACTGAATACTTTTCACATAAAGATTTAAAAAGAAGTACAAATGCAATGAACTGAAAGTGAAAATAGAAAAGAAAAAACATCTAGAAACTTCTGGACCATAAAGCTAGCATCAAGCAGATAATGATTAGACATAACACAGACGAGAGCAGATAGACCTGCAAATTGAACTACTGTCAAAGAATTAAGTAAAATTTGACAAAATGATACAGTATGAAAAAAATTAGAAATGGAATAACAGATAATGAGCATAGAAAATATCATCCCAGGGCTGGGAAGGTAGCTCAGCGGTATAGTGCATGCCTTGCAAGCATGAGGCCCTGGGTTCGATTCCTTAGCACCACATAAACAGAAAAAGCCTGAAGTGGCGCTGTGGCTCCAGTGGTAGAGCGCTAGCCTTGAGCTGAAGAGCTGAGGGACAGCGCCCAGACCCAGAGTTCAGGCCCCATAACCGGCAAAAAAAAAAAGAAAAAAAGAAAATATCATCCCATATATCAGTAAACGATGTTTCTGGAGACCATACAAGTGAGAAGAAAAAAATTAAAAATAACATTTTTATGAAGGAGCATTCATAAAAGAAGGTATAACTTACTTTGAGTCACACAAGAAAGCACTGGAAACGATATGGATAATTCACACTAAGACATATCCATTTTAAGTTTCAGAACTGTAAGATTTTTTTTTTATTATAAGCAGAGAGACAGGAAGTAGCAATTCACTTTCATGGGTAGAATTCAAGCTGGGCCCAGTTCTCTTGTGAGCTCCAATCAGGAAAAAAAATAGCAAGAACTATCAGCAAATTCCTCAGATAAATAAAATATGATCCAATATTATACCAAATCAAGTTGTTCTTCCACTATAAAAGTAGAAAATATACATTGTCAAATGAAAAGATAAAAAAATAAAAGTCGCTGGTCCTTCTTGAAGTAAAAAAGCCAACCAAATAAAAGATACACAGATGCAGAGAAGGAACCAATGTCTATGTAAGCACAGAAGATAATGGGAACATTCTGGAAATGTTCTCAGGGAAATGGTGAAGAAAATAGTCAAGACATTGCCAAACAGCCAGTAACTGAGACACGTACGCACTGCTTTTACAAACATGAAAAGCAAAGGAAAACCACAACTAATTAAACAAGTAAACAATCAAATCCAAGAACATAAGAGATGCTTGTGACAAAGCTATTCATGACTGGAAGCTGGCCTTATCCAGAAACATGTTCTTTAATACCAGGGAAGACTGAGGGATGTGCAAAGTTGAAGATTTGAAGAAATATTGTTCATGCACTAATGACAAATAGCAGAAAAATTCTGGCATTTGTTATGGATGATGGGATGATGGAACTAGTTTTAAACCAGGTGAGAATGAAATAATATAGATTTTTGAGTAATCTCTGTTGGTTTTATACAATAAAATGACTTTGATCTACTTTAAAATATAATTTAAATTAAACAGATGCAGAATTTAAAGTTAAAACAGAAGAAAATTTGAGTAACATGATCAAAATTGGGAGATAATGGGTGGAGATGTGGGAAGAAATTTAGGTGGGCTAATTATCTGATCACTCAAAGAAGTGCATGAGTTGATTCAATTTCAGATGATATAGCTTTTTGTGTTAAAAAATACTGATTCAAACTTTCCAATTTTTAAATAATCTATCTTAGGAAAAAGATTAAAAAAAAAAACTCTTGCAAGGAATAAATTTGTACCTGAAACCATTTTGCTTTCTAGTATTACCTTAGCATGCTTTAATGCTCCAAATCCATATAGGTATATCATATTAATAAGACATAACTCTGACCATCTTTTTAAGATATAACAAGTTCAGTAAGATTCATACATCCAATATTGGTGACATCATTTAAGGGAAATTGTCTGGAGTATTAGGTGGAAAGTGAAATTTGGAGAGGTTAAAGCGAGGATTTATTGTTCTGTCCACCAGTGATCAATTGATAGCACAACTACTTGAGTAACTGAGCTGCACTATGAAGTGTTTATCAAAACTGGAATTAATTCGTTCATTGACTCCCATACATACAGCATTTTTAAAGATTTTTCTCCATTAACACTAAATCTTACTTTGAGGTTTTATGTAAAAGGGAACCACACAATATGCATAAGAGTGATCAACATTCCTGGCTGTTTATACAGACATAGAGCAGTGAGAGTTTCTAAGATACTTTTTTTTTGGGGGGGGGCTTTGGTCATGGGGCTTGAACCCTGGGCCTCAGCTCCTCAGCTTCACAGCGCCACTTCCAGTTTTCTCAGTGGTTTATTGGAGATAACAGTATCATGGACTTTCCTGCCTGGGCTGGCTTTGAGCCATGATCCTCAGATCTCAGCCTCATGAGTAGCTAGATTTACAGGCATGAGCCACAGATGGCTGGTTCCAAGATACTTCTGTTTCTAGAAACAGGAATACACTGAGGAAAATCAAATGGACTGGAAGGTCACCTTCATTGAATCACAGCATCTTTCTTAATATCAATAAAGAACTGATAGGATGGAGACTAGGAACATATGACATGGAATTGAGGCGGAGTTCTTTTTCATTGCAAAACAAGCTAAAGTTGTTGACAACAATAAATATTTCCAAGAATTTGTTTTGGGGAGGTTTTGAAGCTCTAAATATATTTTAGATAGAAGGCCCTTGTCTGGTGCATAGCTAGTAAAGATCTTCTCCTATTCCTTGGGCTATTAATCTTGCTAGCTCTGTCCTTTGCCATGCAGAAACTCTTCAGGTTGATGCAGTGCCATTTATCCAAACTTTCTTTGATTTGTTGTGATTCTGGATCTTTACTTAGGAAAGATCCTTGACCTGTGCTAAAGAGCTTTGTGTTTCCCTTATCCTGTCCTAACACTGAGGTCTTTGATCCATTTTTTTGGAGTTCAGTTTTCTACACATGCATAACCAATTCTGCCAGCACTATTTGTTGTAGATATTGTCTTTCTTCCATCCTTTATTTTTGGCTCCCATATAAAAGATTATGTGGCTACAGGTTTGTGGGTTGATTTCTGGGTCTTCAATTTTATCCCATTAGTCCTTCCTCAGGCATATTCTTGTGCCAGTACCAAGCTGCATTACTAATATTATTATTATTATTGTTACATTTATGTTTTACAGCTTTGTAATAGAGTTTGAATCTTGATATTTGTTTTCTACCAACACTGTTCTTCCTGCTAAGGATTGCTTCTGTTATTCAGGGTCTTCCATTATTCCATATGATTTTTTGGATTGCTTCTTCTATATCATTGAATGATTATATTGGGATTTTCATGAGTATTGCTTTGAATTTGTAGATAACTTTGCCATTTCCATGATATTAATGATTCCAATCCAGGGGCCTGGGAGGTTTTTCTACTTCCTTAAATCCTTAAATCTTTTTTCAGGTTTTTGAAGTTTTCATCATAGAGGTCCATCACACCTTTGGCTAAGTCAATTCCTAGGTATTTTTGAGACTATTACCAGAGGAGCTGCTTCTTGATTTCAGACTCATGCTTCTAATTGTTGGCATACAGAAAAGCTAGATTTTTGCAGGTTAATTTTATACCCTGCTACTTTGTCAGTTTCAGATCAGATTAAGAAATTTGGGAGAGGAATCTATGGGGTTCCTTAAATATGGGATCATGTCATCTGTAAAGAGGAAGAGTTTTACATCTTTTTCCCAATTTGGATCCCCTTTATATTCATCTCTTGCTTTAATGCTCTAGTCAGGAATTCCAGTACTATATTGAAGAGGAGTGGAGACAGAAGACACTCTGTGTCATTCCTGAAATTAGAAGAAATAGTTTTAACTTTTACCTTAAGTATAATGCTGGCTGTAGATTGCTCATATGAAATCTTTATTATAAAATTTGTACTAAGTGAAGTAAGACAGACCCAAAGAAACAGAGGTTTCATAGCTTCCCTCATTTGTAATAATTAGAATGTGCCTATAAATTGACAAGTAAACCCAATGGAGTAAAAGTAAAATAATTACACCTGGACATGATTAATTCACACAGTAAGAACAAAGGAGGATATTCCTAGGAGAGGGTCACAAGGACTCAATAGCTATGTGTGTATGATCATATAAAATGATGCTTAATGAAATGAACTCCAAGAAATGGAAGTGAATGGTTTGCACTGTTTCAGTTCTTTTCTTCTTTTTGTTTCTTCTTTCCTTTTATCTTTGGTTTACTCCCTCAGCTCTTCAGCTCAAGGCTAGTACCCTACCACTTGAGCCAGAGTACCATGTCTGGATTTTTCTGCTTATGTGGTGCTGAGAAATCAAACCCAGGGCCTCATGCATGCAAGGCAAGCACTCTACCATTGAGCCACTTCCTAGTCCCCCACCCCTTTCTTAATATAAGTTTATCTAATTTGTTGAGGGAATGCAGAAGCAAAAGTGGTGAGACAAAGAGTGAATCTATTCAGCAGTGAAACCTAGTAGACACTATGTTGGAAATGAACTATACGAGTTTGGTGAGAGGAGAGTCAGAAGGGGAAAAATTGGGAGAGAATGAGGAACGTGGTGACACTGTTTAAAAGGAAATGTACTTATTACCTGACTAACATAACTGTAACCCTTCTGTACATCACCTTTACAATGAAATTTTAGAAAAAGAACAAAACAGTCAAAAGAACATAGAAAGAATAAAAAGAATAGAAGAATTTGAAAAGAAAGAAAATATCCAAAGTTGTATAGAGTAGAATTATCTTATTCCAGCGTTGTGTCTAGCTTCCAACTTTCAAAATGGAGATTACTTTTCACAAATTTGTCATCACTTCTCTGCAAGAGAGATGTTCAGGCTTACAGAGATATGTTAAAGGTTGTATGCAGCCACAATCTTTGAATATTTGGAAGGGAGTAATTTAATGTATGATGGTCTTTATTTACAATTTTATTGGCAAAAAAGAAGAGGAAAAACTCTAAAGACAGTTTAACACAGGACCTTATAGCTGATCCAATCTGATCAAAGAAGTTCTATTTCAATTCTCCGTGTAATTGTCCACAGATATACAATACTGAATCTGCATATGCAGCTTCTTTTATCAAGTACAGTGCTCACATTTTAGGAAGTCTTTAAGATACATAACTACAGAGAAAAAAAAACCATTCATTAAAAACTGCATAAAATGTGGGGTACTTTAAATATAAATTCATGTTGCTCCTAGTAATTACATATATGCAATGAAAATCAAAATCTAGGCAAGCAATTACACTTCCTAGGAACAGTTACAACAACCAATCATTTTCTTCAATGACCACTATATTTTTAATTTATCAAGAACTACTCTGAACTTACTATGAGATGTAGCCAAAGTCAGAAGAAAAGATGTAGGGAGAATATTCCTTTTCTGGAGGACAGAAAGCCTTCCAGAACCAGCATGGGAAATAAACATCCTGTTGTTTCTAGATGGGAAAAAAATAATGCAGTCAATTTCAAATCCTGTTGAGCTGACTTAACTTTTCATCAACTTGTTTTGTGTCATTCTTCTAAATCAAATGTGTTTAATACTTCTTCTAATGCATCCAAATCTTCCCCAGTAAAAAGATTTTCATCAACAGGAACAGCATTGATGGCTCCGTTTTCCTGTCCTTTCCCTTCATTGTCCTCTTCCAAATCACTTCTTTTACCATTTTCTGCCCTACTTCCAGATGCTTCACTTAATTTGCTGTCATCTTCATCTAAAGCATATGTATTGAATCTTTCAAGACTGGCTACCGCAATACCAGTCTCATCCACAGCTCTAGGGGCATACAGACTTAAATCTATGTCATTTACACTCATGAAATCATCAACCTCATCACCTCCTGTTCCCTGAGGGTAAAGGGTGTCATCTGCTTTTTCATCATCATCATTAACAAGTTCCGGATGAAATTCCAACACTTCAAGACCACTGATCACCAGTGCCTTCCTTACTTTGAAGTCTGTTTTTCTTCTTTCCATATCTTGTTCAAGTTTATCAATCTTTTCCTCTCTTTTCCCTTTCTTCCATGCAAGAAAAGATTCTTGAGTGATTTTGGTGGGCAGAACTCTCTCTTTCAATCAGGACTTCAATGAAATGTCATCTTCTTCCTCCTTTTTTTTTTTCTTTAATTTTTTTGTCCTTTTTCAACACATATCCAGGAGGAAGTGCATGACGACACATGCATTAACCACCTCCTCCAGGACGTACCCCAAACCAGCCATTGTTATTTTCAATAGCTTCAAGGAAATGCTTGCACACTATTTGAGATTTTGGTTTTTATTTTCCACCTCACTGTGCTTCTTGCTCACTACTTCTTCCAGCTTTTCTCATCCCAATTTTCCATTGTGTCTTTTTCGAGTTCTTCATCCCTAGTATCAATGTAAACACTTCATTTTCCACATTTTCTCTCAAAGTCAAGTCATGAGAGAACTTACATTTATCTCCTTTAGTACACTGTCCTTGCCCTTTAGTACACTGTCCTTGCTTGAAGAAGGCACATACCACACACTTGGGATCTGCACCTTTACTTACTTTTTGAGCAGCAACAAAAGTTTAAACAGCTCATTTAGTTCTTGCAATTCTTTCTTCTTACCATCTTTCTTCAGTTTCTTTTCAGTTTTACTTTGTGGTACCTGACTTGGATTTTGTTGACCAAATTTAACTTGGTGAATGACAGCCTTGATAAACTTCTGTTGTTTTGCACCTTTCTTATTCTTTAGGCCATATGTTTTGTCTTCAATAATCTTCTCCTTCTTTTTCTGCCTTTTTTCTTCCTTCCTTCCTCCCCCACCTTCCCCGGCGGCCTGACCCTGTTTCTTGTTAAGATCCATGGCACTGGCCAGACCTAGGCTCTGTTGGATACTGTGGGAATGTTGGGGCTGGGGTGGGGGGGCAGAAGGGGGGAGGGATGTGGAGTGCTCTGTGTATATATATGTGTGTGTGTGTGTGTGTGTGTGTGTGTGTGTGTGAAATTTAGCACCCGGTCCAGGGGAGGAGGAGGAGAAAACTACCTGGCCGCCTTGACGCCACAGTACAAGAATAATAAGTCCTCTTTGAGTGTTTTCAGTCACCAAAATTAATAAAGAATAGCAGGTCATATTGCTCAAAAACATTAGGAAACCTAAATGCCATATGATTTTAACATGCCCAGCCCTGACGTAATTGTTTGGACGTAATAGTGAACCTTGCATTTTTCACCGTATTATTGACTTCTACTCTATTTGTTTTCTTTGTGATTCAAGCATTCGTACATTACTCTTTCTTGTCAATAACCACAATTCTACTATTACGTGTGCACTAGAGTCAAACTCAGAAACCAGTGTGGGAAGTGGCGCTGTAGCTCAAGTGGTAGAGCTCTCGCCTTCAGCTGAAGAGCTGAGGGACAGCGCCCAGGCCCAGAGTTCAAGCCCCGTGACCGACAAAAAAAAAAAAAAAAAGAAACCAGTGTGATGTGAGGAGGTGCTATTCAAACTTATTCAAACTTCTTTTTTTTTATTTTTTATTTTATTGTGAAAATACCGCACAGAGGAGTTACAATTACATGGGCAAGATAATGAATACATTTCTTATCAAGCATTGTAGCCTCCTCCTTTGTTTCCCTGTCCTATTCCTTCCCATCTCCCTCCCTGCCCCCTCTCTCCCAACACCGCACCTCCCCCCATCCAGGCCAAAGTTGTAAAGTTGCAAGTTCGTTTTTGGACATAACGTCTTATACATCTCTTGGTTGCAATGAGTCCATCTGTATCCCTATTAAAACAATTTGTTTTTTCCCTTCCCCTCCACAAATTATACCAACATTAAATACAGTGAAAAAGGGTTAAACCGTGGGGGAGGGACATATAAAGCAACAAAGAAATCATCTTATGAATATGTTTCAAACAATAACAAGAAAGAAAAAAATATTTGAATCCTTATCTTGGGGTTCATTTCGCCGAACATCAACTTATCTGACCGTTTCTGCTTTGATTACTATGGCTTTGTAGTAGAGTTTGAAACTTGGTATTGATAATCCTCCAGCACTGTTCTTTTTGTTAAGGATTGTTTTTGCTATTCAGGGTCTTTTATTGTTCCATCTGAATTTTTGGATTGCCTCTTTATTTCCTTGAAGAATGAAGCTGGAATATTCATAGGTATTGCACTGAATTTGTAAATAGCCTTGGGAAGTATTGCCATTTTCATGATGTTCATCCTTCCAATCTAGGAGCATGGTAGGTTTTGCCACTTTCTAAGTTCTGTTTTGATTTCCTTTTTCAGGTTTTGAAAGTTTTCATTATAGAGGTCCTTCACTTCTTTGGTTAAGTTAATTTCTAAGTATTTTATTTTTTGTGGGACTATTATGAATGGAGTTGCTTTCCTGATTTCAGCCACGCTTTTCTCATTGTTGGCATACAAAAAAGGCAATGATTTTTGAGGGTTAATTTTATATACTGCTACTTTACCAAAGTTTTGAATCAGCTTGAGTAATTTGGGAGTGGAATCCGTGGGATTCTTTAAATACAAGATCATGTCATCTGAAAAGAGGGAGAGTTTACTTCATTTTTCTGTATTTGGATTCCTTTTATGTTTGCATCTTGTTTTCTTGCTGTAGCTAGGTAGTCTAATACTAAATTGAAGAGAAATGGAGAGAGTGGACATCCTTGTCTCATTCCTGAGTTAAGAAGAAATGGCTTTGGTTTTTCAACATTAAGTATAATGCTGGCTGTAAGTTTGTCATAGTCAGCCTTTATTTTATTGAGGAATGTTCCCTGATTTCTAATTTTTCTAGAACCTTCATCATAAAGGGGTGTTGAATCTTGTCAAATGCTTTGTCTGCATCAATTGAGATAACCATATGGTTCTTATCCTTGTTCTTGTGGATGTGATGAATTATATTAATTGATTTTCATATACTGAACCAGCTGCATCGCTAAAATGAATCCTGTTTGATCATGGTGTATGATTTTTTTGGATGAATTGTTGAAGTTGATTGGCCAAACTTTTGTTGAGAAGTTTTGCATCAATGTTCATCAAAGAAATGGGTCTATATTTCTATTTCTTTGGTGAGTCCCTGCCTGGTTTTGAGATGAGGGTTATGATGGCTTAATAGAATGAGTTCAGTAGTGAACTTTCTCTTTCAATATCATGGAAGAGTCTGAGCTCTGCTTTGAAGACCTTGTAGAATTCCACTGTAAATTCATCTGGTCCTGGGCTTTTCTTAGATGGGAAGTCTCTTATTGCTGTTTCCATTTAAATGATTGATGTAGGCTTGTTAAAATGGTTTAACTCATCTTGGTTTAGTTTTGGCATGTCAGTATTTGCTAGGAAAGATCCATTTCTGCCAAGTTCTCAAACTTATTAGCATAAAGGTTTGAGAAGTATTCCCTTATAATGTTGTGAATCTTGGTTGTTTCTGTTTTTTTTTTTTTTCTAATTTTAATTTTTATTTTTTGTGAACATACTGTACAGAGGGGTTACGATTACATGGACAAGATAATGAGTACATTTTTTATCAAGCATTGCAGCCTCCTCCTTTGTTTACCCTTCACATCTCTTCCCTGCCTCCTCCCCGCCACCCCACCCAATCCCCCCCTCCCCCCCGCACCAAAGTTGTAAAGTTCATTTTTGACATGACAACTTGTACTTCTCATTGTTGCAACAGGTCCACCTGTATCCTTAAACGACTTGTTTTTCCCCATCTCCTCCACAAATTATACTGACATCAAACATAGTGAAAGCAGGGGTTATACTGTGCGGGAGAGACATACAAAGCAACAAAGAAATAATCTTATAAATGTGTTAGAAACAAATGCATGAAAGAAAAAACATTAAAATACATGTCTAAGGGTTCATTTTCCTAACATCACATTATCTGACCTTTTCTGCTTGGCTCATACATATACTAGATATTGCAAATAAGGGAAACCATGGGACCTATGTTTCTTTGGGCTTCTGTAGTGGTTTCCATTCTCATCTCTGAGTTTATTTATTTGTGTGTGTTCTCTTCTTTTTCTGATAAGATTTGCTAAGAGTCTGTCAATTTTGTTAATTTTTTCGAAGAACCAACTTTTTTTTTTTTGTTGATTCTTTCTATGGTCGTGGGACTTGACCTCTGGGCCTGGGTGCTGTCCCTTAGCTCTTCAGCTCAAGGCTAGCACTCTACCACTTGAGCTACAGAGCCACTTCCAACTTCTTCATAATGCATGACCACCTTCCCGAAATGTAGACTCTGTAGTTGGTTAAAAGTTGGTAATGTTCAATATGGTATCATCAGTCTAATTGGATTCCCCAGCATCATAGGATGTGCTGGGTTAAGTAATCTTTGGGAAATAAACTCTCAGTGTGGTATTGCCAGAGAATACAGGCAGGTGCACTCCAACACATTAATTTAACAGGTATTGTAGAACAAGATGGGAGGATTATAAATTTAAACCAAAACTAAAAAAAAAAAAAAAAAACAGAAAAACACATCAGAGCAGCATCCCCAGTGGAAAAAGACACTGAGACATTACACTTTCTGCTCATAACTCCTACAAGCTTAAAATTTCATTTCCTTTATTGGATATGTCAAATTTACATTATTCTTTTGGACCTTCATAAATTTCCTTAATATAGCGTATTCTTAACACTCATGGTTTATACTTACCCTCTAAAATCCCTCTGCATTTCCATGGAATCTTTTGCTCTCAGAATTCTTGCTGATGATGGTCAATGAGTATGTCATCAATACGGGTACCAACATGATATCTTACACAATTATAAAATGAGGAGGAGGATATGATAGAGAGAAAGCAAAGTATAATATCCTCCTTCTCATATAAATAACAACTTGCTTCTGATCCTAGCTGTTGTATACAAGAAGACAACACACACTAAATTGATACAAACAAGTGGAATGGCAGAGGTTAAGATGAGATGCTCTGGAGAAAACTCACATCCTGCCTCAGCTATTGAATCCTTCATTTAAATAAGATTTGGAAGTTCATAGTCATCCTTCATGCTTGATAGAATCTCACTATATGATTCTGAATAAGGCACTGTTCTTTTTTATTCATTCCAAGACAGAATACTGCCTGTGACTTGCTTATTTGGGAAGTTTTAAGAGCTATCACTAGACATTTCCTAAAATAATGGCATATATCCCCTGGTCAAAGAACTGGGAAATGGTTGCATGGTTAGGATGGGTAAGAAGTTCATATATCCCAAATCTCCTTAAAGAAGATGGAGAATGAACCTTATAGTGTGTCTTTGTAATGACTTGACTGGTTTCTTACCAATATTGGGAAAATTTAGTTTTGTCATGTCTTTTATAAGCTTCTATCTATTCGGATGACTATCATGGATATTGATGGAAATTCTTTGCTATTGTGTCTGTAAGCTTCGATAGCATACCATACTCTGGACAGATTTGGGAATCTGCTTCCCCTTGAGTATAGTCCTCCTCTCAAAATGCTCAGATCCTTTCAAGAATGAATAAATGAACATTTATAAGTTCCCAAGAAAAACAAGCTACTTTCTAAAGCTTTTTTTCTAGATTAACCTTTTGAATTATTTTCCTCTGAAGAGAGAATCTATTCTCCTGAGGATAGGATGAAAGGGAATTAGGCTAACATGGAGAATTCAAAAGAATCTGGGGATTTCCCACTTACTCATTTGAGACCTGCAGATCACATTCTTTATCAGATTACCCGCTGGAATATAACTTGCCAATCAAGGCTTGCCATTCACTCTCTTTGGCAACTCTGTCACCCTTAAAACTACGTCTGGTCTGAATGCCAGCACATTCTGCCAAGTATCTACATGAGATGGGTATTTCAAAACTGCCATGATAAATTTCCAGCTTTCACAATATGTATGGGGTTGATATTTTCTTGTCTTGAGGCTAATTTTTCTTCTTTTATGTTTTCATACTATTAAGTATACATGTGCCCTGGTTTTTCAATGCCCCAGTAGTGATAAAGCACATGTTCAGAGGCATGTCATGAGCTTTTCCCCAGCCAACATGTGGTGAGGTGCTTGTTATTGAACTTTGAAACTGAGAAGCACAGGGAAGAGGTTCTCAGCTTTTGCCAAGGAGTGTTAACATTGATAGTTAAATTTTTTTTTTGGGGGGGGGTCCAGTCGTGGAGCCTGAACTCGGGGCCTGGGCGCTGTCCCTCAGCTCTTCAGCTCAAGGGTAGCACTCAACCACTTGAGCCACAGCACCACTTCCAGCTTTTTTCTTTTTGCTTATGTGGTGCTGAGGAATCTAACCCAGAGCCTCAGGCATACAAGGCAAGTGCTCTACCACTGAGCCATCTTCCCAGCCCACTGATAGTTGAATTTCTAAGCATTATTGTTTTTCCAAAATTGAAAAATCTTAGAAACAAAAGGTTCTATGTCACTGGTGTTTCCAAGTAATGATTTAGGGAAAATCATTGATCCTATTCTTTGATTCACAGTGCCTACGATACAGGTCAGAAGAAAAATAAAATAATACCAGTAATTTTAGTGCCTGTGCATGTCAGCCATTTTTAGATATCGACCATTAAAGAGAAGAATTTACTTGTGTGTGTGTGTGTGTGTGTGTGTGTGTGTCATGGGACTTGAACTCTGGGCCTGGGCACTGTCCCTGTGCTCTTCAGCTCAATGCTAGCACTCTGCTGTTTGAACCACAGTACCACTTCCGGTTTTCTAGTGGTTTATTGGAGATGAGTCTCTCGGAGTTTCCTGCACGGGCTGGCTTTGAACCGTGATCCACAGATCTCAGCCTCCTGAGTAGCTAGGATTACAGGCGTGAGCCACCGGCATCAGGGAGAATTTACTATTTTCTAAACAAAGCACAGTTCTAAGTCTGGTTACATGTGTCTATGTGAAGATTGAAACCCTCATACTCTTCCTTAACTTATTCACTCAATGTTAGAGCTCTTCCACTTGAACCATAGCTCCTTTTCTGGCTTTTGGTTAGTTACAGAGAGGAATCTCAGAATGTGTCTTTGTAGGCTGGCTTTGACCACAGTATGCAGATCTCAGCCTTCTAAGTAGCAAGGATTATAGGTGTGAGCCTCCTGTGCTTGACACTAAGTCTCATTTTTAAAGCAGTTAGATTTAGTCTGAAAAGTTTAAGTTCTCATTCCTTCTAGTACCCAACATACTTCGACAATCACTGGTTTTAAGAGAGATCAAAGGTCCACCAGAGATCTTCAGTGTCACTTTAGAATGTACAGCAGACATTTTCAATCCATAATGTGAGTCCCCCACAATTTTCCATACTGCACATGCTTGATATTCATCTTCTCACTGAGATCAAACAACATTATTTTAGAGAGGGACGGAGTCCAAGGAAACATAGACTATGGTAAAAAAATTCATCTCAATATTATCTTGCCTTTTCTAGCTTTATTTCATATCCCTCAGCACATGGAAGAAAAATCTAGACCTCAACCTTCACAGCAAAAAAATGCTAACTCTATATATTTGATATTCACTCTATTTCATACAAATTGGGATCAAATAATACACAACTACTATGATTTTTACTTACTATTGTGCTAGTATACCTCCATGTTACAGCATCTGTCAATATTTCTATATTATCACAGTCAAGTATTATTTCACTGTAATTTGATTTGTAATTTGTAATTGTTTATGGGGACACTTGTATTGTGCCATATTCTTCTTGGCTACTGAAAACAATTACAAAAAAACTTTCACATACATTTTCTGTGGATATATATTTTTTTTCTACTGCTTTTATTTGGCAATAAGTTTTAAATTCTTTTGGCAATCTATGGGTGTAATTTCTCAGTTTTATTGTGACTTTTAGGTATGAGGTTGATTTGAGATGCCAAATATGATAGTGGAAGTTCTGTTTTTCTTATGAAGTAGTGAGTATGTTGTGAAATGAATTATGAGGGTATATATAAGTTCTGTGAATATAAATTGTAATTACAAAATTCTTCACATTGAATGGGTGAATTGCATTTGATAAAAAATACGGTTATTAAGGACTTAAAAATAATCACCAAAAATAATTCATGAAGAATTTCACAGATCATAGTCTGTCCTCAGTGATTTTATACTGGGCATAGGCAGGGCAAAATGGAGCCTGAAAGAAAGGAAGAACTAAGTGAACAGCTGCATTCAACAAAGCTATACAAAGGTCAAGTTGAATAACTTTCAACTTTCAAATTTTGAACATAAGGATAAATAATATCAATAGTGCATTAAAACTCATTCAGTGAAAAAGAATGCTATTAATAAATTCTGGCATGTAATGAATATTTGATAAAGAATGATATTTTTGGGAAAATTTCAAGAGATATCATTGCAAAACATTTATAACTGTTGAAGTGGGAGAGATAATTTGACAGCTTAAAAGCCAGTCAAATACCATTTCACTTTTAACAATCAGATGATTAGCTCATAAGAAGATGCAGTAAGAATCATATTCTTGTAGGGTGTCTGTTAAAGATGAATAAACATAGTGTATACAATGAAGAAATAGAAGACATAGGCACAACTAAAGACAAATGCCCTCAAAATAAATATTCTGAATCATTCTGTGTGTGTGTGTGTGTGTGTGTGTGTGTGTGTGTGTTTAAGGTCAAAAGACAGGTTTCAATTACACCTTGAATTCACCTATGTAGAAATAACTAGATTGACTTTGGACAATTAATCAGTGATTACTGAAGTTACCTTGACATCTAAAAATGACCATGAATGTTAGTGCCCATTAAAACACTAGAGTTAGAACCTTATAGAAAAGTATGATTGGCTGAAGTGAGTCATTAGATTCAATGCCTGTATCAATTTAACAAATCACCATTGATCCCTGCCTTTATTGCAGTCTGACCTCTACAATTCCATTGTACCCTATTAAATTTGAAAAGAATAATTGGAAAAGACTCTCATAAAATCTATAAAGATATACACAATACAAGAACACTATAAACTCTCTCTCATACACACTCCTACACAAACACACAAACCTCTGTCTATTTATCTTAAATTTGAAAATAGAATAAACTGGTGAATAGTTTCTAATTGATGATTTCTTCCATTCTAAAATGTAGTTTCAGTAGTTAATAAATTGGATAATAAAAATCTATATGTGACAGGTTGATTGCCACTAACACAATAACATCCTACACCCAATTATTCGGTTCAAATAATACCAGATGTCACTATGATTGAACTCTATTGCTCAGGTCAGGTATATGGAATTCCTAATCTCAGGTCCACATATAGAAATGGGGTAACTTCAAATTTGATGAATTTAAAATGGAGTCTTAGTTGATTATAGTAGACTCCGAATTAATTAACTGGTATCTTAATAAAGACAGATACATCTAGTCTCACAGTGAAGAACGCAAGATGGAAGGAAATGAGACAGATGCAAATATACAGCAAACAAAAGTGAAGGAACACAGAGATTTTCTGCAGCAGAAAAGACTAGGAAGAGGAAAAAATCCTTCAAAGAGACACTAAGAGGAAGGAGACTCAGTTGATAACTTGATTTCAAGTTGAAGCTACAAGAAGCTCATGAAAATAAGTTTCTATTATTTGTCTCATCCAGTTGGTGACATTTTTCTGGTGATAGCCCTAATGCAGACATAAATAAATACCATATGCAATACATTTACAAGTGATATTTAAATAGGTCAAAGGTTTTTGATACATTATTATATATTTTAGCACTTACCACATCTTTATGAATTGTGATTTATGGCTTTGCTTTTGAAGCCAGATATCAAACATGAGCTTTCACTAACTATTGAAAGCATTGGCTAAATAAACAGCTTTTATACCTCATGAGAGACAATTAGAAACTGACCATTGACAGCATTAGAAGGGGAGAACACAAGGTATCTGTAAAAGAATACTACACTAGAAAACATCTCATTTGAATCTCATTTTTCATGAGAATGCCACAAATAGCAAAAGAGTTTTGTAATGTTTTGAGCCGAAAAGGATCACAATTACAAAGCACAAAATCAACTGTACCAGAAAAAAGGGGAAAATTTTAATCCAGAGAAAACAATCTCCAAAATTATTTACATTACTTGTAAATGACATATCAAACCCTGAATGATCTCTGAAAATGAGACCAAACATACCAAGTTTCCTAAGGAGGCTCTGGGAAAACTGAAATAGGCACATCAAGGGCTACATTTTTTTTTTTAGTTTAATTTTATTTTATTTGAGAACATACTGTACAGAGGGGTTACAATTACATGGGCAGGATAATACGTACATTTCTTACCAAGCATTGCAGCCTCCTCCTTTGTTTACCCTTCACATCCCTTCCCAGCCTCCCCGCTCCCACCCCAATCCCAATCCTTCTCCTTCCCCCCCTTCCCCCCCTCTTCCCCCCGCCCCTCGCACCGACGTTGTAAAGCTCGTTTTGGACATGACAACTTGTACTTCTCATTGTTGCAACAGGTCCACCTGTATCCTTAAACAACTGGTTTTTCCCCATCTCCTCCATAAGTTATACTGACATCAAATATAGTGAAAGCAGGGGTTATACTGTGGGGGAGGGACATGCGAAGCAACAAAGAAATAATCTTATAAATGCCTTAGAAACAAATGCATGAAAGAAAAAAACATTAAGATACTTATCTAAGGGTTCATTTTCCTGACATCACATTATCTGACCTTTTCCGCTTGACTCGTACATATACTAGATATTGCATATAAGTGAAACCATGGGACCTATGTTTCTTTGGGCTTGGCTTACTTCACTTAATATAATTTTTTCCAAGTTTTTCCATTTCCTAACAAATGGGGCGATGTCATTCTTTCTGATGGAGGCATAGAATTCCATTGTGTATATATACCACATTTTCTTGATCCATTCATCTACTGAGGGGCATCTGGGTTGGTTCCATATCTTAGCTATGGTAAATAATGCTGCAATAAACATAGTTGTGCTGGTAGCTTTAGTGTGGTCTTGTTTGTAAACGTTTGGGTAAATGCCCAAAAGTGGGATTGCTGGGTCATAGGGGAGTTCTATGTGGAGTCTTTTGAGGAACCTCCATACTGCTTTCCAGAGTGGTTGAACAAGTTTACATTCCCACCAACAATGAAGTAAGGTTCCCTTCTGTCCACATCCCCTCCAGCATCTGTTGTTGTTAGAGTTCTTGATTTTTGCCATTCTAACTGGAGTGAGGTGATATCTCAATGTTGTTTTGATTTGCATTTCTTTTATGGCTAGGGATGTTGAGCATTTCTTCATGTGTCTATTGGCCATCCTTCTTTCTTCTTCAGAGAAGTTTCTCTTTAAGTCTTTCGCCCACTTATTTATTGGGCAGTTGTTTCTTTGAGGATTTGTTGTTGGGGGGTTTAATTTTTTGAGTTCCAAGTATATTTTAGATATGAGACCCTTGTCCGTTGTATGGCTAGTAAAGATCTTCTCCCAATCCGTGGGCTTTCTATTGATCTTGCTAGCTATGTCATTTGCCCTGCAGAGTCTTCGATAAGGGAGCTAAAACAATAGAATGGAAGAAAGACAGCCTCTTCAGTAAATGGTGCTGGCAAAATTGGTTAACTACATGTAGAAAACTAAAGCTAGATCCTTATATTTCACCCTGCACCAGAATCAACTCCGAATGGATCAAAGACCTTGAAGTCAAAGCAGACACTCTGAAAACATTACAGGATGGAATAGGAGAAACCCTAGGTCTCCTTGGCTCAGGCTGAAATTTTCTGAATAGAGACCCGGAAACACAACAAATCAAAGAAAGGTTGGACAAATGGGATTGCATAAAGGGCTACATTTTTGTAACAGAAAAGTAGATAGTTGGAAACTAAGAACAAGCTTACAAACCTGTCTCTACTTTTGCCAGAGTACCCTGGGAGTTGTTCCAGTGAAATCTGAGTCAATTAGTAAAGAGAAAAAAATGAAGATGGAGTGAGAAAAAAATGAAGATGGACATTTTACACTGAGGGGTGTCTAGAAGCTGAGCATGGGCTCAGAACACTACAGCTTTCCTCCACTTTCCACTCACCTGAAGTCCACAAACTTGTGACCCATACTGTGTTGCCTGTGCTTGCTCTTTGGATCTGTCTCTCTCTCTCTCTTTCTTTCTTTGTCTTCTCTTCTCTTCTCATCTTTCCAAAAGGAAGTTACTGGACAAAATTTAGAAGGAAAGGAACGTTATTGCAATTCTCCACTTAACAAATGACAGTAGCAGTATAAAAGGGGCAAAGAAAGGATATCTTCTGTCATAGATCCTCAATCCAGATAGAAGTGTCCGTAAGAGTAGAGGACGGAGCAGAGGGAGCAGATAGGTAAACTTGATGTGTATAATGTGTGTGTGTTTTGTATAGTTATGTAGAACTCCTTATTTCAGAAAATCATCAATGAAAGCAATACTGAGAGTATTTAGGATGTGGAAAAGAAGCCTCCCTTTATTTATTTTTCAACTCAACAGCAGCATATCAATCACAGAAAAAGCAAATGTTTGACCTTAACACTCGGAATTGATATCTTCAAATCTATGAATGACAAGCTATTCTACCCTGTCAGTTCACAACCATCCAGTCACTCTTAAAACCAACTGTTCACATTGTATTTCTCCTTAGTTATGGAATGATTAATCTTTAATGTCGAGATACAGCCTTATCCAAGAAAAATAATTTGTGATGAATCATTCTGACCACATATTTTGTCTGTGGTGAACATCAGATAATTTTATGTCCTTCAAATAGGTAGAAACAATACATTTAACTCTAATCACCAAATATGTCACTATCACAATGGCCAAAATCTCTGACAAGCAGAAAACAGAACTCAGAGAAGTTATAGATGAAAAGAAAATTATTTGGGATGTATACTAAAAAATTAGTAAAATAAATATCCAATTAGGTAATAATCACAAAAAAAAAGAGAAACTGAAGAAGTATAAAGTGAAAGCAGAATAAGGAACAAATGTTCACCAGAATGTTTATTTCATGTCCAAACATAAAGGAGCTTGAAATGTTACAACATAATAAAAAATGAAATATCAATGCAGATAATCAATTTCCATCTATGTTAAAAAAATATAATTTTCATGAGTAGTGAAGCTTTATGTGGAGAGGCAGAGACAGCAGTGGGAATCAAGTTGGAGGTAGGGCAAGATGGAGAGAATAAGGAAATTTAATATAATCAAAAAAGGGATGACAAAGAAATTAAACATACTACAGTGAATTGTTATTGTTTTAAGAATTAAAGAAAGCAAATATTTACAAACCAGAGAAATTGAAGAATATAATGCTCAGATTTTTCTGTTGTTGAAGTAAAGACATACCTACCATGCAAAATAAATCAGTGATAGAATTCTAAATATAATGCCTAACATGGAGACAGTTATCCAAATGACAGCCCATTCTAGTATGGTTGCTAAAATTCAAGCACAAAGAAAGAAGACCAAGAGGAAGTAAAGGAGAAACGGTGCTTCCAATCAGTGTGACATATGAATTAAATTTGATTTTTTTCAGCAATATTCTATTAGAAGCAATTTTATCAATACTTTAAATACGTGAAAGGGAAGAAAATGTGGTGCCCAGAATTTGATCATCTGTGACATCTGTGACTTTGATTTTAAAAAATCTTCTAGTAAAGCAACAATTTACAGTATAAGTAAAAGTTCTGCTATTTATGAATAATCCAGTGACTCTCTTGGGGGTAGAAAACAGGTGGCTATAAAATAAGAAGTAGGTAGAAATGGAGGTATAAACCATCTTAATTCAGTTAAGCCATAGTAACTATCAGTGCAAAGATGTTTCTTGTTCCTCTCCCTTCTCTTCCCCTCTGTAATGCTTCCTGTTGAAGAGAAACCTCTCCTTAGGTTTTCTAGTTGAGAGGTAACCTGCTGACATCTCACTTTAAAATATAATAATTATTATTATTCATTGACATCTCTTGTGATGTCTCTACCAGAGAAAGCGAACAGGACACATTTCTAGGTAAGCATTCTCTGACCCAACTCATGCCTTCCTGCCCATTGTCTCCCTGGTTTACTTTGTTTACCCCACAAAAGATTTTTCTTCCCCCATGGTATAACCCCTGTTTTCACTGTATTTGATTCCAGTGCCTTGCATCTTGTATATACACTATTCTAACTTGGGGAGGGGAAGGGAAAAAACAAAATGCTTAAATAGGGATACAGGGTGGGTGACCCATTGTAACAATGATATGTACAAGACACTATGTTTAAAATGAACTTTACAACTTGTGGGAGAGGGAGGGAGGAGTTGTGGAGGTCTGGGGGGAAGGGATGGTAGGAGAAAAACAAAGTAGGAGGTAACAATGCTTAATAGGAACTATATTCATTACCTTACTCATGTAACTGTAACCCCTCTATACACTATTTTTATAATAAAAAACATATTAAAAAAGATTTTCACAAGCTAAAGAACTCTAAGAAAGAGATTTGTGGTCCTCTGTTTTTGCCAGGACCAGTTTAGAGTTAATCTGTTTCTACCATTTTCTGTCTCCTTGGTATTCCATAGAGCAGTGAGCAGTGCAAACCTCAGATATCAAGACAAGCATTTGTGCAACACTACATCCTGTCAAACCCTATACAGATGTGGAGACCACTGCATGACAGATCTTTAAGCCAATCTGTTGAGGGCAGGTATACTGTCCAAACAGGTTTTAAGATGCATACATTGGTCAATGTATCCCTTCCACTTGTCCAACTTTAGATAAGATTCTACCTGACTAGAAGCATCTGAGCTCCCTTTGCTTTGGGCATTCACTTTAGAATATTTGCAATTACAAATTCTTTTTTTTTTTTTTTCTGTTTTTGGTTGGTCACTTTTGAGACGTAAATCATTTAAAAACTTGCTGTCACTTTTAACACCCTAGCATATCTTTCTCAAGAATCTGGAAGTCATTCTTTTGAAATGTAATTATCAAAGCAGATAAGGGCCTTAGCTGTCAGGTTTTCTGGAGAGTAGGATCCTAGCAACCTTGGTTGTTGGGCTCTACAGTTGATAAGAAAAAAATATCTCTACTAAGAGTTGACTTTTCCTTAAGTGAGGTCAATCCTTATCCTGTATGGGGTTTCACAACTTACTTATTAAAAATTTCCTTGGTATTTCTTTCTAGACTGAATTATGTCTTCCCTTCTTTTATTCAAATAGCTCCTAATAAAGTTTCCATTGTCTGTTTAACCTTATCCAATGCAATCTTTGCTTGGACAATTTGAACAGGCAATATTATTTAGATATTTGATGATAATTAGTAGCCTGAGATCAAAACAAAAGCAAAGACAAAATCAAACAAGCAACAACAAAAACAAAAAACCACCAAAGGTCAGCTCACTTTTTCTAAGTAAAATGGTTATGACATCTTGAAAGATTGTTGATATAATTCTTTTTCATATATAAAAGAGATGATAAAAATAAAGACATTTAAATTAGAAACTACTGGTCAGAAGAGTTAGGTTCCATGATTAATGGAGTTATTTCAAAATAAAATCTAGTAGCCATATTTCAGCATTAATCACATTTTTATACATTTTTGTTGTAAAAATACTGTACAGAGGAGTTGTTACCTTCTCTTTGATTTTTCCCTACCATTCCTTCCCTCCCACCTCCACAACTACACTCACGCCCCCACAACCCTCCTCTCTGCTTAAATTATAAAGTTTGTTTTTCAACATAGTGTCTTGTGCATGTCGTTGTTACAGTGGGTTAACCTGTAACCCTCCCCAAATTAGAAAAGTGTAAATACAAGATCCAGGGTACAGGCACTGGTGGCTCACGCCTGTAATTCTAGCTACTGAGGAGGCTGAGATCTGAGGATCACGGTTCAAAGCCAGCCCAGGCAGAAGAGTTCATGAGACTCTTATCTCCAATAAACCACCAGAAAACAGGAAGTGGTGCTGTGGCTGAAGCAGTAGAGCGCCTTCCCTGAGCTGAAGAGGGTAGGGATACCGCCCAAGCCCAGAGTTCAAGCCCCACGACCAAAAAAAAAAAAGTATAGGGCACTGACATCAAATACAATGAAAACAGAGGTTAGAGGTTATATTGTGGGGGAGGAACATACAAAGAAACAAAAAATCACAAGGTATATTATAAATGCTTTAGAAACAATAGCAAGAAAGAAGAAATAAAAACACTTGTGTCTCTTTCCTGGGATTCATTTTGCTCAACGTCATCTTATCTGGTCATATGTACATTG
Organism: Dipodomys spectabilis; assembly: GCF_019054845.1. Lineage (NCBI taxonomy): Eukaryota > Metazoa > Chordata > Mammalia > Rodentia > Heteromyidae > Dipodomys > Dipodomys spectabilis. The sequence goes on along the minus strand of NW_024870815.1, from coordinate 197,646 downwards.
CTTTTGACCCAGCCATGCTTACTGCAGCATTATTTATCATAGCTAAACATGAAACCAACCCAGAGGCCCCTTAGTAAATGAATGAATAAAGAAAATGTGATACATACACACACACACACACACACACACACACACATGTATATACAATGGAATTCTATGCCTCCATCAGAAAGAATAACATTTGTTAGGAAAAGGAAAGACTTGGAAAAATTATATTAAGGGAAGTAAGCCAGGCCCAATAAAACATAGGTCCCATGGTTTCCCTTATTTGCAATAACTAGTATATGTCTGGGACAAGCAGAAAAGGTCAAAAGCTATGTACATATGACCAGATAATCACATTGTTAAAAAAAGACAGAAAAGTGAGAGAGAAGAGAGAGATCCTAAAATCTTTTACAGCAAGGATGAGAAAAATAAATTAGGGAATCTATAATTTCTAGAGTCAGATTAGCCTCTAATATCTTATGTACTTATAACAGTGATAATCAGATGAAATAAAATAGGATTATATGTAACTAAACAAGAATATATTTTTAATATCCAAAGATTCAGAAATGATATGTATTACGTTACTAGCTGAGTAAATTTTTTTTTCAATTTGCATTTCAAGGCAGGAATATAATTTTATTTTTAAGCAACAAGTATTAAGGAGCAGAAAATGATTTTTAAGTTTTTGAAAGGGTAAAAAATAAAGTCAGAGCATTAGGTAGTGAAACTGTAATACAAATCTTTAGAAGTTCTTACTGAGTATAATGATTTAAAGTGGAAACATGTTGAGGGTACAATCTCTACATGTGATTTGTTTTTAGGTCATTAGAAACTCAAGATAGGAGAACCGAGAATGAAAGTATTTTCCAAGTAGAATGCAAGCAACTTTTACCATCAAGGAAATTCTTTTAACCTAATATTTTCTCCAGTGATATTCTGATTACAAGTTTAAACACCATGAGATCAAGTGACTGGAAGTTATTTCACATTCCATCTCTCAATATGATGACAACTATGAAAATAAACATTACGTTATGCTTAAAGAATTAAATGAAATTCCAAGCATTTAAAAATATAAAATTAAAACACATACAGAGTAAAATGTAGAGAAATGTTGGCAAGGAGTGAAGAACATTGGTGTATAAAGAAAATTAAAAAATAGTTGAGGGTTCAAAATTTTATTTAAATATAATTAAAGCATAAGTGAAATGATGGAAGAGAAAAATCGAGCAAGCAAAATATGTATCAATATCAAAGGATTAATGAATTTGTATAATTTTGACAAATTTTGAAAATAACACATTGTATTATGTATTATGTATGGCAGGAGTTTTCTCAGTGGTAGACTGGTTTATACCTTGAACTTTAAAATCCTGCATTCAATTTAGCACATTGTGAAAACTCATAATAATATGAAATAAATTCCTATGCAGAAAAAATCTGGAATTAAAGGAAATAATATGAGATTCAAAATTTTCTTCACAAGCTACTCAGTACCATGTGGTTCATAATGCACATATATATCACTTTACAGAAAAGAAGTACTTAAAATATCTAGTTGTAATTGATTGTGTCTTAAGACATAGAATAGTTATTACTGAAGTAAGGCGGTCAGGTCTGGCTAGCGCCATATTGGCCACATGTTGGATGGTAGGGTCTGTCATGTTGTCTTCTTTTGGGGGGAGGGGACCCCAGCTCCCAGGAATCCTGGAGGCAGGAGTGGGCACTTGGCTGATATGTTACTGAATCTGTCAGTCAAATGCCTGGACTGGGGATTTCTGTGGATCTGCATGGGCTCGGGCGCTATTGAGACCTTAGCCAGCCCAGCCACCAGAACACCATGCCACTTGTGTCATGTGTCATCTCATGTGGTCTGTTTCCTGGTTCGTCTCCAGTCATCATGGCGCCCCCCAATTCAGCTCTCTATTGGAGCTGAACTGGATTGTTGCTATTGTTGCCATTTTGTTCTTTCTTTCCTCTTTAGCATGTTTCCTAGCTGTGTTATTTGAATTTGGGGGCTGCAGGCCTTTGTAAAAACTGGCTGCATACAGCCTGCTAACTGTATAATAAAGACTCCATTATTCTATATTTCAAAATGTGGTTTGTGGGATGATTTACCTTACAACATTACTTAACTAATATGAAAAGATTATAGAAGCTATTAACCACTCTGGAATGACACATATAAACATTTAAAACATTTTTAATGTGTGAAAACATGTTATTTTTACCTGATTTATACTGCTTAGATTAAAGATATAACCCACACAAGTTCTTTGTTGCCCCCTGCTTACTTGTCTAACAGCTACATATCATGTGGATAAGAGTGCATTAAAAAATGCTTTTCAAATTAGACTAAATTCTTACCAAGCTTTATAATCTAAATAGACATAAATGGTGCTTTAGTGGAAATTATTATTTATTTTTCCTTAGGAAAATTTTGTGTTCTATAATTTCATAAACACATCTATAATGAAAAATAATGTATCTCAAGAGGAGTGCTCAATTATGAGTAAGGTTAAGTTGGGTGCTGGTGGTGCACACCTATAATCCTAGCTAATCAGGAGGCTGAGGATCAGAGGATTAGGGTTTGAAGCCATCTTTGGCAGCAAAGTCCCTGAGATTCTTATCTCTAATACAATTCAGGAAAGGCTGGAAATGGTGTTGTGGTTAAAAAGGTAGAGCCCTAGCCTTGAGCAAAAGAATCTTGAGCAAAAAGATCTTGTACTCACAAGTTGTGGGTTCAAGGCCCAGTACTTGTACAAAAAGAAAGGAAAAGAAAAAACGGAGAGTAACGATAAATCATTTTAGGACATAGGTTCAATAATAATATCCATGTCTACTATTCCAAATTAAATATTTTCATAATTGATTTTAAATGTTTAAATATGTAAGGGTGAGTACGTTACATATCAACAATGTGTACATATTTATACTTGTAAAATGGGTCATCTAACTGTTTTGTATTTAAAATACCTCTTCTCTGGAGAACTGATCTAGTTGGAAAATGGAAAATACTTCCAATCCAGCCAAAGATACCCAGTTATATATAAAACCAATACCTAGATTTTATTTATATTTTTGGAAACCAGTGCTGTAACTTAGGACTGTATAATTATTCAAATTTCTTACCCAGACCTGGAGCTGAAGCTCTTTACTTATGGCAGACCTCCAGCCCATATTTTTACTGTTCATTTTGCTCTGGTCTCAAATAGCAATACTCCAGGTCTCAACTTTCTTATCTAATTTTAGTTCACTTTCACTGTTTCCATAGTTACCTTTCTAAAATCATTTTCATTGTTATGCCCACATTACAGACAACAAAAATACTGCAAATTAAAGAATATGATTTTGCTTCTCTAGGTTTGATCAATTTCATCAGTAACAAGAAGTTAGTAGAAATTACTCAAGATAAGAACATTTTGGCCTGTGCCAAGGAGCTAGAGTGTCTCCTATTCCTTCCTGAAATGTTTTCAGGGTGTCTGCTTTGATTTCCAGGTCTTTGATCCATTTGGAGTTGATTCAGGTGCAGGGTGATATATAAGGATCTAATTTTGGTTTTCTACAGGTGATTAACCAATGTTGCCAGCACCATTTACTGAAGAGACTTTCTTCCATTCTATTTTTTTGCTCCCTTATCAAAGATTAGGTAGCTATATGTCTGTGAGTTCATTTCTGGGCCTTCGTTTCTATTCCATTGGTCTTCTCGTCTGTTCTTGTGCCAGTAGCAAGCTGTTTTGCTTACTATGGCCTTGTAGTAGAGTTTGAAGTCTGATATTTTTATTCCTCCAGCACTGTTCTTTCTTCTAAGGATTATTTTTGCTATTCAGGTTCTTTTATTGTTCCATATGAATTTTGGATTGCTTCTTCTATGAGGTTGGGATATTGATGTACAGATGTCCATACATGATGATGCTAAGTGAAGTGAACTAAAAGATATGGACCCAAGAGTTCTGTATTTGTTGTTATTATTTTAAATATGCTATGAGAATTTTTTTGTTTCCTTTGTATGTTCATCCCCCTATGGTAATCCTCTGTTGCCTCTGTACTTGATTTTGGTACCCTGTATCTTATGTATACATTTGTCTAATCTGGGGAGGGGAAGGAAAATAACAAAATGCTAAAACAAGGACACAGGATGACCTATTGCAACAATGATACCCGCAGGACAGTATATTGGAAATGAAATTTATAACATTGGGCAGTGGGCGGGGGAGTAGTGGAGGAAGTGGGGTAGGGAAGGGATAGTGGGACAACAACAAGGGAAGGGGTAACAATGATCGACAAGTAAAGTACTCATTGCCTACACATGTATCTGTAACCCCTCGGTATGGTATCTTTACAATGAGATAAAATCAATATATATATATATATATATGCATATATACACATATATATGTATATACATAATTAAAAAGAGACAGGGATTGGCCTTTTTTAAAAGATTAAGATAATATGAACAAGATAATAAAAATTATTGAAATTGTCTCATATGAAAATTTAGAATTATAAGTCACAGTAACATGTTACTTTTCTGTTGTTGTTGTTGGTCGTGGTGCTTGAACTCCTGGCCTGGGCACTGTCCTTGAGCTCTTCAGCTCAAGGCTAGTGCTCTACCACTTGTGCCACAGCACCACTTCCAGTTTTCTGAGTGGTTTATTGGAGATAAGAGTCTCATGGTATTTCCTGCCTGGACAGGCTTTAAACGGGATCCTCAGATCTCAGCCTACTGGGTAGCTTGGATTATAGGCATGAGCCACCAGTGCCCAGCTTGCATATTACTTTTTAAAAAGTCAGTTAGCATAAATTAATTACAAATAGATTTGATTATGAGCTTGATATTTCTGTAACAAAATTTGAACAAATCCACTCCATCTTCTTAGTCACCCTCCCATCCTTATAGTTTTTGATGTTTCACAGTTATTATCATACATTTATGAAAAATATACTTTTATAATATTTATTTGCCCAATATACCTCAGCTGTTTTCCAACTGTGACCCACTGATTCTTCCCTTTTATATGGAAGATATTTTGTTTTCTTTTGCTTTAGATCTAGTTTCCACAGAAGAGCCAAAATTTACATTGCAAAATACATGCAAGCTCACAGAATTGTTTCAAAAAGATAATTAATTTTCCTTGTATTCAGTAAGGACCATAAAAATCTAGATAATCCGTGTGCACTGGTGGTTCATGCTTGTAATCCTAGATAGTCAGGAGGATGAAATCATAGGATCATGGTTCAAAGGCGGCAGCCAGGGCAGAAAAGTCTGTGAAACTTTTTTCCCCTAATTTTATTGTAAAGGTGATGTACAGAGTAGTCACAGTTACATGTGTCAGGCAATGAGTATATTTCCTTTTGAATTGTGTCACCCTCTCCCATTCGCTCTCAGGTTTTCCCCTCCTGACTTTCCTCCCCACAAAGTTGCATAGTTCATTTGCAACATAATATCTAGTAGTTTTCACTACTGAGTTGGTTTATCTCCAATTAATGACCTAAAACAAAGCTGGAAAAGGAGCTATGACTCAGGTGATAGAGCATTAGTCTTAAACAAAAATGCTCAGAGAACTCCCAGACCCTAAGTTCAAGTCCCAAGTTAGACAAAAATAATGAAAAATCCAGATAATTGGACAGAGATTCAATGTTTCATTTTCAACCACATAATCAGTTGAAATATCAATGTACTAATTGATACTAGTAGAATATGATCATCTTTAATAAACAAAAGTATATAGAAATAGTGTTACTACCTTGTTGGAGTATCAGTACCAAGTGGCAATTTCACTACCAAAATAATGATTTAATGTGAGTAAATTTTTATTTAACCTGGGATACAGATCTATATTTTTGGATTAAAATGACCTTAGGAAGTATTCCATGTTCATGAAATTAATATGTATTTTATAACAATTAATTTAGTTGGGGTTATAGCACCATCATTACACCCTCTACAGTGTTTTGACAGGACCTTATTAGAAAGAAAAGGCAGAGTAGAGAAGGAAGCAGGAGGGAAGAAAACAAGCAAAGCAGGAGAAAAAGGACAGAGGATGATAAGCCCATGGAAGAAAGAGGTAGAAGGGAAAAAGAAGGAAAGGAAATCCATAAACTATAAGAACAAATGGAAAAAAATACCACTTAAATCCATACAATCACCTTTATTTTAAATTATATCATAGCTAATGTTATAGAACATTGAATTTACATGTTTTTTCATAATCAGATTCCTTAAAGATACTGTTTGAATACAAAATAAAACAACAACACACACACCAAAAATACAATAAAATAAAATAAAACACTAAAAATTCTACCAGATTTTGAGTAAACCAAACTAACAGTGTCTGAATTAGACAGATGTATCCATCTATTTAGTGAATATATTTTCCATCTTCTATTGGCTAAGACATACAGGTTAGTATTTTCTCCTCTACTTTGGTTATCAAGCACCAGAAGGATGTTATACAACGAGGTAATAAGAAGCAAAGCCGCATTAGCAGTTTTATCCAACGTGTGTCTCTGTACACATTTTATCAAACGTGCATACTGTAGAGGAACTTCAGAATAATTAGTCAAGCCTGAGATTCAATCTGAACTAGTGCTTACATTAAAAAAACTGAATTCAAGGAAGTTCAGAGACCAAACATTTCATTTTGGTTTGTTTTGAAGTGACCATCTGTACATATCAAAAGCTGCTACAGCAGTTTTGCCTACAGCTGAGAGAACGAAATAATGACTTCACGTGGGTCAGGTTGCTCAGAAAGCATAGAAAGCAAAGTTCACAACATGTGTGGTATATCACTGATTACCATCCAAGATTGTTTACAATTTTCTAATGGTCAGAAATCTTAGCTTCTGAAGAAAGATTTAAGGATTTTTTTATATTAAGTCATTCTTTTTTTGGGGGGGTCCAGTCGTGGGGCCTGAACTCTGGGCCTGGGCTCTGTCCCTCAGCTCTTCAGCTCAAGGCTAGTGCTCTACCGCTTGAGCCACAGTGCCATTTCTGGCTTTTTTTTTCTTTTTTCTTATGTGGGGCTGGGGAATCAAACCCAGGGCCTCAGGCATGCAAGGCAAGCACTCTACCACTGAGCCACCTTCCCAGCCCTAAGTCATTCTTTTTTAAAATACATATTTTTATTGGAAAGATACTGTACAGAGGGGCTACAGTTACATGAGTTAGGTAATGAGTACAATCCCTATCGAACATTGTTACCCCTCCTTTGTGTTTCCCCTACATCCCTTCCCTCCCCATCTCCTACTTTCCCTGTCCCAAAGTTGTAAGTTATTTTCAACATATTTGTGGTAGTTCTGTGCCTAGAAGTCAGAGCCTGAATGCAACCTCTGAGCTCTGTGCCCAAGGCTAGTACTATATCACTTGAGCCATAATTCCACTTCCGTTTTTTTGGTGGCTAACTGGAGGAGAGACTATGATGGACTTTCCTTCCACAGGCTGGCTTTGAACCACAGTCCTCAGATCTCAGCATCATGGGTAGCTAGAGTTAAAGGCGTTAGTCAATAACATTCACCAAAGGAAACTTTTAAAATAATCAAACTTGGGGCTGGGAAGATGGCTTAGTAGTAGAGTGCTTGCCTAAGGTGCATGCATGAGGCTCTGGGTTCTATTCCTCAACACCACATAAGCAGGAAGTGGCACTGTAGCTCAAGTGGTTGAGTGCTAGCATTGAGCTGAATTGCTGAGGGACAGCACCCAGGCCCAGAGTTCAGGCCCCATGACTGGGGAAAGAAAAAAAAAAATCAAACTTGAAATATCAATGGCCAACATAATTAAAGATAATGAATATTCAGCCAAGGTTCAAAACAGAGATTGTAAGATTATTTTATGAATATAATCCTGAACACTGCATAGTGGAAGTTGGTGGCATAGAGTGAATAATCCCAAGTCATTTTTATCCCTAAAGCTTAAGTATACATGTGATGCTTGCCAGAAGGAGATCAGGTTGTTTTTTGTTGTTGTTGTTGTTTTGTTTTTTTTGTTTTTTATTGGTCAGGGGCCCTGACTCTGGGTCGCTATTCCTCAGCTCTTCAGCTTAAGGCTAGCACTCTACCACTTGAGTCACAGCATCACCTCTGCTTTTTCTGCTTATGTGGTGCTGAGGAATTGAACCCAGGGCCTCATGTATGCAAGGCAAACACTCTACCACTGAGCCACCTTCCCAGCCAGAGATCACAGTTTTGAAATTAGAAATCATCTATTTACCAAGGCCTTCCCTGATGCAAAGGAAAGCAGCATTCACCAAGATGTAATGCAAGGACTTTGAGAGAAACAGCTGTATGGATTCCTCAAGAGGAGACTACATTTTTTCCACTTTCACAACTCTACCCTCTTTGTGTAGGACTTTCTAATTTATACATTTTATGACTATATTCTGACTCCCCAAACCACCATCTACCCTCTTCCTCATTTATGGGAGCAATTATCCAATGTATTCTGATGAACACTTGAAACCGAGTGACATTTTGTGCTGCTTGAGAATGCCTGCACACAGCAGCATGTTGCCGTGAGTCTCCACAGACTCACCATTCTCTCATCTAATGGGCCATGTTTTATTCTTTGACTTGCTAGGGTCTCAGCAGCATAGTTGTGTAATTGGCCAGGATTTCTGTGTTTTCCAAGATTCACAGAACAACAAGAGGCTTTCACCCAACTGGTGTGACTCTCACTGACTAACAGTCCTAGCACAGATGCTTTGATCCAAGATGACAGCAAGTGACATCACCCCAATTCACCCCCATACACATACCTCACAGAACAGCTTTTGCCACAGATAATGCCTTACAGAACTGTGAAGGAAATGCAGCTTGCAAATGAATCTGACCTCCAACAGCATCCCACAAACTGTTAGGCAACTTGGAACCATGAAAGAAAGCAGTAAATTCCCTGAACCTGAAGCCAGAAAAGGTCACTCAGTAACACTTTGCTGGACCATAACCATCTAGCATCACCCAGTGCCATATGTGTTGACCCTTGTAATCTTCCTACATATAAATGGAGACAAAAAAATTAAAATGTTCAATCTGGGCACTAGTGGCTCAGGCCTGTATTCCTACTCAAGAAGCTGAGATCAGAAGACAGAAATTCCAAGCCATCTCAGGCAGAAAAGTCCTTCAGACTCTTATAACCAACTAACTACCAAAAAGCAAAAAAAAAAAAAAAGCAATGAAACTAATGTTGATTCACAGAAGAAATTAGAAATAGGAGGATGTATCTACACATGATACAATTTATACAGGAAAGAGAAAGTAATAAAGAATTTTAACATGATTACAATAGAATATATGAGTGTCTGAAGTATCATGATAGAATGAGGAAACAAAATGGTTGAAATACTTTACATGCATAGGTAAAAATAAAACACTGAAACCTGATGAAATTGTTTAAGACAAGGGGAGAAAGGTAAAGGAGTTTTGCAGAAAGGATGTTTGATCAGAGCACACTGTACGCATGTATGAGACTATCACAAGGAACAACTCCACACACACACCAACTTGTTCAACTAATGTATGCTAATGGTAAAACATCTGAAACAAGCTAACTCATCCTATCATCACCTAGTCATCCTTGACTGCCAATATCACATCTTGGCACAATATCACCTTGTGCATTTATGGACACTCCATTCATCTCTTCCCCAATAAGTTATTCCTTTTTCTTTAAAGATGCATTTTTTTTTCTTCTGGTACCAACCAGGGTTGAATTGAATTATTAGCTACTAACATAAGAAATTTCATAGGTAAATGAGGAAAGAAAAACATGTAAACTTCAATTTCAAGAGAAATAATAAATGGTTTTTAATCTAAGAATACATATTTTGATAAAATCTTCAATAACATTGTAGATCTGTGTTGCACTTATACAGAACAGATGTGATTAACTATGAAACAAAATTCATTTTCTCTATTTTTTAAAGCAGCATAAAGATGACTTTGGCAAACTAATATTTATACTCTATTGATCTTACTTTCATGACATAGGAAATAATTTTATAAATTCTATTTTTTATAGCTGTGGAGAACTTTTCAGATATTATTGGAACTGTTGAAGAGGATAAATTTATAGTTAAGAACAATTGTTTTTATTCAAAGTAGAATTTTCACTATTTTGTCCATTACAATGTGTTTATTTTGAGCATATATAATTATATATTATATTGTTCAGTCTGCAACAGTAAAGTTTATATTCTGGCAGAGAGAAAAACACCAGGAAAACTTTTTTTCCCTGCAAAATAAATGTAATGTACAAAAAAAGAAAAAGTAAAAGCTTAAAAGTTTTGTTGAGACATTTAGTAGGAAAACAAACATAATACATCCAAATTTGTCAAATTATATATGTCAATTGTTTTCTAGAAAAGGAAACTATATTTTTAGATATAAAACTCAATTGCAAGTACTTTTAAAATTATAAATATGGAGCTGTGAACGTGGCTCAGTGGTACAGTACTTGTCTTGCATGCATGAGGCCCTGGGTTCGATTCCTCAGCATCACATAAGCAGAAAAAAGCCAGAAGTGGTGCTGTGGCTCAAGTGGTAGAGCGCTAGCCTCGAGCTGAAGAGCTGAGGGGCAGCGCCCAGGCCCAGAGTTCAGGCTCCACAAATTGCAAATATATATATATATATATATATATATATATATGTATGTATATATATATAAAATTGTAAATACATAAAATGTCCTTCTTTATGAAGTATCCCATTCATATTACCAATTATGGAACATATTAAAATTCCATTCATTTGTTTTAAGATAGATGAGAAGAAACTAGAACATTTCTGTGCCTTACCATTTTTTCTAAGCCATTAAAGTTTCAGATTTAGTAAACTTCCACTTTTAATCTACCACTAATTAATATTCTTATTGAAATAATGATTTTATCTGCCATATGTTTCTTGTTGTACACTCGAGTTGGAGTATTTAGAAACTGTCAATCCATTGGCAAACATCTTGAGTTCTACTCGGAAAATAAAGGCTACATTTTCTAGGTTCAATATTCAGTACAAGAGGAAATCACTTGGCAGGCCAATAGGAACAGAGCTGCAATGCTGCTTTGGATTCTGTGCCTGTGGATAGTTCTGCAGATTTGGCCTTTCTAATAAGTGACCAGGAGATGATACTGTTGGTCTCAGAGTTAACCCTATTCCATCATACCTATGATGAGATGTCTACTCTTCTATTCTTCCTTAGTTTTTAATATTCTATCACTTTATACAAATTCTAACATTTAAAAACTTAATAAAATGACAATAGTAGCTAGGTGCCTGTGGCTCATCCTAGCTACTTGATATCTGAAGATTGTAGTTCTAAGCCAAACCAGGCAGAAAAGTCCACAAGACTCTTATCTTTTCTTATCTCCAGTGAAAGCATTAAAAGAAGCTGAAAGTTGAGCCTTGGTTCAAGTGATGGTAGAGAATGAACCCTGAGCAAAAGAAAAAAGTCTCTGGGTTGCAACCCTACCCTTGGTCCAGCAGAAAAGAGAAAAAAAAAGGAAGAAAGAAGGAAGGAAAGAAAGAATGAAAGAAAGAAAGAAAGGAAAAAGGAAACAAAGCTACTACGGTGTATTTAGTTCTAGTGTCTTAAGAATTCTATGTGTCTAAAAATAGACACTTTTGGGACTGGGAAGGTGGCTTAGTAGTAGAGAGCTTGCCTTGCATGCATGAGGCCCTGGGATCAATTCCTCAGCACCAAATAAGCAAAAAAGAAAAAAGCCGGAAGTGGTGCTGTGGCTCAAGTGGTAGAGTGCTAGCCTTGAGCTGAAGAGCTGAGGGACAGTGCCCAGGCCCAGAGTTCAAGCCCCATGACCAGACTCTCCCCCCAAAAACAGACACTTTTATATTTTTCCTTATTTTCAGCCTATTTATTTTTATTAGCATATGATTATGATATTTGGATTTCTTATTTACTTTCTTCTTATCTTGTTCACTATTAATTTTTATTATTTTATTATTATTGTATTGGTATTGGTACTCCTTGGTAAATTGTATTGGTACTCCTTTGCCCTACTACATCGTGAAAAAATATACATAGTCATTATTTTCAATAATCATATCTCTATAAATTTCAAATAACAGATTAAATATACATATTTGAATTATTTATATGATAAAATTGTGATGATGCATCATTGAGAAATATTTATCTTTAAGGCTTATGATAAGTGAAAAGTAATGTAAAGAGGAACAATAAGAAAGACAGGAAGGAAATTTAAAATGATATCAAACATATCAAAGGAAGAGAAGCAAACAATGGTAAAATACAAGAATACAAGTATTCCAATTGTATTTAAAAAATTGACATTGAATTGAAGCTTCTTTTTACAATTAATAAGCACAATAAATGAATAATTTTTAAAGTCTTAAGTACAGTCATTTTTTCAAGTCTTATTTGGACGAAAAAATTGCAGTTTTATAATTTTAAGTTAACCTCACTGCCATCATTCTCTTCCTGTGTGAAGTACTTATGTCATGACAAAAATGGCTATAAACTTCAAGGGTCTCTTACAACCTCTGGGTCCTTAGAAACGGGTTTGACCACAAAACGCAAAATATTGACATCTTGGCAATAACCATTATTCCAAAGTGAACATTTTTCAAGACTGCAATACATAAAGAGAGAATAACCAAAAATGGGTTACACTGAGAATAAAAGGAATAACCCATCTTTCTGTATGGAACTGAAGTAACACCACAACTATTTTCATCTGATAGTAAAAGGAAATTTATATGTAATTCGTCACTAAAATAATCTTATAGTTAAATCTATAGTTAAGCGCATTAGTTTCATGTATATTCTTTTGCAACCTCTGTACAACCACTGCCAGAACTTTTGTACCATTTCAAGTTGAAATTACGTATCTCCTAAAATAACAGGTCAACTTTTCTTCCCTTTACCTCCTACCAATTGTGATACTACTTTCTGTCTCTTTTACTATTCTAGATACCTGATATATATGAAATTATACCATATTTGTTTGCCTGTACTGTTATATTTTGCATCAGATGTCTTCCAGCTTAAGTAATGTTGTAGCAAGTATAAAAATCTCACATTTTTTTTCTATATGATTTTGGAATAAATGCAAGGTTAAAGTCAAAGAATGAACTTCATAACAGTTCTTCTTTTTTATATTGAAAATATTGAGGAGTACTGGTATTAGTTCTTCATTAAAGATCTTGTAGAATTCAGCTGTGAATCTGTTAGTCATGTGCTTTTCATTATTGAGAAGCTCTTCAGTACTGTTTAAATTTACTTTCTTGTTATAGATCTACTTAGGTAATTTATATGTTTTTGAAGTTGGACATTTTTATAACTTATTAAAAAACATGGATTGCTCATTTTAAAACAGATGATTTAAGTATTTGATATTGACTTATGTGTATTACTTATGTATTCTGTTACTTATGTAAGCCATTATAATGTGTATAGTTGCTAAATGTTTTCTCTCATTCCTTTGGTTGTCCCTTGATTCTCTTCATAAAATCATTTGCTGTTATTATAAGGTTAAAAAATTCCACTTAATCTGAATAATGTATTGTGCTTATTTATTCATCTCTCAATGGACATTCAAGTTTCCTTTGCTTTTGTAATATTATAAAAATGTTCTTATGAATCTCACTGTGCACATACATCTTCAAATTCCTTATTTTATTTCTTTTGGGAATATGCCCTAATGTGGAATTGCAAATCATGTGCTAATTAATTTTCTGAAAATCACTTATACAATTTTCCCCAGAAACTACATAATTTTTCATTTCATTAATAATACAAGTTTCAGCTTCTCCAAGTTATCCCCAAGAGTTGCTAATATATTTCATTTTATTTTCATTTGCTAGGTAATAAAAATTTTAATACAAAAAAAATAAGCATATCATAGTGATATTGACTTAGCCTCACTTTCTCTTCTTTTTCAGGTGTAAATATTCATTCCTTCGGTATTTTCTGTGTCTTAACACATGCTAGGTAATATTGTGAAATTAGCCCCATACCATGTACCAAACTAGTAAGGTATTACAGTTTTTTTTAACAGTAAGCGGAAACCAGGAGATCATGTTACAGAGGGCGGTTTGCATAATGAAGTGTGCATCATAAGCTACAGCCAGATTATTTTATTATTAAGACTAAAGATCATATCAATATTTTAAAGCAAATTTCAGTAAATAAATTGACACAATTATTACAGGCTGTTTTAATATACAATAATGTATGATGTTCTGCCAGTAAGAACATAAATGTTATAAACTTTTTAAACCAATTTTCAACAAATGAGCTGATGGAATTGCTGCAGACTTTTTTGAGATATAGAGAAAAAGAGTACATTAAAGTGACAACTGAACCTCACATTTTACCTTTATTCTGGTTAATAAAGTTTTTCATTGAATATGGATCATCATAGACTGGCTGATGTTCTTGTTATAATATTGCTATATTAATGAGCTTAAAACACTAAAGATTCAACTCAATACTTCTAACACAGAACAAATAAGTGTGATCATTACATTCTTGCTTTTGGACTAGATCTTGTGTTTCTTTATAGGGAAGCATTTATTACTTGAGCTGCACTCCTTAGTGATTATTGTATTTTAAAACAAGCATTAATCTCTTTTAGAGCATTAGAATTTGGCAATATGAGGAGCCTATAGTATCTTTCCTGATCTTGTATTATCATGTCTTCTACAGAATGCCTATAAATGGGGGCTGGGAAGGTGGCTCAGTGGTAGAGTGCTTGCCTAGCATGCATGACGTCCTGGGTTCGATTCCTCAGCACCACATAAACAGAAAAAGCCAGAAGTGGCGCTGTGGCTCAAGTGGTAGAACCCTCTCCTTGAGCTGAAGAGCTGAGAGACAGTGCTCAGACCCAGAGTTCAAGCCCCCGATCAAAAAAAAAGAAAAGTATCAGAATGCCTACAAATGGCTTTAAGTACACTTGTCTGTGAATAGGAAAACTACAGCAAGCATGTTCTTAAAAAAAGAAAAACACAAAACAAAACAATAGTTAACCTGGGTTGAGAGACATGAACCTCCAGAGCTGACAGAATCCAGGCCTGGCAGGCACTTGCTATCAAACACAGTTGATAAAGTCAAGAAGGCATTTTCTGTCATGGGTCAAGCATATCGCTATTGAGAAACAGCCAAGTGACATTTTTGTCTTACTCTTGAAAATAAGACTGTTATGGATATTTCTTCACTTCAGTGGAAAGCTAAACTATGTTTGAAAACACAGGTGGGGAATATGAATATTCTTTTGTTTGTGCAGCTAGTTCAACTAGCAGAAAATTTCTAAAATTACTCTATTTTCTACAGCTTTATTTTAGCTATTGACTACTAATTGGAGAAATTGTTTATGTAGGTTTGGTTGTATTTTTTATCATCTCAAATAGTTATTTTCAAGTAGATTTTGTATCACGTTATTCGATAACACTGAAAATAAGCCATTATGCTTTTAAAATATAGATTCTATTTATGTTTAGGAGAGCCAAATGATTTAAATTATCTGTTGTCCCAGTTATGTTTTATACCTAGACACAGCTAAAATATTACTCTAAACCTCTGTATGAAAGTTTCTTTCAAAGTGAGTAATTATAGACAAAATAAGAACTTATACATGTATGTATATATATGTGTGCATATATAAGTATGTATATATACACATATGTATGGATGAGAAATATCTTTTTCAATTTTAATTAGTTAATATAATTTGAAAACCATTTCACAGTATAAGCATTTTCTGGTGAATTGGGGTACATACAATAGATTATTAAGAATAATTTTAGGAGCATACTTGGGCGTGCATGCAGGTCATCCAAACTCTTTAGGATGAATGTAGGAATGGAAAGAATGGTTGTTTCAAGCAAGCCTAGGTAAAAGATAGCAAGACTTCACCTCAGTACAAAAATTGCATGTCTTGATAGATAGATACTGTGTTATTAGCTAGCTGGATGATGGAGGTAAAAAGATAGCCAATGGAATTCATCCCCAGGAACATTTTTGAAACTTAATATGAAATATATATACATATACATATATGAAAATAAAAACATCAAGGCCATGTTTGATGTGGTAGTCTACATAAAAAGTGTGAGGTTCTACAGACCTTTAGCCATCTAATCTTCGATAAGGGAGCTAAAACAATAGAAAGACAGCCTCTTCAGTAAATGGTGCTGGCAAAATTGTTTAACTACTTGTAGAAAACTAAAGCTAGATCCTTATATATCACCCTGCACCAGAATCAACTCCAACTGGATCAAAGACCTCGAAGTCAAAGCAGACACTCTGAAAACATTACAGGATGGAATAGGAGAAACCCTAGGTCTCCTTGGCTCAGCCCGAAATTTTCTGAATAGAGACCCAGAAACACAACAAATCAAAGAAAGGTTGGACAAATGGGATTGCATAAAGTTGCAGAGCTTCTGCATGGCAAAGGACATAGCTAGCAAGATCAATAGAAAGCCCACGGATTGGGAGAAGATCTTTACTAGCCATACAACGGACAAGGGTCTCATATCTAAAATATACTTGGAACTCAAAAAAATTAAATCCCCCAACAACAAATCCTCAAAGAAACAACTGCCCATTAAACAAGTGGGCTAAAGACTTAAAGAGAAACTTCTCTGAAGAACAAAGAAGGATGGCCAATAGACACATGAAGAAATGCTCAACATCCCTAGCCATAAAAGAAATGCAAATCAAAACAACATTGAGATATCACCTCACTCCAGTTAGAATGGCAAAAATCAAGAACTCTAACAACAACAGATGCTGGAGGGGATGTGGACAGAAGGGAACCTTACTTCATTGTTGGTGGGAATGTAAACTTGTTCAACCACTTTGGAAAGCAGTATGGAGGTTCCTCAAAAGACTCCACATAGAACTCCCCTATGACCCAGCAATCCCACTTTTGGGCATTTACCCAAACGTTTACAAACAAGACCACACTAAAGCTACCAGCACAACTATGTTTATTGCAGCATTATTTACCATAGCTAAGATATGGAACCAACCCAGATGCCCCTCAGTAGATGAATGGATCAAGAAAATGTGGTATATATACACAATGGAATTCTATGCCTCCATCAGAAAGAATGACATTGCCCCATTTGTTAGGAAATGGAAAGACTTGGAAAAAATTATATTAAGTGAAGTAAGCCAGGCCCAAAGAAACATAGGCCCCATGGTTTCCCTTATTTGCAATATCTAGTATATGTATGAGTCAAGCGGAAAAGGTCAGATAATGTGATGTTAGGAAAACGAACCCTTAGATATGTATTTTAATGTTTTTTTCTTTCATGCATGTGTTTCTGAGGCATTTATAAGATTATTTCTTTGTTGCTTTGTATGTACCTCCCCCACAGTATAACCCCTGTTTTCACTATATTTGATGTCAGTATAACTTGTGGAGGAGATGGGGAAAAACAAGTCGTTTAAGGATACAGGTGGGCCTCTTGCAACAATGAGAAGTACAAGTTGTCATGTCCAAAATGAGCTTTACAACATCGGTGGGGAGGGAGGGGGTGGGGGAGGGGGAGGAGAAGGATTGGGACTTGTGGGGGGGAGAGGGGAGGCTGGGAAGGGATGTGAAGAGTAGACAAAGGAGGAGGCTGCAATGCTTGGTAAGAAATGTACGCATTATCCTGCCCATGTAATTGTAACCCCTCTGTACAGTATGTTCACAAAAAAAAAAAAAAAGTGTGAGGTTTTGAGTACCAATAAAATATTAGTCAAGTATTATGGATTTTAAGATGCTAGTCAATATGGTTTTTGCTACAAACAAAATAAGTCAATATTCAATTGTATAGAGATTTTTTTCAGTCTTATCTAAAGACATGAAAGCTATTACTGTTGAAGGAATAGTTCAAATTTTAGAAAAAGTAATATTTTTGAATGTTAAAGGTCTTTACAATGATGACAGTTTCTTCTAAATTTTGCTAAAACATACTTTTTCCTGTGAAAAGTCATAAATGTTATAGCCACATGACAGAATATTTTAAGGGTATATTGTATTTAAATGTTGAAATATAGTTTAGGTTGAGCCCTAGCATTTCCCACAAACACAGAAGCATGGATATGAAAACAAATTCAAAAGTTTTACTGGAAAGATGTTGGAGACAGAAAATAATAATATAATAGCTAAAATATCTCTAAAATGCCTCAGCGTAGTATAGGAAAAATTTGGGGGAAAAGAGAATAAAATGTTAAATATAAAATGTGTTACATTCTAAAATGAAGTGATAACTTGACAGAAAATATGTTCAATTAATCCAGAAATTTAAGGAAGCCTCAAATGTGAGCGCACTTTTCAGTATTAATGGTAAAGGACTGTGTAAATTTATAGCAGTTTTTGTACAATGTTTTTGTACACTGAAGAGTCAGGAGCATATAGTAAACTGAATTATTGAATTCACAATCTCAGTAAAATAACATTTCTGACATGGTATTTAAAATATTTACCACAATTTTGTAAAATACACATATGTATATATGTGTATGTGTGAATTCAAGCATTTGAAAGGGTAATATTTCATTGGAAATTCCACATTATGATGTAATCTGAGCCCAGTGCTGGTGGTTTATGCCTATGATCCTAGCTATTTATAAGACTGGGATCTGAGGGTTGTGGTTCAAAGCCAGCCCACGCAGGAAAATCTATTAAACACTTATCTCTAATTAGCCATCAAAAAGGCTAGAAACCTGGGGGACCGGTGGCTCACTCCTGTAATCCTAGCTACTCAGGAGGCTGAGATCTGAGGTTTGCAGTTCAAAGCCAGATGTGGCAGGAAAGTCTGTGAGCCTCCTATCTCCAATTAACTAACAGAAAACCGGAAGTGCTGCTCTGACTCAATTGATAGAATGATCCCCTTGAGCTGAAGAGCTCAGCGACAGCACCCACATCGGGAGCTCAATTCCCACAAGTGATAAAAGACAAAAACAGCTGGGAATGGAGCTGTGGCTCAAGTGGTAGAGCACTAAACTTGAGCAAAAAGCTTAGGGACAGCATCCAGGCCCTGATTTTATGCCCCAAAAGTGACACATACACACATGCAATCTGATATTTTTCTACCAAACACAAGATATAATGAACTTTTCTGTTAACTGTATCAAACTGTCATCAATGGACATGGAAACAGGAAGATTTTCATGCAGGATTTTTCAGATACACACATGAAAACTTGTTTTGCACAGTGCATTTCCCAGCCTAATTCAACACAAAATATATCTCACATTTTTAAAATTACTTGTCTCCAGTTACTGGTTTTACCTTCTATATCAGTCTGCTCTGACCACCCATAATGACCTAAACACCATTGAGTTTCCTTCGTTTTGAATGGCCTTTTTTTACATTCATATATATTGATTACACGAATTATTGTTTAGTGTGATGTTTCCACATAGGCATGCACTGTGCCCTTCATTTCTGTCTTTTCTGAAGCCCTTCTCAACCTCTAATGCATGACCTTCCTTTTGGCACAATGCAGCTACAGAATTCCCTTTGTTCCTAAGACAATGCCTGAGACTCCTCACGACCAGGTTAAGCATCTGTGTCTGTGTGTCCTGCATTGCAATCCCCTTTGTTGTTATTCCCAAACAAAACTGTACCGCATGGAGATTTATTAAACATACTTGAATTCTTAAACCCTCACGTACATGCACTCCTAGTCACATACACATAACACTGGAAATTGTGAATATGTAGTTAAAGTCACTCTCTGGTACGTATTTAATTACATCACTCTTTTTGTTGAGATCTGAAGGGTCACAGTTAAAGGCTTTAAATAATCAGCCAAAGCAGGGATGGAGCAATTACTCAAGTAGAAAAGCACCAGACAAGCAAGTATGAATTTTTGAGTCCAAATTCCAATGCTAGCAAAGCAAGTAAAAGTTTACGTGTGTTTTTGTCACAAACTATCTGACTGTAGTTCTTTGCTTTACCCAGATAGAAATGGTGAGCAAGGCCCTTGGCAGGTGCTTTGCAAGCAGATGCAGTGGATGGCCACGGATCCTGGGCCTTGAAGAGTTAGGCTGGTGGTAGGGAATGTGGGACTGAGCAATGCATGGGGGCTCATCCTTAACCATGAGATGTGAAAGACTTTGGACACCTCAGGCCTGGACAGGCAGCGAGAGTTATCTTTCTCCTGCTGGTCCTGAATAAGAATGGCAAGTCTCCCTTTAGTTCTCATACACTTTGCCTTGATGGTCTGTGCCTCTCAGTTCCATATCCAAACAATCCCGAAATAACTCTGCTTCGGCCTGTAGTTGTGCAACCTGGACTGGCGGGAGACAAGGCCATTGCCATGGGAGGTTATGCTGCTGGTCTCACCAATGCCAGAACGCTACTGTGCTGGCTGGCCCTGTCCACCCTGCCTCCGACCTTCCTTCCTTCTGCCACCACAATCCCAGAGCCTTTCTGTGATGCTTCCAGCTACTATGAGAATCGCCTGCTGCTCTCACCACACTGCTGCGGCTGCTGCTGCACAGGCGCTTCTGCACTCTACCAGCTCAGCTGCTGTACCAAGAACTAGCATTGGAAGGAGCCAAGAGAGGCCACTCCAGAAAATAGTTTGTATTGGATCTCTTGTTGCAATGCTAGGTTGGGACATACAGGGGGCCGCCCCAGCTGCTTGTAAAGTGAACTCAGAGTACACAAGGGGTTTGGAAAAGGGATTCTACATGAATCGTGGCAAATAAAGGACTGAGTGTATCATGGCTTAGTACCTGCTAGCAGTCATGCTTGTCCCTGGAATAAAGTGCTGCATTTTCTCACGTCATAGGTCTTCGGCTGATTGGTGTATGTCTAGTGCTTTCGAATCAAAGCAGTCTGCTTACACTGAGGCAGTCCAACAGCCTGGTTAGTATTTTGGGTGTCCAGGCCCCCAGGAAGGTTCTAGCTCCTTCTAGCCAAGGCTTTAATCCTGTCTGGTCTCCAACAGTTCAGCAAATTTAAGGAAACATCTACTTTCAAAAAACGCGCATATGTGAAGACTCATCCATAACAAGGCTTAACAGTATTTAATAGCATTTTACTGATGCTTAATTCCTGCCCCGGGAAGAGGTGAGGCTCTACCATCTGGTTCGTTTTGATCTTATTTTATTGTATAACACTTGTCCTTTGAACAAAAATACTCTAATTATTCTATGGTAAATTAAATGTTATGCAAGCCTTTAGTTTTCTGTCAAAAGTGGTCAAAATCTAATCTTCTGTCAGACCTCTAAGCTTGTAGAATTATTATTATTTTTTTAATGTAGCAATAAGTATCAAACAGACTTCTGTGGGCAAATGGGAAATTTCAGGGCTTAAGTTGGATTACACAAAGGAACATATACATTTTCTTTTCAAAGGACAGAGATTTAAAAAACTTATGATGACTTAGTAAAGGTTTTCTGATGATCAAATACAGCCTCTTTGAGGAGCAACTTCTAACTTAATTGAAAGGATGTAAAGTAGTTTAAGTTGATATATTTTTTAAATCACTTCAAATAATTTTAACTGGCTCTTATGCTGTAGAAAATTGCAGGAAATGATACACCTTAAAAAATCTAATTAATTTTCTAGATTAAATTCATCCAACATAGAAAGAATATATTTCCACACTTACTTCGTTTTTTTTTCACAATGGACAAAATAGATGGCGTTTGAACGAAGTTAAGATGCAAATGCATGAAAGGCCATTTTTAACAAAGATGATGAGGTATGTTTTTCCATAAGCCAGGATTCAAGAGATTAAACTTTAACAGTTCACCTCTTTTTACAACTCACTGATTTTTAACATGTTGTTATCTACTCTTTTATGTACTGTTTATGAATTGCTTCTTTTATTTCTGTCAGAATGTAACTTGATCAGAGTGTCAGTTTGTCATACCAAGTGAATGTCCTCATAGATTTCCAAAGGTTTTGGATATTGAGGTATATCAGGACTGTGTGACAAATAAGAGAATAAATAATCTCTGAAAGAGTTTAGCAAATTTTTGCTGCTGCTGAAAAATCATTCTATGTGTAATATCTATGAAAGAGAAATAAAATATTTTGGGATAACAAGCTTAAATGAAAGATAAGAAATGAACCAATACATGGTTAAATAAGAAATTTTTTTGAAAAATTGAAAAGAGAAATTATAGTGTAAAAGTATATCCACAAGAGAAGACATAAGAAAAAAGAACATTAACAGATTTAAACATAGTAACATTAAAAACTGTGGTGAGGAGGTATATTTTCAAATGAAAACACAAAGTGTAATATTTAAGAAACAAGACACAAAACTAGTTGGATGTGATGCTTTCATCCCTGCTACTCAAGAAGTTCAGGTAGAAAGATGCAGAGTTTGAGGGGACATTGAGGGAGGAAGAGCTCAAGTTTGATGTGAACTGAGGCCCCATGATGTACATAGGGAGACTAGCTAAGAAACTAGAAATATTAAAGAAACAACCGATATTGTCAAATATTTCAGTTTAAAAAATAGAGCATGATTAACCTGAAAACATTATGTGAAATTCAAAACAAATTTTAAAAAAATAGAAGACCACACAAATTGGTTAAAACAAATATAATGATAATGAAGGATTAAAAAAAGAACTTTCAACACAAATATTAGGAATCACATGTAAGAAAGAAGAGAAAGACATGTCTAAACTGAAATCTCATCCACCTGTGTACATTCTGTATATTCACCTGGTACATTTCCAAAAGTTATGAAAATTTCAATATCATCACAAGATAATTTGGGAATGTGTAAATTTTAAAGGTTGTTCACATTTTTTCCTCACCTTGACAATGCAAGAGAATTGAGTTAGTTAAGACATAAATAAATTTTATAAAAGCTGAATGATGTCTTTTATGAATTCATATATAAAATTAAAATAAATTCAAGTTTAGATTTTAGGTTTCACTGAAAATATTGCATAATTAATAGAAAAATGGATACACATACAATGTTAAATTTGAAAGTAGGCTCTTGTCAAAAAAGTACAATATTCACTGAAATAGAACAAAGGAAGAAGGAGAGAGGTGAATATGAGTAAGAAAAATGAAAGTTGGTATGATATTTTTGAAAGGGAAATAAGGAAATGGAGAAAATTCAATACCATGTATCTAGATGTAATCTTTATTTAAACTGTTATTTAAAGACAGGTCATGGAGAGTTCCGGGAAGATGGCAGAGGAGAAGCTGGAATCTGAACAAGCTCTTGCATTGAAAACAGTTTCAGAGTTCCAGTGAACAGTCCCAAGCCAGAGAATCACACCGAGTGTGCCATCACAGGACAGAGAGTTAGTCAAGAGAGGGGAAGCCAAGCAGACACATCTGAGCAGCTGCCGCTGCGGCGGCAGGGTCGCAGCGGCGACCACCGCCGCTGAGGCTTACCTGAGACGCAGTCCGGGACGAAGGAGCCAGACGCAGCGGACGAGCGGATTCTACTCAACACCAGCAAGAACCAACAACTTCATCCTGCACTTTGCAGACCAGAGACGACCCGGGATCCAAGACTCGGCGTGAGTAGAAGCCCCACTTCCTCACTCCTTCTCTGGGAGCAGAGGAGGGAAGGCCACCCCTCCCCCCCCAGCACCGGTGATCTCCATCTTGGATACCGACAAAGCTCGGAGGAGCAGCTAGCTCCAGCTCAGGCCTTGGAATAGAGCTAGTCATTTGGCAGGTCACAGGAACTTGGCGGCGAGGTGACCTCACAGACTCAGTTCCATCCAGGGAGGGGTCGCCCAGCTCAGGCACCAGCCATTGGAGTGGCTCTCTCGCTGGGTGGCCAGAGCCAGAGGCTGCCCCTCCCTCTAGCAGCCACCACAATCAATTGAAAAACAGAAACCCTGAGAATGGCTCCAGGCTGGGTGCTGTGAGTTTTTTTTTTCACAAAATAGCCCCAGGGAAAAGCTACTGTTCGTTGAAAAGCCTCAACTCTACCCAGAACCTAGCCTCATCACTGCATCCCCCTCTTTTGTGATTCTCAAAGCAGATCACTCTCCCAGTAAACTAACCTGGGAGGGGGATCTCAAAATCTTGGGTAAAGCAGAGCATTTTTCTGCCTGTTCCAACAAACTGACTTAAGAAACCAATCAAGCCACAGGACCTCAAGCTGACCAGAGAGTCCAACCAGACTCTGGTTACAGACAAAAGGGAGATACAGGACTCTTCCCATCCCTCCCAAAAAAAAAAAAAAAAAAATCAAAGAACTTTTTTTTCTTCTTCTTTTCTTTTTTTCTTTTTCTTGTTTTGTTTTTTTTCGTTTTTTGTTACCTTATATATATATATAAAAATTTTTTTTTTGCTTTTCTAAAACTTTTATTAATCTCTAATTTTTGCCTCTTCTGAAAAAATAATTGTTTTCCATTAACTTTTTTTTTTTTTCTCCTCTTATAATTTTTATTTTAGGAATATGTGAATGTGTGTTTTCTTTTCTTTTCTTGTCTTCTTTCTCTTTTTCTTTCATTCTTAATTATCTTTTTGTTTTTTCTCTAGCTATACTGAACTTCTGATCTTTTCTTCTCACTTTCCTATCCTTTCCATCTTTTCCTCTTTGTTCATCTTTATGTGACTTAACTCTTGTCCTGCACATCCTCAAATAAACCCGTAGTTAACCAGTAGACCCTATCCCCCATTGTGTACACACTTAATCCACAAACTTATTACTCAATTCAAAACCTCTGAGACTTAAATTCATTAATAGCAGTACTACCTCTTTATACCTATACAATATTTTAAGCATTTATTTAAAGTTTTTCTCATCTCCTCTATGTCCCTCCCCTTCTCCCAACATATTCATATTCCTCTATAAATCGATGGTCTTTTAATCTCTAAAATAACATTAATTTTTACGTTTCTATTTTTTTTCTGGACTCTTTTCATTCCCCTTTCCCTTTCTTCTTTTTCTCTCTCTCTCTACTTACATCCTACCCAACCTATTTCCTGCATTGTGATTAGGACATAGTTAACTCTCCCTGTGCCTCCCCACACCAATCTATTCCTATTTTTTACCCACATCTCTCCCTAACCCTAATAATTTCTGGTTTTCCAAATTCTTCTCTGCGGTTCGAAGTCCTTTAACATATAGTTGTTTGATGTCGAATAGATGTATCTGTTGAACTAGATTGTATCTGTAGACTATTGACTGTACAAATGCAAACTTTGGTTGATGGTTGCCTTAAGATAGTGTTCTAGCACAAAACTGGTGCTATCTTCATCTCAAATGGGCAGAGTAAGCCAGAAAAACACAAGAAAAATGGCAAATTCGGGTATCTCAATTCCCAATCCTGATAATCAGGGGTTAGAACAGATAATGAATAATCCAGAGGAGAGTTCCCAAACAGCTCTACAAACACTGCTGGCAAACATGATAAATGAGAAGTTTGACAACGTACAAAGGACTCTGTATGAGCGTGATAGGGAGAGAGAGGAGGCATCCCAGAAGTTTATACAGGAATATCATAAGCGTGAGAAAGCTACTCAAAAACTGATAGAGGATTTGTGTGAACAACTTGAGAATACTCAAAGAGAAAGGGAGAAATGGCGTGAGCAGGCTGAGAACACTCAAAGAGATCTGCAGGAATCCCACGAACGGGAGGAAGCTAATCAAAGAGTAATACAGGAATTGAGAGACCAGGTAGAGAACACACAAAGATCACTAAAGGCATTCATGGAATCCATTAACAAAGAGCTGAAGGAAGTCAGGGAGACCACAAAGGGAATGCTGAATGGAACCCAACAGAAGGAATGGGAGCCCAAAGAAACCATAACCAATCAACTAAGTGATTTGAGGACAAACACTGAACACCAAATTAAGGAAGTAAAGAAATTCATACAAGACCTAAAACAGAGCTTCAACAAAGAACTTGAAGCCATCAAAGCTGACCAACTAGAAGGAAAAGAGATAAAAAACAAAGTAGAGAGTCTTGACAGCAGGTTAGACCATGCAGAAGATCGAATCTCAGGGATTGAAGACAGCCTAGATATTATAGAGAAAGAACATACAACCATCCAAGACAAGTCCAAGAAATATGATAGATCTATCCAACACCTGGAAGACACCATCAGAAGGCCTAATCTAAGGATAATGGGTGTAGAGGAGCACCTAGAAACAGAAGTTAATGGTCTAGGAAATCTGTTTAACAGGATCCTAGCAGAGAACTTCCCAAACATGCAAAAAGATAGGCCTGTCCAGATACAAGAAGCCTTTAGAACCCCAAATAGACCAGACCAGAATAGGACATCCCACAGTCACATTATAATCCACACAGGATCAACTCAGAACAAGGAAAAGATCCTTAAAGCTGTCAGGGAGAAAAGGGTAATCACTTATAAAGGGAAACCAATTAGAATCACCTCAGATTTCTCAGCAGAGACAATCAAAGCAAGAAGAGCCTGGAATGATGTATGCCATGCCCTAAAAACAAACAACTATCAACCAAGAATACTGTACCCAGCTAAACTCTCCTTCATAACTGAAGGCCAAATAAAAACCTTCCATAGCAAAGAAAAATTGAAACAATACATCTCCACCAAACCAGCCCTACAAAAGATTCTTAAAGATGTCTTACACATAGAAAACCAACAAGACCACAATAAAGGACAAGAAACTGCACCCAAACTGAGAATCCAAGAACCATAGGAAGAACCCAGTTTTTGCAGCCCCCAAGAAGGTAGATAACATGGCAGGAACTCCCAAATACCTCTCAGTCCTATTTCTTAATGTTAACAGACTGAACTCTCCAATTGAGCGACATAGACTGTCTAGTTGGATTAAAAAACAAGACCCTTCTATCTGCTGCCTGCAGGAGTCACATCTTGCCCATAAAAACAAACACATTTTCAAGGTTAAAGGCTGGAACAAAATCTACCAAGCAAACGGACCGCATAAACAGGCGGGAGTTGCAATCCTAATATCAGATAAAATAGACTTCAAATTAAAATTCATGAAAAGAGATAAAGAAGGTCGCTACATACTAATTAAAGGATCTCTCCTTCAGGAGGATATTACAATTCTAAATATCTATTCGCCAAACAATGGAGCACCCAAATTTATCAAAGAAACACTACTTTCCCTCAAATCCCATATAGATCCAAAGACATTAATCGTTGGGGATTTTAACACACCACTCTCCCCACTAGATAGATCAACCCGGCAAAAACTCAACAGAGAAACCGCAGATCTAAACAGCTGCATAGATCAACTAGACTTAACAGACATTTACCGAACATTTCACCCAGCAGCATCAGAATACACGTTTTTCTCAGCAGCACATGGAACGTTTTCTAAAATAGACCACATTTTAGGCCACAAAGCAAACTTGTCTAAATTCAGAAACATTGAAGTTATACCTTGCATTCTCTCTGACCACAAGGGAATAAAGTTAGAACTCAACACCAAAAGCCACCAAAGAAAGTCCGGTATCACATGGAGGCTGAACAACACACTGCTGAATCATGAGTGGGTCATGGAAGAGATTAGAAAGGAAATTCAAATGTTCATGCTATTCAACAAAAATGAACACACAAAATACCAGCTCCTCTGGGACACAGCAAAGGCAGTACTCAGAGGCAAGTTTATAGCTCTGAGCTCCTACATCAACAAATTGGAGAGATCTGAAACTAACAATTTAATGACACATCTAAACCTCCTTGAAAAAGAGCAGCAAGATAAACCCCAATCCAGTAGATGGAAAGAAATAATCAAAATTAAATCAGAATTAAATGAATTAGAATCCAAAAAAACTATAGAAAGAATCAACAAAACAAAGAGTTGGTTCTTTGAAAAACTTAACAAAATTGACAGACCCTTAGCAAATCTTATCAGAAAAAGAAGAGAACATACCCAAATTAATAAACTCAGAGATGAGAATGGAAACATCACCACGGAAACAAGCAAGATTCAGGACATTATAAGGGAATACTTCTCAAAACTTCATGCTAATAAGTTTGAGAACTTGACAGAAATGGACCTCTTCCTAGCAAATATTGACATGCCAAAACTAAACCAAGATGAGGTAAACTATCTTAACAGGCCCATATCAAGCATTGAAATAGAAACAGCAATAAGAGACCTCCCAGCTAAGAAAAGTCCAGGACCAGATGGTTTTACAGCGGAATTTTACAAGGCCTTCAAAGCAGAGCTCACACCAATTCTCCTGCAACTCTTCAATGAAATTGAAAGAGAAAGCTCACTACCGAACACATTCTATGAAGCCATCATAACCCTCATCCCAAAACCAGGCAGGGACTCATCAAAGAAAGAGAACTATAGACCCATTTCTTTGATGAACATTGATGCAAAACTTCTCAACAAAATTTTGGCCAACCGACTTCAACAATTCATCCAAAAAATCATACACCACGATCAAACAGGATTCATTTCAGGGATGCAAAGCTGGTTCAATATACGTAAATCAATTAATATTATTCATCACATCAACAGGAGCAAGAATAAGAACCACATGGTTATCTCAATAGACGCAGAAAAAGCATTCGACAAGATCCAACACCCCTTTATGATGAAGGTTTTGGAAAAATTAGGAATCCATGGAACATTCCTCAGTACAATAAAGGCTGTATATGACAAACCTACAGCCATCATTATACTCAATGGTGAAAAACTAAAGCCATTTCCTCTTAACTCAGGAACAAGACAAGGATGCCCACTCTCTCCACTTCTCTTCAATCTAGTATTAGAATGCCTAGCTACAGCAATAAGACAAGATGCAGACATAAAGGGGATCCAAATAGGGAAAGAAGAAATAAAACTCTCCCTCTTTGCAGATGACATGATCTTGTATTTAAAGAATCCCATAGACTCCACTCCCAAATTACTTAAGCTGATTCAAAACTTTGGTAAAGTAGCAGGTTATAAAATTAACCCCCACAAATCCATGGCTTTTCTGTATGCCAACAATGAGGAAAGTGTGGCTGAAATTAGGAAAGCAACTCCATTTGTAATAGCCCCACAAAAAATAAAATACCTAGGAATTAACTTAACTAAAGAAGTGAAGGACCTCTATGATGAAAACTTTAAAATCTTGAAAAAGGAAATCAACACAGAACTTAAAAAATGGCAAAACCTCCCATGCTCCTGGATTGGAAAGATTAACATCGTGAAAATGGCAATACTTCCCAAGGCTATCTACAAATTCAACGCAATACCTATCAAAATTCCACCCTCATTCTTCAAGGAAATAGAAGAGTTTATCCAAAAATTCATATGGAACAATAAAAGACCCCGAATAGCAAAAACGCTCCTCAACGGAAAGAACACTGCTGGAGGAATATCAATACCAAATTTCAAACTCTACTATAAAGCCATAGTAATCAAAACAGCTTGGTATTGGCATAAGAACAGACCTCAGGACCAATGGAATAGAATTGAAAACCCAGAAATGAACCTACAGACTTATAGCCATCTAATCTTCGATAAGGGAGCTAAAACAATAGAATGGAAGACAGACAGCCTCTTCAGTAAATGGTGCTGGCAAAACTGGTTAACTACATGTAGAAAACTAAAGCTAGATCCTTATATATCACCCTGCACCAGAATTAACTCCAAATGGATCAAAGACCTTGAACTCAAAGCAGACACTCTGAAAACATTACAGGATGGAATAGGAGAAACCCTGGGTCTCCTTGGCTCAGGCCGAAATTTTCTGAATAGAGACCCGGAAACACAACAAATCAAAGAAAGGCTGGACAAATGGGATTGTATAAGGTTGCAGAGCTTCTGCAGGGCAAATGACATAGCTAGCAAGATCAATAGAAAGCCCACGGACTGGGAGAAGATCTTTACTAGCCATACAACGGACAAGGGTCTCATATCTAAAATATACTTGGAACTCAAAAAATTAAACCACCCAACAACAAATCCTCAAAGAAACAACTGCCCAATAAGTAAGTGGGCGAAAGACTTAAAGAGAAGCTTCTCTGAAGAAGAAAGAAGGATGGCCAATAGACACATGAAGAAATGTTCAACATCCCTAGCCATAAAAGAAATGCAAATCAAAACAACATTGAGATATCACCTCACTCCAGTTAGAACAGCAAAAATCAAGAACTCTAACAACAACAGATGCTGGAGGGGATGTGGACAGAAAGGAACCTTACTTCATTGTTGGTGGGAATGTAAACTTGTTCAACCACTTTGGAAAGCAGTATGGAGGTTCCTCAAAAGACTCCACATAGAGCTCCCCAACGACCCAGCAATCCCACTTTTGGGCATTTACCCAAATGATCACAAACAAGGCCACACTAAAGCTACCAGCACAACTATGTTTATTGCAGCATTATTTACCATAGCTAAGATATGGAACCAACCCAGATGCCCCTCAGTAGATGAATGGATCAAGAAAATGTGGTATATATACACAATGGAATTCTATGCCTCCATCAGAAAGAATGACATTTCCCCATTTGTTAGGAAATGGAAAGGCTTGGAAAAAATTATATTAAGTGAAGTAAGCCAGGCCCAAAGAAACATAGGTCCCATGGTTTCCCTTATTTGCAATATCTAGTATAGGTATGAGTCAAGCGGAAAAAGTCAGATAATGTGATGTTAGGAAAACGAAACCTCAAATATGTATTTTAATGTTTTTGTTTCTTTCATGCATGTGTTTCTAATGCATTTATAAGATTATTTCTTTGTTGCTTTGTATGTCCCTCCCCCACAGTGTAACCCCCGCTTTCACTATATTTGATGTCAGTATAACATGTGGAGGAGATGGGGACAAACAAGTCGTTTAAGGATTCAGGTGGACCTGTTGCAACAATGAGAAGTACAAAATGTCATGTCAAAACCTGCTTTACAATGTCGGTGGGGGGGGGGAGAGGGGGGTATGATTGGGTGGGAGGGAGTGGGGAGGCTGGGAAGGGAGGTGAAGGGTAAACAAAGGAGGAGGCTGCAATGCTTGGTAAGAAATGTATGCATTATCCTGCCCATGTAATTGTAACCACTCTGTACAGTATGTTCTCAAATAAAATAAAATAAAATTTAAAAAAAAAAAAAAAAAGACAGGTCATAAATCATCTGACAATACTAGAGTAAGAAAAAGTCAGCAAATGTAATTTAGTGGTTACATTGGTTTGAGAAAGCAGTTTTCATTATATTTTATTATAAAGATGTAGAACAATATTTACTTAATTTGAGATTTACTCTATTCATAGATAAAAAGCAGCTTCTATAGTTCATTATTCTAAAATTATGTTTATATAATTATCCATCTATATCTATATAGCTAGATATTGCATTAAAATAAGCATCTATATTTATATATTTAATCTATATTAGGTAAATATTATATGTCATCTATATCTATATAAAATTATCTCTATAAAACTATCTCACCTACTTAATAACAGACAGGTAACCTAAAGGCATTCAAAAATTATGAAGACATGTTTACAGATAGTTATGCTTTTATTTTAAACTGATACATAAAAGAAGAAAGATGAATATCATTTCTTTTTTCTGTTTTCATTGTTGTTTTTTCTTTTTTTTTTTGGTCAGTTATGGGGCTTGAACTCTGGGTCTGTGAGCTCAAGAGGAACTCTCTACCACTTAACCACAGCACCACTTACAGTTTTCTGCTGGTGAATTGGAGATAAGAGTCTCATAGACTTTCCTGCCTGGGCTGAATTCACACCACTATCCTCAGACCTCAGCCTCCTGAGTAGCTAGGATTACAGGAGTGAGCCACCAGAACCCAGTAAGATGAATATCTTTATGGAGTACTATGTGATGATTTCATATACCATGCAACATTTATAATAGGGTGAATACATTAACTGCTCAATCTAACCCTTCTTCTGTTGTAGTGGTGGGATCAAACCCAAGGACTTGCAGGTTATTGACAAGCGCTCTCTTAATGTGTGACAGTCCTCTCTTGACATCTATCATTTATTAAAGGTAAAAAATTTCAAAATCTGTTCTTCTTGACATTTGAACTATATGGTCTATTATTTTCATTGCTAGTCTCCTTTGTCTATATTAGCATAGCAAAATATCTTGTTCTTATTTAGTTACAACTTGCTGTCCATTGATCAGACATTCAAATGGTTATGTTTAAGGTGGAAATTTTTGTGGGTGTTCTTTTACTTTTTCTTTTTGCTTTTATTAAACAAGAGGCTTCTGTTGCTCAAATAGCATTTCCTGTAATAAAATTAATGATCTATGTTAGTGACAGAAAAATTAATTTACCCCCAAATAACTTGCTGTGATGTTTCACAGACATCCTAAGTGATCAAGTCTTATTTAACTTATACGTTATATAAATTGATATAAATCACCTTGATTATGTAAAGTATTTTAAATGAAAATTATGTTAGAGTGTGCTCATTTAAAAAAATCCCCCGACAGGAGATTTTTGTGTAGAATACATTTATTTACTTTTATTACCTCACTTAAAAAGATTCATTGAATCTGTTAGTATCAACTAACATATAACTAAAATCAGGAGAAATTTATTTTGTAATCACATGCATAATCAACTGCCTAGCTCCGTATGTTCATTCTGGTACATTTTATTTTCATAATCTAAGTAAAATTGTCTACGCTGCATGTATCTGCAATGTACTATATCTGTACAAAGAAACAGATAAAGTTTCATGTTTATAATCTCAACCTTTACACTAATAGTTAACTCTCAATTTAGTCTAAAACATGAGAAGGCACGATTTATGTATATTTACTTAAGAAATTAAATATAACATGCCACAGAAAGAATAAATGTGTTGGTTGATATTAATATTAATTTATATGCAGCAAATCAATTTGATAATCCCATCGTTACAAATCTCTAAAATCCTCGAGTATTTGAAGAGACATTTCTAATAAAGATAGGAATCTTTATCTTTTAAATATAATGCAATTAATTAAAATATTTTCTTTTTCTGTTTAAACATCTCTTCTTTTGCTTCATTTTCCAAGTCAGTCTTAATCTCAGTACTGGACAGTACATGAGAGCAAACCCTGGGTTTGCTTCTGTGCACTCAAGCTATTCAGTAGTTCCTATTATCTGTACATTATAAATCAATTCCTGTATCATTGATTCTAGTGATATTTATTACTTAAACATTTGTTTTATCAAAGACATACTTAATTGATTACCCTTCTGAAATCTAGATTTGTGTCCCTAACTGACAGTCTTAGTATAGACGAATTGAGAGAGTGGCCTATATTCTCTTCCTGTCAAATATATGCACAATGGTGTCAGAGCATGTTCTCTCTTTCCTGAAACTTTTGTTGGACGGACATCTTGAGTTTCAATCCAGTGTTCTTTTTTGGTGACTTGTTTTTGCTACATCTATAGAAAAGAACATATTTATATTTAATATAAAATATAAATTTTATAATAATATAAAATATAATTTAATATAAAATGTTAACGTCTCAATTTTTCAATATGCCCTGCTCTCCAGTGTTCCTTCATAGTGGAAGCCAGAAGGGAATCTCCTCATAATTTTTTGTTACAAACTTAACATCTGCCCACATGCAGTTGGTTACATTTCTCCTCTTAAATTGTTCCACAATAATGTGTAAAGTCTACTTTTATTATCCAATTCTGACTTCAATTGTGAGCATGTCTGACTGTAGCCCAAACTATTAAGGAACAAAAAATAAGCAACCCACTCTCAGAGGACATCTAGTTAATTTTTTTCTAAAGGAAGATTATTTTTAGTAGACTTAAGTAATTTTGTTTTTCTGAAAAGGTTTAATGAAAATGTAGCCGATAAGCCCCTATTATACACATTATCCTGAATTGTGTTAGGAGGAAAAACATATATAAACCAAAGCAAACCGTGTTTTAGAATTTCAAAGTTCATTAAATAGACCCATAGAATGTCTTTGTAAGGAAAGATAATAGATCTGTTGCTAGTTTCAAAGTAGTTCTTGGAGGATAAATGTCATCAATGTCAGCAAATATGGCATCCATCTAATCTATTAGCAGCCTGGGAGAAGAGGATTTTCCAAATGTAAAAAGGTTAACACTGAAATTCACTTTTGGAGCTTTTAATGGACTGACTTCCACTGATAAGGAAATGATAGAGAATGCAAAACTCCTTGCAATCTCATTAGCTTGGTGCTTGTAACCAGTGAAGATCCCAGTGGCCAGAATACTAAGGCAGCCAACACTGAGGAGAAAGGAGGGGAGACATTCAAATTTCTCTTTGACTTTGTTCTTTTAAGTGCACTGTGAAAGTAACAATTTCCCTAGCATTGCTTCCCCTCCCTTGTATTTTATAAAGCAATAAAGAGAAATCTCATTAGTTTAGCATTCTATTATCTTTTGAGATAAAAATATATCACAATTGGTCAGAAAATGTCCTTTAGTTCAAGCGAAGTGCACTACATTCTTCCTTAGAAAAGCAAGATAATATATTCAGTCATCAGTGACACAGGGCACTCTTCATAAGAGTTGGCTCAAAATGCTTAATGCTGTGCAAATGTGACATTTAAGAAGTACTTATTTATAGGAAACCAAAATAAACTTGTTGACCTTTATTCACAATGCCCATGAAATATGAATTTCTATTGATCATTTATATTAACTGCCAGTGTAAAAAAGTTGATTACACACTGCAGCAACATCTACAAGTGAATGCAAACTATGCCAGTCGTGCAACATTACTTGATAGGTTTAGAGGTATTTGGCACGATATGGCTTGATGATTCTTTTTTTCTCACTGTAAATAGTGACATTGTCTAAGCATACCCTTTCTATTTTAAATGACATTCTAGGAATTGGATATTTAATTTTTTCATTGGTTATTTCCATATAATTAAATCTGTTTGATGTTGCTTATAATTTGCAGAAATTTAAAGAAGGTTAGAGAGACAGCAGAACAGTTTTACTACATGCATTAGAAATATCCTCAGGAAAAATGAAATGGTAGTTTTTAACCATGACAGGGATTAATGTTGGATTGTGAAGCTAAGGAGTTAAGTTAGGGAGAAAAATGTGTCTTCTGATATCTACAGCAGTATTATTTCATATACATCAGGAAAAAAACAGAGAGGGGCTTCAAAAAACATGATACTGATTGAGATGTATAGTGTTTTTATTTCATAGATGCTATCCTAAGGGCTTGTTTTCATGCCTGAATGTATTTCTACCCACTGTGTATCCTTTTCATTTTCCCTGTGCTTCTGTTCTCCTTCACCATACATTGAGTTTGATCAACATGGATTGAAAGCACCAGCACTGCGACCCAAAATAAATCTCAACATTTTGTGACAGTAAGAAAACAATTCCTTAAAAATATTATTGTAATGTTTCTAGGCGGTAGGTTACTTTTGTAGATTACTTTTGTAGATATGGAATCAGGAGCACAAGAGATTTAGGTAATAAATATATATTTAAAGTTCAATAAGTCATGGACCCCAGGACTAAGACTCAGGACTGGAGATTCTATGCAAAATGTTACATTATTTAATTATTATTTAGCTCCCTAGAGCTATAATGTTGAACATTTCTGATAATTTCTAACAGACTTTGCAAGGAATATGGCAAGGTATTTCATAGACAGTGTTTGTATAAGCAATGTCTACACAGAAAATACCTGAACCAGAGAAATTCCTTCTTTAAGTGCTCAGAAATAGACAAATAATGTGTACATTAACTCTGACCAAAGCCCTTTTCTTCACCCCCAATGATTTTGGCAAGGAATAAAATCTGATGCTCCCCATAGAGACTCTGGTAAGAATAAAAATAAAAAATAAAATAAAACAATTGTCACAAACATTTTTGAAGTGCTTTTGAGAGGTTTTGATTAAAATGGCTGAGGATTGAACATGCCTAAGGTTAAGTTTTAATGTGTTCCAAATCCAGATCCTGTGTATTTAGTAAGGAGAAAATTCCAAATGCATCTGGATTGCCTAAAAGTACTTTTGTTTTCGCTGTTGTTAGTACCATTCTTGAAAACCTAAGAGATTTAAATATGCCTTTCTGTCTTTTCTGCAAATATTGGAATATCCCTCAAAGCAGACTATGAATTAATTTCCACTTAGCCAAGATCTATGGATGATGATAGTGGCTGCCACCTTCAGGCAAGTAGTGGCTCTGCATTGATTCCAGGGGCCTTGAAGCTTCTTCCTCTCTTGATTCTTAATATAGTCTAATAAAAACCATTTGATTAGCTTGCATTGTCCTTCATGCCACTATTTACGATTTCTTTTTCCTTCCCACTATTCATTATGGTGTTAAAAATGGCCTGAATCTACAGAATAAAGATTTTTTTCATTGCCAAGAGCCAAAAGATTGGATTAATTTGGTTAATTTTCTCTGAATGCTTTGAAGTAAAGCATCAAAGAATGACTGTTTACCTTGTGAAATGTTCAACTTTGACTTACAACACTCAATTTTGATTCAAAGGACAATTGCAAAGCCCTGGAACTTTGTACTTAAACAAAGACATGTCAAAATAAATTTTATTCATTTCTTGAAACACATATATTTAGCAGGAATATCATTTATCTTCTGGCTCATATGAGTAAAAATAGTTTCCCTTTAGTGTGATTTTTTTAAACAAAGATTTCTAATTAAAATATATTTGCACTA
The DNA here is from genome assembly GCF_019054845.1 of Dipodomys spectabilis. Lineage (NCBI taxonomy): Eukaryota > Metazoa > Chordata > Mammalia > Rodentia > Heteromyidae > Dipodomys > Dipodomys spectabilis. The sequence continues at coordinate 161,126 of NW_024870815.1, read as the reverse complement.
TAAAAGAATCTTTCATGTAAAGAAAAGAAAATTGGAAACTAAATATACTCAAATTTGTATGTGCAGATAAACTTTCTGAATTATTGCAACTAGCTAACTGCTATCATGTTATTTAGTTCATGAACTGTCGAAACTTGCATGCTAGCCTTATTATTGGGTAGTGACAACTCATTGAAACCAATACAAATAATAAATTGCATTAAAATTATAAAATTTAAACCTATATTATTTGGAATACATAGAATTCTTAGATAGTATAATTTTGAGTCTGTACATTATTAAATCTGAAAGGAATATGACTTCATGATCCTTTGTTTCTTTTTCCCTTTTGTATTCTCTGCTGCTCCAATGAGCACAGAGAGCCCACACCACCCCCACATCCACATACAAACTCTCCCAAAGGGAAACTCCCACACTACTTCCTGGTTTTGATCTTCAATGAATGGTGCATTGGGCAAATTCACATGTCTACCATAGAATATCTGTGACAGCTTACTTTTAAAGAGAAAAGTTTTAGAGAGTCAAAATTCAAGACCCATATCTTGCTGTATTTCTTTGGTCTGTGGAGAAGGCAGTACATGGCAGTATATCATGGAGGGAACACAGATGGGAACAGGAATTTCATTTTAAATAGGGACAGAGATAAGAGCAGACAAGAAAGATCCAAGGTTGCAACTTTTACAATAATCCTCTCAAAAAAACAAAAGTTAAAGGAAAAAGGGAATCGCAGAAACAGCAGGTCAAAGGATGGACCAATGCAACTTTGATACTCACTTGACATTAGGTGGGGTAAGAACCTTACAATCTGGGGAGGGGGGAGCGGGAAGGGGAATGGGAGGGGTAAGTGGGAGATAATGGGGAATTGGGCAACAATGGTGAAAAACAAATGTGCTCATTACCTTTCTTAAGTAACTGTAACCGCCCTGCTCATCATCTTTTCAAAAATAACAAACGAAGTGGCGCTGTGGCTCAAGTGGTAGAGCACTAGCCTTGAGCTGAAGAGCTGAGGGACAGTGCTGAGGTCCAGAGTTCAAGCCCCGTGACTGACCAAAAAAAAAAAAAATAACAAACGAAAAATTTTTTAAAGTTAAAGGTTGTGGTGGAACCACAAAGAGGCTCTACAGGCGCTGCTTTGCTAAAGTGCACTATCCCAATAATCTGAGAAGATCCTTGTCCCACATCATAAAAGTACCATCACCTCCCAATATTTCTACACATGTGCTTTACAAAGGACATTAGTAGGCCATAGGAAATAAACTGTAAAGGCCAAGCATGGTGGAACACACCTGTAATTCCAGCTACTTGGTAGGTGGCAATAGGAGAATCACAATTCAAAGAGTCTGCATGAAAATTGTGAGTCCTTTTTTAAAGCAATAAGCCGGGAGTCATAGTTCATGCCACTAGATTGTAGGATTTAAGACAATACACAAATTAAAGATAGTTTGTAGATTAAAAAAACACTTTTTAAGAAAGAAAACCTTGGCTATATATGTGAATTTATTCTTTTTGGAAGAAAGAACAAGTCTCTTAACAAGGTAACCATGCACATTCTTTTTTTTCTTTTCTTTTTTTTTTTTTTTTGCCTGTCATGGGTCTGAACTCTGGGCCTGGGCGCTGTCTCTCAGCTCTTCAGCTCAAGGCTAGCGCTCTACCACTTGAGCCACAGCGCCACTTCCGGCTTTTTCTGCTTATGTGGTGCTGAGGAATTGAAACCAGGGCCTCATGTATGTGAGGCAAGCACTCTACCACTGAGCCACCTTCCCAGCCCCTAAATGTAATTTTTTTTTCTGTCATGGGGCTTGAATTCTGGACGTGGGCACTGTTCCTGCGCTCTTCAGCTCAAGGAGAGCGCTCTACCGCTTGAACTACAGTACCACTTCCAGTCATGCACATTTTTGCAATAATAAATACAAAAGGAGTTTTAGAAAGCTAGGTAGCATATTTGATAAGCTGGTACTACATGTAAAGAACTGGGCAGGTGTTATGATTGATATCTGTAAACCTATTTGGGAACATGTCTGAAACCCATCCAGGAAAAAAGATTCTATCTGATAAAATGAATTTAAATAATGGCTCCAACTGTGTGTGTGTGTGTGTGTATGTGTGTGTGAATTTCATAAAAATAGAACTGGTAATAAGAAATGAATTTAAAATTAAATGGAAGATGGATCACTCAGTTTCAAGATGTTGTGAACTACTCCAAGCTTCAGTTTTCTGGTAGTGTGATCTCATTTGCAATTTCTTGGTGACTGACTTGGTCATTGCTAGCTTTTTGGTCTGTCTTACAAGCACTGCTCAGTTGCCTTGGTTGGATTGTGCCCATCTTTCTACAGTCAATTCCCAAAGCTACAAGTTCACCCACAGTGCTTCTTAGATTATAAACTAAAACTAAAATCTGCCTCTCCAGAAAGTGTATAATAACCAAATAAATGTTGATAACTTAGAAACTACATCAACGAAGCTATCAAAAAATGAGAAATCACAGTTAAGACTACATCTGTAGATTTGTCATTTCTCTAAAACAAAGGGAGAGAGAAAGTCCAGTTAGTTTTCAAAGAAACAATTTTACTGTAATACAAATTCTCAAATTTTATGGAAATAGCTGAGCTATTTTTTAAACTGGATGCTGGCTTTGTGTTACTTGTAAAACCTGTTTTTGAGAATGTTGAAATAATGAATTAATTCAATGCATCCCCAATGTAATTTTGCAGTTTTTCTTGGAATTGCTTAAAGTAGAATTTAAATATAGAAATCCCACGAGTCTCCATTAATCAAAGTTTTCTGAGTCAAATTCCCTTAGAGCTATAAACTGATATATTTCAGTACATGCTATTTGTTTGCTTATTCTTTCTTATAAAACTCAAGAAAGTAAATTGATTGTGACCTGCATATTCCCTTATGTTATTTTATCTTTCAGTGTAACCTTTTCCATCTCCTTGACTGGTCCTAGAATTGTGAATGTCACAAACATTTTATTAAAATTTCTTAACAGTAATTTAAAAAGGAAGCACTAATTCATCTCCCCTTAAAATGTAGAGACATTTACTTATGCTTATTTGGTTCCAAGAAAACAATATATAAACTCTTCATTTCAAACTTCTGTCTTGTTCCAACTCAAGTTTATATATATTTCTAAAAAAAAGACTTGAGCTAAGTTCACATTTTTAAAACTAATACTATTTTCTACGTATGGATTGGATTTAGAATTAGAACCACATATATGTCATCATAAACATGCATACTAATTTGTGTCCCAGAAGTCTGAAAGAAAATCTTCATACAAAAACCTATCACTCAACTAGATGGCAACTTTATAGGTTACTCCTTCTTCTTTTGACAGGCAATTTATCCAATTATATAAGAAGCTGGAAGGAAAGCTGTGGTAAATGACAGCATACTACCTAGGTCATGCAATGTGCAATTTGTCATTCTTCATCTTGTAGGAAATAGTCTAATGGTGTCACAACACTTAGGCAATATATTAACATCTTTGCTGTTTTTCAACAGGAACATATATATTTAATTTTATGGATAGTCACAGCAAAAGGTAAATTGGATATGTCTATATAAGCCTAGTTTGTGAGCCACTCCTTAGGTCTGCAGTGAGATCCTGAGTGACTTGGCAGCTGCTCAGTCCCCAGTGCTCTCCCATAGCATAAGGGAGTTTAATGTAGGTGAGGAAGAGTGTGATGGAGTACTGGTGTGAAGATACTGAGATCTCACAGTGAAATTCTCCTCTGGATGACTACTGGGTGCTAATAACAAAATCTTTAAGACAATTGCAGACTTACAAACCACTGCAGTGGAAGAAGCTATCTGTTATACTGTATAGAAAGCTTGTACTCTATATTCCAACTAACTAGTATGTCTTTTACATATGGTGGGGATGAGTATAAAATTTTAGCAAAGAATATGTTTATTATTCATTCATTTGTGTGTTTAAAGAGTCAACAATTTGTTGAACATGCTTGTCACATGTCCAATAATCAAAAGAACACAGTCTAGGTAAGAAAGTTAACTGTGAAATAATTTCTGCTATTTTGACTCTTCTGGAAAAAAAAAGAATAAAAAATAACCATGTATTAATGTCTGCCTTTGTTGCTATTTGCCAAACATTTCTGTTACCATGCCTTCGACAATGACAGAAGAAAATTCCCGTGCCAATGCTTTTCATTTCATATCTCACAGAGTTGGAGGTAACAGGTATGTATATGCTGCGCTAATCAGACAGGTACCCAAAGCTTGTTCGTCACAGTGGAGCTGACAGTAATGCCTGTGGCAAGTACCCTGCTTTTACTGTCAGTCAAATTATAGGTGATTCTTAAATAGGTTAGTTGTATCATCTTCAAAGCTTAGACTGGTCAAATTACTATTTTATTATTTCAAACTTTGTTTCGCCATTTAATCTATCAGGCTTTTCTGTATACCTTATTCCAAAGCATATAAAAATCACTGTTCAAGTGAGAAAGAGCCCCTGAAGTGACCCTGGCATGCACAAGAATGTTGACTTTCCTTGAAATCCTTTAGCACTGCTCATAGATGAGGAACTGTAAGTTCAAGATCCTGCAAACCACTAAATCCAGCCTGATAATGATTCCATAGAGCATTACTTTTGATGAAGGATTAGATTCCTAGCAAAAAATGTACCCAATGGGCCTGGGCCCATGGATGTACTCTTAGCATGTTACCTAACATTTAGATGTAGGTGGCTTGCTGGAATTGTAGAATGGCATTATAAGACTTCAGTTACTATGAGTTCTAAGTGGAATACCTTACAGGGTTAAGTCAAACATATCAAGAAAGCTATATGCACCAAATGACACTCAATTATATGGTACTGCTTCTCCCATCAAGAATCAGAAAGAGGGGTGGTCCAATCACTACGACCCAACTTGCCTTAGGGAAACTGCACTTTCTGTTCATCTGCAACTTTATGCTTGGCTGAACTGGAGCTCCCATATGAAGAAAGAATGCTTCCATTTGGAAATACATGAATAACTCCACTTTTAATATAGATAGAAATGGTTATTCAGCCACTGTGGACTTTTTATTTTTCAAATAGGTCTCTCATCCAACCACAAAGGGAATTACTTTACTTGTTTATTGACTATATCCTATTGAATTTGACAAAGTACTCATTAAATGTCACATTCCTGAGGACATAATCAAGGACCTAAATCACCCCATCCAGACAGGATGCAAAAACTCACCACTAGCTTAAGGCACATGTTGATGTAACATTTACCAAAAATCTGGTTAAACAATCCTTCTGGCTGTATGTATAAAATAAGTTAGCATTTCAGTGGCTCCACTGAATAAAATAGAAGGCCCACAATCATGAATGAGCACTGGCCAACATTAAATGCCTGAACACAGACACAAACAAGTATTGAAAGAAAGATTTATTCTGTCTTTGTGGCTATGTGGGAGGTAAGTTTTCTGCTCTCTGCATCAAACTCAAACCTTCTGCCCTCCTGCCTCCAGGCCTTTCTGGCTTTCCTGATTTGCAGGTTATGTGTCAGTGAGATTATAGAAGTTCTCAGCTCCTATAATCATGTAAGTCACTTTCTCATCAATCTCCTTAAAGAGAGACATGTAATTATGTATATATATTTATTTTGATTAGCCAGTTGTTTTGGTTTCTCCGGAAAATCTTGACTAGTATGAGTGTTGTTATATAGATAGCATCTAAATTGTGTTTATTATGATTCTCTATGCCCACTATTTTTCCATTAATAGAACTGAAATTTAATGATTAAATCATATATACTTCAATCTCTATTGCTAATAATGAAAGCATTTGTAATTTTTCATATATTCTTTTAGTAATGCCTTAGGAATGTTTATATATTTTGTTTTACTGTGTTGCCCAAGTGCACAATTTCTAAATAGTAATTGAGATTTTAATTTCCTCTTAGAGCAATTAGAGCTATTTAGATGAATTTTATATTATAATTTCCTACTTATAATTGTGATATTAAGCTTGCTAATTTCTCAAGATACTGTAGTGAGGCCACAGTCTAGCATCACTTATAATTTCAAGAATTGATAATAGTTTATTTAGTACATTCTAAATTTTAATTTTGAGAGCTTTCTGGACATCTGGGAAATCTTTATATGGCTATTTGGCCTACTTTATGAATTTTCACATAAATGAAGTAGCTCAGGCTTGTTAATTATGATCTTCAAAATCTACATCCTTTCCTTTTTTCCTCTATGGATTCACTCAATGCAATTCTGAGGGATACGTTAAAGATTTTTACTTTTTATTTGCATTTTTTTCAAAACTAGAACTATGTCTGCAGGAATATTTGCAGCTAAACCTAGCTCTATTAGAAATGTATGTCAATGGAGCCACGTGTTATTCAGAATGAAAGATCTTGTCACAAAAGTGTTCTTGAATTGAAAAACTTATTTAATTTTGATGTTCAGCAAGAATGGCCAACAATATCTCCTTGATCTGGACATGATGTATGTAACAGATATTACTGCATGTGTGACTATGCATATACTGGGCTAGCAAAAGTAATTTCAGAACACAGTTGCAAATAGAAATTTGAAGCTTCATATGCAAATCTTCTTAAGAATTTCAAGATAGAATAAGCTTCAATCTGAACTTGAGATTCTCCAATACTCTGGCTTTGTTTGAGTGCAGTGGACTCAGGCACACTGAGGCTGGCTCTTGTTTTGCTTTCTGGTTCTTGGCAGTACTGTTTCCTTCCACTAGGAATGTCAATTCAAATGGAACTCAGAGTCAGATAGAGCCCAAAAATGATCTTGCCTCCCAGGCATTGATTTTTCAAAATTAGAAGCAAACAGGGTAGAACATAAGGAGTTAAAGACACAACTGAATTATTATAGCCACATTAATTCAGGAAAGTGTTATATAGTTTTGTTTTGTATAACACAGAAGGCTCTTTTTTTGTAATAAATCTCTGAAGAAACATGAACAGAATTTTGCTTAAAAATTACAGAGCCACTACTTAAGGATAGATACTCTTTTCTTACCTTTAATGACACCCTGCTTTAACTCTCAATAAACTTACAAGATATCTTATTAGTTCTATAATTGTTATGGTTATTCTAATTTGATATTCCTCAGTGCAAATTTGTATTTATTCTAAAAATAGCTTTATTGTAGCAAGAAAGAAGAAGAAGGAGTCGGAGGAAGAGGAGATGAAGAAGGAGGAGGAGGAGGAGGTGAAAGAGGAGGAAGAGGAGGAGGAGGAGGAGGAGGAGGAGGAGGAGGAGGGGGAGGAGGAGGAGGAGTTAGTGGAAACAGAAGGAGGAAGTAGAGGAAGAAGTAATGCTGGCAAAGTAGAGGATTAAATGTTCTTCAAGTGTGGCATTAATTGTACCAAGATTATCAATATGGAAAAATAAATGGAAAATAAACCTCAGTAATAGAGGTTGTAAATTAACTTTTTTACAGTACTCATTTTATGGTATTTGTTAGTAAAATTTTATTCTATATACACCACTGATAAATCAGTCTTGCAAATTTCATCTGAGAAACAATTTATTTTCATTTTTCATTGAAGTATACTATTGATCTTTAAAATATAAATGAATTGTAGCTCAAATTTAATTTCAGAGACTTAAAAATTATCTCAAAATACCCTGCTCTTTGTACTTATAAGCTCTTTAACCTTGTATGTATTCACAATTACAAAGTAGCCTTAAAAGCTTATTACAAATGATAGCATTTTCACTTAGATTAATCTGCTACTATGATACAAAGAGTGTTTTATTAAAAATTCATTTTCTTCTATCAGCATTTACATTAGTAATTTAAGTTTGGTCATAGAGTAATCAATTAAAGCAAAGCATGCTGTGTGAACACTAAACCTAACACATTAATTTAATCTATTCTGGCTTTTCCTGCTGTCTCACAAATCATTTCTATGGTTACAAGGCATTTGTTAATGTTTCTAATAGAAAAACATCCTCTGATTGTAGGTCTTTTACTAAATAAAGCTTGTATTTATGGATGATAAAAACATTTGGATTTGATTTCTAAATTAAATGACACTATTTTAATATTACAGGACAAAAGCTGTAACAATAAGCTAACTGTGTTGAAGTCTGGCTTGAAATCAGGGTAGAAAAATACACATGGAAGGTTAATTAAAACCGGTGTGCAAATGATTGTAGAAGAAAACGATTAAGCATGATCAACTCTGATGAACCAAAGATGGTGGTGTGGCAAGCCACACCAAGGTATACAGAGTTGAGATTATATCAAATTGCCACTTTCTTGTAATTGGATCTTTTTTCTATATTATTAGCAAGAATTTGTTAATATTTTATCAATACAAAAAGTAGGATATTATAGAAAATATATCTGAAAACCTAAGCATCGTAGTTACAAATCTCAAATGAACTTTGGGTCAAAGTCATCGAATTTTAGGAAATATTAATCTGTATCAAAATGGATCTGTTTTTTTCCCATTGTTTTGGGGAACTAGTTCTTCTGTAATAATGTTCTGCAATGCAGAGATATCTTCGTGCAGATATTTTTAAGCCACAGCAGATGCAATGTGTGATAATAAGAACAGAAAAAGTCATAACGTAATATAGCCTTAGCTTTGCTTCATACTATGCTATTCAAACTGTAGACTAATATGAACAATGTGGACAACTACAGACTCAGACATAAGTGAATATTGACACTAGGTGAGCTTTTCTATTTGAAAGCACCTACTGTTACAGTGACATCAGAAAAATAACACCACCACAAAAGGTAATGAAGACCTATTTTGATTCTTTCTAGACTCTGCCCTATAAAGATTTTTCCCTTGGATGATTTTATTCTTTCCATATTTTCTCCATAAATATAAACGCATAGAAGAACTCTTGGTTAAGTTCTCTGAATCATTTTGGCAAATAACTTGAACATAAAATTGGTGTGAGAAGTAATGTGAAGTTGTTGAGAAATAGTTTTACTCTGTGTTTGTGATCTTGGTTCTGGCAATACTACAGAACATTTCATAATAAGTTAAATGTTCTTTTTCTGGACCTGGATTTAAAACAAAAAGTAAAGTTCCATGAATAACGAATAGGTAAATAAACACAAGTGCATGTTAAAATCCACTCAGGTATATAATATTCTTAAACTATTTTGAATTTGTATACCCACATTTAAAATTCACATAGGATTTTAAATCTGAGGTTATTGGCCACCTCACTGTTTCTCTGTATGATAGATAGAATTCTCTAGGACATAGCTCTCCACTTCTTTCATACCTGTCTCATTAAATTTTTGTAAACTTCCACTGACCCCTCCACAGCCAACTCATGAGACTACACCAACATTGCGATCACTATTTCATTCTGACAGCACTCGCAAGTCTTTCAACTGCACTGTGCTCTCATAACACTTGAGCTGCTTGAAGTTTATTGTCATTGAGCACCTCACAGCCCTTTTTTTTCTTCCCATTATTACTTCAGATCTATGGTGAAGAATTTAACTGGACTTTTCATTATCATCTCAATTTTCTCCTTCATTTTTTATCTCAGCATAAAACTCTCTAATAACTTAATACATATATTCCCAGAAATCTCTTGATGCTTTCTCAGTTCAAGCCTATTGTGTGGAATTTAAATGGGAATGCTCTATTGTTCTTTGTTTTGAGTGCTGTCTAGGCACTGAGATGCAATGTAAACATCTATGAGCATAATCTGTATTGTCGGCATAATTCATTTGGGGAAGTAACACAGGAAAGCATTACAAAGGCTTGTAAAAAATCATTGATAGGTTAAGTACTAAGCATATATCATGGTGATCTAGTTAAGTCAAGGATAACAGGTCAGTGATTGCTTCCCAAAGAAAGTGCCATCTAAGCAAGATTCATTGGCAGATTGTAGTATCAAGTTGTAAGATTCAGCCTGAAGAATTAGGTCTCTTATTCCTTTGTCCCTCATTACTTATTTCCTTCCTCAGGAAATTTCTAGTATATGACATCTAATTTTCAGATTTTTTTGAAGTATAATTGACATGAGGAAAATGTGTATATTTCAGGTCCATTACCTAATGTTTGTATAAATGGAAAATAGTGAAATTATCACAGTCAGGATAATATAAACCTCACTTCAAGTAACTGCTTTTGTGCATGTATGTGATGGTGACATTTAATGGTAACTTTCTTAATAAATATTAATTATATATGACAGTATCTTACATATAGTCATCATACTACCCATTAGATATCTAGAACTTGCTCATCTAGATTTAGATCTAGATGTCTGGAATTTTGTATTTTTCTTTTCTTTTCTGCATTCCCTTACCCTCTAATCTGTGCCTATTTTAAGCCCCATTCCCCCATTACTTTCCTAATAATTTGGCATTCTTTCCAATTCCAGGGCACCATTGATAGTATTTTGATTTGTCTAATGAAAAATGGAAGGGTGGGAGATTGCAGTCATAAAACTTTATATATACACGTGATACTGAAGCTAGGATAATTGAGGGGATGTTTGGAGTCGAGAGAGAAGGGAGACAATGATGAAAGAAATGATATTGACCAAGAACTGTACTCATAAACTGACATCTTGAGTTGAACACCATCTTTTCAACTACTTAAACATGAAAAATTATAATAATAAAAGTAAAGAGTTTAAGAAAAATATTTTGACATAAGTTCATAGAATATCAATGAGTACATTTGTGCTTATAATTATTGTAGATATCCATTCATTCATCCCCAGACTGTTCATCAAAAGATGAATATGTTTTGTTTTAATAAAAATGATTTAAAATTGACCCCTGAGTTCTACTATTCTTGAAATATAATATAGACTTTGGGAAAATACTTTTCATGTTGATTTTTATGAATTAACTTTCTTATTATTCTTTAATTTGTTTACTACCCTTTCTCATCAGCTTAATTTTCTTCCTTCCAACCTGTTTTATATTTTGTACGATTCCTTCACTTCCAATTTAATGTAGAACTTAGGTTATAGCCATTTATAGTTCAAATCTAATTGAAAATCTCCAGTGGCTCTCATCTATAATCTAAGCTGAGAAATGAGGATCACAGTTCAAAGCCAGCCTAGTCAGGGAAGTTTGTGAATCTCTAATCACCAATTAACTACCACAGAAGCTGGAAGAGGAGATGTGACTCAAAGGGTACAGCACTACCCTTTAGCAAAAAAGCTAAATGGCAGTGCCCAGACCTGAGTTCAAGTCTCAGGAAAAGCACACACACACACACACACACACACACACACACTAGGATTAAAAAAATGCTAGGTTTTTACTAGGGCTAGATATTCTCTAAATCAACTTGTGGAATAGTCTTCAAATTTCATAGAGTGTTCCAATATTGACTTAGTTTTTTTCTTAAATTTTTCTTGTAATATGTTTTCATGATTTAAATCTATTATTTTATATGTCCCATAAGAACTCTAATGCATTATGTTATTTTAAATCATATAATTTTAAAGCTAATTTAATGTGCTTAAGTTATAAGCATATCTTATTTTTTTATATCTTACAATCAATGATCTCACTAAATGTTCTAGAACTGTGTATTCACTTATTTTTTGAAAAGTACAGACCTCTATATATACTGACTTCATCCAAACACTTGCATCAAGAGACCAGATCCAACACTAGCCAGTCTTCTGGCAGCATGCAGTCTGGTTTCCAGGATGACCTCCATCCTCATTAAAATACATGCCTGAGGAAGCTCAGTGTTGTTAGGGGAAAATTGTTATTTGTTGCAGACAATCACCTATCGATAGACCTCTCACCTATATTTCTTGGAGCATTTACTTAAAAAAATTACATGAATATATGTCTCTTACAAATCAGAAATATCCTTCTCAAACACCCGATGCCATTCTTTTAAAAGTATAATCAATAAGAAGGCTACATTTTCTGTCTCCCTGTCTCTATGGGAGAGTATTAGGTAACACATTTCCACTGACCAACCCTTTGTAATATTTCACTTTTCTGACTAATGAGCTGCTGTTCTTCCCTCTTCTCGCTCTGCCTTTAAAATACCCAATCACCTGCAAAAATGCATCTCAGTTCTTTTGCGACTGTCAGAAATTCTTAAATAAACTCTGCCCTCACCACTTTAACTAGATATCCAGCTGTGTTCATTTTGACATTCCAGATTGACACTTTATCTGAATCCTCTGGCTTTGGATTAAAATTGGCTGAATTAGTTTGTGATCTGTGAAGGGGGATTAAAGCAGCCAGCCATTCCTCCCTGGAGGTCATTATCATTTTGTATAGCCACACAGAGGAAAGTTTCAGGTCCTCATTGGTATTGCCTTCTCAATAGCCAGGTCTTTTCCTAATTGCTAGCCTTGTGACTCTAGCACACCCTGCTCACACTGGGAACTTGCCCCTGGGTTTAGAATTGTACAAAGATCACCTTTCTATAGGTTCCTCTACAACTTCCACTTCATGAGCTGCTGCAGAAGCAATATTAATGGTACCCAAATTCTCCTTTTGTATTTTTAATTAAATGATTCAGATCACAGTCACCTGTTCCCATGTCTAATTTCCCCTTCAGTTTCTGATTTATCTATCTAGGCCAACATTTTAGGAAAGTTCTTGATACAGTTTTTGCAAGGAAATTTTCTATAAATTCTTGATTCCATGATAATCATATTATCTCTACCATTATGAGTGGACTTAAATAAACTTTCTGTCCAGAAACATTTGCTTGTATGACTCTTGTCTATAAAAGTCAATGCCCACAAGACTGAAACATCAGAAATACACAGTTTTCAAGGAATTTATATAAACATAAGGAGCAAACTAAACAATTTCATTCCTGTAGGAAAAACATCTGAAAGAACTATCCCTGGAAATCAGAAGTTGTCTGTAATCAATGTTTAATCCCACTTTTCAGCATAAGAAGAATGATCAAATAAGCATGGCTTAATTTCACCAGTACTATAAAACAATGCTTGGATTATGCATACATTAAAAAATGAATATTACAAATAGTGTTCCTATTGTTCTACTAGTCTATCTGGTATCTTCAAAAACATATACACATATTATCATTCACAAACTTTATGACTTATTTGCGTATTTATATATTTATGTATTTATGTATGTATTATCTTAGTTTTGTGTAACTGTCAATTGAGCACTGGATCTCATGCTTGAATGACAAGTGCTCTACCTCAATATCTTCTTGTGTGGTTTAAGTTAATATTTGTCTTGTTATGCCAAACTGATTAGGATCTTCAGAAGAGTTTACCTAGGATTACCAGGATCTTTTGTAAGAGCCATCAAATATATTCCTGTAAACGATGGTGGAAGATCAGAAAATTACACATGGAAGGAAAATGGATGCACAATCAGGCATCAGATGATGCAAGCCAAGGCTGAGGATATTGAAAATCACTGAAAGAAACACAGAACAAGTGTGACTACACAATTCATTCATAGTGCTTAAACTGTATGTGGAGAATGCATTTTTTTTGTTTCAGGACACCACATTTGTGGAATTTTTTTATAGTGACTGTAGGAAATTAATAGACTGTCACATTGTGTGCTGGGTATGGTTATTTCTGATTTGTCTGTGGCAATCATAGATCTCTGTCTTTGAAGTTGTATAACCAAAGGTCCGTGCAGGAAGGGGATTTAAATGATTGAGATCTTGCACTCAGAACCAATGCTTAGATGAAATTTTTAAGTTCTGAAGTTTTTTTGTTTGTTTTTTTTTTTGGATTTTTTTTTATTGTTTTAATGTGAGAATACCGTACAGGAGTTATAATTACATGGGCAAGATAACGAGTACATTTCTTATCAAGCACTGTTGCCTCCTCCTTGATGTTTGTTTTTTTGTTTCTGTTGTTGTTGTTGTTTATTCTCCCCCCTTTGGAAAGTGTGTAAATAATATGTATCCAGAAGATATTCTTTTCTCATTTAAAGATGTTCTCTTTCTTTCTCTTTCTTTCTTCCTTTCTCTTTCTTTCTTTCTTTCTTCCTTTCTCTTTCTTTCTTTCTTTCTTTCTTTTTCTCTCTCTCTCTGTCTCTCCCTCCCTCCCTCCCTCCCTTCCTCCCTCCCTCCTTTCTTTCTTTCTTTCGTCTTCTCTTTCTTTTTTTCTTCAGCAAAATAAAAGGAAGTCTCATTTTCTTTCATATAAAATATGGCATTGACATTAGAACATCTGGTTTTTATATTTTTTTCTGTTTCTTACTAGACAATTCATAATATCCCTTGATTTTTTCTTCCTATTCAAATTCTATGATAAGTACACAAAGTTGATCACAACAAAAAATGTATGATTCCCACATAAGTTTTTAATTGGAATCATAGAGATTTTGGATGCAAATCGCACTCACACACACTGTGAAATGACAAATATGCTACAGCTCAAGAGGAACATTACACTCTAAAAGGATAAAGATATTTTCACTCTAAATGGGAATCAGGAAATTTTGGTAGAAAATGTGACTCTTATGATTAATGATCAAAATCTTGATAGAGAAAAGAGAAAATTACTTCCTGATGTAGGAATCATGTGTAGACAGGCCAGAGGAGTCACAAACATGAAAGAGGACTGTGAAAGTTAGCACTGAAAAAGCAACAAATAATAATTTATAGAATGAAGTAGAAGTATGTAGAGTCAATAATGACAAGTTTTTCTAGTATGTAGTAAACATTTTTCTATAAGTCTACAAATCAGCACAATCTCTAAGGATTTAAAACTTAAGTTGAAGCACAAACAGGACGTTTGTTTTGTGAAATGATGGTTTTGAGTTAAGTGATAATGATGTCTCAAGCTGACCACAAAATTGAGTTTATCAAGCTCTTTTAATGTAAAGACAAGTTGACGCTGACAGATTATGAGATGTTATGGATAGAAATCTACATTCTGAAAATATTCAAGTTTTCATACAGTGTACTTTTCAATACTTTCAATGAAATTTCAGGAAGATTAGGATCCCAAGAATACTTACTACAGATAGTTTAGTCACCATGTTGACAACATGAATCAACTTTACCTGCAATAGCAAAAATAATGTGCTCCTGAAGCCTTTCATTTGAAATCTCCTTTTATATAACCTACTTTCTGAAAATCTTTTTTAAATATGGAAAAATAAAACTGATGTTTAGTATTATACAAATGGAAATACTCTAATCATGAAATTTAATTTTGAATTAAACATTCCAGACATAAATAGAAAAATGCAATTTATTAAATTGAGAAGATACTTCAATATAATATTATTTCACCAGTAATCAGAATAAATTATAAATAGAATAACAAAAAATGTTGGAAAAACTTTTGCCTATTTTAACATTTGTGTTGGAAAAAATGAATATATTCATGACTCCACTGTGAATTCTTGTGATATTTTAAGCATATTTATGGTAACAAGTGATTTAAGCTCAATTTTCTCTGACTATACACAGGCTATAAATTTGTTTTTCAGTCTCCTAAGGATATTTTTTAAAGAGTAACTTGCTATAATGTTGTTTATATAATGTGACCTTTGTATATTTTGTGATTAAGTGACACTTTTTTCACTAATGAGACATTTAGAATAAAATCTGCCCAATAAAAAGTAAATAAATCTAAACAAACGACAGGATTGAATAATAAACTACATAGAATTTTTTTGTAAAATACACATCCTTCTAGATTCAGGTCAAATACTATGTTGTTTTCGATCATTCTTATGGAGAAAAAAAATCATAGTAAGTTATTGAATAAAATAGGTGTAAGAGATTTTTTTAATTGAAAGCTGAGAACTTATAAAATTCATTGTATTATAGGCTAATGTTAGTCTCTATGTCCACATATTTATTGAACTTTAAATAAATTTTTCACTTCTGTCTTCTTTTTAGATAACCAAATAGGAATATAATTCACAACAAACAATTAATGGAGTTTAAATTGCAGCAAAACATACTTATCTCCTTTTTGATATAGACTCTTTAAGTAAAAATATATACAAGTAAAATAAGCCTGTTGTTACAGAAGAAAATTATTTATTTGTATTAAATATAAAACTTAACTTGTTTACTAATGAGAAAACAGGTAAATGAGTTAAATCACAGAAGATATTACCTACATCTTTTTCTTAAAGGATCTTCTGTATCTATTTATATGTTTATGTATATATGCATATATGCATCTACTTATGTATGTATATCTATATTTGTATTTACCTTTTTCTTACCTTTGCCTTTTATTCTTTCTTTCTACCGATGTACCTATTTATCTCCATATCTATCCATTCAGCCAAATTGCTTCAACTAAAGGTTTCATAATGCAATTTCTTCAATTTGATAACAAAAAAAATGGTCTAACTAGTACTTTCTCTATAATGTTTAGTAAAATAAGAACATGATCTGTTTTGAATACTTAACTATATTAATCCAAGGTAAGCAAAACTTTCACCATTTTCAATTTTATTTTATTTTTATCACTTTAAAATCAGACAAGAAATAAAGAATTTGATATACACATTTTAACATAAGATTGACTTGTTACATTATGTTAGAATTATTTCCTTCCTACTAGTAAATTTTAATTAAGATGAAGGAAAAAGGTAAATTTAAATTTAAATAAAATAGAAAATTTATATGCTGACATTTTAGTTGCCTTGAATTTACAAAAAATAAACATAAAAATTATTTACACATAAATATGTTCATTCGTTAATTATAACATTTTAATTCACTTAGTTTTCACTGAACTAGCCTTTCATAAGTTAAGTAGATTGCATTGCTTCCTCTCTACATGTGAGAATTAGTGTCAATATTACCTAGAAAGATTATAATCAACACAAATTACACACAAGAACAAGTTTCCCAGTGTCATATTTCCACTATCAATTACTCCAGCAGTATTGTTTAGGTGACCTGTGCTTGCTTCTCTTACATATTCTACATTTTACTTCTATTGTTAGAAATTTGACAAAAAATAGAAGTTCTTAAAAATAGTTTCTTCCTTTATCAAGGAAAAGTGTTCTCTTCGCTCTTGGTTAGTGCATCCTCTTGCCCTTTGTTCTGAAAATTTTAAGTTGTTCTAATTCTGAACAAGGCAAAAATAGTCTCTGTAAGAATTTTAATTATTTCCAAATGCCTCTGTAACATATAAATGCTAAACGGTGTGACTTTTTCCATTTATGGGCTGCGAGAAATAAACAGCTGGGATAAACAGCAGGCATTTCAAGATATTTTATTTATTTCGCAGCAGAAGTTTAAGCATATGTCATAATGATGGCATTTACATCATAATATATGTTGCTTCTTGCAGCTCTGCAAACCCATCAGAATCTGCACAAATGACTGTGGAATGGAGGAATAAGAAGAGCCTATCAAACAGACTTCCATCTGCTTTGATTCCAAAAGTTCAACTTTTATTACAAACTAAGCAACTGAAAATCAAAGTTCTGAAGATGTAATCACTCCTCTTAAATCTTAGTCTCGGTTTTACTTTTGCAGTGATCTCAAGTGCTGTGACATAGACATCTACATAATCTCTTTTTGTTGTTGTTGTTGTT
Organism: Dipodomys spectabilis; assembly: GCF_019054845.1. Classification (NCBI taxonomy): domain Eukaryota; kingdom Metazoa; phylum Chordata; class Mammalia; order Rodentia; family Heteromyidae; genus Dipodomys; species Dipodomys spectabilis. The sequence goes on along the minus strand of NW_024870815.1, from coordinate 143,635 downwards.
TTCTTTCCTCAAAATCAGATTCCCTGTTGATTTTCTGGAATTACGCAATAAAATTTATTACAAGAGAAAGAATAGAATATCAATAGAACAGGATCCTGCAAATTTCATAATGAGACCAGCTTTTTGTAAATCCTATTGCGTTAGAAAAGGTAAGGAACAGATGTTTTAATGATTGAATCTCTCCTTGGTATACTTAGGACAAGTCTTGGAGAAGTGACTATATAAAAAAACCTCTGTACAGTATTTTCACAATAAAAAAATAAAAATTAAAAAACTAAAATTAAAATTAAAAAAAAATTATATTACACCACAGACAAGAGGGAGCATTAGGCCAGGTATAGTTTAAATCACATTGTTTCAATAAAGAAGAAGTAGAAAATCTAATGTTCCCAGATGATATTTTCACAGATACTTTGTCATTTCTGTTTTCTATTTGGACCCCTAAAAAACTATTCAACATAACTCAGGATACTGTGCTAACAGAGAGTATGAAGGACTAGCTGTATTTCTGAGAATCATTTTACCTTTCTGCAGACAGTTCCCATTTGGAACAAACTCAGCTTTCATTTGCTCTGAAGATACAGATAGAAAAATAGCATGCATATCTAGCATGCAGGAGCATAGCTTGGTTAGGTGGGGAATTCTGAGCAGTCTGCTTGGCTGTGAACAAAAGTAGAAGAGTAACCAAATATTTGGGATAGATTAGTAACTGCAGAAGAGCCAAAGTAGGATCTAGTTAGTAAAGGAATTATAGTCACGGAATTGTACAATTTAGGTACCTTTGTTATTACATTTATGACTAGAGGATGAAAACATCGCTTTTATAACAGCAATTAACAACAGCTTTCATTCCTGATCTGCTGTTCAGGAATGAAAGGTGACTCCTGAGATAAGACTAACATTTCACCATACATTTTTTTTTGTTGAATATTAAAAATATTTTAGTGGATTTTAATGCATTTCTGAAACACTTCTTGTCTGTATCGAATTTTTGTTGTCTCTCTATGTAATTAACTATAATGAGACTATGCAGAATCTTCAAAAATAGGATAGGTAGAGAAAGAATGTTATGAATTTTACTAATAATTAATAAGTGATCAAACAAAATAAATAGAAGCAGAATCATTTATAAATACAAAAAGTAATGTGAGTGGGAAAAAGCTCATCAAAATGCCATATTAACCTGATCTTCAAATCACATTGTAGCATTCTGAAAATGAATTCTGTAATATGCTGAATAAGAAATAATTTTATTAAGCAGTGTACACTTTTTTCAAAGTAATTTATATCTAAATTTGGCAAAGGCATGTAATTAGTGAGCTAATTTTACTGATTAAAATGTGCATTGGAAGAAATTTTTCTTCTCTAAGCAACATCTGAATATATTTATAAATTATCGTCAAAAATAATCCATACAGTTATCCTAGGTGTTCATAATGATATGGTATGTAATTACTACTGAAGTACAGCCAAGAATGTATGTTGGTATTGGACTAGTCCCAAACATTTTAATCTCCACTATTATTGAGGCTACTTTTTTTAGGTGTGAGTATGTTAGTTTGGCTTGGACTCAGGGTCATGTGGTCTCATGCAGCTTACTTGCTGAAAGTTGGCACGTTACCATTGAACTACAGTTCCAATCTGGCTGCTTGTTGGTTAACTGAAAATGGAGTTACTCAGACTTTTCTGATTCAGGCTGTCACTGAACTCAGATGTTAGATCTCAGTCTCTTGAGTCACTAGATGCCACTTGCATCCAGGGTAGACAATACACTTTAATAGTCTATTATTACTCTGAAAACAGAAAATTTCCAATGTATGGATTTCATGGAAGCCCCAATCTACTCTGTTTTCTGGTAAAAACTATAAAGAGTTCTCAAAAAGGAATTATTGATATAGTATGTCTTCTGACCCAAACATAAATTGTAATTTCATGTGGAATATTCGAAGTAGCTCTTTTATAAACTGGTTTCCTTGAAGAAATCTTGTCCATCTTGGCCATGATATTGATAACTAGCAGAATAGCAATTAAGTGCTAATATTTATCCACCTTAATCTAGACTTGCTGTTAAGAATTCTGAAATTCAATTTGCATTGCTTTAGCAGAACCATCTAGGTTATTTCCTTGGATATGATGTGCTTTGGGGAAAGATGGCTACATGCCTATGTTTCTACCCCACGATGTATGGGAGGAGGTGTTTTAGCAAGAGACTGTATTACTTAGATAGCAGCTTATAGAGGTAAAGTCATATGGTTTATTCACTGCCAAATGACTTAGAAAGGAATGTTCATTCTCCATTTGGAGGAAAAAAATATTAACATTTTGCCATTATATATTAAATATATAATATAATTTAATAGTTATTTAATTTAAACACACACAAACTGTCACATGTATACACACATATGGACAAAAATTTGTTGTCTTCAGATAGCTCAGTGGTGGTGAAATTACTTTATATGCTTGAGGCGTTGGAATTGGTCCTCAACACTGCAAAAATATAGCAAGCAAGGAGCTCAACCAAAATTAAGACAACGAAACCCTGAATTTATTAATGAAAATATATTGAAATCAATAATTACATCATTAAATATTACTTTTATTTAAGCTACTGCCTCAGTTCCAATAACTGTTAAGTATGTATCTATTATTATTTTTCCCTGAGGTATCTAAGACTAAAGGCAGTGTTTTATTATTTTATTTTTTGTCATTTTAATATCATCAATAGTTGTACAGAAGGGTTTCAATTCAGGATATGAAAGAACAAGTACAATGCATTTGACCAATGTTACTCTTTTCATAATTCTCCTTATCTCTCAACATCACTCTATCAAATTTTCTAGTTCTATTTTCACATATGTGCCTAAATATTATGACTTTGTTCACCCACTGTTCAATTTCAAAAAATGAGTTAATTCCTGGCTACAAACACCATATTTATCAATTCAGTATGTTTTCACACGCTTTTGGAGGTGCTGGGGTTTGAACACTGGCCCTTATGCTTGCTAATCAGGCACTCAGTCACTTGAGCCACTCTATTGACCTTTTAGTATTGGCTAATGAGATGCCTCATTTTATGTCTAGGCCAGCTGGAATTATGATCTTTGTATTTATGCTATTCCAGGTCAGTTGAGAGGGTGATCACTGGATTTTTTCCCCCTCCAAACAACAAACATGACAAATCTGGGAATATCATATCAGTAAAATTATAAGTTTTTGTGAAAGAATGAATAAAGTATGTGTGTATTTGTGTTATGTGTTCATATATAGTTTACTTCATTAAAAGAGCTGTGAAATATTCTTCACACTGGACCAGATGTGATTGGAACACTGAATGCATCCAGGAATATGCCTTTTAAAGCGTTCTGTGATTTAAATCATGGATCATGAATTCTCATACCAACCTTGCCGGGAAAACATTCATGTGTGGACCAAATGGCTACTGAGGAATATGTCAGCATCAATGTTATCACTCTGGTGCCTTAGAGTAATTCCTTCATCATAGCTGTTTCATCTTAAGTAGTTACTGGACCTTTCTTTGTTTAGTTTACCTTCAATGACACATTGAGAATATGAGAAGCATCCTATAGTAGGGTCTAAGAAACCCAGTTTAACCTATCTTTCAGGTTAAGGTTAGGTACTAAAGTATAAGCTCTATGATGGCTACAATTTCTGTCCTGTTTCTTCCTAAGTCTAGAATATTATTAGAATGCAATAGACAATAACTATATATTCATTGATTGTATAAGCAAAAATATATAGAGTGTTAAAAAGATAATCTAAGCTACACTGTTTTTTCTTCTCAGATATTTGATTACTTGAATTTAATTTATAAACTGAAAAATACATTTATGATGTGTGTGTGTGTGTGTGTGTGTGTGGTATGTGTGTGTGTGTGTTTGTGTGTGTGTTGTGTGTGTAGGGAGAGACTGATGTAAAAACAACATATTCTATCACTCTTTTTCAGCACATTTTATTTTATTCTTTAAGTTCAGTACTTGTGGTCTGTATTCTGCATCTTTCTATTGGAGGCACCATGGTAACATTTCATTTGTCTTCTATCAAACCAATACTTAGCCATCGAACTAGTATTCCCCAATTTTTAGTAGATTTCTATCTATTAATTTTATATACAACCTGAAATGTATAGTCTGTGCAAATAAATTAAAGATATTAAATGATATATAATATTCTACAAAAGCCATAGGAATAATGGTTTAAATGCTATGATTACAGAGGAGAAAGAAAACTTCATAAGTCCTTGGAATTCCATAAGTTTTATTTCTGAGTAAATATGTGTGATTGAGTAGCTACTCAATTTTGGTTAAAATATTGGTGCCAGAGCCAAGTATACTTTAAATTTATTCATAAGATTAACTAAATGCATACCTGAAGTACTTCATGGCTTGTGGGAAAATAATTTTGACTATCAGTAACACATTTTATGAGCAAGAATATCAAAGTATCAACAAAAAAATCAATGTCCATGATTGCCAAGATATTTTATTGCAATGTGCATCCAGATAGCATCAGAAGAAATCAACTACATGATAGTCTAAAAAAGATCCTTTAGAAATTTAATGTCATGTCATTTAAAAATTGTCAGTAGCATCATTCGTATAAATTCTCATGATAATATTTATATAAACTAATGTTTTCTTTTGCCCACTAAATGGCTGCTGTGGAATCCATATCAACATGGATGCTGATATTTAGGTCATTTTAGAGCTGAAGTTTTGGCATTTGTTTATCTTTAGTCTTGGATTGTGTCACAATATATTTTTTAGGTAAACAAATCTTCCCATAAGAAAATTACTTTAGACCTATGTTTTATAATTTATTATTAATATCTAAGTGTTTGGTATGTGCTGGAACTAAATTTCTCATGCTACAGTACAAATTCTTTGATAAACCTCAGATTCTCATTAAGTTTATCTGCTGGAAGCTGAGAGCATGATTGTTTAATATGATTCCAGGTGATAGTGAAGCTGCTCTAGGTACTACACTTTAAGTAGCAAGACACAGAACAGTAAACTAAATACTTGTTTACTAGCAGATCTGATAAAAATCTGTTTGACTTCAGAAAGTTCCTAAGCTAAAAGACAATTAGATATAGTAATCCTAATTTCCCTGGACTGTAAAAGGTTACCAACACATTAAGCACAAAAAAAAGTAGAAATATTACCAAGTGTCCTGAGGTTACCTCCAGAATATACCATGGTTTTTCAATCTTAAAATAATCTGCTGAATTTTTCTGTTTGTAATTTGTTTAAATAAACTATCTGCTTAAATGTGTAAAAATATAGAAACAAAGTTATCTCTCTATGGGGTAGTGATGGATAACAGTGGCCTTTTCCACATAAACTCGGTTGTACTGAAGAGCCACACTGCCATCTATTTTAATCCACACCACAAATTAAGAATGGTTTTTCCACTCTGGAATGGTTGAAGAATTTCTCTTAAGATCATGAAATTCAGTGTTAGTGAAAGTATGCAGTATGCTGACCTGGTTGGCCCTGCATTGCCTAAGGCTTTTCTACTGTCTGAATATTTCTGTTTTTTCAAATAGGTTTCTTGAAACCCATACCACAAAGTGATCACTAAGAGATAGGGCATTGGAGAGATGTTTTGGAAACATAGACACAGCCCTTGCGAGAGGGATTGGCGACATTAGGGAAGAGGCTCTGTGTCCAAGTTTGTTCTTTCTACCAGGAGAGGACACAGGTAAAAGTATCCATCATGAAAAAAGAATCATCGAATCTGCCAGCTGCTAGATGTTGGGTTTTTCAACCTCTAGAACAATGAAAATGCATTTCTGTTGGGGACATGTCACTCAATTCATACATAATGTAGATGTCTGCATGTTAAAAGAGCAAAATTGAATAGTTGGAATAGAGATATTGTGACTCACAGCATAAAATTTGTATGTTCTATAAATTTCATGGAAATATAAAAAGCACTTGATGAAATATGTTATACACGTATTTTCTAGTAGGATAGGGATTTTATAAATCATTTTTTATTTAGAAAAAGACCATAGGACATGAAACTGAGAATTGTCTTTAAGACCAGCAGCCACATCTCTGTTAAATAAGAAGTACATATCACAGAAATTGCATAGTACTTTTGCATTTATAATCATATATGGCTTTATTTACAGCCTTGCTTTAATATGTCAACTCTCAGATGTTTTGCTAAAAGAGAAAAATTGCTACTATTGAACATATTTTACATATGCTTTTCCTTTCCATCAACCTTGAGGTTTTTCCTTATTTTAAGCATTTCATTGTTATAGTTTTATAATCTCATTTCCTTTGCATACTTTGAGACTTCCAATAGATTATTCGTGCAGTCCATTGATCAAAGCTAATAAAGTTTTATTGTCATAATAAAACAATGCATAACGTAAGCTCAATTTTTAAAAAATAAAAACATATCTATATTCAGGTACAAAATCCACAGTATATCTTGACTTGCATTTTTTTTCTAAAGTATATGCTAAAGATTCATGAAGGATACTTAAATATATGAAGCATTTAAATAGCTAGTTTAGAGACAGAATTACTTATGCTTAAGAACACTTAATTTTCTCCAGGAAAAATAAATGATTTAACAGTTGTGCTTACTTCATTTCGCATGTAATGTAAAGACAGAAAAGCAATACAGATTCAGTGAACAATGAAAAAGATCCACATGTCAGGAAGAGATCATATATAGCAAGGATTACACTGGAGATTTAATCAATAAACAATTTGTATAATGAAATTCTTCTGTGAGTTGAGTGATTCAGTTTAAATTTTCTCACTTTCAGAAACTCTGTGTGTGTGTGTGTGTGTGTGTGTGTGTGTGGTTGAACTCAAAATTGATTATTTAGTGCCATTGTTATTTATTCTGCTATGTGAATACTGTACATCATTACCAGTTGAAACTTTATTTTCTTTTGGGAGTTGGTGATCCCAGTTCCTGATCCTGTTTCCTCTTATTACCTGTGGCATTATGACTCATATATAGTCAGCCATGGAGGTTTCAATGCTTCCACCATGAAGCTTCTCAATTATAGTCTAAAGGAAATACGTCAATCTTCTTAGAATTCTAGAATAATACGAAAATTAGTCATCTTGTATTATTTGATTTCTAAGATGCCTATAGGTCTCAAATCATAAGCATTTCCTCATGCTGTCATCAATAAAAATGAAATTTGAGCCAGAGATATTATCATAATTTGGGTCTTCAATGTCTGAAAAGCTTAATCTCCATATTGGTGCTACTGGGAAATGATAGAAATTTAAAAAGATGGATCATAAGAAATGGTGGTCGCTGGAGTTGGATCGCTGGAGTAGATCATGGGGCTGATGCTTCATGCTCCTCTTCCTTTGTATCCACTCGCAGGGCAGCTGAGTAACATGCTCTATGCTGTGCTTTCCTGAATGGGGTGATAGTGCTGAACCAAAAAAACAAAAAGTCCCATCAATCACAGACTGGAAAGTTTCAAAATACTTGCCAAAATAAATCTCTCACCATATGCAGTTTACTCATTTCAAGTATGTTGTAATAAAAATAAGACTAAAGCACAAATTTTGCATTAAAAGTGGGGATAGACTTGAAAAGTGTACTTTCAACAAACTGTTCTAATAATGATGACCTTCTTTCAAAATAGCTAACAATGTTCCGGTAATTTGGTCTCTCACATGGTCAAGTCCAACTGGGCTTCAATCCAATAGCCGCATCGGGGTTTCTGTAGAAAAAATTGCCTTGGACTTGAAGATGTTTCTTCAGGTCAAGTCTTCTATGAAGAAAATGGGTCAAAACAGAGGCCTGTATTTGAACAGATTCAATATGTGGATTCCTGACTTTTTTTTTTAAGACTGAATACTATAACATTTCAAAGGAAAACATGTCAATTCTGAAAATCATGATTCCCTGCACAGTTAATATATGAGTGAATAGCATGTTGTTGTATGATATATGTGGAATCACGATGTTGAGATTTCCTGTATGTAACATGGGCCATATATATCATGATACAAAGTTTTCAATGTGTTTTAATTTAATGCATCATCGGCAGCATATATGCTGTGTGTACTACTACCGAGCTCTTTCCTCTGATTCTGGAAACAATTATCTGACTCTCTACTTCTGAGTTTCCCTTATTTGCAGTCAGACATCCAACTGTATCTGGTCACCCATTCCAGGGTTTTCTGCTCTTTCTTATCCTCTTGTCTAGAATGATTCATACCTATCTTTCTGATTATCTCAGGGTATACAGATCATCTGATTCCCCAAACAACGTTGGAATCTATCATTAAAATATTTCTATAATGACTAGAATGTAGACTTACTCTTGAACTAATCGCATTGTTTTCAAGTAACTACTTTTTGGTGTATTCCATAATTTCATTTCAAAGTTAGGGTCTTCTTCCATAACTCCATGTTCAAAGAATGTCAATTTATTTGGAAAATAATGTCAATATTTATTGCTTATAATGAACATTTACATTTTGTCTTTGCAAACCCAGTACTTGTTTTCACTCTCAACTAAAGTGCTCCTTTTAACATGTTAACAATTTGGGGGTGAGTTTACAATATAAAATTTCAATTATTGTAATTGGTATGTCTACAAGTTTTCTAACCCTTAGTACAATTTATTATTGATATATCTTTAGAAAACATATTATTTAATATATAGATATAATATTTTTCAGCAATTTCATTAATGCATTTTTATAATAATGAGAAATGAATGGCTATGTTTCCTTAAGCTAAGGATTCATACATATTCGAGTTGTTTTATATAATGATTAGGCATAAAGGACTCAATTTTATATTAGACAGGCAATGCCTTAGCAAAGGATATTTTGGGTTTTAAAATCCTTTTCAAGGCTTCTCTATTTTTTAAGGTTGGAAATTCTCAGGAGATTAAATTCATTAAAATGAAGCTCATCTCCAATTAGCAAGAAGAACATATGTATGCTCTTCATTAAAATCCCCAGGTATCACAAGTAGCAGTTCATTTTGGGTTTTAAGATAATTAAAGCCTCATACACATATTCTAATATTCCATCTGGCATTAGAGTGTATTCAACTATAGATCACTTGGGTTAGCAAGATTTCTAAAAAGCTTAATAAAAAGACACTAATAGTTGGAACATCTCTACTTTTCTGTATGTGGAGGAATTCACCATTTAACTAAATGTCTTAACCCCCAAAAAGAAAATGTCTCCAATCATCTTCAGTAACTTTGCTAGAATAATAATTATAGCTCTGTAGAAAATTTCAATTTAGACAGATCTTGAATGGCTGCTTATGTGAAAATGGAAGAACATAATAAATCTTATATATTGATATAAAAGTCCTACTTTCATCCCCTTACCTTGTTAAATGCTCTCATCATGCACATTCTTAGCCAACATACCCATATGTGTGTATAATTATTTCATTAAATAAAGTCAAGTATCTCTTTGGTGCCTGATTATTTCTTAAAATATTATATAACTTGTCAGGAGCTAGTGGCTCATTCCTGTAATATAGCCACTCAGGAAGTTGAGATCTGAGGACAGTGGTTTGAAGCCAGCTCAGGAAGGAAAACACAAGTCTCCTACCTCCAATTAATCACATGAAAATGCCAGAAGTGGAGGTATGACTCAGTGCTAGAGTAATGGCCTTGAGAACAAAAGCCCATGGTCAATGCCCAGACCCTGAGTTAAAGCCCCAGGACTGGCATAACAAATTAAAAGACATTACATGTCTTCTTCTGTCCCCTTAAAATTAAAAGTTATAATTTTGATTTGGTTCATTTTATAATATGCATTATTAAACACATTGTTAAATATCCCATATAATTAAAAATCTCTAAATATAGAAGTAATTGTCTTTGAAGCTGAATTGGAAGTCTTTAATAAGTAGATTAACTTAGAGTAGTGTATTGATATATAGTTATCTAACCATGAACATTTATCAAAACATAAACTAATATGTGAATATCCTCCAACAAATATTATTACTGTTCGATGAATCATAATAAACCAATGGCTAATGTCTTTTTCTTTAGAGAAACATGAAGACCTCAATAACATAAGCTATTAAGATATAGCCATAAAGAAAACAATAGGAAAAAAAGTAATGCAAGCTGTCCTTAAGTAAATAATCATTATACTGGATAAGTTAATGAGCTAATTACAAAAATTTGTTTCCAGCATATATTTTAGGAAGAGCAAACTCAAACCATAGCAAATAGTACTGTCAGATTAAAGAGGCATATGAAATTTTGTAAAGTTTTTGAATGGGATTAAAAACAGTACAGGTCTTGTAGTTATTAAAAATAGTTCTACTGTGTTGCCTTTGTTTAAATAGTCATTGTTTTGAATTAAGCATAGGTAGAGTAATAGATATTACTTCCAACTACAATTAGAGTTGGCATTGGCCAGTTTCAAAAAACATGTTTGAATCATATTTTGTAATAAAAAATTGCAGCTCAAAGTATCACAAGTATTCTACTGAATCCATGTAATATTTAGATATCTAGAAGTAAATAGTATCATAGAGTTGACAGTGTTTCATGAAATGTCAGATATATCAAGATAATCTGAACACATATCTTCTTGAGAAAGTAGAAATGAGGGAAGATGGAAAGAATGAATTGATTCTGATCCTCTGTTGTAGGATAAAGTAATCTCAATGAACCCCAAGATAAGGATTCAAGTGTTTTTTTTTTGTTTTTTTTCCTTTCATGCAATTGTTTCTATCATATTTATAAGATGATTTCTTTATTGCTTTGTAAGTCCCTCCCCCACGGGACTGCTTTCACTGTATTTGATGTTGGTATAATTTGTGGAGGGGAAGGGAAAAAACAAATTGTTTAAACAGGGATACAGGTGGACCCATTGAAACAATGAGATGTACAAGACATTATGTCGAAAATGAACTTTACAACTTTGGAGCCGCGTAGGGGTGGTGGGAGATGGGAAGGGATGGGAAGGGGAAACATAGGAGGAGGCAACAATGCTTGTTAAGAAATGTACCCATTGCTTTGCCCATGCCATTGTAACCCCTCTGTACGGTATTTTCACAATTATATAAAAAAAACTACAAACAAACAAGACAAAGAGACTATTGATTGTTAAGAGTTCAGGAGACTCAATTCAACAGTGATACTCACAATACAATATGTTGGAAATGACAAGTACACTGCGGGGAGGGGCGCTAAAGGGGAGGGAAAGTGGGAGAAAAATGTGGGAAGGAGTAACAAGTTCAACAAGAAAGATATTCATTACCTTACTTATGTAATTGTAACTCCTCTGTACATCACCTTGACAATATTTTTTTAAGAGTGCAGGAGAGAGCTTATGGTGTGGTTTATTTGAATTTTTTTTTTTTTTTTGCTCAAGTAACAAATGAAACTACCCCTGTTAACATAAAGCTATTTTAATTCATAGAGGTAATGCTACACAACTACTTTTTTTTTCTTTACTTTTCCTAGAATGTATTTTGGAACCCAAATTTCCTTGTGAGAGTTAAAAATGCTGTGTTTCATGGCAGATATTACAGAGAAATATTCAATGGAAACTGAAACATATATTCTTTTTTTTGGGGGGGGGGTCCGGTGGTGGGGCCTGAACTCTGGGCCTGGGCGCTGTTCCTCAGCTCTTCAGCTCAAGGCTAGCACTCTACCACTTGAGCCACAGCGCCACTTCTGGCTTTTTTCTTTTTGCTTATGTGGTGCTGAAGAATCGAACCCAGGGCCTCAGGCATGCAAGGCAAGCACTCTACCACTGAGCCACCTTCCCAGCCCCCTGAAACATATATTCTTGCATGAGCAAAGTTTATATTTTAATGTGAAATAAAATTTATACCTGCATGCATTTGTGCAGGCCTATCACCACACATGGTCAGGAAGAGTGTGAGCTTGAGGCCACCTGCACAAAGTGAGACACCAGCTCAAATAAATCGGTAAATAAAATAAAAGGAAACAAAATTACAGGTACAAACATCATCAAATAAATGAGATACATGGGCAAAAGAAGTGAGATCTGAATATTGATTTTTAAAAGGACATTTTAAAAATGCAGGCAATGAAATGCATTTGTTTGTGCATGCGTGCATGTTTGTGTGTGCGTGCTCATGCCCATGCATATGTGCGCTTTCTTTGTTTCTCCATTGATCACTAGACATTGTCCAAAAATGTATTATCTAAAATGTTCTCCTTTTGGGAATGATGTCAACCATGATTGACATGATAGTATCTATTTTATCAGCTTCATGTTGGCAGGCTTAGCAGGAAATACTTGTTCTACCCTCTTTCCCATGTCCTTTAAGTCACCAGGTCCCAGCATTGTTATTTACCCTTATCTTTTGCTGTAAACTTCTCGGGGTTGGTAAAAAACAAACAAAAAAACAGTTCCTTTGCAATTATCTGATTGAAAGTATGGTTGCAAAACACCCCCTCATTGACATGGCTTTTCATATATCCAGTCCTTCTTCAGGTATTTGTCCAGGGTGATTGCTGTGATTTTTCATTGCTAAACGACTGGCTTCCTTTAGAGGAAAAGCACTATTTAAAGGCAAAATGTTACAATTAATATTAAAATGAGATTCACTTGTTTAAAAAGAGTATTTTTTGAAAAGGACATGAATTACAGGAGAAAGTAGCATGTGGTTCTTTGTATTTTATAGATAGACTTTCTCACAAGGATAACATGGGTTTTCAGTATGTAGAGTTTTTGGAAGAGAAACAAAACAACTGCTTAGGCAAACAAAATATTAAGAATTCTGAGATATCAGAAAGGAAGGAAAAACTTTTCATAAGATAGACATTTTAAATTTAAACCAGTAGAATTTTGACTTTGCTCTATTTTGTACATTTGGTAACTGATCAAGAATGTATTTGAGTGTAAATACTGTTCTTGTAGATTGAGGCAGAAAGAAGGGATCGTTTCTTAGCTCACTGATGATGGTGACTCAAGCAATAATAAGAATGACAACACCAAGGCAAATGTTGCCTATGGCTCTGTAAATAGCAGTTAATAGCTCTGTAGATAGCTCAGTTAATTTTAATCCTGTCTCTCTTCAATATGGAAATAAGTCCAGATTTTATGAATACAAAAGAAATGTCAGTGCTCATTGGAATAATTCAAAGATTATACAAAGGAAATTATATTTTATTCACTGTCATTCTTAGAAGCTTTGAAATTGGTCAAGGATTGCAATAATATAGTCTTTTAGAAGACAACATGATAAATAATCACACTACAACATATTTCACTAACAAAATCACCATTCATGATTTTGTGGTATAAATATTATTAACATATATTAGAATATAAGGCTACTACAGTTTTTATTATTCATATCTTTTTTTATCTGCTTAAATCTCTTTACCTATGTGAAAATAATGATAATCATTACATGTAGCTAGCTATTCTTTCAAACAAAAAGGCCCCCTGGTTGTTACATTTGAAAATAAATTGTAAAGGGCCAGAAAGAGAATGAACATTTCTCATGTTATGGTATGTTTTGACATGATATTTTAAATGTTTTAATTTCATGAGACAGGCTAATTAACAGTGAATTAATATTTTTATAAATATTTTATAAAATCTCATTTCAGGAAGGAATACCATTATTCCAAGATATTTTATTACACTGACATACTGTGATATATTTTGAATGTTCAAATGTACAACAGTTTTGGAAGATGATTATTACATAAAATAAGAATCATCAGAATTGATGCATGAAATGAATAGGGACAAAGATTCCATGGTAGATTATATTGGTAAGGTCTGCCTCAGACCATGCAGGAAGGTGCAGACACCTCCCTACCTCTTGGCTAAATTTCCACCCAGTATCTATGTTACCTAGGCAACCAGCACAGCTGGAAGCTGTCACCTCCCGCTCCTGCTACATCAAGTACTGGGCTTCCTCTGGTCACACCTCCCATCTGACGATAGGAGGATCCCAGGCCCTGAAGTCACATCCAGATCCAGTGTGGCCACCACACCTTTGCCCAACCTGGCCAAACCTCTTCCTGTCCCTAGCCTGGATAAGTCCTGGATTGGGTGTGGTTCTCCTCTTTGGGCCATACCTCTTCACTATGCAAGGTGGAGGGAAAATGGGCGGAAAACAGTTTGGTAAATAAACTTCTTTTCCTGCCTGAATGCCTTGTGGTGTTCTCTTCATTGGTTACCTAATGAAACCTACCTACCTAATACACCTTACAATATTCCTCTTCCTGGAATGAATTTAATTTTTTTTTGTATTGCTACAAATTACAAATCACCAAAAGATATTCAACAGGAAATTTCAACTTAAAAATATTGCTGCAACATTTTTAGTTGATGGAGTTTCTTATCAGATGCTGTAACATGATGTTTTATGGTAGTCATCTTAAATATTGTTAATACAAATACCAAGCTCTGAGTGAAATTAAAAAGATTTTAGGCCAGATGCCAGTGGTTCAGCATGCCTGTAACTCTAGTTACTCAGGAAGTTGAGATCTGAGGATCACAGTTTCAAGCCAGGTCAGACAATAAAGACCATGAGACTCTTATCTACAATTAACTATCAAAAACAAACAAACACCACCACCAACAACAACAAAACCTTTGTGAAGTGGAAGTGGAAGTTCAAGTGGTAAATTACTAGTCTTGAACCAATGCCCATGCCCTGAGTTCAAGCACTGCACAAGCACTTAAAACACAAAGATTTCCATGAACTTTAGCAAAAATAGTTATAAATCTGGTTCTCATCAGCCTAGAGATGATAAAGTCACAACTTTTGCTTGATGGCCATTATCTTGCATGAGTTGTACAGCCTTTTCCATTTCCAGTAGTATGTAGCCAGCATTTATATACACAATTTATTATTCATAATTTATGTTAAACTTACCTTTTATTGTTCATTCAAATTCAATACCTCTGTTCCTCAGTCAGTACACAGAAAAAGTCTTTTGGCAGGTACATAAGCTGTAGCACAGCTATCTCACTCATGCATACATTTTCAGTGTCTATTTGTTCACTAAATGATACACAAAACTTTTGTTCTAGTAGTGTTATTCGTGGTGAAGGAAGGGAAATGCGGAAACAGAACAGGTTTCTGTGTTGTAGCTCAGAGGCATTAGTTACAGCGAATGAATGAAGAATGCAAGTCATAAAAATTCTGATGTTTTTCTCTTGTAAATGCACCAGATGTTGTGTCATATAGTATGGGAAGTTTAAAATGAATCAATTCATTCTCTCTTTGAATTATCCAATGTCACAAAGGTTTGTTGATAAGTGCAAGTTACCAAATATCTTCCTGAATGCCAACTTAATACCTTCATTTATATATGTACATGGAGAAATAAATACATCTGCTGGAGAGTTTATTTAGAATATTATTGAAGTAGGCAAAGAATTGATCAACATAGGAAGATATCAAAAGAACATAATCTCTAAAATTCATTGCAATGTGGCACACTGCAATCAATTTTACTACTAATGTCATGAAAATTACATAGTTTATGTGACATTTAAATAGCAGTACTAATTTGTATGACAAATGACTATACAGTATTATATCCTACACAGCTACTAGTATTGATTTCAGATTAACTAGAAAAATAGTTAAAAAATAATTAGAAAACAGTTTAGCTTATCATTTAAGAAAATTTTAGTCTACTTTACAGAGGACATATAAAAGTACTTAAATGAAGATTTTTAAATGAAGTTTTAAAAGTAATAATTTATTTCCTATATGATTATTCCCTTTCTTTAGATTTTCTTATACTGCTTTACCATAAATTATGTCTGTATTTACCCTTCCTTGTGGATCAATATATTACATCTTTTCTTTCTTTCCTTTTTTCTTTCTTTCTTTCCCTCTTTCTTTCTTTCTTCCTTTTTTCTCTCTCTCTCTCTCTCTTTCTCTCTTTCCTTCTCTTTCTTTCTGGTATCATATATCTGTCTGCTTATTTACAAATACTCACTGATTCTGTTTTCTTGCAGGTCATTCTGCATAAGCTATGGAGAGACACAATTTCAGCTAACTCATAAATTTTCCTAAGCAAACAAATACTAAAAAGTTAACAACGTTTAGTAAATCTAAAACATTGCAGAATGAATATATACTATCAGATCAAGATATGGGTAACTGATAATAAATGCAAAGATTACTTAGCATTGACAAATTCTGAAATAATAGACACTTCCTTCATCTACTTTAACATAATTCCAGATATGTGTACCATATATACTTCAGATTGACCCCTGTTCATATAATCAGTTTAGTGAACATTAAAAAAAATAGTCCTTGTGTTAAAACAATTATACTTTTCTGGTACTCATTTGGTTACAAATGTTCTGGCAAGCATAAATATTTGCAGACTACACATGTGAATGCTAGAATCTAATATTATTAGACAGATTAATAATGTTTCCTTTAATTGTTTTAGTTGTTTACAGATAAAATGTCACTATGGTATTTATTTGCTGCTATAAATACATTACAGCAATGTGTCTTCACTTGCCAAAATTCTAACGATTCTCTTCATTAATGGCTACATTTTATGATTAAAATATCAAACACTACATATGCTGTGTTCTCTCACCAGGAACAGGGCTAACACTTTGACTGGTTGGAAGTTTTAGCTACAGATGTTGTTCTGGTCACTAAAGACTGTTGAAAAACTCTTGAAAAAAAAGTGATTCATCTTGCTTGTGCAAATTTTCAGCTAATATTTGTCTTTAATAAGCCTTAGTAAAATATAAGAAAACATTTAATTTGGCTTAACCTTGAAAGTATTCCTAAATTATACAATGTCAAGTGCACATTTTGAAATTAAGAATTCCCTGTAAAACATGTTTATCACAGAATATAGATTATTTCATTTCTTTTGATGGGCAATTATAGTTGTCTGAAAAGTATATTGTTATTTACCTTTGATGAGAAACTATAATTTTATAAAATCTATGTCTATGTCTTCAGTTTATTTTTTTATTTTGAAACCAATCAGATATTACTACATGGATAATGGAAGATGCCAAAACTGTGAGGACATGCTTACTGGGAAATAATCCACCTATTTCACCAAAATGCACTGAAGATAATGAGAGAAAAATAGATAGGATAATATGCCTGATTTACCTCTTACAAATATATCTGCATCATTTAGGTTGTTTAGTCAGAGGTAGTAGAAGAGAGAAATAAGACTATGTTAAGATGACTTATTTCTTAGTGTCTTAGTCTTCCTTGAGTATCTAGAAAAGAGAAATTATAGAAGACCAGGCACAGTGCTTCAAGACATATCCCAGCAGAGTGCAAGACAAAAGAGGATGATCACAAGTTTGAAGCCAGCTTAGATTATATAGCCAGATTTCAAAAACAAAGAGACTAATAATCTCTGTTTATTTAGTCTTTTGAGGAACATACATAGTGCTTTCTAATTAATGAACAATACCTAGAATTCCCACCAACAGTGTAGGAGCATTCCCTTTTGGCCACATCCCCTCCAACATCTGTTGGTATTAGTTTTCCTTATTATGACCATTCTAACTGAGGAGGAGTCTCAATGCTGTTTTGACTTGAATTTATTTTATGCCTATAGATGTTGAACATTTCTTAATGTGTGTATTAGTCATTCTTATTTCTTCATTGGAGAAGACTTCAGAGAATTATCTCTTTAACTCTTTAATGTAGTCATTATCTTACTTATGTAACTCTACATGTCTGTATATCACTTTTACAGTAAAATTTAACTTTAAAAAAGAAGAAATTAATAGCCTAAGGGAAAATCATTCTAGATTGAAATGTTTCTGTGTTGTTGCTAATTTATGGTAGTTTGATTTACCAATTTTATGTTTTTATCATGATGCAAAAAAAATATATATGTATATATATGGTAAAGATTCATAATTGAAAAATATTCACTCTAATAATATTCTAGTCCAGCAGTGTTTTGAAGAGAAGACTTTGGTCAACCTACAATTCATCAAGAACTATTGTCCTTTAATTGGGAGGGTAAGTGAGCAATCACCCATGGAAAACTCTGCTTCCAGAAACTGACATTTAGCAGGTATGGGTATCACTGCGTTGTCAGTTTAGGAGATGGTCAGTTCAGCTGGGATGTATCAGGTCATGACCCCATCCTAAATTTAGAACCATCCCCTATATTGACAGATCATATGCCATTCTTGATATTTCTCTCAATTGTATGAAGTCTTTCTCCTAAACTTATTTGGCTTATTTAAAACCATCAGAATTACCATTTTCTAGCAGCATCCACAGAATTAGATGAGATTTTTTTTCTCTAGTCCCACTTAAGAAGATGCATCATATATTTCAGTTACAATATCCTCAGTGTCCTATAGAACCACTGACATTGTCATCAAAAGTTACCATGAAATAATCCTTCTAATTGGTTATCATAATATTAGGCATATTTACTTTGTCCACACTATTAGATCAGCGGACAGAGTAGTCTCTTAATAATATTTCTGTGGTATATATCAAATAAAATAGAATTTGTGCATGTTCCTAAAATTCTCGTGTTTTGTTTTTTTTTTGGGGGGGGGGGCGGGGGAAAGGTTGTGGGCTTGAACTGTGGGCCTGGGCGCTGTCCCTCAGCTCTGCAGCTCAAGGCAAGCGCTCTACCACTTGAGCCACAGTGACACTTCCGGTTTTCTGGTGGTTTATTGGAGATAAGAGTCTCACGGACTTTCCTGCCAGGGCTGGCTTTGAACTGTTATCCTCAGATCTCAGCCTCCTGAATAGCTAGGATTACAGGCGTGAGCCACCAGCGCCTGGCTTCCTAAAATTCTTAATACTATTTTTATGATAGACAAGTATGTGAATTTCATACAAAATAATAATTCTACCACTTTTAACAAGAGAAAATAAATGTGATAAAGATAATATAAGGTAAACTAAAATAAGAATGATAAAGCTAAATGTAATATTATTAAGATAATAAGAAAGTGGATGTGAAAGAGCAAAAACATTTTAAAAGGGAAGGAGAAAATGACCGAGGAAAAGAGACACCAAGAATCCATTTAACAAATAAGAACCACAACTAACATTAGATGAAAGTAAAGTGAGGGAAAAAAAGGAAAATAAAAATAATAACATATTGGAGAAGG
Organism: Dipodomys spectabilis; assembly: GCF_019054845.1. Lineage (NCBI taxonomy): Eukaryota > Metazoa > Chordata > Mammalia > Rodentia > Heteromyidae > Dipodomys > Dipodomys spectabilis. Next base: position 124,526 of record NW_024870815.1, on the reverse strand, counting down.
TTCTTTCTGAGTCCCTCGTCAATTAAGATTATTTCTGATAGCAGAGAACTCCAATTGACTGCAGCAGAGATTTGTTATAATTCCTGTCAGCTGTGCAAAATGTGTTGTTGACTTGCCTAGGCTGAGCAGTGATTAGCTTTCACACCGAAGCAGTTAAGTATGTATTTCCTGTACCAAAGTTTATGTGCATATAACAAGCTTCTGATGTTGACATCTAGAGCTGCCACCACTCCAAGCAAGTTTTGTCATGTGTAGGACAAGCAGGCACTCACTTCACAAACCCTCAAGCTGTACAGACAATGCTCTACATGTCCAAACTGTAATGTCTCCCCGCATGAAGCAAACCAGTGAATAAACTCATTGCTCATTCGATGCTGGAACCATCAAAACTGTATGTTGTGCTGGCTTTGATTTTGATGTTCATGAACTCAAGCTTTGCTATAAACTCTCTCAATACCAGCTTACCTTCCTTAAGCCATATTCCTTGTTTATTTTTCTTCTTAGAGTTGTGTTCTTCCACTCCCTTGACCTCCAGAACTGTCTCTCTTGGCCATCTCTCATGCATTCACTGCTCTATGATGCTTCAGTTTGTTCCAAATCTTGTAGAAGAGTAATAAATACAAATGGAACACTGAAAATAAAATTGAAAAAAAAAACCAACAAACTTTTGAGGATCTAAAAACTTTGATGACTGATGGCATTGCTATCATTTGTTAATAAGTGAGATTAGCATCTTGTTGATTTTTCACATAAAGCCTTATGATTCTGAGAGGAGCACTATAATAGCACCATAAACCTTAGATTTCACAATTTGGCCATGTGCTTTGTATTGCTGCCAAGATTAAGGATCCATTCCTCAACATCAGCCTAAACGGACAGCTGTGTTATCACAATCTTGAGAATATAACTTGACAGAGAAAAATGGCATTTAAACCTTTCTCTAAAGGACTTAAAAGATAATGATAATGACCATAACACTGGTGAATTTGAAAGCTTGTGTCCTGACAAGTACTGGTCATATAGAGACATAAAATGTTGTGGTCCTTTCTTTCCTCTCCTTCTTTGGTTTATTCCCTTTTGTCATTGTTTTTCATTTCTGTACCCTTTGTCTTGTATATAAGGTTATCTGATCTAGGGAAGAGAAGGGGAAGCAAAGAAATGGCGTGACAAAGGATGAATCAATTCAGCAGTTATACACTAGACACTATGTTGGAATTGAACTATGCAACTTGTGGGAGAGAGGGGTGGAGAGGGAAAAAAAAACTGGGAGAAAACAAAGGAAGAGGTGACACTGTTCTAAAACAAATATACTCATTACCTGACTTATGTAACTGTGTAATCCCTCTGCACATCACCTTTACAAGGAAAATAACTTTTTTAAAATGTTATAATCACTTAATGATTATTAAGATGACAAACTTCGAGATAAAGATTCCTTGAACTCTTTCAGAACCAAATCATCATCAAGAGGTTGATATGTTTAACTAAGTGGGTGACCCTAGTTCATAACTACAAACATAGCTACTCATTTATCTGAAACATAAGTATCCCAGCTCCAAGCCAGCACTATTAGAAAAAAATCTGTGAGACTCCATGTCCAAACACCTGGGCCGGAGGTTTGGCTCAAATGGTAGAATAGGGGCCATTGGAGGTAAGCAAGCAAGCAAATCAAGATCAAGATCACTGACTTCAAGTCCTAGAAAACAAAGAGAGAGAGAGAGAGAGAGAGAGAGAGACAGAGACAGAGACAGAGACAGAGACAGAGACAGAGACAGGCAGAGACAGACAGAGAGACAGAGAGAATAAGCTACAGGGCATGTTGTCATGTATTAATAAGTACGATACTCATTTACTTATTGTAGAAACTTTCTTATTCTAGTTTCTAGTGTAAGTTATTAATATTCACACTATCTAAAAGTCTTAGATTATTAAAATCACTTCTTTCCTCATCATTATATGCTCCCTGGTTTGCGTGAATAAAGTTACAATATGCCTAAGATTTAGCTGGAGAAAACCATCAAACTCAGTTGGATCTGTAAAGATTTTCCTAGGGGAGCTGTCGACTTTCCCTTGATGCAATTTTCTTTTACTAATTAATTGATATCCTGTGTAATTTGGATCAATTCCCAAGTAACATTTTAAAAAGGAACATCATAAAAAGTTAGACATTCAGAAATCTAGACTGTAACTATACAAAACAAATTTTAAATTACTTTCTACTTTCCGGAAGCCTCTTAATTTATTTTTACCAACAGGCTAACCCTGTAGCAAGAGTACTAACAAATCCACCAAAATATATATTATTCCTTTCACAAAAGTCTCATTAAGTCAGAGAATGGTTCTGAATAAGCCACTCAGGTTATAATATGGATTTATCAAGAAGAAATATGTGTTGTTTAAGGACAGAATATTGTAATGAGACTCTTCAGATGCTCAGGATTGCTTATCTTATTTAAAAGAACTAAAGAGTGTAAATATTTACAAATGGAGATACATTGGTTAATAATGCTGTATGTCTCTGTGGACTATTCACATTGGAAATAAAGTCAGTTCTCATGCTGAGTTTAGGAAGTCAGCCTTGGCTTTAAATTTTCACTTAGTACTTCCTGCATTTCTATGTTCATGTGTGCAATATCCACAACCTTCAATTCTCTGTAACTGCAATCATGTCAAATCACTTTTAAAAATTGACCCTCTGTGTAAAAGAACAGGAAAATTGGACACTTGAAGAGATTGAAACAATTTATAAGAATTTCATACATATGATCATACCACTTCAAAATAAGTGTAGAAATAGTGAGTACTTCTCCAGAAGTTTATGTGCTAGCTTTGAGTGTATGCCATAAAATAATAGCAAAGGTTGATATACTTGGAATCCTATCACTTGTACAGTTTAATGTCTTTATTAACTAATCTTAATATTAGGTTCCTCATATTGACATGATCCTATAATTTTAGAATACATTTTTTTTTCTAGGAAGCTGTAAGATATTTAAATTGTTTCAGAGACTACCTGTAACAGCTACTAAAAATAAATATTTTCGTTAGGCTCAATGAGTTTGTAAGACTTTTTCCTAAGTCTTGACCCCCAAATCATTGCTCCTTTAAAGACCTCCTATTGAAAGAATCCTCTGTTAAATGGTTCAAAATCAGCATCATACCAGACCCATACCAGTCTTTTTCTTAGAAATTTCTTAAGGTCTGTCAAGAATTAGCCCAGGGCAATGTTTCATGGCTGTAATTATAACTATTAAAAGGGCAGAGAACAAAGAATGGAGACTACATCTGCAAAAATAACTGGCAAAATAGTAGTCTTTGATGTATGGCTTAAGGGGTAGAGCACCACCAGAATAAGCAAGCAATCAAGCATGATTCTCTGTGTTCAAGACTTGACCACAACCACTACCACCACCACCACCATCAACAACACAGCAACAACTAAGTCCCAAATCCATCTCCACAATTGGTGTAAGCATTATAGTTCACACTGATTATAATCAAGATTATTCTGCATTTGGCTGACAGTGTTTGATATCTGGAACCCTTCATTTGGCGAAAAGAAAAGACATTGCTATCATAGCATTATTTGAACAAGTATGAGGCAAAAATATGTTCATTGAGAAAATAAAGTTTCCTTGTATAGTGGAAAAGTTTACTTGATCAAAACCTGTACATATACTAAAGGAGAAATGCCATTTCAAAGTCAGGCATTCAGAAAATATTGTGTACACATACAAATGCCATACCTTTGCACATACAAATTCATTTATTTTTATATTCAAAATATTTTCATAAGGTTCAAAATACCTAGCTAAAGCAGGTAGAAGTGTAAGGGAAGACTAGAGTAAAGTACCTAGGCAAATTGTTGCATTATGTGAATTCATTTCCATCTGTCTTTAAGAGGAAAACATGATGAAGCATTGTATGGTTGCATTAATAAAATAGTTTGAAAGCATGCATATATTTTTTGCTTCACTTTTATATATTCACAATAAAATCTGCTAGAATAAATGTTCCGTTCAAATCAAATGAAATATCATTTACAGTGGTTTCTTTTGCATTATAACTTAAGAAATCCAGACTGAAAAGACAAATATACCATTTACAAAGCTCTTTAGAAAAATTTGAAATGAAGTACCATATATCTCAAAGAACTTTCAGTAGAAATGTGCAAGTAAACTCTGCCTAAATTGCCGAAGGCAGATATTTCATTTGGCCTTTGGGCTTCCAGCCTACTAAAGATTAAAAGAATTTTTGAAAAAAATAAACTTTATTATAAAAGCATATAAAATTAATAAAATTCAGAAAAAAGTGTCATGATATATGTACATTTTAGAATGTTTCCATGCATATTGCAGCATAGAAAATAAAAATATCAAGTAAAGATTTCCCATCAGTATGAAAAAAGTGAATATTATTTTTTTCCTATTTTGCAAATTAACTTGATTTCTTCCACTCTTATGTAAAACTAGAGAGTCTTCCAGTGAGAATCTTTACCTGATTTATTATGTGCTTCCTTTTGTGTCCCCAGCAAGGTGAAAGACCAGGAAAAACAGATGGAAAACAGCAGGTGCTCTGTTCGTGATGTGAGAAACTCATTCGCAATGATGACACTATTACTGTGCAAGATGAAAACAATGAAATGTAATTTAAGGTGAATGAGAAATAGAAATGCAATAAATCAAAGTAAATGAGTAGTTGTAGAATCTGAAGGATAAATGCAGTGATATCATATTTCATACACACCTACTGTCTTAAAAGTAAAATGGGATCTTCCCCTCCTCAATAATAATTACATGTGTTGCTTCATTCATAGGCATTCATCTATTATTGTCTTTAAATGCAAGCTTATATATAAAGGACTCCACTTGAAAGGAAATAACAACCTTTAAAACTTTATGGATGATGACTTTGAAAGAGCTACGGATTCATGCTATGTTTAACCCCCAAAATACTATTGAAACTCAAATACACACAAAAAATAATAATTCCGTTTTTCTGGTCTTTTCACCAAGAGTTTCCAATTTTCACTATGTTGCACATGGAAATATAAATAATATTTATGTCTTTTCAATCTCAGACTATATGACCACTTCTGAAGGCCATCCCATCTTATCTTTCCTTAGAGGAAATGAGGAGAACATTTTCTCCTGTCTTCATATCCTGCTTCTCAAGGTGTCATGACTCAAAATGCAGATATTCATTTGCTTTCACCTTGCTTATTCCATGTGTGTTTGTCGTCCTTTAAATGTAGTTGTCATATCTTCTGCAGACCAAATCTCTTCTAATGCAGAACACACAGAATTACATTGAGCTGTAAAATTAGGGTATATCCTTTGATAAGTATGCAGTCTTTGATAAGTACGTAATTTTGTTCTCCATTAAATTGACCATTTCACTTGAAGTTTTTTTATGTACAGTACTATATAGAAGTTCATTCTTCACATTCACAATTAAGATTTTAATAGTTTTTTTAATATTGTAAAGATGATGTACAGTGGGGTTACAGTTAAATAACTAAGGTAATGGGTACATTTCTTTTTGAGCAGTGTAAACCCCTCCCTCATTTTTTCCCACTTTATCTCCCCTTTCACTCCCCTCCCTGCCACAAGTTGTAATTCATTTCCAACATAGTGTCTAGTGAGTATGGCTATTCTATTGGTTTTCCCTTTGCCCCACCATTTCTGTGATTCCCATTCCCTTCACCAAATCAGATAATCTTATGTAGAAGACAAGGAGTACAGAGCTTTAATCTTAACCTGATATGGCAAATTTCTCTATTATATCATACACATCCATGTAAACAGAGTAGCCATGTTGAATGAAATCAAATCTGACCATAGGAAGGAGAAATATTCCTGGAAAAAACTATTAAAATAGAAAGTTTGCTTCCAACAGAGATCTTGAAAAATGTCTAAAATACAAATGGAGAAGGATTTGACATAGCTTGGTTATGAAATTTTATTTCTTTTGTGGGATCGGCAGGAAATTAGACAGAACATCTGTGCAGATATGATCAAAATAGTTCAATAGAAAACACTTGTTCAGTGGTAGAGCACTAGCCTTGAGCACAGAGAGGCTCTGGGACAATGCCCAGGCTCTGAGTTCAAGCACAAGGACTGGCCAAAAAAAGAAAAAAAAGAAAATGTTCCTAATTATAGTTTGAGCACAGAAGAACATTTATATAGTAAGTTGATGTATTTCTTACCATATCTTCCTGAACTCAAAGTAGTTATTTTTTTACTTAAAAAATTACTCTATTGTTATTATAAAGGCCTTGTACAAGGGATTACAATTACATGAGTCAGGTAAAGAGTACATTTCCTTTTGTGCAATGCCTTCTGTTCCCCTCATTTTTATTCAGTCCCTCCCTCCCATATCCAAATGACCTTATATAGTTCACTTTCATGAGTGTCCAGTGAGCTCCATGGCTGCACTTTTTCACCCCTTTTTCCTTCAGTTTTGTTCCCTCCCCCAACCCTCCTGAAGATATATATAAATATACCATATGTAAGTTTAAAAAACAGAATCATAATAAACTAAAAAAAAAAAACACGTTTTCAAGCCAGAATTAACCATAATGTGAAACAAAGTCCTGGCAAAAATGTCAGTGAAGAAACTCTTCTTTCTCCCTTCCCCTCCCCCCCACTCTGGCTTTGTTGAAGTATATAATGATAAGTTATCAACATATAATAAGCATAACTACCTGAAGAAATTTCAATCCTTTAAATTATAGAAGCTGTGCAATTAGCCAAATTTTTGAGACCACTAAATTAGAAGTTAAGCAATTATTTCTCTGCTTATAGAGAGATGACATGTGTCTAGGTTTTTCATTTATGAGAAATAATTGCAGATCATATTAAAAAAATATTTTCTGTGTATTTCACTGTTATTTTATCTATATATTATATGATCTGTTTTAGCAACACTATGTTGTAACCAGCCATGAGATAAAATATAAAAATAAATATTACAAAAAACACAAACATGCAAGACACTGGTGGCTCATGCCTGTAATCCTAGCTATCAGGGAGGCTGAGATCTGAGGATGCAGTTCAAAGCCAGCCTGGGCAGGAGAGTCCATGAGATTCTTACCTCCAATAAACCACCAGAAAACTGGAAGTCGTGCTGTGACTCAAGTGGTAGAGTGCTAACCTCGAACTGAATTGCTGAGGGACAGCACCCAGGCCCCAAGTTCGAGCCCTACAACTGACAAAAAAAAAAGAAAGAAAGGAAAAAGAAAAATACAAACAAATAGAATACTTCCCAAGTTCTTTTCATAAGTTAACCACCTTGAATATGTGAATGTATTTTAACATAGATAAAATACAAATTGTAGTTACTTGTAAAGGATGTCTTAGTGAAACTGATCTAACATTACCTTGTAGTAATTTTGTAGCAATGAATTGGACTAGTAGAAATATTTCACTTTTAGATAGAATAATAAATTATAGCCAATGCAATAAGTAATTGTTAAGACACATTATCAATTTAATACTGCTATATCAAATGATTTTCCTATCTAATTCAGATGATAAATTTGTAATTTAAAATTTTTAAATGCTACATTCATATATTCTTAATTCATATGATTATGAAAAATTAAATAGTAGGTAAAAAACTCTTATAATCTGAGGCCTAAAAAGAGACTGAGTATAATATTGTAGGCATTAAAATGAAGTACAATTTCTCTTGAACAAAGTGCTTATTGTTTTAATCTTACCTAAGAAATTTAAGCAGTGTTATTGAAGGTGGCAGCTACTTAAACATGTCCTTACTGAATCAATTTAGTTTGTTGACATTGATCATGTAATGCCAGCTAATATAAGCAAAAAGAAAATCTGCTTCATGGCACTCAACCACTTTTTAAAGACGTGAAATATTCAAATAGAGTTTACTGATATAAATGTTAAAAGGCCATAGCAATTTTTTACTTGAAACTCAGATATGTATAAGCAAATTTCTTATATCCTTATTGTAATCCTACCTGAATAGAAAAGAACAAAAAAAAGAGAGAACAAACCCAATCTTAAGATTATCATGCTCTCAAATAAATGTGTTCATTATTAAAATTAGTTGTTTTCTAACATGTTTTGATCACATTTTGGTGTTATTCTTTGCTTGTTAAAAGTAGGAAAGTTAATTGAAACCCACACTAATGAGCAGCCTGACACTTACATTTCAAAACGTTTCTTTGTATTTTTTTCTTAGATTTATCTAAAATAGGCCTGGTGAGGCGCTGAGACATTTACTCTAGCCTACCAGGCACAGCAAGCTTGTAGACCTCTTGGATTTCAAAAGACTCACTATAGGAAAATACAAAAGTATAATAAGCTCTGACAAGTTCTCACAATCCAATTAAAAGAATAACTTCTATTTAGTTCCATAATTCACAAAAACTAACAGAAGAAAATTTGACAACTTATATAATATCTGCCTATTATAAAAATGAGTGATGTACAATGTTTACCTTTTACTTTTTAAAAATCATCCATTTGGTTTTAAGCAGATGAAGCAGAGACAAATCTTGACTTGAGGTCATATTTTAAAATTTCAAGAAATGATGGTTAGGTAGAAATGTAGGTTGCAAATACAAATGGTTGTATACAGTTAGAGGCTTCAATTAAAGTGATTTATTTTGGACAAATTGAGTAAATTTTTGAGGAAATAATATTGAGTAAATAATTTTGGTACTGTCTGTGTTGTATTAGAGGATGGATTGCATCAGACCTTTATAGCCTTCCATTCGTTTCAACTGTTCAAATTCTTCTGAAGTTGCTCATAGTCAGTTTTCCTCAAGATAGATGGGTAGTTAGTGATTTTATTGTTTTATCTGTAACGACCCCTAAACATGTGTTTATTGAATCATCTAAGAGGAAAAACAATGAGTGGTTTATTCAATTGCTGCCACTTTCTCTTACAGAAATAGACCTTCTGATACTTCCTAAATGCTATATAGAAATTCTGCAACTCTTATATGTATTAAATTCTGCGTATAGCTTAAATTTCATTAACAGATGATCTTTACCCTATTTTTCTTCTGGTCGAAAGACTTGGATATATAAAAATAGATCCCAAGAGGATCTCAATTCAGCCTCATACATCCTTCCTTCCAAAGTACCAAGCTATACTATAGTTGTTTTAAATGTACTATGTGACTTTTTTGTTGTTATTTTTTTCCTTTGTATGTTCTTCCCGCTATGGTATATGCCCTGCTATCACACTACTTGACTTTGGCACCCTGCATCATGTATATACATTTGTCTAATTTGGGGAGGGGAATAACAAAGTGCTGAAACAAGAACACAGGATGACCCATTGCAACAATGATGCCCACAAGATAGTATATTCGGATTCAACTTTACAACTTTGAGGGGGTGGTGAGGGAGGCGGGAGAGGGAAGGGATAGTGGGAGAACAACAAAGGAAGGGGTGATAATGCTCAACAAGAAATGTACTCATTCCCTTACTCATGTAACTGTAACCCCTTGTACGGCATCTTTACAACAAATAAAATTTAAAAAAGGAAAAGGAGATATAGGACAAAGCAATTTTTAAAGTACGTAGTTAGCATACTAAGGTTCTCTAACTGCTAATTGATAAATCAAATTTATGTCTATAGAGAGCAGAGAACCTATTTAGTATCTTCATTGCAACAGTATAATATGGAAAGGTTGTCACCCCTATAAGTATTAAATTGAATGCCTCTGAAGCAGTGATAGCTAAGTAGAGATTTCAGTACATTTTTGGATAAAAATAAATTATGAATTGCCAACATCCTAATATTTGTAAATTGTTCATGTGTATAATCAAAGATGATAAAGAAAATGAAAATAGAATTATGTGTAGTAGTAAACTGTTCTAACGTGACACAATAAAACTTTTCTTTAGAAAATATTACTATAAGCTGTAATCCTAGCTACTCAGGAGCTTGATATCTGAGGATGATGGTTCAAAGTCCATGAGACTCATCTCCAATTAGTCACCAGAAAACTGGAAGTGGCGCAGTGGCTCAAGTGGTAGAGCGCTAGCCTTGAGCTGAAGAGCTGAGGGACAGTGCCCAGGCCCAGAGTTCAAGACTCATGACCACAAAAAAAAAAGACACTATTATTATAAAATGTGTAAAATTGTATTCATAAGCTAGGAAAAGAGAGGCCTATGTTTCTTTGTTCAGACTCAGGAAAATATAGCACTCTACTAAGTATGCAACAAATGCTGATAAAAATCCCTTCTGACTTTTTCTCTTGCATGTTGTATTAAAACACCCAATTAACCAGGTATCGTTATGACAAAGGTGGCATACAATATTCTTTTTCTGGCAGTCTTTCTATCCCTGTGTCCTCTGCCAAGCTTTCCTTTCATCCATTATGCAGAGAATAAAAAAAAAAATGGCATGAGTGATAACCATGAACCTTTGTCACAGTTTCTCTTTATTCTTTAATATATAGTACCTTAGCATGTTTTTTTTTTTTTGCTTGTAAGAAAGAAGAAAAGTAAACCAGGCAGGAGATGGATATGCATTTAGACAAGCTCCTGAGTATATACATGCCTTTTCTGAATATGGGGCAACGTTCAAAACTAGTAAGTACTGATTCCATATTTAAAAAGCATTGCTAAAACTTCCTTGCTATCTCTATGCTCAGTAACAATAACAACAAGATAGAAAAGCATGGAGTTATTATACCAACTGGAATTCTTTCAAATTTTTGATCATTTGAAAGCTTATTTTATTTATTTATTTATATATTTTGCTTTTCTGAAGTAGCTTGATAGAGAAATAAAAGTAAAACATTTTTTTCTGATATAAGTATACTGTTGTAGGACCTCTTTACTCAGCAATGATGCAAACAATTTGAGAAGTATCTTAAATCATATAGATTAAACGTGGATAGGAATTTCAAAGCACAGAAGATGTCAATGGTGAGATTTTTTTTATCCTTACTTATTTAAGGATAAATTTAATAAGTATTTATATGCGTATATGCAATATGATAGTGCATGTTTGAGTTAGTTTATATACTGTTGTATGATGTTATATGTTGTATCCCTGCTGTGACAAAACACCTGGGCAAAACCACTTGTGAGAAGAAACATTTATTTTTAATAAATGTTTATTATCTTGAAATAATTGAACAAAGGGTTGCTATTCAACTGAACAATTTATGAATTATAATGCATCTTGATCAATGTCAGCCTCATCCCTTCGAATCCAACCTCTTCCTTCAGTTTTCTTAACTTTATTGGATCTACATTAAGTTCTGAGTGGTAATGTAAACACGTGTATTAACCAAAATATGGTAGATTGGGGGAAAATTCAAGTGGTGTAGTTCCTTAGACGCATTAATTCTCAGTCCAACAAAATAAACACAAGGAAATAGGCATTCTAAGAATAGGATAGGGGTCAAGAATAAGCAGAGGTTGACAAAGGAAACATTTGTCCTGACTCATAGTTTCAGAAAGGATTTAGTTTTTGTTTTTTGGCCTCATGCACTTAAAATGTCATGGCAAAAGGAGTAGGAGGCAGAGGTAAGAAGGAGCCATGGGGAAAGGACCTGCCACTGAATTACTTCCTCTGAGCAAGTCCCACCTCCCACGCTTAACTTCCTCCTAAAGCCATTATATTATGAATCAGTTGAGGAATTCATCTATTGACTGTTAGAAAACTCGGATCCAGGGAAGGTGGCTCAGTGGTAGAGTGCTTGCCTTGTATGCATGAGGCCCTGGGTTCAATTCCTCAGCACCACATAATCAGAAAAGCTGGAAGTCGTTCTGTGGCACTAATCTTGACCCGAGTAGCTGAGGGACAGCGTCCAGGCCCAGAGTTCAGGCCCCACGATTAGCAAAAACTCGGATTCAATTGATTCTCCGAAGTGCATCAACTGGAGAAAGCAAGCCTGGAACACAAGAGTCAATGGAGGACATTTCATGTTAAAAATGAGTAATGATACAGGTGGACCCATGGCAACAATGAGATGTACAAGTCCTTATGTCGAAAAATGAACTTACAACTTTGGTGGGGGAGGGCAGGGAGGATTGGGTGAGGGGGTTGTGGGGGGAGGATGGGAAGGGATGGGAAGGGGAAACAAAGGAGGAGGCTACAATGCTTGATAAGAAATATACTCATTATCTTGCCCATGTAATTGTAACCCCTCTGTACAGTATTTTCACAATAAAAAAATAAATAAAAGAAAAAGAAAACAACCAACACAAAAAAAATAAAAAAATAAAAACTGAGCCTTCTGCTTCTGGTTCACAATAGGTCATGTCCATATCATATTGAAAAACACATTTTATCTATCTCTAAGGGTCCTCATAGTTTTACTATTTTTACTTTCCCTCTAAAGTCTAACTTCAAGTACCCTCTGGAACTTGACAGGAAACTCTCGGGTATGAACAGTTGTAAAAAACAAAAAAAGTTACATATTTCCAACACACACACAATAGTACAGAATAACTATTTCCATTCTAGAGTGGTTAGTACAAAAATGAGAACTGGGACCAAACTAAGACCAAATAGACACAGAGAGAATATTAAATCACATAGCTCCATATTTGATATCCAGGGCATGTGGTGGCTGATATAAGCTCCAATGGTTTAGGGTCACCCACTTTTATGGATTTCCAGGTGTACTCTCTATCTGCCTTGGACATTCCTCAGCAGAATTTCATATCTATACTATCTTGTGGTCTGCACTGTAGTTTAGGCTGTAACCTGATAGTTCCACATGTCATCTTTTCTTGCAGCATCAGAAAGACTGACCCTGTTGCATAGTACCTTGCTGGCCAACCATTCTGAAACCTGCATTGAAAGCACTATGGCCCTTTAACTCTTGCTTTCTTCATGTCCTCACATGGTTTCCCTCCTGCTGAAATAGTATCCTGGAGGCTGAGCATGTTGAAAAAACTATTTTCTTGGGTCTGTTTGGGAAGAATACCAGGGAATTTCTTTCCTCTTAAGGGAAAGTCTTTCAGATCTGTGGATCCTTTTATAATCTTGAGCCTGAGTGGAATCAGGCCAATTCCTGTGATGCTTATTTTTCTAGGTCAAAAAGTCTGAATTTTCTGGTGGCTCCAATCTCTTTAACATTTTTCTGTGGTTTTTCAGCATGCTCTAGAGTAATATTTTTATTAATAAGACTTATCTAATACTTTCTTTATTGTTTTCTCTTGGCAAAGTTCACATATTAGCAGACTGATACTTTGAATAATAGAAAATAAGTTGATATAGAAGAATCTATTTTGAATGGAAGTTTGCAATGGCAGGTGATAGAATGATATGTCTGTCTTTTACAATCCAAGAAACTTAGTCTTAGATGTTTTCAGGTTAAGAAAGTTTAACTTGCCAGGCACTGGCTGTTTGCACCTGTAATTCTAGCTACTCAAGAGGCTGAGATCTGAGGATCACAGTTCAAAGCTAGCCCGGGTAGAAAAGTCCGTGAGACGCTAATCTCCAATTAACCACTAGAAAACTGGAAGTGGCACTGTGGCTCAAGTGGTAGAGCAGTTGCCTTGAGCTGAAGAGCGCAGGGATAGCACCCAAGCTCAGAGTTAAAAAAAAAAAAAAAGGAAAAAGAAAAAGAAAGTTTAACATAAAGCTAGCCTGTGAATGTAGTCTTGATACTTGCAAATGGCCTCTAAGTACATAAATAAAAATTTATATCAATTCTATGATATTGAACATGCAGGACAAGGAAGAATTTCTCTGTACGAACCCATATACTCAAATCTGAATTTGGTTCCTAAAAACTCAGTGTGAACTCTGCACTTTCTCCTGGAGGGTTTACACAAAGAATTCTTACTACAAACTAAATCTGTGCAAAAATTGCATTTGTGAAATTGCTTCTTCATCTTCCAGCAAAAAGCCAACTCAAGGTCATATTTGTCATCTGATCTTTATGTCTTGACCAAGGAAACACAATGAAAAAATGTTGTATGAGGTAGTTCTGTGAAATTACAAAGCATGCATTACAAAAAGAATCACAGGCATTGAGTTTAACCTTAAAACCTCTTTGATATTAACTTTTCTGATTATCTCATTTCTTCCCTTTATATGAGCTCACTTTAAATCAGTGACTTCCAAAAATGAATATTGTGTACTTGTATAAAGGCAAAAGGAATATTTCAATAAATGATAAAATTAATTTCCATGGTGATTTAATTTTTCTAAGCCAACACAATTTGAAACTATTTCTAAAAAGAATCATTGTATTTGTGATGCAAAGAAAATTTACTGAATTGAACAATTCAATTTGAATAGTCACAATTTGGCTTAATATTTAAATTTAATAACTTCAACATATACCTTAAGACATAATAAAATGACATTTAAAAGAAAATTCTATGCCTTTCATCTAATAATTAAATTTATTTGTAATGATATATTCATGCCATGATGAAAATGATGATGATGATGATGATGATGATGATGATGATGTGTAAGTGCATGTTCTTGGGTTTGAACTTAAGGCCTCAGTGATGTCCCTGAGTAATTTTGCTGAAGGCTACTACTTGAGCCACAGCTCTGCTTCTGATTTTTTTGGTAATTTTTTGGAAATAAGTGTCTCATAGACTTTCTTGCCTGGACTGGCTTAGAACTGTGATCCTCAGATCACTGCCTCCTGAGCAACTAAGATCACAGGCATAAGCCACCAGCGCCCAGCACAGCAACGTGTGTGTGTGTGTGTGTGTGTGTGTGTGTGCGTGTTTAATGTTAATGCTAGGGATTAAAACCAGACTATAATAGCAGGAAAGTGCTTGGCCATAGAAATGTTTCTTATTCATTGTGATATTTACATTTGATTTGCATCATATCAAATTTTTGTAGCCTTTTTAAACTTAATTTTCATTGGGAAATCTAAGAGGAGAACAACTGGACTTAGTTTTTGAGCCATAGATTGTATATTAAAAAAGAACTTGAACTTCATATCTAAATAGAGAGAAGGACACCTTTGATGAGAATAAAGTGGGTTTTTTTGTTTGTTTATTGTTTTAAGAAAGCTTCTTAGGGCATTATTAGTATTTCAATATATCAATAAAATGAGAAAATATGCTGAAAGTGAGTCAAAAAGTTTTACAATACCAATTTATTTGCAAACAAAGACTCAGATCACTGAAAACTGCATGTAAATGGCACTATTAAACTTAATCTAGATGGAACAGAGAGCATTCTTGAGCATGCAATGAAATTGAAGTACTTCTTTAATTATCCACACAAATTACTTAGCCATCAGTATTAAAAATGCAGTGATTTTGCTTAACAATGAAGTGTTTAAGCAAGACAGTATGGCTAGGTTTCCACAGAAAGTCTGAGCAAAACATATCCAAGGTCAATATCACAATTATATGGAAGATAAATTAGAATGACATTTCAATTTTGATGATAAATAGAAGATCAGATATTGAATAGTAGTAGGATGTCAATGTTACTCAATTTTAAAATAAGAACTCAAAACAGTACTAAAATAAATATGTTTCAATGTTTCCAGAATTTACATGTAATTAACAGACAATTTATATGCATTCTCAGGTAAAACTTGATAGAAATCCATGTTAATATATCCCATCAAGCTGTTTAAGATCATAGAGACTCAAGGATCAAAACTAATAGCTCACAGCATAAAATGAAAGGAAAACTCAATAAGTTAAAGAAAGTTCTTTAACTTTTTAAGGATCTTTCTTTTTTCAAAATTTCAATTAATTCAGATTATTGTAACATTGATATATAAATAGGGTTTTACTAAGATGATAGAAATTGACTATGTTAAAAATATCTATCAAATTTGTATTTAGTATCTTCAGGCAGTAGAAGGAAAGGGAGGCAAAATGTAAGTAACCTCAAAGGAAATTCAAGAATCTTTGAAACATTTGAATTATAGGCTTAAAAAAGATGAAACACAATTTGGAAATCATTTGGAAGTGAAGCAAGAATAGAAAATGAAATGGCAGTGTTTTTTCTTACTTTTTAATATATCAATTCAATTCACTTAATTTAATATACTTGCATTATTAGCTAATTAAAGCTCTAATGCAAAGGTACGAACATTGAAAGAATGAATGCCTACAGTCAAGAATATCCCAATAGTTTCTTTGACAGAAGTCCTAGGAAGCTTTTTATTCCTAAGTCAATTCAAATCCAAACTCCCCATGTTTCATTCTTAAGAGTCAAAAAACACAGGTGAGTTCTGAGTGAAATATATCCTGTCCCTTCATCATTCTCCTTAGGCATTTAATAGAAAAGTGCAACTTGAAAATTCGGATTAATCTACTTTTAAGAAATAGTGCCATTAAAAATAACCTGTAAATATGAGTTCAAAATGTAGACTGTTCAGGGTGGAGGATCAGTGAATGCGTGGACAGAGGAGGAAGAAAGGGGTGATAGGGGATTACAATTGTTATGAAAGTTATACAGAAGATCAAAGTGCAGCTGGTATAAGGCAGAAATACCAACACAAAAATTTAAGCTCGCTCTTAACAAAGGAACGGAGCATCTGCACTTAACATCACCACTGTCAAGGGCTGTTTGGAATCAAGGAGGAATTCTCAATAGAAGGAAAAGGCAGAAGCCCACATCATCACTTCCACATAGTTGAATGTCTTCCTTCTGGTGGATCCTGATAGTCACATAATCAGAGAATCCAGTTTTGAAACTTCAGGGCATTCAGTCAATCTGCTTGTTCAAGGAATCATCCTAAGCAAATAAAAATCTGTGACCTGTAGAAACAAATGACCACCTACCCCACAAGGACACGGACTCTATCATGCCCACAACATTAGTCTAAATACCTGTGGCCTGTGGAAAATGGGAAACGACCTGGTCCTATAACACAAGATCTAGGGACACATAAACATTTGCATCCTAACTGGGAGATCATCCCTACAGACTAACTGCTACATTAGAGGTTTTCTCTGGTGTTGATTACAGCAAAAGGAAATGCCTAGGTGCAACACTCTCAGCCATTAAATTGAAGTATAACCCAAATCAAGACACTTGTAAAAATAACAGCAGTTCAACAGTTTAAGGGACAAATGTGTCACTGGAAAAACCAGTCTATAAAGTAGTCATTCTTCTATTGATGTAAATATCAATATAGGGAGCATATAAAACTAGAAAAGAAAATACTTTGACATATACAAAGAAGCATATCACTAAAAGAAAGTATTAAAGAAAAAAGACTTAAAATAGAATTCAAATTAATGACCTCAAGGGAACTCAATGATATTCAAGATAATATATATATACATATATATGAAATTCAAATATATTAGTAGAGATTAAAAATTAATAAATAAGCCAGGTGCTGGTGGCTCACACCTATAATCCTAGCTAATCAGGACGCTGAGATCTGAGGATCACTGTTCAAAGCCAGCCCGGGCAGGAAAGTCTAAAAAACCGGAAGTGGTGCTGTGGCTCAAGCCCAGAGTTTAAACCCCATGATGTACCAAAAAAAATAATAACTAATAATATGTATTCTTAAATAAGCCAATGACAGTTTTAATATTACTAAGTAAACAAATATTTAAATTTTGGTCATTCCAGAAAGCAGAAGCCAGAAAGGAGAATGCATAGAGTTTTCATGAGCTCCATGGAAGCTGCTTGTTTTCAGTCTGATTTTGAGACTGAGTCACAACTGCGATCTTGGAAAGAAAGACACAACTGGTGAATAAGTTTTTTGACTACACGATATTGCATTAAAATGTGCTGCTACTGTGTAATTTCTACTTGTATTATGAGTCGAAAATCCTGGATCCTCTTAGTACATTTTTTATTGTAAAGATACTGTACAGAGGGGTTGCAGTTACATGAGCAAGGTAATAAGTACATTTCCTATCGAGCATTGTTACCTCCTCCTTTGTTTTTCCCCTACCATCCCTTATTATGACATTTTCATACAGACTTTTTTTTTTTTTTTTTTGCTGTTCAGTCACGGGTCTTGAACTCTGGGTCTGGGCATTGTCCCTCAGTTATTCAGCTCAAGGTGAGCACTCTACCACTTAAGCCACAGCACCATTTCCAGCTTTTTCTGCTTATGTGGTGCTGAGGAATGGAACCCAGGGCCTCATCCATGCAAGACAAACACTTTACTACTGAGCCACCTTCCAGGCACTCATACAGACTTTCATCTTTCATCTTATTGTTCTTTTTTTTTTTTTTTTTGTCAGTCATGGGCTTGAACACTGGGCTTGGGCGCTGTCCCTGCGCTCTTCAGCTCAAGGGGAGCGCTCTACCACTTGAGCCACAGCACCACTTTCTGTTTTCCAGTCTCACAGACCTTCCTGCGAGGGCTGGCTTTGAACAGTGATCCTCAGACCTCAGCCTCCTGAGTAGCTAGGATTACAGGCGTGAGCCACCGGCGCCCGGCTTACCTTATTGTTCTCTTTTCTCCCTCTTTTCCCCTTTCTCATGCCTGCTGGTCTCCTTGCTCTTCCCAAATATTGCCATTTCTATTTTCATATATATTTAAATATAGCTGCTGCACATGAAAGGAAACACTCAACACTTGTATGTTTCATTTTATTTAATGATTATTCTATTTTTTATTCTACATTATTTTCCCAGATTTACCTCTTTTCTTACCACCACCATGATCTTACTCTTCTTTTTGTCTGAATAATACTCCATTGTGTGTGTGTGTGTGTGTGTGTGTGTGTGTGTATGTGTGTGTGTGTAAAGTCTTCAATATAAAGAGAGTATTAAAAGTTACCCTGGAATACTCTGAATTGAATTATCAAAAGAGATTCAAGTTAGAATAAGTAAGATGAATAAATATGAATGTGGGAACATTTCTATACTAAAACATCAATGAAGAGAAATAAAACAGTAGAGAAAATTAAACATTGTTAAGTATAGTGAAGAGAAAGGAGTATGTTATCACCACATAAAAATAAATGTAAAAAGTTTCTGCAGAGGGCTGGGAAGGTGGCTCAGTGGTTGAGTGCTTGCCTTGCATGCCTGAGGCCCTGGGTTCGATTCCTCAGCACCACATAAGCAAAAAGAAAAAAGCCAGAAGTGGCGCTGTGGCTCAAGTGGTAGAGCGCTAGCCTTGAGCTAAAGAGCTGAGGGATAGCACCCAGGCCCAGAGTTTAGGCCCCACAACTGGACCCCCCAAAAAAAAAAGTTTCTGCAGAGAAAGAATAATCAGAAATATGTTTTTTTTAGAAATGAAGTGAAAATATTGGGACTGGTTATTGAAAGTAGTAGGTTGGGAGTTTTAGAGACATTGTAGAGAAGAGTTTATAGACCAAAACTCTGCAAATTTAAGACAGAGTACTGAAACCATACAAGAAATAGCCAGTCTAGATGGATGCTTACAACAGTATTGATAAAACTGCTGATAGGAAAATGGAGCTCTAAATGAAAAGGGAAATAGAGTAAAGAACCTAGCATTTTTGCCTGGTGCTAGTAGCTCACACATGTAATCCTAACTACTCAGGAGGATGAGATCTGTGGATTGCAGTTTGAAGCCAGCCCAGGCAGGGAAGTCCATGAGACTCTTATCTGCTATAAACTACTCAGAAAAGGCCTGAAGTAGCGCTGTGGTTCAAGTGGTGGAATGTTAACCTTGAGCACAAAGAGGCTCAGCACCAAGTCCCAGAGTTAAAGCCTCAAGTCCCAGAACTGGGGAAAAAATGTAACTTTTGATATGACAAATTTATGAAAATTGTATTGATTAAATACAAAACTATAAGCATATCTTATAAACTTTTTTTCCCTGATAGAAATACATGGACCTTAGATTTTGTTAAAGTAAATTGTTTATAAAAGTTTTAAAATAGTTAATGTTAACATTAAACCTTTACTATTGAGTACTAAGTATAGAGGTTTTTAATATGAAGGTCATGGTTAAATAGTTTTATATTAAGCTATAATTGCATGGCATTCCAACTGAGTAAAGAACTACTGAAAAGTCAAGAATAGACTGAAACAGTAGTTTTAAAATTATAACAGAAAAAGGGGCTAAGAAAGCAGCTGTGTGGTAGAGTGCTTGCCTTGCATGCATGAGGCCCTGGGTTCGATTTCTCAGCACCACATAAGCAAAAAAGAAAAAAGCCAGAAGTGGCGCTGTGGCTCAAGTGGTAGAGCACTAGCCTTGAGCTGAAGAACTGAGGGACAGCGCCCAGGCCCAGAGTTCAGGCTCCATGATCGGATTCAAAAAAAAAAAAAAATGATAACACAAAAGGTAGAATCATACAGAAGAGATTTATAAGTTCTGATTAGCTTTCTTAGAGAACCAAATAAAAGATGTCAATAATGTTGTCAAATACAATGCCATGGACTAATTAGAAGTACAGGCTTAGTGAGTATGTTTTTTAGTTTTCAACAGGGTAAAGAAAGAAATATGCTTCCCTGTTGCTTCTAACCCACACCGTTAACAAGAAGAAACAACTCTTTATTTAGCACTTAAATCAGAATAACAATTTTCTCCCTCCCTCCCTCTCTCTCTCTCTCATAGCAATTTGACAAGAAAATGTTCAATGGCAGCATATTAATTGGAAAAGTGAAAGTTGCTACACATTTGAGAAGGTCTTGTTCTTACATCTTGGGTTTTCAGAGTTTATTTTCATTTAATTATCACTATGCAATTAAGTCTAAATGCCTAATAGTCATTAAAGAAAATAACGTATTCACACAAAACTCAGAAACTTTCTTCCAGGAATAAAAGCACAATTATATAGTATCTCACATATCTAAGAATAAACAGCAGCCCCATGCCTCCCCAACTCCTTTCATCCTTTGCCTGTCTGCTTCATCTCTGTTGGAATGGAAATCAAGCCTAACACAGTTCATCATTAACTGCTTTTGACTGCTATTGACATAGAGCAGAAAGAGGGAGGTAGATGAGGGAGGGAGGAAAGAAGAGAGGCTGGGAGAGAGACACTGAAGTACAACAGAGACTGCCGTCCAGTATTCCGTGTAGAGGTCATACTCCCATTGACTCTAGAACTTTCCACTAGGTTCTATTACAGTTTCCACCATTGTCCAACATTATCCAGCAGCAGAATATCTCTGAGCTATGATTTCTGTACAATCTAGATCCAAGCCACAGCACCACATGATCTGAGGAAGATGAACAGGGAAAGAATCTAAGACAGTATAAAAATTTAAAAAAAAAACCACCACCACCACCAACAGCAACAAGAAACATAAGCAGTCTTTTCTTAAGCGTGATACTTTGGCACATTCTTTCTACAAAAGGAAGAACAGTGGAATTTGTAAAAGATTAAAACTTTTAACTTACTGATTACCATTTTTCAAGAATAAGAAAGTAACTCAAAATGGAAGTGTTACATATAGTCAGTATGAAAATTTACAGATAGTAGATAATTATAATTAATGATGCTGGCATTATTGATAATTGATATTAAAAAAACCCCAGAGAAATTATGGAATCATTGGAAGAAAGTGCGTAATATCTTAAATCGTGGAACAAACAACAAATCTGGCTGACATTTGTCAACTCATAAAATAGTATGTACATTAGTCTAAGGAATAAATGGAAGAAGGCATGCATTTATTCATGCCTTTATAATTCTTCATAATTTTAAAAGATTTTTATGTTTTATAGATCAGTTGGAATTATTCCATGTGTACAAGTGAATATAAATCCACACACACACACACACACACACACACATATATATATATATATATATATATATATATATATATATATATTTCCTTCTCAGATAATAGATAGACAATACATGTATTGATTCCAATGTGAATTCTGGACTTCTCTATATATTGGAATTATGCTCATTCATCAGAAAAAGAATGATATGCCATGTGCAGGGAAATGGATGTACAGAAAAAGAAATGTTAAGTGAAGCAAGCCAATCTGTGAAAGACAAAGGATACATGTTTCCTCTCATATATGGAAGTTATATTTAAATGATAAATATAGGTGTAAGCACATATCTACATATATTCATAAACATATTACCTGATGTTTTGTATATCCACAGGAAGATTCAAATGATGTATATCCTTTGAACAATCAACCCAGGGTTTAACAAAATAAAAGCTAGAAAGCTGAACTATGTGTTAGGGGGTGATGTGAGTGAGGACAGAAAGATGGGACCAGATGAATAGAGAAAGGAACTTTGAGTAAATTTTATCACAATATTCAATGTACACATGTGTAAGTGCAATGTGGTACCTAGAGGATATGCGTGCCGTTGGGAGATACCAGGAAGATTGATGCAAGGGGTGGCATTGATCAAGATACGTAAACGTTATACTCACAAACTGATAGGTGAAACTGGAACCTTCTTGTATAACTATTTGAGGTTCCTCAAAAGACTCCGCGTAGAGCTCCCCTATGACCCAGCAATCCCACTTTGGGGCATTTACCTGAATGATCACAAACAAGACCATACTAAAGCTACCAGCACGACTATGTTTATTGCAGCATTATTCACCATAGCTAAGATATGGAACCAACCCAGATGCCCCTCAGTAGATGAATGGATCAACAAAATGTGCTATATATATACACAATGGAATTTTATGCCTCCATCACAAAGAATGACATTGTCCCATTTGTTAGGAAATGGAAAGACTTGGAAAAAGTTATATATTTTTTTTTTAATTTAATTTTATTTTATTTGAGAACATACTGTACAGAGGGGTTACAATTACATGGGCAGGATAATGCATACATTTCTTACCAAGCATTGCAGCCTCCTCCTTTGTTTACCCTTCACCTCCCTTCCCAGCCTCCCCCCTCCCTCCCACCCAATCATACCACACCTCCCCCCCCCCCCCCCCGACATTGTAAAGCTGGTTTTGACATGACATTTTGTACTTCTCATTGTTGCAACAGGTCCACCTGAATCCTTAAACGACTTGTTTGTCCCCATCTCCTCCACATGTTATACTGACATCAAATATAGTGAAAGCGGGGGTTACACTGTGGGGGAGGGACATACAAAGCAACAAAGAGATAATATTATAAATGCGTTAGAAACACATGCATGAAAGAAACAAAAACATTAAAATACATATTTGAGGTTTCGTTTTCCTAACATCACATTATTTGACTTTTTCCGCTTGACTCATACCTATACTAGATATTGCAAATAAGGGAAACCATGGGACCTATGTTTCTTTGGGCCTGGCTTACTTCACTTAATATAATTTTTTCCAAGCCTTTCCATTTCCTAACAAATGGGGAAATGTCATTCTTTCTGATGGAGGCATAGAATTCCATTGTGTATATATACCACATCTTCTTGATCCATTCATCTACTGAGGGGCATCTGGGTTGGTTCCATGTCTTAGCTATGGTAAATAATGCTGCAATAAACATAGTTGTGCTGGTAGCTTTAGTGTGGCCTTGTTTGTGATCATTTGGGTAAATGCCCAAAAGTGGGATTGCTGGGTCATTGGGGAGCTCTATGTGGAGTCTTTTGAGGAACCTCCATACTGCTTTCCAAAGTGGTTGAACAAGTTTACATTCCCACCAACAATGAAGTAAGGTTCCTTTCTGTCCACATCCCCTCCAGCATCTGTTGTTGTTAGAGTTCTTGATTTTTGCTGTTCTAACTGGAGTGAGGTGATATCTCAATGTTGTTTTGATTTGCATTTCTTTTATGGCTAGGGATGTTGAACATTTCTTCATGTGTCTATTGGCCATCCTTCTTTCTTCTTCAGAGAAGCTTCTCTTTAAGTCTTTCGCCCACTTACTTATTGGGCAGTTGTTTCTTTGAGGATTTGTTGTTGGGTGGTATAATTTTTTGAGTTCCAAGTATATTTTAGATATGAGACCCTTGTCGGTTGTATGGCTAGTAAAGATCTTCTCCCAGTCCGTGGGCTTTCTATTGATCTTGCTAGCTATGTCATTTGCCCTGCAGAAGCTCTGCAACCTTATACAATCCCATTTGTCCAGCCTTTCTTTGATTTGTTGTGTTTCCGGGTCTTTATTCAGAAAATTTCGGCCTGTGCCAAGGAGACCCAGGGTTTCTCCTATTCCATCCTGTAATGTTTTCAGAGTGTCTGCTTTGAGTTCAAGGTCTTTGATCCATTTGGAGTTGATTCTGGTGCAGGGTGATATATAAGGATCTAGCTTTGGTTTTCTACATGTAGTTAACCAGTTTTGCCAGCACCATTTACTGAAGAGGCTGTCTGTCTTCCATTCTATTGTTTTAGCTCCCTTATCGAAGATTAGATGGCTATAGGTCTGTAGGTTCATTTCTGGGTTTTCAATTCTATTCCATTGGTCCTGAGGTCTGTTCTTATGCCAATACCAAGCTGTTTTGATTACTATGGCTTTATAGTAGAGTTTGAAATTTGGTACTGATATTCCTCCAGCAGTGTTCTTTCCGTTGAGGAGCGTTTTTGATATTCGGGGTCTTTTATTGTTCCATATGAATTTTTGGATTGCCTCTTCTATTTCCTTGAAGAATGAGGGTGGAATTTTGATAGGTATTGCGTTGAATTTGTAGATAGCCTTGGGGAGTATTGCCATTTTCACGATGTTAATCTTTCCAATCCAGGAGCATGGGAGGTTTTGCCATTTTTTAAGTTCTGTGTTGATTTCCTTTTTCAAGATTTTAAAGTTTTCATCATAGAGGTCCTTCACTTCTTTAGTTAAGTTAATTCCTAGGTATTTTATTTTTTGTGGGGCTATTACAAATGGAGTTGCTTTCCTAATTTCAGCCACACTTTTCTCATTGTTGGCATACAGAAAAGCCATTGATTTTTGGGGGTTAATTTTATAACCTGCTACTTTGCCAAAGTTTTGAATCAGCTTGAGTAATTTGGGAGTGGAGTCTATGGGATTCTTTAAATACAAGATCATGTCATCTGCAAAGAGGGAGAGTTTTATTTCTTCTTTCCCTATTTGGATCCCCTTTATGTCTGCATCTTGTCTTATTGCCGTAGCTAGGCATTCTAATACTAGATTGAAGAGAAGTGGAGAGAGTGGGCATCCTTGTCTTGTTCCTGAGTTAAGAGGAAATGGCTTTAGTTTTTCACCATTGAGTATAATGCTGGCTGTAGGTTTGTCATATACAGCCTTTATTGTATTGAGGAATGTTCCATGGATTCCTAATTTTTCCAAAACCTTCATCATAAAGGGGTGTTGGATCTTGTCGAATGCTTTTTCTGCGTCTATTGAGATAACCATGTGGTTCTTATTCTTGCTCCTGTTGATGTGATGAATAATATTAATTGATTTGCGTATATTGAACCAGCTTTGCATCCCTGAAATGAATCCTGTTTGATCGTGGTGTATGATTTTTTGGATGAATTGTTGAAGTCGGTTGGCCAAAATTTTGTTGAGAAGTTTTGCATCAATGTTCATCAAAGAAATGGGTCTATAGTTCTCTTTCTTTGATGAGTCCCTGCCAGGTTTTGGGATGAGGGTTATGATGGCTTCATAGAATGTGTTCGGTAGTGAGCTTTCTCTTTCAATTTCATTGAAGAGTTGGAGGAGAATTGGTGTGAGCTCTGCTTTGAAGGCCTTGTAAAATTCCGCTGTAAAACCATCTGGTCCTGGACTTTTCTTAGCTGGGAGGTCTCTTATTGCTGTTTCTATTTCAATGCTTGATATGGGCCTGTTAAGATAGTTTACCTCATCTTGGTTTAGTTTTGGCATGTCAATATTTGCTAGGAAGAGGTCCATTTCTGTCAAGTTCTCAAACTTATTAGCATAAAGTTTTGAGAAGTATTCCCTTATAATGTTCTGAATCTTGCTTGTTTCCGTGGTGATGTTTCCATTCTCATCTCTGAGTTTATTAATTTGGGTGTGTTCTCTTCTTTTTCTGATAAGATTTGCTAAGGGTCTGTCAATTTTGTTGAGTTTTTCGAAGAACCAACTCTTTGTTTTGTTGATTCTTTCTATAGTTTTTTTGGATTCTAATTCATTTAATTCTGATTTAATTTTGATTATTTCTTTCCGTCTACTGGATTGGGGTTTATCTTGCTGCTCTTTTTCAAGGAGGTTTAGATGTGTCATTAAATTGTTAGTTTCAGATCTTTCCAATTTGTTGATGTAGGAGCTCAGAGCTATAAACTTGCCTCTGAGTACTGCCTTTGCTGTGTCCCAGAGGAGCTGGTATTTTGTGTGTTCATTTTTGTTGAATAGCATGAACATTTGAATTTCCTTTCTAATCTCTTCCATGACCCAGTCATGATTCAGCAGTGTGTTGTTCAGCCTCCATGTGATACCGGACTTTCTTTGGTGGCTTTTGGTGTTGAGTTCTAACTTTATTCCCTTGTGGTCAGAGAGAATGCAAGGTATAACTTCAATGTTTCTGAATTTAGACAAGTTTGCTTTGTGGCCTAAAATGTGGTCTATTTTAGAAAACGTTCCATGTGCTGCTGAGAAAAACGTGTATTCTGATGCTGCTGGGTGAAATGTTCGGTAAATGTCTGTTAAGTCTAGTTGATCTATGCAGCTGTTTAGATCTGCGGTTTCTCTGTTGAGTTTTTGCCGAGTTGATCTATCTAGTGGGGAGAGTGGTGTGTTAAAATCCCCAACGATTAATGTCTTTGGATCTATATGGGATTTGAGGGAAAGTAGTGTTTCTTTGATAAATTTGGGTGCTCCATTGTTTGGCGAATAGATATTCAGAATTGTAATATCCTCCTGAAGGAGAGATCCTTTAATTAGTATGTAGCGACCTTCTTTATCTCTTTTCACGAATTTTAATTTGAAGTCTATTTTATCTGATATTAGGATTGCAACTCCCGCCTGTTTATGCGGTCCGTTTGCTTGGTAGATTTTGTTCCAGCCTTTAACATTGAAAATGTGTTTGTTTTTATGGGCAAGATGTGACTCCTGCAGGCAGCAGATAGAAGGGTCTTGTTTTTTAATCCAACTAGACAGTCTATGTCGCTTAATTGGAGAGTTCAGTCCGTTAACATTAAGAGATAGGACTGAGAGGTATTTGGGAGTTCCTGCCATGTTATCTACCTTCTTGGGGGCTCCGAAAACTGGGTTCTTCCTATGGTTCTTGGATTCTCAGTTTGGGTGCAGTTTCTTGGCCTTTATTGCGGTCTTGTTGGTTTTCTATGTGTAGGACATCTTTAAGAATCTTTTGTAGGGCTGGTTTGGTGGAGATGTATTGTTTCAATTTTTCTTTGCTATGGAAGGTTTTTATTTGGCCTTCAGTTATGAAGGAGAGTTTAGCTGGGTACAGTATTCTTGGTTGATAGTTGTTTGTTTTTAGGGCATGGCATACATCATTCCAGGCTCTTCTTGCTTTGATTGTCTCTGCTGAGAAATCTGAGGTGATTCTAATTGGTTTCCCTTTATAAGTGATTACCCTTTTCTCTCTGACAGCTTTAAGGATCTTTTCCTTGTTCTGAGTTGATCCTGTGTGGATTATAATGTGACGGTGGGATGTCCTATTCTGGTCTGGTCTATTTGGGGTTCTAAAGGCTTCTTGTATCTGGACAGGCCTATCTTTTTGCATGTTTGGGAAGTTCTCTGCTAGGATCCTGTTAAACAGATTTCCTAGACCATTAACTTCTGTTTCTAGGTGCTCCTCTACACCCATTATCCTTAGATTAGGCCTTCTGATGGTGTCTTCCAGGTGTTGGATAGATCTATCATATTTCTTGGACTTGTCTTGGATGGTTGTATGTTCTTTCTCTATAATATCTAGGCTGTCTTCAATCCCTGAGATTCGATCTTCTGCATGTTCTAACCTGCTGTCAAGACTCTCTACTTTGTTTTTTATCTCTTTTCCTTCTAGTTGGTCAGCTTTGATGGCTTCAAGTTCTTTGTTGAAGCTCTGTTTTAGGTCTTGTATGAATTTCTTTACTTCCTTAATTTGGTGTTCAGTGTTTGTCCTCAAATCACTTAGTTGATTGGTTATGGTTTCTTTGGGCTCCCATTCCTTCTGTTGGGTTCCATTCAGCATTCCCTTTGTGGTCTCCCTGACTTCCTTCATCTCTTTGTTAATGGATTCCATGAATGCCTTTAGTGATCTTTGTGTGTTCTCTACCTGGTCTCTCAATTCCTGTATTACTCTTTGATTAGCTTCCTCCCGTTGGCGGGATTCCTGCAGATCTCTTTGAGTGTTCTCAGCCTGCTCACGCCATTCCTCCCTTTCTCTTTGAGTATTCTCAAGTTGTTCACGCAAATCCTGTATCAGTTTTTGAGTAGCTTCCTCACGCTTATGATATTCCTGTATAAACTTCTGGGATGCCTCCTCTCTCTCCCTATCACGCTCATACAGAGTCCTTTGTACGTTGTCAAACTTTTCATTTATCATGTTTGCCAGCAGTGTTTGTAGAGCTGTTTGGGAACTCTCCTCTGGATTATTCATTATCTGTTCTAACCCCTGATTATCAGGATTGGGAATTGAGATACCCGAATTTGCCATTTTTCTTGTGTTTTTCCGGCTTACTCTGCCCATTTGAGATGAAGATAGCACCAGTTTTGTGCTAGAACACTATCTTAAGGCAACCATCAACCAAAGTTTGCATTTGTACAGTCAATAGTCTACAGATACAATCTAGTTCAACAGATACATCTATTCGACATCAAACAACTATATGTTAAAGGACTTTGAACCGCAGAGAAGAATTTGGAAAACCAGAAATTATTAGGGTTAGGAAGAGATGTGGGTAAAAAATAGGAATAGATTGGTGTGGGAAGGCACAGGGAGAGTTAACTATGTCCTAATCACGATGCAGGAAATAGGTTGGGTAGGATGTAAGTAGAGAGAGAGAGAAAAGGGAAGAAAGGGAAAGGGGAATGAAAAGAGACCAGAAAAAAAATAGAGACGTAAAAATTAATGTTATTTTAGAGATTAAAAGACCATCTATTTATAGAGGGATATGAATATGTTGAGAGAAAGGGAGGGACATAGAGGAGATGAGAAAAACTTTTAAAAAATGCTTAAAATATTATATAGGTATAAAGAGGTAGTACTGTTATTAATGAATTTAAGTCTCAGAGGTTTTGAATTGAGTAATAAGTTTGTGGATTAAGTGTGTACACAATGGGGGATAGGGTCTACTGGTTAACTACGGGTTTATCTGAGGATGTGCAGGACAAGAGTTAAGTCACATAAAGGTGAACAAAGAGGAAAAGTTGGAAAGGATAGGAAAGTGAGAAGAAAAGATCAGAAGTTCAGTAGAGCTAGAAAAAAAACAAAAACAAAAAGATAATTAAGAATGAATGAAAAAGAGAAAGAAGACAAGAAAAGAAAAGAAAACACACATTCACGTATTCCTAAAATAAAAATTATAAGAGGAGAAAAAAAAATTAATGGAAAACAATTATTTTTTCAGAAGAGGCAAAAATTAAAGATTAATAAAAGTTTTAGAAAAGCAAAAAAAAAAAATTTTTTATATATATATAAGGTAACAAATAACGAAAAAAAAACAAAACAAGAAAAAGAAAAAAAGAAAAGAAGAAGAAGAAGAAAAAAAAAGTTCTTTGATTTTTTTTTTTTTTTTTTTTTTGGGAGGGGTGGGAAGAGTCCTGTATCTCCCTTTTGTCTGTAACCAGAGTCTGGTTGGAGTCTCTGGTCAGCTTGAGGTCCTGTGGCTTGATTGGTTTCTTAAGTCAGTTTGTTGGAACAGGCAGAAAAATGCTCTGCTTTACCCAAGATTTTGAGATCCCCCTCCCAGGTTAGTTTACTGGGAGGGTGATCTGCTTTGAGAATCACAAAAGAGGGGGATGCAGTGATGAGGCTAGGTTCTGGGTAGAGTTGAGGTCTTTCAAGGAACAGTAGCTTTTCCCTGGGGCTATTTTGTGAAAAAAAAAAACTCACAGCACCCAGCCTGGAGCCATTCTCAGGGTTTCTGTTTTTCAATTGATTGTGGTGGCTGCTAGAGGGAGGGGCAGCCTCTGGCTCTGGCCACCCAGCGAGGAGAGCCACTCCAATGGCTGGTGCCTGAGCTGGGCGACCCCTCCCTGGATGGAACTGAGTCTGTGAGGTCACCTCGCCGCCAAGTTCCTGTGAACTGCCAAATGACTAGCTCTATTCCAAGGCCTGAGCTGGAGCTAGCCGCTCCTCCGAGCTTTGTCGGTATCCAAGATGGAGATCACCGGTGCTGGGGGGGGGAGGGGTGGCCTTCCCTCCTCTGCTCCCAGAGAAGGAGTGAGGAAGCGGGGCTTCTACTCACGGGGAGTCTTGGATCCCGGGTCGTCTCTGGTCTGCAAAGTGCAGGATGAAGTTGTCCGCTCCTTGTCGGTTCTTGCTGGTGTTGAGTAGAATCCGCTCGTCCGCTGCGTCTGGCTCCTTTGTCCCGGACTGTGTCTCAGGTATGCCTCCGCGGCGGTGGTCGCCGCTGCGACCCTGCCGCCGCAGCGGCAGCTGCTCAGATGTGTCTGCTTGGCTTCCCCTCTCTTGACTAACTCTCTGTCCTGTGATGGCACACTTGGTGTGATTCTCTGGCTTGGGACTGTTCACTGGAACTCTGAAACTGTTTTCTATGCAAGAGCTTGTTCAGATTCCAGCTTCTCCTCCGCCATCTTCCCGGAACTCTGGAAAAAGTTATATTAAGTGAAGTAAGCCAGGCCCAAAGAAACATAGGTCCCATGGTTTCCCTTATTTGCAATAGCTAGTATTTTTCTGAGACAAGCAGAAAAGGGCAGATAAGTGGATGTTAGGTGAAATAAACCCCAAGGTAAGTATTCAAATGTTTTTTCTTGCTTGCTATTTTTTCAAACATATTTATAAGATGATTTTTTTGTTGCTTTGTATGTCCCTCCCCCATGGTATAATCCCTGCTTTCATTGTATGTGATGTCAGTATAATTTGTGGAGGAGAAGGGAAAAAACAAATCTTTCAAATAGGGATACATTGCAACAATGAGATGTACAAGTCATTATGTCAAAAAAGGAACTTTACAACTTTGGGGGGGGAGGGGAGGGTCAGAGATAGGAAGGGATAGGAAGGGGAAAAAAAAGGAGGAAACAACAATGCTTGATATGAAATGTACTCATTACCTTGCCCATGTAATTGTAACCTCTCTGTATGATATTTTCACAATAAAGCAAAAACAAAACAAACGCCCCAAAATATTCCAAAAAAATGATAAAGTAAAATCACTGTAAATACAATTTCCCATTTAACATTTATCAATGTTTATGATACTAGAGTTGTTGATAAACAAACATTTCCTGAGATATGATAGAATAAAATTCTTAATCTTAAATGACTACTGATGTGAAAATTGGGTATTGATATGTATGTCTCCATATAAAGGTTTGAACTCAGGACCTTGTGCTCTTACCCAGCTTTATTCTCAGCCCTGGTATTCTAACACTAAAGATAAACCTCCACTCCTGCATTTTTGCAGGATATTGAGAAATAAGAATCTTGTAGATTTGTCTCCCTAGGATAGCTTTGAACCATGATCCTGAGTAGCTATCAGATCCTGAATGACTAGGATTCTACATATGGGTCAGTAGCATTCAGCGAGGCAACTTTATTTCTCATTATGTACAATCATTTTTTCTAATTATCCTAATATTGACTATACAACTGATTACAGCTAAAGTGAATGAATGTTAGGTAAATTTTATCTTCTTGTGCAAAATTTAACAATATATATTTCTATTTTTGTTAAAGGCATTCCATATACAATGTTTTGTTATACTTTATATTAGTTAGAAGGTACAACATTTCTGAAAAAGTAGGATACCTATTTATTTAAAAAGTCAAAATATACATATATATCTATCTTCTGAAACAAGCATTTCACATGAGACTTTCTACTTGTGTTTATGTTAAACCTTTCTGTGGAATCCTAGGAATGCAAATTATCCCCCCAAGTGTTGAAAAGTAATCATTATACATTTTGTGTATCAAAGCTGTTAGAAATCACTTTATAAACATGACCCTGGGGAGGGAACAACAGCTGGAATTTCTCAAAGGTGAATTGCTAAAATGTTAACATAGGTAGGTGTTCTACATGACTAATGTTTATAGTTTACATCCTTGAGGACCCACAAGAAAAGCACAAAGTTTCCCTCATACTTGTAATTTTGTAATTCTACTACCCAGATGATTTATTACTCAGAGACTTATAGAGAAGATCCATCATTTTTTACCCAGTGAGAAATATATACATATATATATATACACATATACGCATAATATATATAATATGTATTATGTATACATATATATACATAAATATATAGTTTGTTTGTTTGTTTGTTTGTTTTCCAGCTGTTGAATTCTACCTCCTCTCCAGTTTAAAGACAGTCTTGGGGTCTGAGTTCATTCTGCATAGATGTTGAACTGTAGGTTGGATTTTTGTATATAATCTATTTGGAAGATTTTTGTATTAATAGCATTCATTGACCTCTTTTTCAATACAAAATTGTCAATAATAGTACAAAAATTGTTAACTTCCATTGGAAAGATAATCCAGAGATAGATGACTTCTGTTTCCCAAACACAAGTGAAATTATTAACATACTATCTAGAGAAACTCTGTGTTGATGTTTTCTTTCTAAGACTATTTATTTCCATCTAATTTCCTTGGAGACAAATTTAACCATAGGGAAGATTCTGATGTTGTTTTCCCCATATCCCCTTTTCCTTCATAAAATAAAATTCAATGTCTATGTTGAATGTAATAATAAGAATAAATCTGTGTTTAAATACTTTCTTACAACTACATCCAACATGGCTGCTTGCCTCAGTAATCCAAACTTTGCTATTAGTACCACTAAGAAAACTTCGGTAAGCTGTTGTTCATGTTTGGTTGGGAGAAGGCAGGAGTTAAGAGGTAAACCCCAAAGTGCTAGATGGTTGGAAGGGCATGACTTTTAAGGCACATGTCTTTTGAAGATTAATCCTATTGCTTTTCTATAACTATTCAATGATTCACTTTCTAGAAACAAATAACTACTGATTGATTCATTTGGTTGGTTTATTGTTTTCAGATGCTGTCTTAGGTTTACTTGTAGAAACAGCATAGTACCCACCTCCCTTCAGAAATTGCCATAGGAAGACCCCACTCAGGCAGGCAAGTCCACCTAGTTGGAGTGACAGAGCCCACCCCAACAAAGTTGCTGACAAAGAAGCAACTTTATTGAGAAGATTCCTACACTGACCAGCCAGGTCCACAAGCACAGGCTTCCGAGCTGATACTGCTACTGCAACCCCGAGTGACCCACACACTTTGTTTTTTAAAGGCAAAGTTCATGAGGTCGAGCCTGGTCACCCACAGGTGACCAATGGTATCCTACCAAAGGATTGTACAGTCATACCAGACCACACACAGGTGGCCAATGAGGTTACAGTTAATGGCTGTTTAAACCAGCCTATCACTTTGGCACACAAATTTAGTGGGTAAGAAGCGTTTACCTTTTGCTGGGCAAATGGCGGGGTTTATCATATGCACGTGCAAAAGGTGGGGTTTACCCAGTGTCCGCAGTCTGAGGCAGATTACAACCTATCTGTTTTATAGGTCAGTCTTTAACTGAACAATCAAGGGTGGGTTAGGTTGTTAAGACTAGGGGGACCAGATGCGTTTTTTTCATTCTGGGAACTAGGCCCTTCCAGTCTAAAATCCCTAAAACAAAGGCTAAGCTTAAAATGGAATCATACCAGCTTGGGCTCCATTTCAGGGTGCACTTCAAAGTGACACCTGTCCATCTGTCTCATGTGGGCAGACAGGTTTTTATTGTGGATATTTCGGGTGGCGGGGGGCGCCTTTGGGAGATGGAGTTAAAGCCCAGGCCTGAGCTGGAGTGGTAGGTGGAGTTCCAGCCTTGGTCTGTGCCATGTCTTGGCTTGGCCTTTGACTGGGTGAGCCTGCCACTCTTGTCAATGTAGGCATGAATTTACTTCATTTGCTGGGGATGGGCAATGAAGCCACATTAGAGCTGAGTCTGCCAGATGGCCTGCTCAGGAATGTTGGTGTCTTTTATTGATTGCTTTGGAATTCATGAAGGAGGGTCGTGAAGGCTTCCTCCTGTGCACTAATGGATTTGGCATTGTTTGCTTCCATCTTATTAAACTCCTTCTTCATATGCATCTTAGGAAAATGCATGTTCCACGGGAACTCGGGGTCTACCCTTTTAGGAGATTCATATCTTTGTGATGGGGGTTTGTGTGCCTTTTTTTTTTTTTTTTTTTGGTATTGGTTTGCATGGTGTAGTTCTTGGACAGGAAGGGGATGAGCCGCCACTTTAATTTGAGCAGGTAGGTTACAGATAATAGTCAATATAATGTTGCTTCAAACTATTCCTCCTCTCTTCTCCTCCCACCTCACTCCATTCAAATCAATCAACTGTAAAAGAGAGCTTCAGTTTGGTAGGTCTGCATCTGTATATGACACATTTTGTTCTAGGCTATGTACTATATCGCTTTCCCTTATCCCTCAATCCCACCCACAAACCAATCTCAGTGTGCCATTTCCATAAGTACACAGGAAGTATTTTGAATATATTCACATTTCTTCAGCTTCTCTGGTCACCTTCCCCTCTCCAGAAGTACTTACACACTAGGATTCATCCCCCTAACACTGACTTTTGTTGAAGTATTCCCTTTTCTCTATGAAATTGTTCCTGTAACTTTGTCTCATGGAAGTCTGACCCCATGACTACACAGTGAGAAATGTCTAACTATTGATCACTTTTTAGTCTCTGTATTTCTCAAATAAATTAATCTTACTGGTTTTAGGTTAAATTAAATCTTAGGCATGATCCAACAGAGTGAAACAGAAGCTCTGAGAGGAATGGTGAGATGAGAGGTTTTAAAGAAATTAAGCATGTCAAGATCCTTTTAATTAGTTATTACTAATTATTCAAAGGAACGTCACAATGGTATTTCATGCATATTGTATTTTAATCAGAGTAATCATACATAGTTTTACACATATTTACATATGTGTTTATTTTAAGTTCATCATCCACATGTGACAGAAAATATGTGATTTAGGCAGCATAGGAAAGAAAATAAACTCCTTACAATCAAGCTACCTGGGCTTATTCAAAGCAGCAAAATAATTCTTAGCTTTTGTGAGACATTTGTGGCTGATCTTGATTGCATCTCTACTAGCTCCTCCAATAAAGACCAACTCCTCTGGGGGGAAAAAAGGACAGAAAAGAAATGAAATAAATTCCAGTGTTTTACTTCTGTTTTTCATTTGGCCTACTGACAGGATTTCCATAGTAAGGTGATTTGTGATTTATTCCAGTCTCGATAATGGATTATGAGATCTTGGTCTGAGTTAAATATTGTTCAATAAATAAATAAGGTGACCAACTGAAGCTCATAAGGCAGTGATCTAGCTGGAACAAAACACTTCAATTGAAATTGTCTATGTTATAATGCCAATGCAATTATAAATATGCATACAGCAAGAGATGCAAAACTATTCCAAAATAGATTAGATTATGGAGTTGACATGATTCAGGAAAAGGCACCTGATAATGTTCTATATTTTATGCTGGGATACTAAAAACATCAGTCAGAATTGCTTAAAAACTGGATATTGTCAATGGAAAATACATGTCTTAGCATGACAAAATATTTTATACATTTTTTATTGAACACGTCTTGAGTAAAATTATTTAAAGCATTGAAATTTATTCACAGCATGCCAGTACAGCAATCAGGTCTTCTCAACTCCATCCCAAGTACTGGGCTTCATATTCACACTCCTGCCATTTTCCATGCATTTTAGATGATAGCTCAAGACCTTGATATATTTTTAAATCCCTTTTCTTTATGAGATTGTTCCTGTAACTTTGTCTCATGGAAGTCTGACCCCATGACTACACAGTGAGAAATGTCTAAATATTGATCACTTTTTAGTCCCTTTATTTCTCAAATAAATTAATCTTACTGGTTTTAGGTTAAATTAAATCTTAGGCATGATCCAACAGAGTGAAACAGAAGCTCTAAGAGGAATGGTGAGATGAGAGGTTTTAAGGAAATTAAGCACGTCAAGATCCTTTTAATCCTATTAGCTCTTCCAGCTTCAAATGCTGCTGAACTGTCAATGGACTTCTAACTTTTACCAAAGTACAGATATTTTCATTGCACTAGCTCCCATGAGGTTCTCATTGGAAATTAAGACTTAATACCTATTATCATTAGCAAATATGGAAAGTATAGATAGTCATTGTAATTAAATAAAGAACCCAGAATACTAAATATAGTTACATTAAGAAGATAGTACAGATTTCATGTAATTTTAGTTTAAGAAAAAAGATGACCCCTGAGATTTCTTCTTATCAAATTAAAAAAAATTCATCGTAGATATTCTAAGATCTCTGTAACACATGTAGTTCATTTACTAAAAGAATGTGGCAGAATTTAACCATGATGGTAGAGGAGGGAGATGGGGATAATGTTGATGATGAGCCCATAACATTTTCATTCAAGTTTTTGATAAACTGGTTGTTTGGCATGCATTATGAAATCATCTGTTTAAAATTTGATCAGAGCCAGGTGCCAGTGGCTCATGCCTGTAATCCTAGCTACTCTGGAGGATGAGATCTGAGGACTGCAATTCAAAGCCAGCCTAGGCAGGAAAGGTTATGAAACTTTTATCTCCAACAAACCACCAGAAAACCAGAAGTGGCACTGGAGCTCAAGAATAGAGCAATAGCCTTGAGCTGAAGAGCTGAGGGGCAGTGCTCAAGCTCAGAATTCAAGCCTCATCACCAACAAAACAATAATTGTGGGGCTGGGAAGGTGGCTCAGTGGTAAAGCGCTTGCATGAGGCCCTGGGTTTGATTCCTCAGCACCACATAAGCAGAAAAAAAAGCCAGAAGTGGCACTGTGGCTTGAGTGATAGAGTGCTAGCATTGAGCTGAAGAGCTGAGAGACAGCGCCCAGGCCCAGAGTTCAGGCCCCATGACTGGACCAAAACAAATAAACAAAAAAAAAAAAAACCCACACACACAAAAAACAATAATTGTTGGGTACTTTAACACACCACTATCCTTGCTAGATAGATCAACCCTCCAAAAACTCAACAGAAAAACCTCAGATCTTAACATCTGCATAGATATCTAGATTTAACAGATATTTACCAAATATTTCACTCAGGAGCATCAGATTATACCTTCTTCTTAGCAGCACATGGAAAATTCTCCAAAATAGGCTACATTCTAGGCCACTAAGCAAATTTGTCCAAATTCAGAAGCATTGAAATTATGCTCTGCATTCTCTCAGACTACAATGGAATAAAATTAGAATTCAACACCAAAAGCCACCAAAGGAGTTCCTGTAACACATGGAGGCTGAACAACACACTGTTGAACCACAAGTGAGTCATGGAAGAGATTAGAAAGGAAATTCAAATGTTATGATGTTTAACAAAAATGAACACAAAAACTATCAACTCCTCTAGGACACAGCAAAGGCAGTACTCAGAGGCAAGTTTATAGCTCTGAATTGCTACATTAACAAATTAGAGAGAGAGAACTGAAACCAACAATTTAATGAGGTATCTAAAGCTCCTTGAAAAAGAGTAACAAGCTAAACCCTAATCCAGTAGATGGAAACAAAGAATTAAAATTAAATAAGAATTAAATGAATTATACTAAAAAAATCTATAGAAAGATTCAACAAAACAGAGTTGGCTCTTCGAAAAATTAATAAAATTGACAGACCCTTAGCAAATCTTACCAGAAAAAAATGAGAAGACACCGAAATAAACAAACTCAGAGATGAGAATGGAAACATCATTACAGAAACAGCCAAGATTCAGAATCTAATAAGGAAATACTTATCAAACCTTTATGTTACTAACTTTGAGAATCTGAAAGATATGGAAAAATTTCTAGCAAGCAAATATTAACATGCAGAAACTAAACCAAGATGACCCAACTTAACAGACCCATATCAATCATCAAAATAGAAACAGCAATAAGAGACCTCCCACCCAAGAAAAGCCCAGGACTGGATGGATTCACAGCTGAATTCTACAAGGCCGTCCAAGCAGAACTCACACCAATACTCCTCCAACTCTTCAATGAAATTGAAAGTGAAAACTCACTACCAAACTCTTTCTATGAAGCCAGCATAGCCCTCATCCCAAAACCAGGTGGGGACTCATCAAAGAAAGAAAACTCTAGACCCATTTCTTTGATGAACATCTACGTAAAACTTCTCAACAAAATCTTGGCCAATCAACATAGGCTATTTTATCAATTTCCATAGTATGCTTAGCCCATAATTTAATGAAGAACATATTGGCTTCTTCCAGGTTTTGGCAAATATGAATACAACTTCTATAAACATCAATGGGTACCTTTTATTGAATACTTTTTATATGTAAAAATGTACAGATACATCTTTTATTTTAAAAGACAAGGCTAAAAATATTTTGCTGGAATACAACACTGTCTATAATCATTTGGTCACGAAGGTGGACTATATTTTCTGTAAACATAGAAAGTAGCTGATCTGGCATATAATGGAGATGCTGATATACCTATAGTGAGTTATTCAGATACTTTATTTATTGTACTTTCTAAAGTATAGCATAATTAAATCAAAAGTTTTAACACTTTTTAAAAACCTACAGGAAAAAGGAGGTAATTTTATTTAAGGAAATACACTATTTTGAAAATGCAAATTTCCTGTTTGACTTTATTCCTGCACTGTCCAGAGGATGAACATCGGCTTTGAACTGAGACACTGAAGCAGTCCTTTCACTGGAATAGCAGGTTATACGTGCCTTCCTAGAGAAAGGTTGAGGCAACTTTGCTAATCTACGTGTAATCGTCATCTAAACACTTTTTGGAGAATTTAAAAATGGGTATAATCCAAAGGAAAAACTAGAAACATTTCTGATAGTAAAAGGCAAACTAAGTTTATACAGTGAACTTTCACATAGATGTGGCAATTTCAAAAAAGATAGAAAGGGGAATTAAAGATAAAATATTTAAATAAGTAAATATAAAGTTAAAAGAGAGAAAAATGCATGAGAAATTCAAATTATCTCATTTGGAAGATAATGAATGGGAAAACAAGGTCCTTGTCACATTTGTTTGTCAAAATTTACTCAAAGCTAGATATTATGATACATTTAATTTAACATGCTGAGGTATGAAATAAGTAATTTGAAGGCTGTTTATCCAATAATAGTACGTTAATCTTCCATCTTGTGAGATGTTTAATGTAAACTGCTATTTATTTTGCTTGAATTAAGCAATGCAATGTTTGAAGTAATGCAGAAAACAATGATATATTGTAGTTACACACACATACTTGTATTTTCTCTTACAAGTTTTAGCTGACCAGAAGATTCATATTTTATGTATTATAATATCATTAGATATTAGAATAATGAGACATAAGACATCTACAATTCTAGAAATCAACCAGTCTCAACCATTTTCATTGATTCTTTTCCAGTGGCTGTATGATGATTGATTTAGCTTGTATAAGAAAGAAAAGCCTTAAGGAAACATTGATTATGCTAATGTCAATAAGAATATTAAAAATCTGTCATTACATTTTCAAGTAAGTGTCAAAAATTGCTGAGAATCTCAATGATGAGTAAGAGTAAACATACTTGCCTCTGGAAATCAAACAGCAGTCTGTCCTTCCTGAGCATCCATCCAAGTGAGAAATAATTATTATCAGTTATGGGAAAAAATCCCAAGAGTATAAAATTTCCAAAGTCAAAACAACCTGATTTACAAATTTTAATTGATTTTTGATGTGACTCAATTAAAATATCTTCAGATATTAAAATATTTTATAAGTTCTATGCATTTTACTATAGACTAATTTTAATTTAAATGCCATAAATGTGCATTTATGCACATTATGTATATGCACATACATTGCCTTGGCACTATAAGTATATTGAATAATTATAAGACAATTCAATGACGATTTAACTGTGTTTAAAGTATGTCCGTTCAAGATTTGATACTTAAACTGACAAAATCAGTAATGCTAATCTAAAATCAAATAATGCCCTAGATAAGTGACATTTAGAAAATATCAGTACTATAACATTATAAGCAAGAACACTATGAACAAAAGGAACAACTTATACAGAAATATTTTAGCGATTTAATTAATAAGTTTGATACCATCAAAACATACAAAATATTTAACATGCAAAATGGTATATTCATACAAAATGGAATAATTCAGAATCTGAGTATAAACCAAGACACTAAGAATTAGAAACTGAGGACTGGTGGCTCAAGCCTATAATCCTTGCTAGTCAAGAGGCTGAGATCTGAGGATTCCAGCCTGGGGAGAAAAGTCCATGAGCTACTTATCTCCAATTAATCACAAGAAATCCAGAAGTGGTGCTGTGGATAAAAGTGGTAGAGTACTAAACTTGAGCAAAAGAGCTAAGGGATGGTGCCCAGGTCCTGAGTTCAAGCCCTACAATTGACAAAAATAAAAGCTGGAAAAGAAGTATGAAATGTCACTGCACACTCACTATCTAACTCACAGATGTCCAAAAATGGACAACAGGAGCATCAAGAGTCAATTTGCCAGAGATAAAGACTTGAGTCATCTTTACTTTTATTTGACATGTTTAAAACAAATTAATAGAACAGAAATGGTCATATATTCTTTTCAATGGCTTAATGTTTCTGGAAGAATATTGGGATATTTTGTAAAGTGATTTATTTTGAGATTGAAAACAGGCATCAAAGCCTATCAATTACCCACAAGGGTCAGGAGAGGCTGGGAGACAATCTGTGCAGATGGAACATTGTTTATAGGCTAAATTACGCTCCCCAATTTCTTATGTACTGATCGCAGCACTCAAAATGTAATGACATGGACATGAAGTGCTTGAAATGTTATTCAATTTTAACTTATTAAGGATGGAGTTATACTGTCCTTATTACAATGAGGAGAAAAGATCCCAGACTCACTTTGAAACGGGGAACTTACGAAGATTTTCAGAAATGTTTACCACATACAAGGAATCTAATTTGAGGTAAGACAAATATCAGCCAGCACTTCATGGGTGCACAACAATTTCAAAACTTTTCAAGTCATATAACTAAAATATGTACCACTTATTTTTGCCAACTCTCTCTTTCTGTAAAATACACAAAACTGTAAACACTGTAAAGAAAATGTTTAAAATAAAACTTGCCTGAATATTAAAGGATGTTTTTACTTTTTCATATAAATATAGCAATCATTTTAATGGAGACATATGGAA
Organism: Dipodomys spectabilis; assembly: GCF_019054845.1. Taxonomy (NCBI): domain Eukaryota; kingdom Metazoa; phylum Chordata; class Mammalia; order Rodentia; family Heteromyidae; genus Dipodomys; species Dipodomys spectabilis. The sequence continues at coordinate 83,432 of NW_024870815.1, read as the reverse complement.
TGTGAGCTGAAAGTGAAGATCTAATGTCTCCTTTCAAATGACAGCTAAATGACATTGTGTTGTTTAGCATAGTATCAAACTGTTAATATTCCAGGGATTTAATGTGTAATGTGCAAAACACTGATTCTGGAATTAGATATAAATGATTGAAATACTTGGCATTAACTATCATTCTAATCAAGAGCCTGGATAAATAACTGATTCAAAACTCTATTATTTTATTTTTTATTTTATTTTTTATTTTTTTGACTCTAGTCGTCGGGCCTGAACTCTGGGCCTGGGCACTGTCCCTCAACTCTTCAGCTCAAGGCTAGCGCTCTACCACTTGAGCCACAGCACCACTTCTGGCTTTTTGCTTTTTGCTTATGTGGTGCTGAGCAATCAAACCCAGGGCCTCATGCATGCAAAGCAAATGCTCTACCACTGAAAACTTACCCCTTTTCCTTTACACTGGTTACTGTCTGAAACCTCTCTTTTTAGCATCGCTCTATGTGTCTTATTCTCTATCAAGGGCTTACTGAACACTCATTTAATTTAATTTTCTCAAAAGAGGCTCATTATATCTGCCTTTCTTCTGTTTTCTAAGCAAGGTACATCTCTGGAAAACATTATATAATGCACTGATTAAAAAGGCCCTTAGACTTTAAAATGTCATTAGAAAAAGATGAGTGATGAGAGTGATCCATTTTTAGTTTGCAATGTATGGAAAGCATTTTGGTTTATTCAATAGTAATCAACAGCCTCTGCACTGTTATTTACTGATTGCTGTTACATCCTCCTGAGGGCCCTGGCTACATATTAACTGCTTCAAGGAAAAGTCACACAGCCTGAGCCTGAAGGCACAGCATAATGAAGGTAAAATTAGGGAGACAGTACTTTTGACATCTGTAGGAATCACATTTTGCAAATATAGTTTAACTTTATGGGCTTCCCCCCCCCCATCTAATTCAGATATGCTATAAACCTCTGTAGACATTACAAGCAGGAAGCTGTCAGCATGGTTTTCACAGAATAAATCCACATCTCCCTTTTGCACTCTTGGAAGACATGTTATTATTTACTAGTAAATAGGTAAAAAAGCATAACCCTTTTTTCCATTAATATAAATGTTATCAAATGACTCTGGGGTTTACATTTTTTATTTAGTAAAGACAGCAGAGATAATGAATACTTGAGGAACAAATTCAAATTTAATAAAATCTCTTTTCTTTTTTCTCCCTGATTCCTAAAAACTATTTTTTCTTAAGAACAATGAATAAAGATATCATACCCAAAGAAAATGGAACACCTGGGCAAGAAATATAAAACCTGAACTTGGCGTATCCAAGAAGACCAAGCCATGCTCAAATCAAACCAAATGCAGCATTAAATAAATAAATTCATGTAGAGATACAGAAAAACCTATCATTATCTTCCAATGTTTATTTTAACAAATAAAATTCATTTTATCCTTATAAGGAACTATTTTAGGCTTGACTGTATGTTTATTGCAACTGACATTCTTTGTGCATGTAATTTTCATTTTTAGTTTCTATGTAAAAAAGGAAAACAGACCCATGCATAAACTTTGAAGTTCTAAAAGGTCTACAGCAGAATTAAAGCAAATTTTTCTGAAGACTTTAGAGCTTGAAATATTTTTACTCAGTTTTCATTCACTGAGACAAGTTGAACCAAATATATTAAAATATGTATCTTTGATTGCAATGTCATGAATTCAATTCATGTGATATATCTCTTTTCAGTAGTGTTACCCATGGTGAGGGCGAACCATGGAGCCTTTGTCGTTAAGGGGAAGCAGCAGGATAAATCACAAGGTTATGCAAAAGGTGTTCCACAGGAAATAACGGTGTTTGAAATACTACCTGGTGTACTGTCTATGGAAATGTCAGAACCTCATGTTATTTTATAAATAGTTTTGAGAAGTCTTTGATTAACAATGGAGTTTAATATTACTTACTATATTCTATGGATATAATTGCAGTATGACATGTTAGAAAACATATTGACTCTAAAATCTGGTAATCTTGGTACAGATTGCAATAGCAGTTCAGCGTTAACAAACTTGCTTTCTTTTTCCTCAGAGCTTCTTTTGCGTAAGGCTAGCACTTCACAGCTCCAATTCTGTCCTTTTTAAAAATTTTCAGCTTATTGGCTGTACACGTCTCACCAACTTTCCAGACTGAACTAGTTTTAAACCACAATTCTCAGAAACCAGTCTTCCACGTAGTAACAGTACAGGTATGAGCCACAGGCATCTGGCTGATATTTATTCATTTATTTATTTATTATGTATTTAAATGCACACACACAACCATGTTAAGGAGGGAAACAGAATAAGAATGTTTGTAATTGTATTGCTCAAATTTCATTTTTCTGCCCTATCAGTATTTTACTTTACATAATGAATCTCATATAACATTTTTCCCCTGTTTTGAATTTGTATGCTCACAAAATCATCTTCCCAGGTTGCAGGGTATGTTTGAGATGAAATATCAGAGGTCCTTTCTCAATTACATGGGACTATTGCTTTCTGTTTCCTTGAACACTTGCTTGCTTTTAATAATTGATTATGACATACTATTTGATTACATTTTACCAACTAAAGACTAGGTCTGAGTTAGTTACCTGGTTTTCACAGACAACCTGGAACCTGGAGGTGAGACAAGCCATCCCTTGAACTGCAGATATACCATAGTTTTTAAACCCAGAGATTATATGTAAATATATCCTTTTGTTTAGCTCCAGGAAAGTCCCACCTCCCAGGTCATGGGCATGCCTGAATTCCTAGAGGGAGGGGCGGGGACTTTGATGATAGGCTACTGGATATGTCAGTACTGTGCTTTGACCTTGGGAGATTCTTGAGTTTCCTGTGACCCTGGTCCCTGAGGAAATCCGATTTTCGGGCCAGACCAGTGTGGACCCCATTAAGGCCAGTCCCCACGTGCTGGGTCCTGTCTCCTGGTTCTTTTCCAGTGAACATGGCATCCCACTTCAGCTCTCCATTGGGGTTGATCTGAATTGCTGGTATTGTTTTTCTGCTCTTTCTTTCCTCTCCTGCTCTCAGTTTTCTAACAGTGTTAATTGGATTCGTGAGGCTGCAGGCCTTTGTGGCAACAGCCCACTTGCAGACATCTAACTTTTAATAAAGACTCCCAATTCAAACTCTTAAAATGTGGCTTCTCCATATCTTGTCGACTAGACTCACCTTACAACAATTATCACCTATTAAAATTGCAATATTTGTGTCAGGCCCTGAGTAATGTAACAGATAGAACAGAAATTGTAAACCAAAAAAGTGTATTTTCTTATTCTGAACACGTAACAATCACAATGACACCTTATACTATGTGTCATTGATCACTGATTCAAAGCATTAGCTTTTCTATCTTTCATTGACTTAAAGATTAAAAGAAGTAGAATCATCAGGTGAGGAAATAAAAATGAAGTATCTATTTATGAAAGTATGCATATCTATCAATATTTAGTTAAATATATATGGAAATTTATACATAGAGAGCTAGTATTTTTGTTTTCATATAAATATTCTGAAATCAGAGCACTATGATTAATTAGCATGATATGTGTATCCAAGATTGTATTGAAGTGGGGATGCTGGATCTAATAGGCACCATCTTGGTCACATGGTGTCATCTTGCCTTCATGGTAGAGGAAGCTGAAGTTTCACCCTTAATTCCTAAAGGCAGAGGCAGAGACCTGGATGATAGATTCCTGAACCTGTCAGTCCTGTGCCTTGAACTGGTGTAAGGTAACTTATCAGCGAAGCCACATTCGGAAGATGGAATATTGGAGTCTTTTTTACACAGCAGTCTGTAAGCAGCCCGTTGTTACAAAGGCCTACAGCCTCCAAATACACATAACTCGGTTAGGAAACATACCAGAGAGGAAAGTAAGAACAAAAACAATACCAAAAAACCAGTCAGCTCTGATTGGGACTCCATGATAACCAGAGACAAGACAGGGCACAGGACACAGGACACAGAACACAGGATGATCACTGAGACAAACTTGTCATAGAGTAATGATGCCATGACAAAATAGGGTCAGGGCAGAGAGCAAGTCCACAGGAAATTCCTAGTCCATGCACTGGACTGACAGGTTTAGTAACCTATTAGCCAAGTGCTGGCCCCTTCCTCCATCACCTGAGAGGCAGGGGCATTTCCTTCCCCTAGCATGAAGACAATATGCCAGACCCTACCTTCCCCTATGTTGGGAGAGGAGGTGAAGGGGGAGGGGGAGGGAGGAGGGAGGAACAAAAGGAGGAAGAAAGAAAGAAGAGGCTGTTCTGAACATATCTTACCATTCTTCCTATCACTGACCCACTATATTTGTATGTCTGGCACTAACAGAACGTTCACTGTGTTGCACAAACAGTATAACATGCTAGTATACCCCAAATTATTAATCGAGTGTAATATATTCAGGGGAGAATACAAGTGATTAACTCTTAGAAAAACTAATTCACTGTCCCACAAAATGAAGCCAGGAAGCTCATGTGAAAGGTGATGGGAGAGGTCAAGGTGAAGGTGTAAACATATGAAGAAAGGAAAGGGTGGATGAATATGTCGTTAATATTTATTGCATTTCCTATGAAATTAGGAAAAGGAGGGGAGGGGAGATTGAGGGGGAGGGGAGAACGATGAAGGGGTGATATCAACTGTGATGCATTGTCCTTATAAACTGATTTGTGGAGTGTTAAGTCCTCTGGTACAGCAATTTATAGAAAATAAAAATACAATTTAAAAAAGAAAAATAATTTGTAAAAGGAACTACTGAAGTTAGAAGAGCAGGGCTATTTGTTAATGACTGTGGTTAAATATATTGTTTAAAGGTAAGGAATGATGGTTTATGGTTGTAAAAATGAATGGATTAGGAAATTTTTAAGCACACTTCTGATGCACTTGAGAGGATGCTCCTAGAAGTGAATGGCTTGTTGAGAGTGAATGAGCAGAGAAGACCTGTCCTTTTTTTAATGCTTTTTATTGTAAAAGTACTGTACAGAGGGGTGACAGTTACATGAGCAAGGTAATGAGTACAGAAGACTTGTGTTAATGGGGTTGTGCTCATACTGGAGCAAGGGAGTTTGGATTGGATACAGTGGCAAGGGAGCTTGGATTGAATGTAGCAACAGTGGAAGAGAAGAAAACTAGCTCCACTATGTGTGTGTGTGTGTGGGGGGGGGAAGGGGTTGATGTTTTCTGAGCAGAGGAAACTTGCTGCTCCCATTGCCCATCACCATAGATGTCAGCATTTCTCCAGGAGCCTCTGGGCCTTCACCCTCAGACTCGGGCTGCATCATTTGTCCCTCTTGATCTGAGGAACCTATCTTCCGGGACTGAATAGCTACTGATTGCTTTGGTTCTCTAGCGTGCAGATGACCATTTTAAAATTAAAGTAAGTTCAGGGAAATGAGGCAAAAGAAACAGGAGGCTGAGATCTGAGGATCACGGTTCAAAGCCAGCCCGGGCAGGAAACTCCGTGAGACTCTTATCTCCAATAAACCACTAGAAAACCGGAAGTGGTGCTGTAGCTCAAGTGGTAGAACGTTTACCTTGTGCTGAAGAGCGCAGGGACAGCGCCCAAGCCCAGAGTCAAGCCCCATGACTGACCAAAAAAAAAAAAAAAAAGAAAGGAAGAAAAAAAGAAACAGGAGGCAAAAAAAGAGAGAAAGAAACAGAAATTCAGTGTTAAACAACATATCCATGAATGATTTAAAGCATACAGGCCCTTTACTTAAGAACTTAAGATTGCATTCTCTTCTCACCAAGCTGGCAACATTTAGTAAAACAGAAGAGAACAGTAGTTTCCCTCTAGCCTAAATGATGCTAACAGTATGGGAAGTGGTTAGGAATATATTCAAGAAAGATACTCTAGGGGAAGGAATCATTAAATGACTCCTGTGGGCACAAGAAGAAAGAAAATTATCCTAAGGTAGAACACCTGTCTGAATGGAACAATCTGGCAATATTCATCCTTGGGTTAAACTGATTCTTAGAATCTGTGTCCTAAAGTCTCAAAGAGAAATACCTTGAAATCTCTGGACCCAGTAGGAGAAACAGAGTAAAAGCAAGAATGATTAAATACACTAGGTGTCCAAGGTGAATGCTCAGCTTCAGGTGAGTTAAGACAAAGTCCCAACCCATTTCTCCAACAATAATATCCCTGATTGTAAATCACTTGTTAACCATCTCAGACATGCTCCACCCAGGTCTTGGCTGTGATTTTTTATTCTTTTATTTTTCTACACTAACTTCCTTGGTTTAGATAGATATATCTAAAAGGCTTTTGTTTTTGTTTTTGTTTTGAGACAATATCACAAACCCTGTATCCAAACATCAGGTAGAGTCACCTTCTCTTCTGGAGCTATTCTTTCTTCCCATGCCCTTAGTACTTTCAGTGACAGAGTTATTTCAACAGATTATGGAAGTCAGTCTAATAAATCCATTTTTCTAGTTATATATGAAAGAAATACAATACTCACATGTATGTATATCAATTCTCCTAAAGAACCCTGAGAAACACAGGATCTATACATATTGATGCAAATAAAAGTCACTTTGCTGCTTTAATTCGGCATGGCATGTCTAAAGCTTTTCAAATGTCATTTATACTTATTATACTCTAAAATGCATACAAATATTTGACATTAAGTTGAAAATATTTCTCTATTATGAAGATATTCACTAAAGAAGTATAATATTGAATTAGCAAGATTACTATCAAACATGAGTTCCAATAATGTTTCTCTTCCTCTTTATAGATACTTGTATTTTCTGAAATAGTGTGATTCATCTCAAGTCCCTTGGTAATGGAAATAAAATGAACATAACTTTATCTCAGCCTTTTTGTGTGTGGATGTGGCAATTTGTTAAGTAGTGCTTACCTATGGCTATGTCTAATGCAAAATGAGCCATAATCTATACAATTTCTGATACTAATTGTGAAAAAGTTGGCATATAATTCCATTTTTATTAAAATCTTATTAGGATTTGAACATTAAACATAAAAGTGACTGACTTAGAGATAACTTCAAATATTCTTGTACCGCAGATTATAAAATGTGCCTGTGATGGGTTGGGGAACCATACATTGGGCTGCAGGTAATTTATGATTCACAAAGATTCTTTCTGAAGGAGATTTGTCTGTCTAGTCATGAGTTTCTTTTTGAAATATCTTAATGATTTTAAGTAATTGTACAAGGGGGTTGTCATTTACTGAAGTAGTTTATGAATCTAGTGCAACTAGTTTCATGCCACCTCTTTCAACATCCACACCCACTCCTCCCAACTCACCCCTTCCCTTACTTAATTTGAGGTTATGTTTGTATGTGCAACGCATCTTGACCTGTCTCATCACTTCAATGTTTTCACCTCCTTTCAACCCACCCCTTCCCTTGTATTTCCTAATTTTATGGTAGACAGAACAATTTTTTATGAGTTTCTTAATGTATATTGTCTTCTCAAATGTGAAGCATGAATGAACAAAGAGCAGAAGAAAGAAAGATTTTCCTTTCATGGAAATTCAGATTTCCTATGTTAAGCTTGATCAGAAACAAGGGTCTAATGCTTTCAGACTGATAGGTGCACCATTGGCACCCTGATTCCCAAGCATCTGGGACGAGACTGAATTACATCACTGGATTCCACCAGCCTCCATCTTAAGGGTACTGATCGTGAGACTTCTCCACTTTCAAGATAGCAATATCCAAATTCTCATTAGATGTGGATTTAATATGCATACCCAGTACATATGCATGTACACATATTTGATAACACATATGCTAGATTATACAAACTTTTTATTAGCTTTGTTTATCTCACTAAAGATAAAACATTACCTAAGGCATGGATTAAAATGGTATGCTATCATAATTCATTGATATTTTGCTGCAGGTTACAGAGTGAAGGTTAGAGAAATATATTACAAACAAGGGTACCAGGTTATCTTTTATATTACTCTTTATCTGAGTCTAATACTGAAAAGAAAACAACTGAATTAAATACCAAGTTTAGGAGGGAGAAAATTCCGAGGAAAGTTCTACATGTTGAACATTTAAATACAAAAATGGTGATAAAGTTATTCACATCCACATGATGAAAATCATTATTATCTTACAGGATTCTCTTAATCTGAATGTGGAAAAGCATATGATGAAGTCAGAATAAATACATTAAAATTTTTGTATAACATAGAATGTTCTCTACACTTGTATTGTTACAGCTATCTGAATACCTTTAACTTTTCCAGCCAAGTATTTCCTAGTGTCAATGCAAGTGATGGAAAAGAAGATATGAGAGCTACACATATACTTCCATGTGATTCATACCTGTTCATAGAATTGATGAATTTGATACTTTTCTTGTTATCATAAAAATGAAAACCTCAAACAAATGTTTTTTAAAAAACATGAAATAAATTACTCATATAGAACTCAGATGTAAAATTGTTGATACTTTGTATAGAAGCAAGTTTTCTTTGAACTGTTGGTTATATGTTCACTTTATTTTGATAACATTATTGACCAGTGATTCTTGCATTGTCACTCATTTTAATATTCTTTTATGACATGTTAACTAGATCAATGTTGCATATATAAATGTAGATATTCTATTCTAATGCTTATAATATGGCTATACATATTTAAGTTAATATAATTCACATCAGCAATGTGTAAGCTATGTTTGTTCTAATTAAATCCCCCAACAACAAATCCTCAAAGAAACAACTGCCCAATAAATAAGTTGTACAAAGACTTAAAGAGAAACTTCTCTGCAGAGGAAATAAGAATGGCCAATAGACAAATGAAGAAATGCTCAACCTCTCTAGCCATAAAAAAATGCAAATCAAAACAACATTGAGATTCCACCTCACCCCAGTTAGAATGGCTATACCCAAGATCTCTAATAACAACAGATGCAGGAGAGGATGTGGCCAGAAGGGAACCCTACTGAATTGCTGGTAGGAGTGTAAACATGTTCAACCACTTTGGAAAGTAGTATGGAGGTTCCTAGAAAGACTCCACATACACAGAGCTCGTCTATGACCCAGGAATCCCACTTTTGGGCATTTACCCAAATGATTACAAACAGGACCATACTAAAGCTACCAGCACAACTATGTTTATTACAGCATTATTTACCATATCGAAGACATGGAACTAACCCAGATGCCCCTCAATCAGAAAAAATGACATTGTCCCATTTGTTAGGAAATGGAAAGACTTGGAAAAAATTATATTAAGGAAGTAAACCAGGCCCAAAGAAATATAGGTCCCATGGTTTCCCTTTTTTGCCATAACTAGTATATGTCTGGGACAAGCAGAAAAGGTCAAAAGCTATGTACATATGACCAGATAAGATGGTGTTAAGCGAAATGAACCCCAAGATAGGTACATAAGTGGTTTTTTTCTTTCTTGCTATTGTTTCTAATGTATTTATAATGTATCATGTAATTTTTTTTATTTCTTTTATGTTCCTCCCCCACGGTCCAACCCCTGTTTTCACTGTATTTGATGTTGGTGCCCTTCATCTTGTAAATACACTTTCTAATTTGGGGAAGGGAAGAGAAAAAAACAAAATGTTTGAACAGGGATACAGGTTGACCCATTGTACCAATGAGATGCACAAGATACTATGTTGAAAAATGGACTTTACAAATTAGGCAGAGGGGAGGAGTGTGTTATGGAGGTGGGAGGGAAGAGATGGTAGGGGGGAAACAAAGGAGGAGATCACAATGCTTGGTAGGAAATGTACTCATTACCTTGCTCATGTAACTGTAACCATTCTGTACAGTATTTTTACAATAATAACATATAAAATTACTAACTTTTTTCTCTATTTAAAAGAAATATGGATGTGAGAGAAGTTAAATTTATTGGCAAATATTAATTGTATTTCTATGTTAACAAAGATGAAAAGACATATCCCTAAATTGAATGGCCAAAAATGCATACATTCATTGTTTACAAATTTAAGGCAAAGGTATGAGAATGTTTCATAGCTAAACATTTTCTTTATGCTTACATATTTTTTTATTACTCACAATTAGACCATTGTCTCATACAAGGTTGAATAATTTGGGCAAGACAACAGTGTTTAATTGGAGCTCTCTTCCCATTATCTCTACCCCAATACAGATTCTTCTCCATTATCCTTATCCCTTAAGACAGATTCTCTTTATAGGTCATCCTTCCCCAGTAGTGCTAAGGTCACAAGCACTGACCTACTATGCACTTCTTGCTGAATTAAATAAAATTTGACCCTCAGCAGCTTAGGTTAAGGCCTTTCCTCCTAATCATCACAGATTCCACGGAATTCTACTGTTAATTTAGATGTAAGATTTGATCAGAATCCAAGGTTTACCAGAACTCAAGAAGTAATTATTTACAAAACATTGTACCTACAAACTGCAACTGTCCATTGAGTGCTTCAGCAAAACTTTAAAAAAAGGGAAGAATATAGCAATGAGAGCTCCTATTTGATATAACCAATATAAGAAAAAAATGGTATGAAATGTTGTGGTGGAATTCTGCTTTTATTTTAAAGGAATCCATAATCATCCAGCAGGACTTGACCATCGTTTTGTGCCATTTTTGCAAGCAGTTAAGGGCAGACTGGCTTTCACACTACTATTCCAGACTTCTATAGCATATAATTTGTCATGAATATATTGTCAATATATTATTAAATATTTAATAATTCTAACTTTGATTCACTCGGCCACTGATTCTTTAGCAATTACTACAAAAACTATTCTAAATAAATTTGAGGTTTATGCAAATTGACAATATTGATAGGAACAGATGTTTCCATCTCATTCTTAATCCCTTTATAAGTCAATTCAAATGCTCCTGACTCATTGAAATTCTGAAAATAATTAGTTAAAAAAAGTGCTTGGAAAGGCATCCAATTTTGATCAGATCATCTTTTTCTTCAAATAAATCTAAGACTGGATCTTAACAACAACGAGCAATCAGTGACACATTCTGTATTTCCATATCTTAAAATGATGTCAACTCTTTTTTGTAACCAAATTTTAAAAATAGTAATTGAAAATGGCAGACACTTATTTTGTACTATTTGGATTTTATTCAGTTTTTATATAGAATGTCAAATTAAAATGCTAAAATACAGAATTTATGTTTGAAATTCCTTCATTTTGGAAAAATTGCTACAATTTTTTAAAGATAAACTCACTAGGCTTGGCATAGTGACTCATGTCTATAATTTCAGTTACAAAAGATTGTGGTTCAAGATCAGCCTAGACAAAAATTTAGTTACATCCTATCTTAATAAGCTCATATGGAATTAATGGGATGCATAAATAAGAAAGTCGGAGTCTAAGGCCAAAACAGGATAAAAATTAAAGCTGAAAATATTGTTAAAGCAAAAAAAAAAAAAAGTGCTAAAGTTGCCATGAGTTCAAACTTTCATACTGCCAAAACAAAATAACAACAAAAAGGCATATATTCTCTTTCATTCATTTATTCTAGTCTAGTTTACATCATTTCTTTTATTCTTATAATGATTAAAATTAACTTAAAATCTTCATAGACAATGAGTGCTGGGTCTTAAACATCTTAGGTCTTTGGGATGTGGGAATCAGGAAATAACAGTTGGAGACCAGGCTGGGCAAAGATGTTGGAAAAACGTCATCCCATCTCCCCAGCTTTAGGAGAGTCACAAGGCTGGAGACAGTGGCCTGAGCCTCTCCTCTCTGCAAGATAATTGAAAGCCATGTTTGCTGGGCTATAATGGGAGACGCCCCCCCCTGAAAAAATAAGAACTGCAAAAAAGAGCTGCAAACAAAATTTAAGTTGTGGACCCTCTGTCTAGCAAACAGGAAGCCATAAAGTCAATCCCAAGTATCTGGGGAAAAAAAAGAAAGAAAGAAACAGCTAATAGACATGTAAAATTTAGAAAATTTTGCATGAAAATTAGAAAAAAAATATTTATTATGTTATTATATGTTATAAAATTAAATTTTATGAATAAAACCTACTGTTTCTGTATTAGAATTTTCTGAATAGCTTTAAAAGTGTAATCAACTTAGGGTTTTCATATTTTATTTTATTTATCTTATTCTTTGAAAGATGGAAAACTCAAATCAGTAATGTCACTTTTCACATTCATCATGGGTATTGGTGCTGCGTCACAACATGGTTCAGAATACACAATGTTTAGTTATTTTTAATATCTTAATGGCTTTTTTATTTATTTATAATTATATATAATTTCAAATTTTTGAAGTGTACCAAGAATTTCACCAATATGTTTTCAGTGTTCCAGTAAGTCAATAAACACATTTATTCTTGTTAATAGAAACTTGTGGTGTATAGAATACTGGCACTACTTCAGTTTGCATGGTCCATTTTAATTTATTAAATTTCGGACTGAATATATGAACAATCTTCTGAATAGTATTGGTAAATGGTTCAGAAGAGAAACACAGTGAATTAAGAGTAGTATTTATTCATGATGATCAATTACACTATTTGTTTCACTTAAGCAAATAAACTGATCACAATTCAAGTTTTGCGTAATTCTATCTGACATGAGGCGAAAGGACACAGTCAGAGTTAACTTGTTGAATATCTTGGATTTATTTTCAATGCTTGAAGATATATTCAAAGGTTATTGTTTTGGGAAGAGGCCATAGTTCTAAGTTAACCTTCATACTGTAAATGTATTTTGTTTATAAATAAAAAGAAAATGATGGGCTGGGAGTGGCTCAGTGGTAGAGCGCTTGCCTTGCATGCATGAGGCCCTGGGTTCGATTCGATTCCTCAGCACCACATAAGCAGAAAAAGCCGGAAGTGGCACTGTGGCTCAAGTGGTAGAGTGCTAGCCTTGAGCTGAAGAGCTGAGAGACAGCGCCCAGGCCCAGAGTTCAGGCCCCATGACTGACAAAAATAAATAAATAAATAAATAGAAAATGAAATTTGCAATGTTAAAAAATAGAAAGTTATATACTTTGCTTGGTTCCTTGAATTTTTATGCTTTTGAATAATTCGATTTTTCAGTCTCTCTTACTCGTTCTCTCTTATTTGAACATTACAGGAATATCATGGAGCTTTCTTTACAAATGGTTCCACACACAGCTTTGAATAACATACCATATAATTTTAATAGTACAGTATTCAAATTGTGATAATTTCCTATTATGCATAGAAATGGAAAACTGCAATTACCATATGCATTGTAGTCTATGTTCGTATTGCATAACTTTTTTTTTTTTTTGGTCATGGAGCCTGTACTTTGGGCCTGGGCTTTGTCTCTCAGCTCTTCAGCTCAAGGCTAGCGCTCTATCATTTGAACCACAGCACCACTTCTGGCTTTTTCTGCTTATGTGGTGTTGAGGAATCAAACCCAATGCTTCATGAGTGTAAGGCAAGCACTCTACCACTGAGCCACCTTCCCAACCCCATATCTTTCTGATTTACTTAACAATTATTTTTCAGGACATGACATTTTTCAATAGTTCTGAATAGGAGATAGTTTTGTATTACCAGTTTTTGTTCCCACAAATGAAAATACCCACCAGTAAGTCGTGTGTGAAAAAATTAAATGTAAAAAATGAAGGGTGAGGGGGGAATACCGCATCAGAAAGTCAGGAATGGTCCAGTCATTGCTGGGTCATTGGGAATGGTAGGATTGGGAATGACTAGAAGCCTCAACAGAAAGCATGGTTTTATTTCACAAAGGTGTTCTCATATATTTTATATAATACTTTCAGAGAAAGAAACCTCCTAGTACCCTAAAGTATTCACTATTTTGAGCTCACATAACAGAAGTGGAATTTTGTTCCCTGAACGTAACAAATTTCATCTTTATATTGCTGCTATTAATTTATAACACTTCCATTAAGAAGGCTGAAATTTTTGACAGGGTTTTTCACTCTGTGAATTTTCTTCCTCTTGCTATACAACAAAAATCAGTTCTGTACATCCAAGAATTATTCGTTTCTTTTATTGTTTAAAGAAAATAAACTTAATGTCCATATCCATAAAATTTTTTAGAGGGGAATTCACACAGAAAATTAAAAGAAAACATTTGCAAAATTGCACTTTCTTTTGTCTTAATGATTTCATGGACTTATATTCATCATTATGGTTTTAAGTACCTAAACTTTCTGGAACCAATTTAGACACTTTTAGTAATATGCATACTGAGTAAGAACAATGTACGCTGAATGTTCTCTGAATTAGAAATCAGTGCTGTGAAGACTGCTCAAAAAATAAGCAGCCATAGAAACAGCTGGAGAAATAAATGCTTATCCAGCCCTATGAAATGTAGTTTAAAATGAAAGTAATGAGGAAAACACTGTTCATAATTTCTTTAAGACACAAAAGAATCATAAGAAAAAAAAAGGGGCTCCCAGCGGACTGGAGCCCTCATTTCTCCCCAATGCTAAAGAATAGGTGGCTGAAAAGAGTCTGCAAGAATATAATAATGTGACTCGTTCCAAAGGACTGTTTTTAGTTCTTATAATTTGGGGGGAAAAAGTAATGTCCTCATTCAGAAGTGTGGAACAAAATTAAAGTTATAATTATACAAAAGGCTGCACAGTGGCAGCTGCAAAATCCCTAATATTACTTCCCAACTTTAATTCTCAGAATTAATCCAGAGCTTATTGACTGCCTTATTAGCTGCTGTAAATAGCAAAGCCAAGTGTGTTTGTGGGAGGAGGTTGGGAAATCTAAATACAGGATAACAAACCACATTATGGTAATAGATTCTCTCTACACTGATAATACAATAATTTCTCAAGTATATAAAAACATGATGTCAAACACATTGATAATATCATCAAAAAATTTTTACTTTCAAAATTAAACCTGAAATATTTAATTTTTTGAAGTTTACATGGTCTAGAAACATCTTTTCTTTTGATTTATTGCAGAACACAACAGAATGGGATGTAATTAGTGTTGTTGGTGTTGTTTCTTTCCCACCTAGTAATTCTACTGAATTTTTCCTCAGTTAAACAAGGTTTTGCTTATCCTTCAAAATGACAATGTTAGCATTTCCACCCATTGGTTCGGCCCTTCTTATAATTTCATTCAATTCATACTATTTCAATATTTCAAATTATGTAACATAATGTAATTTATTGCTAATTGCTGGGTTTTTAAATCTACTTTCTGAATTCCAATGATTCTGTATAAAACATCCTTTGAATAATTTCCTAATAATGATTTTATCTTTTTGTTCTGAAACTGGAATAAAAAACATCTTGGGGAACTTGAAGTTTTAGCATTGTTCATCCCTAGTTGTGCCTAGTAGTTCTGATGACCCTATATCAGTGGTCATTTGAGAAAACAGGACCAACTAACCGACATAAGTAAAGAGCAGTGTGCCCCTCTTTTTGTCATTTTTAATACAGGGGAAGATGTGTGGCATGAATTTGCTCCTTGTGATTATTTTTTACATATTATATTTGATTTTTAAGTTTCCAACAGCTATACATTTTCAGATAATTGTTATTAAAATTAATTTTTTCATATTTTTAAACAACAATTTTAGAATCACCAAGAACTTGTTTACAAAATATTTTGAAAGAGGGCCTGGGAAGGTGGCTCAGTGGTAGAGCGCTTGCATTGCATGCATGAGGCCCTGGGTTCGATTCCTCAGCACCACATAAGCAAAAAGAAAAAAAGCCAGAAGTGGCACTCTGGCTCAAGTGGTAGAGCACTAGCCTTGAGCTGAAGATCTGAGGGACAGAGCCCAGGCCTCAGAGTTCAGGCCCCACGACCGGACAAAAAAAATTTTTTTTGAAAGAGAAAATTCAGAATCACTATTGCCCTGATTACAAATAATTACTAATGAAAATATGTACATGAAAAAATTTAATAAAAATGTGTCCTTCACCTATCTCAGAATAATTTATCACACATACCAGACTAATTTTTTTAAAGTCCTCTACTCACAAGATGTTGCCAAAATTTGTGCACATCTCATTCTGTCATTTACTATTACCAGTAGTGCATTACCATTAGTCCATCACTAGTAGTCTCTTAACCAGTAGTGTAGACAGCATTTTTTTCTTTTGGAATCTCAGACACTTTTATGCAGGCCAGTTACAGATGATGAGAGTTTGATTTGACCCTGTTTACAGTTTTGTTTCTTCTTAACCTTATTACATCTTCACAGTTCTCAGGTTTATAACTCTCTCTTTGATCTTACACTCCAATTATGTACATCAGCTCTTTTGCATATTCCATCACTTGGATTTGAAATGCTATTTGAAACTTAAGAAATTGCAAATATCAATCTTTGCCCTTTCTTCTAACACATGATATATTTCAGGGCTTGCATTCTCCCGCTTCATTAAATGTAATTACCAGAAATTCAAATATTTGTACAAAAATCAAAACTTTACCCATGAATTCCTATTACCTTTCACATCCTATATCTAAACTATCAGTAAATAACTTGGTATCTACCATGAAAACAGTGATGTATTTTTATAAGCCTGCTAGTGATTGGTTTTTGTAATAGATTCCAAATTATAGAAAGGTAGGATTGAATTGAAGTCTTTCTTCTTTATTGAGGTAAAAAATAATGGAGAATGCATTGATTGATTGAAGTAAAAATAAAATATTCTTTAAATGAAAAGCTACTATAAGTGTGTAGATGTCAATACATAGGTTGTTTGGATGGTGTTCAGTGCTCTGCATTTCCTCAAGAAGCATCTCTCTGAACTCTGATATTTTTGCAATGACTCCTCAGTTTTTAATTTAATGTAAAATTGATAAAAATATTATTGATAAAAATAAATTATTGCATTTAACTCTATTTGGAAATGTGTGGGCTTGCACTTAAGCAGGTCAGAAATAAAAGTCATTGTAACTGCAAAGTACACATTTCCTTGTATCTCTGGAGCAAGCTATGGTGCCAAATGAAGGAGCAGGGAGAGGTTGCCTTTCCGGTTTATAGATTGCTATGAACATTGGTGTTCACTACTACATCACCTTAATGTGATTTTCTTTGCTATGTAAACTTTATTCTCACCAATAATGTTTATAGATTCCTGTGCCAAAATCATAGCTTTAGTGATGTCTTCGCTAGTGTATTCCTTCCTGGGTATGAGGGAATTGATAACAGTTCGAGAATCCATCTCAGGCACTAAAACTGGCAGGTGTTCAACTTACTTATATAATACAGCATGCACTTGACTATAACACAGGCACATTCTCCTTATACTTTCTCACTTCTGCACCATAGATAATACCTAATACAATGCAAATCCTATATAAACAGCTGCCACACTATATGGATTAGGGAATAATGAATAAAAAAGGCCTAATCGTGTTTAGCATAAATACAACCAGCACAAACCTAATGATATTTTTGATTCACAGTGGGCTGAATCATTAGATGCTGTGGGCTGAATTCTGATAGTAAGCTTCATTTAGTGATAGAAGTAACCATGGAGGGAAAGCTTCTATGACATTGGGGTGCATTCCTGTCATCCAATCTACACCAGAGGTGCACTAGGCCATCCCAAGCCACAATGAAAGATTCTATCTAAAAATTAACCAAAGCACAAAAGACTGACATATGGATCGAGAGATAAAGTGTCTGATTAGAAGGCATGAGGCCCTGAGTTCAAACTCCAGAATCACAAAAGAAAGGAGCAATATGTTTTTTATTAAGTAATCATCTATTCATTTAACAAACATCTTGCTTGAGTAACTTTAGTTAATTTATTTATTTATTTTGGTGGGGTCAGTTATGTGGCTTGAACTCAGAACCTGGGTGCCCTCTCTGAGCCCTTTTTTTTTGTGGGGGTGGTGGGGGGTGTTGATCATGGGGCTTAAACTCTTGGCCTGGGTGCTGTCCCTCTGCTCTTCACCTCAATGTGAGCGCTCTACCGCTTGAGCCACAGCACCACTTCTGGTTTTCTAGTGGTTTATTGGAGATAAGAATCTCATGGACTTTTTTGCCTGGGCTGTCTTTGAACTGTGATCCTCAGATCTCAGCCTCCAGAGAAGCTAGGATTAAAGTCGTGAGCCATTGGCACCCGGCTGAGACACTTTGTTTTGTACCAAGGTATAATCTATATGATCAAAGAGTGCATCAGGTAACCCCTGGTCGACATTGTTGTGTATCATAACTCATAATACAATCAAATACCTCAGAAACTATATTATGTTTCATATTTACAATCTTGCTAGTTTGGGGGTTCATTGAAATGGAAGGATATTCCTCACAGGGAATAGTTTAACAGTGGCTAGTGAGGGCTGACGCTTCAGTACAAACTTTTTGCTTCATGCTTTTGTTTCAACCAAAGTATTTTACTGGATTCATAATTTGTTCTAATAGAAGGGTACTCCAGGAAAAGCAGCCTTAAAAATAAAGAAGAAACTATTATCTAGTTCCTGAAGACCAAGTGGCATCTGTCCAACATCAATCCTGCAGTTCAGGTACTGGGGCATATTTGCTTCTAAACATAAAATTATAAATTTCATCTGGATTATGAAGTCTCTGGCTAGCTTTCATGGAAACTCCTAACAATATAAGGATAGAAAAAAAAAAACAAAAGCAAAATCATCCAATACTTTTTTTTTTGTTTTTTGGTCGGTCGTGGGGCTTGAACTCTGGGCCTGAGTGCTGTCCCTCAGCACTTCAGATCAAGGTGAAAGCTCTACCACTTGAGCCACAGCATTGCTTCTGGTTTTCTGGTGGTTTATTGGAAATAAGAGTCTCATGGACCTTCCTGCTCTGACTGACTTTGAACCACAATCCTCAGATCTCAGCCTCCTGAGTAGCTAGGATTACAGGCGTGAGCCACCGGTGCCAGACTTACAGCAAATACATTTAGAAATATAAAAAGAATATACCTGAAAAAGTTGAATAAGGGCCATGGTCAGTTAAATCTAGATTTTTCTTCAGGCCAGGATGGTATTACTCCTACTAAATAATTGGCTCTAGAGCAGTAAGTTAAATAACACTTTAAATTAAAGCATGGGCTGAAAAGCATTATGTCCTCTTTCCATTACTGTGCCAAGAATCATAAAACAATGGCAAGTTTAGTTTGACTCAGTTTCAATTGTTTAAGGTCATAGCATCTTACTTGGTTCACTGGAAGTCTTATCTTGTTCTAACAATTCCTGATGGGGCACAACTTTAGTGACCTAACATCTATTTACTAGGCTCTGCTTTCTGCAGGTGGCATCACCTCCCAAGAGCTCCCAAACCAAAACTTCAACACTTACCCCTCTGAAGGTCATTCTACATGCATATGATGATAGGCACTAAGGAAGCACCTAGCATGAACACATTAAACTTGATATATGTGTACATATAATGCTCTTCCTTACTAGTCCGCCCAAGATACAAATTAAGTTTAATATCCAACCTTAAATAGCTAATTATGTAATATAACTGATTAGTAGTATAATAATGTTTACCACAAGAGCTTCAATTTATTTTTATCATAAGTCATAAAATCAGTTTATGAAATGCAAAATGACTATGCAGTAGTATATTGTACCAGTTCTCTAAATTTTTATATTTTTACATGAATTCCATGTTAGTTAGACAGACTGAATATTTGAAATCAAAATAACCATGCTTTTCTCTGCTAAGATTTCAATACACTGCACTTATATCAGGAAAAATATGTCCTACATCTATCCTAGGTGGAATTACATAGAGTTGACAAATAGTATCTGTGCAGTGATATAGTCTGAGAAGTTTTTCAATGCTAAAATAGTAATACTATTAATTCATTTGATTAAAGATATCAGGATTTACTGGCTTAGTGATAGTTCTAGCACGAATTAATTTCCTCATTCATTCAGTGAATGCATTTGAGAGCAAGAAGTAGTTTCCTGTTCAAATATAGGCAATGTGAGTTTCTTTGTTGTAAAAATGTAATCATTCTCTCTTTCTTTTTCTTCTTCTCCCTCCTTCTGTACTCCTTCCTCTACCTCTCATTCTGAAGAGAGAAGGAACCTATAAAGGAAACATCTGAAAAGGAAATGCTATAGTTACAGTAAGATATGTATAATGGAGTTTAGAACCAAGGAAGTAATGTGTTTCATTATGGGCAGGGATAACTGAGTGCCTATTTAAAAAGGTATTTCCCAATGAGGTGACTACAAGGTACAAAAACACTAATATAATGAGCTGTGAACTGACAGCTCATACTTAAAATCCTAGTTAAGTTTGAAGTTTGAAGCCTACTCTAGGAAAAAAACAAAAAAACAAAAACAAACAAACAAAAACCTAGGGGAGGGAAGGGATGGGAGGTAACAATGCTAAATAGTAAATGTACTCATTACTTTACTCATGCAACTGTAACACCTTTGTACAGTATCTTTACAATTAATTATATATATATATATACATATATATATATATATATATATGTAGAAAATGAAAAAAATCTAAGAAACTCCATCCCCAAAAGTATCAGCAAAAAGCTGGGCTGGAGGCATGGCTAAAGTTGTGTAGTGTTCATGGTGAGCAGGCAAGCTGAGTGAGACTGAGACACTGAGCAAGTCCCAGGATCAGCAAAATGTAAAAACAACAATAACAACAACAGCAAAGCACCACTGACAGAATATCTAATAAAAGGCCATAAACATTATGGATAGATAATTTCATCTTCATGAGCAAGCCTCAGAGGGAAAGATCAATCAAATCTTGCTAATAACAAAATTCCTGGAAATTTACAAAAGTCTTAAAACTCATAAAAATCATATTGTGGGTTTAGAAAGCCCAAAATGTAATCAATAATTTGAACCCACAATATTTGAGTTGTCAGTTTTCTAGACTGAACAAAAAGTAACATAAGTAGGGAATGAGCACAACTGCTTACTAAAAATTACTAAAAATATTCATTTTAAATGGGAACCAAAACCACGTAATTAGGAATAAATGAATGAAATCTGATATGCAAAGATGGAATGGGTATATTTAAAGTAAAGAGATAAAAACATGCATAAAGAAAAATTGAAATCATGAAAACAAATAGAGAAACCAGATGGCGTTTTTGCATATTCTATTGCTAATAGGAGAGCATGTGATAATATGGAACAATTTATTCCTTCAGTAGTTTTTGTCTGAATAATTTTTGTTTCATTGGTAATTTAAGCTAAATTTTATATCAATGCATAAATTCAGATATTTTGATAGATTTTCTGCAAGTGTCCTGTCCTATTAATCAGCCATTAATTTCCTTCTATTTAATTATCTATCGTTTGTTTGAACCCACATCTTCACCTAAGATATTAGAGAAATTATTGTTTATTGAAATCATTTACAAGTTTTGAAAATAATAATAAAATGATCAGTATAATGATGGATGCTTTTGCCCTTCAGAATTCAACAGTACGTCAGCAATTTAGGATGCTAAAGATGGGAGATGATAATTTCTATGTGAATGTGTTTCAGGTAAACAAACACAAAAATACATTATAAAAAGATTAAATGTTTTCAAAAATTTGTGGCATGGAGAAAAAAACTGTCCCTGTCAAATAACATTGTTCAAAATTATTACATCTAATTTGATTTAACATGAAATTAAAATTTTAAATATTATCTATAACTATAAGCAAATTATATGTTCTCTAATTGGCTTGAAAGACAAAGAACAATGATATAATTTGGAAAAAGAAAGTTTTGGTTTTACAGCAGTATAAAAGTCTGTACTCATATCAATAATACTTTAAATGTCACTGAGATTCCCTATTTTCCAAGCATTTATGTGATAGGTCTGGAATTCTTGTCAGAATAGCCATCATTTGTCAAAGGAAATCATGAAGTAGTTTTTCTCTCCTCTAAACAAGCAAGTAACTATTGCATCTGCTAACCAGGCTTTAGAGACCTTAGTAATTTTAATGACAAAAATGATGACACCATTTCAAGAGAAAAACATCTTATTTGGCTACACATGAAATGTAGGAAATCAGGCAGAAACATCATTCATGAAGACAATTTTTACACATGTAAAGTTTAATTTCTTGCTGAGAAAATCATGAAGCTGTAAATATCATAGGATACAGAAATGATTAGTCTTACAATGACCTTTTTATTCTTCGTTTTGTCAGCTATGATGTGCTTTCATCCATTTCTCTGTACTTGTATCTACTTTTATTGTAGTTGATTATCTTTTATTGTTGTTACTGTTGCAGCTGGTTGTACTTTGCTGTTGTGTTTGGTAGTTACCCACATTTTAGAAGATTTTTGGTGATTTGTCAGGTTGCCTATAGACTAAAAGTCAAACTGCTTGTTGGTCTTATTCACAGTTCAAGTTTTCAGCTTTTGCCCTGTGTTATCCCTTTTTGTTAAGCATGATTTTGTCCAGAGAGATACTGCATCGAAAGCAATTTGTAACATTTATAAAAATAGAAAAGTGTTAGTATGAGATGTATTTCTCCTCATCTTTACCACTCACTAAAATAAATGGAAGAATACCATGCTTTCCTATGGTAAAATAATAGGTTTATGCACAAATCCATGCTATTCTTGGATACATAATTCAAGAAAAGAGAAAAAGGTAAGGTCCACGTTGATAAACTCCAAGTGTGTACTTTGAGTGAATGTTGAACTGTGAAATTCAAAGGTTCAAATAAATAAAGAGATCATGAGGAAGAAATAAATGTGTTACCAAGTAGAAACTCTACAACAAATTTAGCATATTATATTTAATATATATGTATATTTAATATTTTGTTGCATGTTTTAGTTTAAACAACAAACCAAAAACATGAATATAAAAAGTGCATATATATGTCCTTATATATTTATTTATATGTATATTTGTATATATAATATATAAACTTATATATGGGTGTGTTTGTGTATGTATGCTTAGAATTGTGGGAGAAATTCATTTCATACCAACAAGCTAATATTCATAAGTAACAATTATTATGTGACAAGGCATATTATGGCTGCATGATGTACAGTATTCCTAAAATATTATGAAGTTTTTCAACTTTTTTTTTAGGGGTTACAATTACATGAGCAAGGCAATGAGTACATTTCTTATCAAGCATTGTTGCCTTCTCTGTTGTTTTTCCTCTACCATCCCTTCCCTCCCATCTCCACAACTATACTCCCCCTCCCCACACCTAAATTGTGAAGTTTTCTTTTCTACATAGTGTCTTGTACATCTCATTGTTGCAATGGGTCCACCTTTATCCCTTAAACAATTTGTTATCACTTAAACAATTTGTTTTTTCACTTCCCCTCCCCAAATTATACCAACATCAAATACAGTGAAAACAGGGGTTATACCGTGGAGGAGGGACATACAAAGCAACAAAGAAATCACATGGTACCTTATAAGTACGTTAGAAACAATAGCAAGACAGAAAAAAACTAAAAAACAAAACGCTTGTGTCCTTGGGGTACATTTCGCTTAACATCATCTTATCTGACCTTTTCTGCTTGTCTCAGACATATACTAGTTATTGCAAGTAAGGGAAACCACGGGACCTATGTTTCTAAAATGGCCAATAGACACATGAAGAAATGCTCAAGCTCTCTAGCTATAAAATAAATGCAAATCAAAACAACACTGAGATACTACCTCACCCCAGTTAGAATGGCTATAATCAAGAACTCCAATAACAGTAGATGCTGGCGGAGATGTGCACAGAAGGGAACCCCACTGCATTGTTTGTGGGAGTGCAAACTTGTTCAACCACTTTGGAAAGTAGTATGGAGGTTCCTCAGAAGACTCCACATAGAGCTCCCCTGTGACCCAGCCCACTTTGAGGCATTTACCCAAGTGATCACAAACAAGATCATACTAAAGCTACCAGCACAACTATGTTTATTGTAGCATTATTTACCATAGCTAAGATATGGAACCAACCCAGATGCCCCTCAGTAGATGAGTGGATCAAGAAAATGTGGTATATATACATAATGGAATTCTTTGTCTCGATCAGAAAGAATGACATTGCCCCATTTCTTAGGAAATGGAAAGACTTGGTAGTTTTTCAACTTCATGAAATTTATAACACAATTTTCTCAGTTATAAATAAAAAATAACAATAAAACCCACTTAGAACAAGAGAAAAAAATTCAGTAAATGTGACCACATAGGTATTGTACTATATTTATGTGCATGAAAAAAATAAAATCTATCTGATATCTTTTAGATTACTCAACAACAAAGAAGGTTTAGGAAGACAGAAAGGAATGAAAAACAAGAGAAGTAAAACATAGTGAAAGTAGAACCTTAAAATGGATGTGTTAAATTGAAGTGAGAGCTGAGCTCATTATTCTTCATAGGTTTAAGTGGCATTTACTCATATCATACTGGATTTTTTTTAATCATCCCACAGCCCCAAGTTCTAAATGCCAGACTCATAACCAAATGGGCTTTGATTTTCACTTATGTATCTCAGTCATCACACATAAATCATGTTTTCAACAAAACTCATGGTTTTATCTGTATTTTTTCCATTGTAAGAAATTGCAACACTATTCTTAGAAATCTTCAACTGCTACTCAGAAAGATGTCCCTCCTCCATTCTTATATGCTATCCTCAATCTGACTATGTGCACTGTCTGTATAGACAGCGCTACAGATCCAAAGGGTCATCTTATCTCAACTAGTTGGGTTCAAGAATCCCTTGAAGGGCGGGGAAGTTGGCTCAGTGGTAGAGCGCTTGCCTTGCATGCCTGAGGCCCTGGGTTCAATTCCTCAGCACCACATAAGCAAAAAGAAAAAACCCGGAAGTGGTGCTGTGGCTCAAGTGGTAGAGCGCTAGCCTTGAGCTGAAGAGCTGAGGGACAGCGCCCAGGCCCAGAGTTCAGGTCCCACGACCGGACCCTCCCCAGCCCCCCCAAAAAAAAGAATCCCTTGAAATTCCCCTAGTTGTCATTTATGACTTTAGAGTCCATTATCCTAAAAGGACAAAGTAACCATGCTGAAAGTTAAAGTGATGGAACAGATAAATGTTCTGAAAAAAATCTTGACTTTTTTTTTGAAACAGTTTCACTATGTGGCTCAAGCTGTCCTAGTATTTAATCTGCAGTCCACGCTGGTCTTAAACTGGTGGTCCTCCTGTCTCAGTATCTTTGTAATGTGTTTTCATGTTTTATGAAGTGAGCCTTCACAGCTATCAGAGGTTTAGAGACTTCCTATCTGACCTCAGATTTAAAGGATTCTGTTTTTTTTTTAATGTGGTTTAACCAAGTAGTCTCATTGCTGCTGGTCAAACTCACCAACAATGTTTATTTTCACCTCTCTGCCTACTTGTTTTATTCAATAAAGGTTCTCAAAATATCCCCTGATATGAATGACTTATTCTTTCACTATCATTACATGATTGCTCAAATTTAATCAGTGAGTCTCTCTATCAACCTACGTAAAACAGATTCCCCACTCTACCTTTACACCTCATCATTCTAGCCCTGGATTATTCCCCATTTAAACTCACTTCAGAAATATATATGACATCACATCATCTGACCTTTTCTGCTTGACTCATACATATGCTAGTTATTGCAGATAAGGGAAACCATGGGACCTATGTTTCTCTGGGCTTGGCTTACTTCACTTAATATAATTTTTTCCAAGCCTTTCCATTTCCTAACAAATGGGGCAATGTCATTCTTTGTGATGGAGGCATAGAATTCCATTGTGTATATATACCACATTTTCTTGATCCATTCATCTACTGAGGGGCATCTAGGTTGGTTCCATATCTTAGCTATGGTAAATAATGCTGCAATAAACATAGTTGTGCTGGTAGCTTTAGTGTGGTCTTGTTTGTAAACATTTGGGTAAATGCCAAAAAGTAGAATTGCTGGGTCATAGAGGAGCTCTAAGTGAAGTCATTTTAGGAACCTCCATAATGCTTTCCAAAGTGGTTGAACAAGTTTATACTCCCACCAACAATGAAGTAAGGTTCCCTTCTGTCCACATCCCCCCCAGCATCTGTTGTTATTAGAGTTCTTGATTTTTGTCGTTCTAACTGGGGTGAGGTGTTATCTCAATGTTGTTTTGATTTGCATTTCTTTTATGGCTAGGGATGTTGAGCATTTCTTCATGTGTCTATTGGCCATCCTTCTTTCTTCTTCAGAGAAGTTTCTCTTTAAGTCTTTAGCCCACTTATTTATTGGGCAGTTGTTTCTTTGAGGATTTGTTGTTGGGGGATTTAATATTAAATAAAAAATTAAAAAAAAAGAATGACATTGCTCCATTTGTTAAGAAATGAAAAGGCTTGGAAAAAATTATATTAGGTGTAGTAAGCCAAGCCCGAAGAAACATAGGGACCATGGTTTCCCTTATTTGCAATATCTAGTATATATCTGAGTCAAGCAGAAAAGGTCAGATAAGGTGATGTTAGGGAAATGAACCCTAAGATATGTATTCAAATGTTTTTTTTTCTTTTATGTGTTTGTTTCTAATGCATTTATAAGATTATTTCTTTGTTGCTTTGTATGTCCCCCAGCCCCACAGTATAACCCCTGCTTTCACTGTATTTGATGTTGGTATAATTTGTGGAGGGGAAGGGGAAAAACAATTTGTTTAAATAAGGATACAGGTGGACCTGTTGCAACAATGAGAAGTACAAGTCGTTATGTTGAAAACGAACTTTACAACTTTTGTGGGGGGGAGAGGATTGGGTGAGGGGGTGGGGAGGATGGGAAGGGATGGGAAGGGGAAACAAAGGAGGAGGCTAAAATGCTTGATAAGAAATGCACTCATTATCTTGCCCATGTAATTGTAACCCCTCTGTACAGTATTTTCACAATAAAAATTGAATAAAAATTAAAAAAAGAAATATATATGAAAAAAGATATATCCACTGATTAGTGGATTAAAGCTAACCAACAGATTACTAATTTGTCTTCTTGCAAGTTTTCCTCTTCTCAATGATTTGTGAAATTTTCTTTAGAGGAAAATTTGAATTGTTAATTTTAAAAATAAATGTATGTACAAATAAAGCAATAATATGATGCCAGTTTTAATGAAAGTAGCTTGAGTGGCATGCCACTTGCCAGCCTTCATTTTAAGCAGTATTCATAGATCTGAGCAGCATTCATAGAGCTATAGAAATCCTTGAGCCACCTAGTATTTGCTATATTTCCTCTGCTATGTGAAGTAAGCTTGCCAGTTAAATTATTTATTATTCCCATGATTCAAATACATAGACATACAAGCCTAAGACATTTATTCAAATATCCTTTCAGTGTATGTTCTCAAAAAATATGTATGTCTTCATTCTTTTTTTTTTTCGGTTGGTCATGAACTCTGGGCCTAGGCGTTGTCTCTGAGCTCTTCAGCTCAAGACTAGCACTTTACCACTAGAACCACAGCACCACTTCCAGCTTTTTCTGTTCATGTGGTGCTGAGAAATCAAACCCAGGGCCTCATGCATGTGAGGCAAGCACTTCACCACTGAGCCATCTTACCAGCCCCTGTTTTCATTCTTAACATGTTGCTAAAAACATATAGCACTTAAGTCTTGGTAATGTATGCATGAACTATTTTTCATAGTGTGATGGCGGTGAATTCCATGCTCAGAGCAACTGCAAGCTCAGCTGTGAACCTGTATCAGTTTGTACAGGGCAACAAACTCGAAGAAAAAGTCACATATGACAGCAAAAATTCTTTCCCTAGGTCCAGTATAGTCATGTGACAGTCTTTGGCTGGAAGACCTCTGCAGTCTTCTGGAGACTGGGTGGATTTCTGTATGACACTATTGCAGCATGAGGGTCATTGGCTTGGAACTGAGAAACCTGAATTCACTTCCATTCTGCCACTTGATAACGCCATCAGTTGGGTTCTGTTTCATTTATAAAATGGGTATAATGAAACATCTTTCCTTGGGTTGCTGTGGAATTGAACTTCAATAAAAGAAACCCTTTCTTCACTTCAAAAAAAAAATAGGACCTCAAGAATCCTGGTTTCCATGAACAAATCCTGTAACGGTCCTACTTCATTATTTATCATCATCAAAAAGAGTATGAAATTGTGTTTTGCTATTGTTGCCTACTTTTGATATGCTCCAAAATGTAAGAACTGTGATTCTCAGATTCTTTCAGAAAGTAATCAACAAATATTCATCCTTTATTCGTGGCTATGATGCCACTAATTCAGGATGTTGACAGACAAGGTGAGTTCTTGAATTTTTTATTGAGTAATACATATTAACTCCAAAATAGAATGTTAAATATAGATTAACAAAATTACTACATCAAAACTTACTTGTTTTTAAATATAATGATTAATGAGAGTTCATTAAAACCTGAGAGAATTAAGCACTCTCTATAAAACATATGGTTAATAGACAATTGTACTAGCTCTTTCTCTCTTTCTTTCTTTCTCTCTCTCTCTCTCTCTTTATTGGCAGCACTGAGATTTGAACTCAGGGACATGCACTTGTTTGGCTGACTTGATGCCACTGAAATACAACCTTTGCTCTGCTTCACACTTGGTTATTTTTAGAAAAGTGTCTCCCCTACCCCCATTATATCCGAGATCCTAGGCAAGTCAATGCACCCAGTTTCTCACCAAGGAGACAACATCTCATAGACTTTTCTGCCCAGAGAGTCCTGTAATTATGATCTGTCAGTCTCAGCCTACCAAGTTGCTAGGATGACAAAGTTGAGCCACTGTGCTGGACTGCTAGTTTATTTATTTATTTTTTGAGTGACAACAAAATCCAGAATGACAAAATTTAATTAGATGTCTAACTTTCTAAATTTATAACATTGCTCAATTTTCCTATGGTGCCTAGATTTTTCATATTTTTTAAAAATATATTAAGTACTTATACAAAAGAGTTGACATTTAACAAAGTAGATCATGAATACAACATATCTTGATCAATGTCACTCCTTTCAATATTTTCACCCCTTCCGCCCCTACCCACCCCTTCCTTCACTCTTCTTAATTTTGTAGGATATATATTGGGCTCTTGGCTGTATTTACTCAGATTTTTTCCCTCATCATTGGTTTACCCCATTCCCTTTGACCCTATCCCACCCCTTTGGAGTACCTACTTCCTGGTATGTTATTTTGCTGAACTTTGATTTTTCCTATTTAACCAATTATGTTATTTGTATTATCCCTTAAACCTAACATATTTCAGTTTGGTTCTTGAGTAACTGAATATATGTCTGATATTTTCCAAATAGTATTACATTCACTCTTCACAAAAAAATAATTAAGATATATATGAAGTTAATTTTAAAAAGTTCTAGGGATATTGAAAAAATGTCCATTACTGACTGAATGCAGTAAATGACAAGGACTCTGACACACTAGCCATCACTCATATTTTCTTATTACTTTGAGTTCATTATACAGGATAATAGATTTCTCATGACATTTTCATATATTACACACACATGCATATATACATACATAACATACTTTATAATGTGTTTGCTGTTATCCTCCCTCAACCCCCTTTACTTTTTATGTAATACCACTGTATTTATGACAAATATAATTAAAATAACAAAAAGAAACCAAACATAAAATCAGTCTTATGAGCGTACTTGCAAATATACAGAGCCCTTCTTGCATTTGTTAAGATGGTTCTCTCTTCATGGTGCTGCCTTCTGCAAGTTCTTGCTTTCTTCAGGCTCCCACTGAATGACATTAAGGAGGCTTAGTGTCACTCTGCTCCCAATTTCTAGTTCTTTATGCCCAATCACTGCCACTTGTGACACACTTTGTCTTACATGGTACTCAGCTCTCCACAGACCATGTCAAATTATTATGCTCAGGTGTGAGAAGAGTTACTTGTGTTATTTCCTTGTACACAATTAGATGACTTGTCCTTGTCTGTTTGTGGTGCTATGTATGAAATGCACGGCCTCATTCACCTTACATAAGCACTCAGAAACAGCCTTGTGTCCAGCCTTTTAATTTATTTGTACTTCACACAGACTAGTAATCAGCATCCTAACAGTGTTCCAAGATGCATTTACTGCACAGGGAATCTTCATGCTGTGAAAGCCCTGAACACTGGAGGATTTTTAGATACACTGGATGATTTGCCTCCCATTCTTCTCCTCTCGTTCTTTTTCAATGCTTTCTATCCATGCTCTCCATATCAGTACAAAACCATCCCATTTGTCCTTCACTCTGAGTGTTCACAATCTCCATGACAGTTCTAAAAAATTTCCTCCAATTCATAAGCATTTTCTTTTTCCTGTTTTTCCTGGCACTGTGTGTATGTGTGTGTGTGTGTTTCTGTGTGTTTGTGTGTTTGTGTGTGTTAGAGCTTAGGACCTGGGTACTGTCCCTGAGTTTTAGTGCTTAAGGCTAGTGCTCTATCACTTGAGCCACAACTTCACTTACTTTTTGGTGTTTAACTGGAAATAAGAATCTTACATACTTTCCTGCCTCCACTGGCTTTAAATTGTGATCCTTAGATCTCAGCCCCCTGGTAGCTAGGATTACAGGCATGGACCATTCATCCTGGCTCAAACTCTTTTATACTTATGTTTAAGGTTGACTGCTTTGCAGTTTTCCTTAGAATTCCTGTCTCCTGTCTTTGTATTTAACTTTCCATATGTTTGTACATTTCTTTTCAAGAAATTATATTCTATTTATATTATATTATATTCAAGAAATTATATTCTATAATATAGAATATAATTAACTCAAAATGACAAAAATGACATAGAATATAATTAACTCAGCAACATTTACTTGCTAAATGAATGACTGATTTTTATACACCTTTATGATTTCAGATGTGTGCCTTATTATCAACTCCATTAGTTCATTACTATAACAAGATTCTTATTTTGATTTACTTCTGTTATGATTGGTACTCACTATTTTGGTTGGTTGACTTCTTTAATGTGGAGACCTAAATTTTACAAACAAATCATAGAGATTACTTGCCAGTTGGGCTTTGAGATACTAAGAAAAGTAAAAAAGAAATAGATTAATCACTGATATATAGAATAAACATTTAGAGATTTTTCTCTGAGATTCCTTAAAATGATTGAAGTAATTTCATTAATACATTATGTTTGAATACATAATAAAGTAACATATCATTTTTTTCCATTGTGGGGCTTGAACTCTGGGCCTGTGCTCTGTCCCTGAGCTCTTTAGCTTAAGGTATGATCTACCACTTGAGCCACAGCACCACATCAGGTTTTCTGGTAATTAATTGGAGATAAGAGTCTTATGGACTTTCCTGCCTGGGCTGGCTTTGAACTGTGATCCTCAGATCTCAGCCTCCTGAGTAGCTAGGATTACAGGAATAAGGCACTGGTGCACAGCCCATATCAATTTTATTTAGATAAGTTACATTGTTGTAGTTGATGTCCAACAAATATGGTTGATATATTTGAGGGATAACTGACAAAAACAAACCTTAGATGAAAAGTAGTGTAATCTATGCAGATGATGACTTATTAATATTAAAAACATGTCTTAATTTCAAAAACAAAATTATGAAGTTTTCCTTGAGACAATATGCTGTGTTTCACTGTTTATTTATTAATGCCTTTAAATAAATAAATTAATACCTAGTATCTACATGGCACAAGCATTGGAGATTTGTAAGGTTGAAATTTACTATGGCAGTTCAATGATGATGATACAAATGACTACAAAAATATAATCTAAGCATATTTCTAATCATATGATTATTAACTACCAGATATTATTAATTCCCAGATATTCCATGTATATCACGCTACACAAACAAGATGTAGAACACAACCCACCAAAATACAATAATGTAGGATTTGTAATTTATTTTATTTACTAGAAATGAAGATAGAAGGTATTAATTTGCTTAAGAATATCTTTTCCCTTGAATCCAACTCAAGGTCATCTAGCTCCAAAATACCTATTGTACAGGACAAAAGCCAATTATCCTGAATATGAATAGATATAAAATAGTCATAATAAAAGATGTCATAATAAAAAAGGAAAAATAATATTAAAATGTTGTATTTTTAAAGATTTTATTCCTTAACTTGGGCTTGAACTCAGAGCTTACACCATAGTTCTTAGCTTTTGTGCTCAAAGCTGGTACATTATCAACGAGGTGCAGCTCCACTTTGCTTGCATTTTCTTTTTTATATTTTCTTTGTGTGTGTGTTTAGAGTAAGAATCTCATTCTCAGGCTTCTAAGGAGGCAAATAAAATAGTTATTAATATATAAGAAATTAAAACAAGCTATTTAATAAGGTTTCATTGAAAATTTTTAGATATTAAGATTTTTAAAGTAATTTACCAATCTGTGACCAGTAGCAAAGGAGGAAAAGCTAAGGAATAATATGACTTAGTAGAGCACAAAACATTAACAAAGATGTTTAACCAATCATAAGAAAATTGAGAATGTATGTGATGTCCAGTTCTCTAAGACTTGTATTTATCTCTGTTTCCATAGAATGGTTTATAATACAATTCCAAATATGTGAATGTCTGTTTTGGGAAAATATAACTTTATAAGCACTTGAAGACTGGTGGGAAAGTTTTAGCATTTATTAGACAAATCCTTTATTTGCTGTTAATGTGTCTCATTTTTACTTTTAGAAGGAGCAGTACCTTTCAATCCCATATACAGTAAAAGATAATTGGGTGCTTGGAAATAACATAATCAAAGATGAGAGCCATGAACATCCCATTGTCAGTCTGTTGCATTAATAAAAATACAATCATCTTGCTTTACTTTAAATATACTATGTGAACAACTTTAGTAATTGTACGCCCCTGGTATGCACCATTGTACTTTTTATTGCCAGGTTATTCTCCAATGCAAAAATCACAGATGTTGACCAAAATTAAAGTAATAGTTCATTCTCATGGAAGCAGAGGTTTACAAATTTCTTAGGTAATATGAAAACCATGAACATGGCCATCTGCATTTAGGTCCAGTCATTGGTGATGTTACTTGATTTTCAAACTGAAGTTACAAAATGAAACAAAGAGTTTTTTGATAGAATTATTGTCTTCAATGAGAGTGTTCCTTAAGTTGTCAACTTTGGGTGACCTTGAGCAAGTTCAGTTTACTTCAGAACATCTAGCACTACAGGAAGTTTCTTTCATTCTGCCAATGAAATAGTGGAAACACATATAGTTTGGTAAGATGAAAAAGTATCAAACTTCAATTTTTTGTAACTGACGAAAATTAAGACAGGTAAATGTTATGATTTGTCTTTCTCTTTTTTGATTCATTCTAGATAGACAGTTCAGCAGCAGGCTGTTCAAATAGTCTGCCTGTTCTATAAAAATACTAACTTCCCACTTTAGGTAAGTGACCTTCTTTGACCTTTGCATTATCAATGTAGCTATAAAAGGAGAAAGAAATGAGTTTTCCCAGAGATTCATAGATAATAGGATAAAAATAAATAATACCACAATCTTACAAAGTTTTATAGATAATAAAATAGAGATAGGAAAGAAACGTATAATTAGGTTGGTTTGGAAGTTAGACATGGTAGAGGTTATGGTTGCTTTTTGTTGGAAAGGGACAGTATGGCCTCTATAAAAGAGTCTTATTTGAGAAAAGTTTCCTGCTAAATTATAAAATTAAGTTTCACTTATAAATCAATATCTCTGTGTGAGTTAAAATTTATTTGTACCTAAGGCATGATAATTGATAGGAATAAGTCACTTTTGATGGGACCTTATGCTTGTATTACTATGTACTATGCTTATATTGTACTATACTTACATTATACATTATATTATGCTTAGACACATTGCCCTCTTCTGATGTCTTGAAGTACATATGTTTATAGATCAAAGATAAAAGGGGGCAGGACACTGTTGGGTACCTGTAATCCTAGCGGATTAGATCTGAAGATCACAGTTCAAAGCCAGCCTGGGCAGGAAAGTCTGTAAGACTCATCTCCAATAAGCCACCAGAAAATGGGAAGTGGCTCTGTGGCCCACAATGGTAGATCACTAGCCACGTACAAAAAAGTTCAGAGACAGTTCTCAGGCTTCAAGTTCAAGTAGCATGACCAACAAGAACAACAACAAAAAATGCTGACCTCAGCTTTAGACTTAAGACCTTCCCTTCCTTTCTTTTCTCTCCCTTTCTTTTATTTTTCCATCCCTCCTTCTTCTTCTTCCTCTTTTTCCTTTTTCTCTTTTCTTTTCTTGTTATTTTGATAAGGACTAGATAACCATAAACAATGAGAAATGAAAAGTAAACCTATAATAGAGTTATAAGAGGATCTCTGAGTCTATGAGAGAAAGCATTATAAATAATCATTCCTACTTACAGGTGACCAGCCTATGGAACCAACAAGGTTATAAAATGTCCAAAGAGGTTTTTTTTCCCCTTTAAGTACTCCTTCCAAATGAAGTATAGTAATACGCTTCATTCCAACCAAAGGTGTGCCTGTAAACATTAGATACTCAACTTCCCACCACAGGCCAGTAAATCCACACCCCAAAGTTCAAATATTATTCATGATGTATTTCTGTAAACATCCCCCATCCTTAGCACAGTGGCTTTGGATATTCAGTGATCTAAGACATTCTCTTTTCAGTCAGTTTGGATTTATGTTATTATCCAATAAGGGCCACCTGCTAATAAGAGTCCAGTCCTGAGACAGTAGATTATCATAGCAAAGCTAGCCATCACTGTTTTGTGATTGCTTTAACTAGGCACACCTACTCTAAGGCCAACAGTGCTCTCTCAAAAAAGAGCTAAAATTAATCTGAAGTGTCATCTGCCTAATTCCTCAGGACATATTTTTTTTTCTCTATTATAATTCTCTAGTAAATTTTCTCATAACTTGTCTTATTTTTTAATTCTTTGCATGAGTCCTTGTGACAAGAATCAAGAATCAAGGTTGATTAGCTGCAATGAATTTCCAGTAACATCTCTAGTTTCTCTCTTCCTTCAAAGAAGGGGAAGATTTAATACATTGGTTTTCATAAGAATCCGGTCTAATAAGTAGTAGATAAGGCAAAGCAGAGATAAGATTAACACCAAGTATCATGAATTTTAGGCTGCTCTGTTCAAGGCCATCTTGTGTCACCTGAGGAGAACCTGTTGCAAATGGTCACCGTTAGAGATAATAGCTGAGGAGAACCTGTTGCAAATGGCCTCCCTTAGAGATAATAGCTGAATGTAGAACACTTGTTTAGCATGTTCAGGGGCCTTGCTTTGATCCTCACACTGCAAAATTAGTAAGCAAGTAACTAAACACATAAGTTTTGGCTTCATTTTGAGTCTAATTTTTTGTTTATCCCAGTTTATGTGGACTCTACTTAGTGATAATCAGTATAAAGTGACCTATTTTTTCAGTTATTTTTATACATACATCAATAATGTGCTCGTGTTATTCTTGATTAGCACACCTACACTAAAATTTTCAAACAAAATGAGAAAGAATATGTTTATGATTTATACAGTTAATAAAATTTTAAACGGGTATTTAAGAGCTTAAAACACTAATTGATAAAGGAGTGCCTGTATCCTTTGCCAAGAGAACCGGAGTTAGAAAAAAATAAAAGCAACTCAGTGACCAAATAATTACACAAAAATGTGTTAACTTTATTAATCAAGTACAAATTGGAACCACCTTGAAAAATCAGCAGACTAAACATACCATCTAAAAGTAGCAGTTAGACAAAGAATATTGGAAGTGAGATGGAGGCAGGTAAATCTCAGCCTGCTGGGACAATTTTACATCACTGTGTGTATTTTGGGTAAACAAATGATATTTATAACAGTGAAATACCTGGTCTCTGTGACTTACTAATTCCACTTCTAAATGTTGAATTAAAATATGCCTTTGTTGAGTCAAAACACATATATCAAAATCACGCATAATGACATTTTTCACAGCATCCAAAGCTAAATATCTTATATATCTGTCAATACATCATGGTTTATTAATATGATAAGCATACATAATAATTCAATATATATACATATACTATGGTCAGGCCAGCATGGATAAAACATACACAGGCCAGGTGCCTGTGGCTCATGTCTGTAATCTTAGCTATTGAGGAGGCTGAGATCTGAGGATCACGGTTCAAAGGAAGCCCAGGCAGAAAAGTCCGTGAGACTCATCTCCAATTAACCATCAGAAAACAGGAAGTGTGTGCTTGCCTTGAGCTGAAGAGCACAGGGATAGCGCTCAAGCCCAGAGTACAAGCCCCATGACCAACCAAAAAAAAAAATGCAGTATTAAAAACTCAATCTAAAAAAAGAATATTTACAGTGAATTATGAGGGCCTGTTTATTTACTCCGCTAGAAGATAGTCTGGTTTGATATTGCATTTTAATTGAAGTTAATCACTTAACAATAGCTTTAGCTGCATCACATTAATATTTGACCTGGGCAACCTATTTTTAACTGGAGGTTAATTAATATCTTGATCCATAAAATATAACATGTAGTGAAATTTTCAGTTTTAAAATGGAACTACTAAATGGATGTTCTGTTGGGAGTGGGTATAAATATCTATTACACCGGTTTCTCTTTATAATTAGTTTGATAAGGTTGCCATAACAAAATACCAAAATGTGTGGCTTAAACCAAAGGAATCTGTTTGCTTACAGTTTTGGGGACTAGGAAATCCAAGCTGAAAGTGTCAACAAATGTTGTTTCTTCTAAGACAATCTTCCTATCTGAATATTCTTGACAGCTTTTTGTATTTCCAAAAGTTCTTTTACAAAGATACCAGATTGGATTCCCCCCTAATTTGTACTTATCTATAGCTTTAAAGGCAACATTGAGGATATCCACAATGTGGTTGAGAATTAAGATATCAGTATGTAAACTTTAGGGTGCTACATTTCAGCCAAAAATAAACTTTACATAAACCATTCAGTGGCCATCTAGACTATCACCTATAGTTATTGAATGGGAGTAATAATCCTGGCCTGTTTTTCTGCTTACTCTGCATAATAAATTTCTTATAGACATAAAGTAATTCATGAGTAGAGGCCAATATTTTAGTTCGTGATTTACAGATCTTAAAGAGTAAAAGAGAAAAGTTATATCAGGGTATGAAGGTGTTATTTCCTTGTGTGATGTCCACAAAACCCTGTGTAATCACAGAAGAAAATCTAAATACAAACAGGAATGTGTAGTTCTATCCTACCAATGTCAGATAGCAGCTTTCTTCTGCTCAAGGGGACTGTTTCCTAAGCAACCAGGATGTCAAGGATCAAGGTCAGTACTAGATTAACAAAGGTGGGCTTTTGCTTAATGGTAATGAGGTGGATGTCATAATCACTGAATGATCTCTACATTAGTGGCCGCTATATGATACCAGATACAGCATCATTCTGTGGAAGTTGTTGGATGAATAGAAATCAGTAGTGTATGATAGCAGGAAAATACCACTAGACACACTTCAAAAAGAAGGATCCATGGTTTCTCAATATTAGAACAAACAAAGATTTTCATTACATACTTATGGTGATGTGATCAGCATCTATCTTCATAGACAAACATTTATGCCCCCATAAAGATGGTTCTTATCTAAGGAACTGGCTACATACTATGATCATGGATTCACATCTAAGTCAGTGAGCATGTGATCTGTTTGTTAGAATGATGAATGTCCTGCTAGTGAATGACTCAGTCACCACATCTACTGCAAAACAACACACCTATAAATCCTGTAGAGCTGTTTCAACGTAAGACTTAAGAAAATAAGGTTTTCTAGAGGCAAAGACACATATTTGGAAGCATTTACTAATTTCCTGCCTTAAATGAGAAGAATCTCACAATGCAGGAAGAACTAGATTCTGAAAAGGGAGAGAAAGAACTTCAAGAATCACAAAAAAAGTAGTTGAAAGGCAGAAAGACCACAAAAATTGAAATAAAAGAAAAAGCAGTTCTTCTATAGGTGGAGAAGTTGAGCATTTCTTCATGTGTCTATTGGCCATTCTTACTTCCTCTTCAGAAAAGTGTTGTAAAGTCTTTAGCCCACTTATTAATGGGGCAGTTGTTTCTTTGAAGATTTATTTTAGAGGGGATTTAGTTTTTGAGTTCTAAGTATATTTTAGATATAGAGCCCTTGTCTGTTGAAGATCTTCTCCCAATCCGTGGGTTTCCTGTTTTTCTTGCTTGCTATGTCGTTTGCTGTGCAGAAGCTCTGCAGTTTAATGCAATCCCATTTGTCCAACATTTCTTTAATTTCTTGTTGTATCTTTCTTTTTGTTGTTGTTTTTAATATACTATATGATTTTTTTGTTTTCTTTGTATATTTCACCCCCTATGATCTCTGTTATCACTGTATTTGATTTGGGTATCTTGCATCTTGTATAGATACTCATCTAATTTGGGACAGGGCAGGGGAATGACAAAATGCTGAAAAAAGAACACAGGAAGACCATGGCAACAATGATATTCACAAGACACCATGCTGGAAATGAACTTTAGAGCATGTGTGTGGGGGCAAGTTGGGGAGGTGGGGAGAGGAAGGGATAGTGGAATAATAACAAAGCAGGAGGTAACAATGTACTCATTACATTACTCATGTATCTGTAAAGGTGCCCGGTGGCAATTAGATGGTGGTGGAGGAACCCAATGTTGGCTTAGTTGCCTGCACGGAGGAAGTACAGCGAGGGAAGCTGTGGGTTGTGTGTCATAATTGCTAGAGGATATATAGTTTCCAACATAACTATTGCTTCAGTGTTACTCAAAGAAGCTTCTCAACTTTGGCTGGCTGAATACTCAATATCGCGGGTATGCCCTCTGGCTACAGATATCCCTAGCTGTGTTCATCATAGCCGCGTCTGTCCCTAAAGCATCTGAAACTTGGTTCACCCGAGACACAGGTCCCATAACACCCCAGTTTGAGTCGTGATCCTGAAAAGTGCATCCTGACACGAGTGCGGACAAGACTGAAGACCCAAATCCAAACTAACTAAATAACAGATGTTCTAAAATCTTCTCTACCTCAAAGAAAGGAAAACTGCTGGTGAGGGTCTGTTAGCATTCGGCCCTCAAGCAGACTAAATAGGTACTTAAGTCTCCAGACACAAGCCAGAGCAGAACTTAAAGCTGTTTTTGTTCCCATACACTCATTCATCACCCTGAGTTTTAGAAGTTTATTGCCCCTGGGGATACAAACCAGGAAGTAGATATATCAGGTAGGAAGCTGACTGTCCCCTAAAGCTGGATAGTTCTTTTGTGGCCAGCTGCATCTCCAAGTGTACAAAGAAAAGATGAATATATTGTGAAGGCACCTCAGAAGAGACCCAACGACCAAGTTGTACAATACTCTAGCTAGTTTGCCTTGTTCTGGTCAGCACTGAGAATCAGGTCTGGTGCCATGGGTACTAAGTTAAGGTTTGGCGACAGAGTCATGCCCTCAGGCTCATGCAGTTTTGAGAATAGAACCACAATCTGACCACCACACTGAAACGAACACTGAGCTGGAAGCTACAGGTAGTAAAATTCCCAAACAATGACATGAATTCAGATGCATATAGCTCCCTGTGGAAACTCACATAATCTGATATAAACAAAGCAACCAGCCTCTTCTAAGAGTCAATGGTTCTCAAATATAAAGACTTGAAAAGTTAATGAAGCAGATGCAATTTTAATGAAATCATTAGACAAATTATAAGACTGATCAAGAAAATTTTAAAGTTTACGTATAACATCTTAATGAAATCAAAGAGGAAATAGGAACAGCTGAGTGAATTCAAATGAACAATTGAAATAAAATACAGGATACAAGGTAGCAATTCAGTAATGTCCTAGAAATTCTGAAGAATGAAGTAGAAGTACTAGAAATATAGGTCTTTTGTTAAACATTTCTAAAACAATGTTATTCAATGTGACTTATTCAAATATTAAAAATGGTATATGATTTAATGAATAATTGCTTGAAGGTTAGATATAATACACCTTCATAATTTTCTATTGCCTCAAATAAACTTAAAAAATGCACTTTTTTTCTCCCATTTTCATTAGTTTTATTCAGATCCTGAAACTCTTACTGTCTGCTGATATATGACACAGAGTTATCAGATATTCTATTAGAGTACACGAAAATCAGGCAAAGAAAAACTGCCACTCTGTAGAAAGAAACTTAACAACTAATGGCATTTTGCCAGCCAAGAAGCAGATGTTTAAGTATAACTGTGAATGAAACATGAATAGAAAAAAATAGCATTATGTTATGAAAGTTTTAGTTTAGAAAGGACAAAATTGGGATGCAAAAATAAACATCAAGATAGAAAAACAAAGGTATATTGAGATCAGCTACTGTGTATACAATGTTTCTAAAGGAAACATGGATACCATATTTAACTTAAAGATTAATTAGCATAAAACTAAGTTTAAATCAATGAATCAATAAATATGATGCTTTAGCATTTTTGGAGTATTTAGAATGAGGGTTTGAGAAAGAGTGACAGCAAAGTAACTAACACAGCTAGACTATATAATTAGTTTGAAGAAATGTGGATTTATTTATTTATTTGTACTGCAGGTTGAATTCAGGGCCTGAGCATTGTCCCTTAGCTTTCAAAATCAAGTCTTGGGCTGCAATAGCTTGACTACTGACTTTTTGGTGATGGATTAGTATAAAGTTCTCATGGACTTTCTTTCCAGACTAGCTTTGAACTGCAATTCTTAGATCTCAGACTCTTAAGTAACTAAGATTATAGATGTAAGCATCTAGTGTCTATCACAGTCATGGAATTTTAAGTAAAAACAGAATCCAAGAAGCAGTATATTAGCTTGTGCTAAAAAAAAAGTCGCTATTCTCTAAAGACTTTCTTGTGAAGATGATTTTTTTCAATAAAATTATTATCTTTACCCAGTGATTTTATTTACCAAAATGGAAGAATATATATTTCCTTCTATGTTGATAAGTGTCAATAATAAGTCCTTTTTCTGCTCAGTTTACAGGTGAGTTTATGGATAAACATATAAATTCTTTTTTCGCTTTAGGCCATATCATATGTTTCCATCATGCATTTGTGAATATGAAGTAGAAGCTACATAACGGTCATTCCTCTAAGGTTCAACTCTTCATTCAGTAATATAACCTTGAAACATTCATTGAAGTCCTAAAAAAGCACCCATCCCAGAAGACCATGTGGAGACAGTCACATACAGGAAAAGGGGTTTATTTGCCAGCAAAGGCTGAAAAGGCCAACTCCCTGATGGGAGAGGGAGAAATGGCACCTGTTCCTATACAGCAGCATCCTTATAACATCGGGGCTGGAAGCA
The DNA here is from genome assembly GCF_019054845.1 of Dipodomys spectabilis. Lineage (NCBI taxonomy): Eukaryota > Metazoa > Chordata > Mammalia > Rodentia > Heteromyidae > Dipodomys > Dipodomys spectabilis. The sequence continues at coordinate 42,276 of NW_024870815.1, read as the reverse complement.
GGAGGTACTCTGCATGCACAGATAGGTCTAGGCAGAGAGTGGAAATGCAGGCCTACCCTGGAGAAACCAGTGGGAGCCCAGGGAGAGTTCTCTTTTCTTTGAGAAGATCAAGGTGGGGTTAAAGTCTGGGTAGAGGGTGGTGTTCCACTGATGCAGCTGGGGCTAGAGGCTGAAGCTGCTCTGGGAAGTGAAGTGGGAGGGGCTGAAGACATAAGGTGAAGGTGCACTAACACAATTATATATCATATATTATGTATTTTGTTGGCAGTTGGAGTATTTTCTTACTTTTAGAGCATTTCCAAAAATAGATTGTAAGGTAAAAGTAGGTAAGCCTGGAATTGTAACCAAATTCAAATCTAATATTTTCCTGGAAAGCCAACTATTCCATGAAGTTTAATGATCATTACTCATGACAAAATCACAGTTATGACTGCACACTGAGGTCTCTAGAAATAACCAGTGTTATACTTACAGTATCATCTCTAACAGATGGTAGGAGAAATAATGCCATCCTCCTATGGATAAACATTAGATTTTTAAAAGTATAAACTAGATTTGTAAAAAGAATACAAACTGACAGTCCTCTCTTCATGCATAAACATTTGTTTAAGTTTAAATTACCCAGGAAAGATGCAGAAGTTTTGTAAAACACTGTAATCAGTTTTATGTTTATGTAGGTGTACATTTGGAGTCTTGAGGTGACATCTCTATTCTATTTAAAATGATGTTATCAGTAGTATATTAGTTAAAAGTAAAACAATAATATTATTTCACTCAGCATACCCTGATCTAAGTTGCTTCACAAGAAGAGAATATATATATATATATAATATATATATTATATATATATTATATATTATATATATTATATATTATAATATATATATATAAACAAAAATCCTTGTTTTTGTTATATATATTATATATTATATATTATATATATATTATATATATAATATATATATATATATATATATATATATATATATATATAACTTCTTTGCATATTCTCACCACACATTCTAGGCTTCCTTTCCTTCCATTGTCTTTCTTAATTTTTAGGTTATGTATTTTTCTTACCTTTTAATAAAGCAGTTTATTATGCATTGCATGTTTATCTGTGTCATCATGTCAACATCTCCCCGTCCCTCTCCATATTTTTCATAATTCTGTGGTATATACAGTAAATTCTTGTAAACATTTTCTACTTCTGCCCCCACTCCTCATTCTTTTACCCCTTTCATTTGGCCCCACCCCACCTTCTTGCAACTACCTATTTCCTGGTACTTACTGTGCTGTATTTTTACTTTTTGTTGTTGTTTTTTGTCTGTTATGTGGCTTGAACTCTGGGCCTGGGCGCTGTCCCTCAGCTCTTCAGCTCAAGGCAAGTGCTCTACCACTTGAGCCACAGCTCCACTTCCAGTTTTCTGGTGGTTTATTGGAGATAAGAGTCTCACAGACTTTCCTGCCTGGGCTGTCCTTGAACCACAATCCTCAGATCTCAGCCTCCTCAGTAGCTAGGATTACAGGTGCCATTGGCACCCAGCTTTTACTTCTTTTTTTATTTTTAATAATTTACACTCTACATAAAGAATTTACACTCTACATAAAGTCTATTGCAGTAAACTTAATTTTTAAGTCCTTGATTACCACTTTGTTTACCTATAGATTTATAGACACATTCTCTGAAATAAAATTGGTATATGATTGTGTTAATTTCATCTTGCACTTTCTCTTTATTATTTTCGTCTCTATGACATGATCATTATTCTCATTGACTAATTGAAGCTATTACAAATTCAGTTATTTGACAAAAATCCTTGTTTTTGTTATATATAAAACTTTTCTGCTGCACTTCCCAGCTGACACCTGAGAATTCTTTGTAGCCTAATAGTCATTATCCAATATGGATTAGAAAATTCCATTATTCCATTTTATATTGTTTCATCTAATTAGAGATTTTTGTTTGTGCAAGTAGTGATATACATTTTCTCAAGTTTCTTGATCACTTTTGTTGCTCTACCACATGAGACGTGTCTCTGGTTCAGTATTTTCTTTTTACCGTTAATTGTAGATGAGATCTCACAGGCTTTTCTGATCAGGCTGTCTTCAAAACATAAAACCCCTGGTCTTATCTTCTTGAGTAGCTAGGATTAGAGGTATGAGACTATGGTGTCATACTCTCATTAGGTTTTGATAAAAGGATATTACTATTAATTATCATGTAACAAGTATAAGTAATATTCCTAATGCACATATCACATTTTATCCATTCATATTTTGGGGACTTGATATTGGTTATGATATCATGACCTGGCCAGTTGTCTCATACTTACTGTGTAACCGGCCACTTTTATTCTAAGTCCTTATGCATATCTTCATGAAAGTGATGCAAGAAATATGTAGAGAATCTATATGAACAAACCCTGAGGGTAATTGTTGAAACCCTTTAGCAACTCAGTTCTAAGAGTGACATATCAAAAAGAATCTCTTGCTGAAGCAATAGGAGGAAATTAAATTGTTTTAAAAAAATGAAAAATAAGGGTTCATTTACTGAGGGTTATCTGGGTTTGTTCCATATCTTAGGTATGCTAAATAATACTGCAATGAACATGGTGGTGCTTGTTGCTTTAGTGTGGCTTTATTTGTGGTCATTTGGGTAAATGCCCAGAAGTAGGATTGCTGGGTCATAGGGGAGCTCTATGTTTAGTCTTTTGAGAAACCTCTATTCTGCTTTCTAGAGTGGTTGAACAAGTTTACACTCCCACCAACAGTGCAGTAGCATTCCCTTTTGGTCACATCTGCACCAGTATCCGTTATTAGATTTCTTGATAATGACCATTCTAACTGGGGTAAGGTGGAATTTCAGTGTTGTTTTGATTTGCATTTCTTTTATGGCCAGAGATGTCAATTATTGTACCTATTGGCCATTCTTATTTCCTCTCCAGAGAAGTCTCTCTTTTAAGTCTTTAGCTCACTTATTAATGTGATTGTTGTTTCTTTGGGGATCTGTTTTGAGTTAAATATAGTTTCGATATGAGATCCTTGTCTATTGCATGCCTAGTGAAGATCTCTCAATACGTGGCTTCTCTATTTATCTTGTTAGGTGTATCTTTTGCCATACAAAAGCCCTGCAGTTTCATGCAATTCAATTTGTCCAACCTTTCTTTGATTTGTTATGTCCCTGGGTGTTTATTTAAAAAACAGTCTCAACCTATGCCAACCTAGGCCAATAGTGTTTTTCCTATTCTTTCTTGTAATGTCTTCATGGTATCTGTTTTTACCTCAAGGACTTTGATCGATTTGAAATTGACTATAGTGCAGGGTGAAGGATCTAACTTCAGTTTTCTACAGGTGTTTAAGCAATTCTGCCTGCAGTGTTTACTAAAGAGGCTGTCTTTCTTCCATCCTAATTTTTTGCTCCCTTATCTAAGATTAGATGGCTATAGGTCTGTGGGTTCACTTCTGGGTATTCACTTCTATTAGATTGGTCCTCGGGTCTGTTTTTGTGCCAGTACCAATCTGTTTTGATTACTATAGCTTTGCAATCGAGTTTGAAGTTTGGTATTGATATTCCTCTAGCACTGTTCTTTCTGCAAATTATTGCTTTTTGCTATTAAGGGTCTTTTATTGTCTCATTTGAATGTTGAGATTGCTTCCTCCATTTAATTAAAGAATGATGTTGGGATATTAATGGGTGTTGCACTGAATTTGTCCATATTGTTATTTTCACAAGGTTAATCCACCCAATCCAGGAGCATGGCAGGTTTTTCCACTTCCTTAGTTCTGCTTTAATTTCCCTTTTTCAGGTTTTAAAGTTTTCATCATAGAGGTCCTTCATTTCTTTTTTGAGCCTTTGTTTTTCTTGACACAGCATTGGCAATATTGTCTCTATTGATTCACTCTTTGAAGGCCTTTAGAATACTACATAGAAATTTAGATATTCTTTCCTAACATTACAGAAGCCAAGGAGTTCTGTAATGTTTTGTCAGAATTTTTTTTCTGGAATCAAATGTTTCTGATTAGTTTTTCATATTTAATGTACTACAGTTTAAAAATTTCATATATCACTCTTGTCTGTAAGTTTAGTTGTTTCTCATACCCAGAAGGAAAATCTCATGAGAAGCATTAGTCAGAATAAATCTTTGACTTGAGCATCCACTTCATTTTCATAAATAACACAAGGTTTGAGCAATATTTTTAATTAATTTTGCATAAGAAATCCAACAGAAATGACATTTACTCCATTTGCACCCAGCTTGACTAGCATATTTTATGAGAGATTTTTTCAGACTCTCCACATATCATGGGGTACAACAATAATCTCAGGAACTTGAGTTTAACAGTGTCAGATTATTCTTGAAAATGAAGCAGGATCTCATTATCATGCCAAGGTTGTTAGCCTCTAAATAGCCTCTTATAATACTGATTTAATTCATAAATGTTGTCATTCTTTCTTTCACAGGGTGGACTGGTCTTAATTACTTAATTATAGTCAATAAAATTGACAGAGATGATAGACAATCCATCTATTGGAAACTGTGTGTCTCAGTGTCATTTTCCTTCTTTTGTTGTACATTTCAATGAAGCTCAAATGGTAAATAATGGAGGGTGCCTCCAGCCAGTAATGCACAGAAAGTGAAGGATTAATCCTGTAAAGTATGAGTGGGGAATTCTGCCACATGACACAGATCCTTCCTTAGTAGAGCATTCAGGTGAGACTTTACCCTTCACCAACATCTTGATCTCCATCTTGGGAGAGGTTTTGAAGTAAAAGACCTAACTAAGCCTTTGCAAATTCCTGACATGAGGAAACTAATGAAAAATAAGATAATAAAATATTATAAGTATATTGTTCAAAACACTAGTTCTGAGTTATTTGCAATGCAGGAATAGATAATGATTACATTAATAAATGTTCAATAGCATATCTAAATTGCTAATTATTCATTACTTACCAAAATGTGCCTTCACTAATGGGATAACACACAGCACTCTTAAATCCTTAATCATTATGCATTTTGGCTTAACATAGTAATTTTGGGTAGAAGAAAAACAGGGTTTTTCTCCTGAAAACAGAAAGAGTAGATTTGAATATAAAATATATTTTTCCCTAGGAGCTTGCACCTAGTTATACGTGCTTAATTATTTTACACTGTAGTCCTTAGATTCAATTGAGACTAATTTACTGAGTTTTGAAGGCTGCAATTCTTGTTAAGCGTCTCATGAAATAAACACTATGATTGTTTTCCATCTTCTCTTAGACAGTTTAGGGTGGTCTTGCAAGTCAGTTTTCACTTCAAGCCTAACTTCTAGGTACTGTACTTGTACTTTAACCAATGCTTTCATAGCAGTAAGAGAAAATATTGGTAATTTCCGTCACTTTATTTTCTTTTTGCTAGTTGTTACATCAAAAAGATTATGTAAAAAATCAGTAAATATTAATTTGTCATAATTCTATACACTTAATTGATTAAGAAAATGTAAAAAATATAAAACTTAAATGGAATACTCCTTCAATAATGATAAAATGATGAGGTTTATAGTTCATGCAAATAAAATTTCTCATTGGAGATTGATAGTTTTCACTAAAGCACTGTATAACAAACAAGAAATAAAAGACTGTTGTAACTGATGTCCTTCAAATACAGTACATATATCAAGTACAGTATATATATAATATAAATATATCAAATACCATATATATTATATATATAAAATCAAGAAACCTTCAAGAAATAAAACTATAATCACACACATAAGGTATCAAATTTCTGATTTTATTATTTCACTCAAAAAATACTTGACAAAGTATACCTATTTATAGACACAGTATGATGTTTCCATATAAGTGATCGGGTAAGTGTCATATATATCATCTCAAGCACGTGTCATTTTTGTGTTGGGGAACATTCAAAATCTTCTCTAGTAGCGATTTTGAAGTATACAATTAATTGTTGGCAATCAGTTACCACACAGTGCTACAGAACATTAAAAGCTATTCCTCCTATACGAGGACACCTCTATGCCTGTTAGATAAACCTCGCTCCACTCACTCTACTCTTTGCAGCATCTATTTTCTCTTTTTGTTTTCTTTTTTTCTTTTTCTTTTTTTCCATTATCAGGCTTAAACTCTAGGCCTTGGTGCTGTCCCTGAGCTCTCAAGGTGAGCACTCTACCATTTGAGCCACAGAGCCACTTTCAGTTTTCTGATGATTAATTGGAAATAAGAGTCTCAAGGACTTTTCTGCTCAGGCCGGCTTCACCAGGCCGTCTGAACTTCTTGATAATAACTATTCTGACTTGTAAGAGATCACCTTTTTAACCTTCTGCATGTGAGAACATATAGAAATACGATTTTTCGAATACTTTCTTCACTGGCATCGAGCAGATCAGTCTTCTGAGGTTTTTCCCTAGCTTACCGATAATTCCTTCTCAATCATTTGCTGACTCCTATTTCTTAATGTTGGCATACCACAGGACTGCATCTCTACCACCTTCTCTCCTCGAGTTGCACTAGTTGATTTCATCCAATGCTATGGTTATTCCTTCTCTGCATCTCAGAATGTACCTAGCTAATCAGTTTTTAAAAAATCTAGCTATCGGGGATGGTAGAGTGTTTGCCTTGCATGCAAGGCCCTGGGTTCAATTCCTCAGCACCACATAAGCAGAAAAATCTGGGAGCGGTGCTGTGGCTCAAGTGGTAGAGCACTAGCCTTGAGCTGAAGAGCTGAGGGACAGTGCCCAGGCCGAGAGTTCAGGCCTTATGACCAGCAACAACAAAAAAATCTAGTTATCTAAGAGACAATTAGGGTCACCTAGGAAACATGTAGAGTATCCTCCTTTTCATAACCAAGCTACCAGAAGTATAATCACATATATTAAACTAATGCTTTTGCAAGATGATATCACATCTCCAGGAATAAATGGGACAGGTAAAATACAAGAATATTATGTGTAGATGCAGGAAGTGTGTGACATCCATGATAAGAGTAGAGCTTTAAGTACTGGGATGACATGATTGGTTTTATTTTGCCCTGATGATTTTTGTTTGTTCTCTTTGCATTAGCCCTAGTTTGATATAGATGCTCTTACACACCAGTTCTTCAGGAAGGATCCTTATGTTTCAACATAAATCAAGAGTTAGAAGGAGTAATGAAGGTAAGTGTAATGAAGTTGGTAATCAGCCTAAATTATTCTGTTTGGGCTTTGGTGATAAAATATACAGCAGAAGCCGGGTGCTGGTGGCTCATGCCTGTAATCCTAGCTACTCAGGAGGCTGAGATCTGAGGATCGCGGTTCAAAGCCAGCCCGGGCAGGAGAGACCATGAGACTCCTATCTACAATAAACCACCAGAAAACCGGAAATGGCGCTGTAGCTCATGTGGTAGAGCACTCGCCTTGAGCTGAAGAGCTGTCCCAGGCCCAGAGCTCAAGCCCCACGACCGACAAAAAAAAAAAAATATATATATATATATATACATATACATATATATATATATATATATATATATATATATATATATACAGCAGAGTTTTTCATACTGCTGGAAGATTTGGGTCCAAAATGCAGTTTTCAGTATATTTGGTATTTAGTGAAGGTTCAGACAACCTTTTCACACATGGCCAACTTCTCACTGTAAACTAGTATGGAGAGAGGAACCCAAGGGAGACTTCTAAGGCTTCTGAAATCTAATATGAAATCTCTCTATTCATGAAGTAAACTAGATACATGTATATTACATAAATTGACATGTTTTAAATAATATTAAAAATTTTAGTGTTAGGAGTTATGAAAAAATTAATTTATTGCACACCAAACATTAAAATATAATGTATTAAAATAATCATTGCAAACATTCTACAGGGCAAGAAAGTAATAACATATGCCCAATAAGGAAAAGAAAGAATAAGAGGATAAATCAAAAGAGCAAAGGCTATAAATTTAAATGTGCATGTAATTTTACTGCTGAGTGTGAATTACTTAACAACACATTTAAATTTCCTTTTTCCAAGACTCTAAGGAGATAAATTACAGACTGTTGGTTGAGAATTAGGTTGCAGGGACAATGATAATATTGTTACAAAACATAAAATATTAACTATCTACTCATTTTTATGATTGGCATCTTAGTTAACTTGCGCACATGTTCACATGAATTCAAACAGATGCATTCACATATAGAAAATAATTTCATAAGGGACTTGGAGGAGCACTTCTTTATTTGATTAAAAATATTAATAAAACAAAAATACTATTAGTAACTTACAAAATAAACAATAGATGTGATATGACTAGGCTGACAAAGCAAGCTTTTCAACTCATCAGTGACAAGTTTTTAATCTATGTAAATTATAAAAAAGACTGAGGAGTGTATCATGAATTTTTCCCCCCTGTGGATTATATTACATAATTATTTAATGAGTTTTTATTCCTCAAAATATTTTTACAAGCAGAGTCTCATTTTAGATATTTTAGATTTTTGCTACTCTGTAAAGGTTTTAAAATATTGAATGAAAGTTCATAAATAACCTTGAAAATATATATATTCAGTTATGTGTATTTTTTTCAGATGTTTCAAAGAATACCAAATAATGCTTAAGCTGTTGAAATACATTTTTAAAACTTTTTTGATAATGAAACAACAGTGAAAATAATGCTTTTTATTCCTTCTACATAATCTTACCATTTTAACTGTGTCTGTTATCAGATTTTGATTTATCTCTTTATCCATTCTCTTACCTAATGTGGAACAAATTACTTATTACTCATGAAAGACACTAACTACCTAGTGATGCAGAAAGGAGAATATTACAATTTACATTTAAATGAGATTTGAAATGTTAATGAACAGATCCAGTATTCTAATTATCTCTACAAATACTTTAAATTAAGGTGAACTTTTGTAGATGGATCATTCCTTATGTCCTAGTCTAAAGGACCCTACAAGGTTGCTTTATCGCATATAATGATCAGAGTACCCAAGAAAATATACTCATTGCTATCATAAAAACATGTAGTCACAAACATGTAATAATCATTATTAAATGGAATTTATTGTAATTAATGTTTTAAAATGAAATAAACAATTTTAAATGGAAAAATTACCTAAGCATGGTGCTTTTGAATTATACGTTTTAATCAATTATTTCCCTAGAGATAGAATGATTGATTGGGGATAGAGGCAACTTTAATTAACAATATTCCACACAATATAAATATTTTCTTCTTAATAGATCACCATCCCTTCTGTATTGTATTGAAAGAATAATAATTTATACTGGTTGTTTTTAAATCAGTTGACCCTACTTTGGCTAATAAAGTTTGAGGGCTCAGCATAAACTCTTCCTACTCAGCTAAGTGTAGTCACTTGCAGAATAAAGTACATAATGAAAACAAATTTTTGACTCATATATTCCTATAGAACAATTGCACAACCCTAATAAAGTGTTTCTTGTGCTTCTATCATATTTTTATACTGTTCTTGATAAGTCTTCGTCACATAGTATTATTATTGCGTACCATGTTCAGTAGGGCACAATGAGTGTTTTAAAAGGCTAAATAGGGGGGCTGGGAAGGTAGCTCAGTGGTACATTGCTTGCCTTGAATGCATTAGGCCCTGGGTTTGATTCCTCAGCACCACATAAGCAGAAAAAAGTCAGAAGTGGTGCTGTGACTGAAGTGGTAGAGTGCTAGCTTTGAGCTGAAGAACTGAGGGACAGCGCTAAGGCCCAGAGTTCAGGCTCCATAAAAGACCCACCCCAAACAACAACAACAACAACAACTACAAAACCCTCTAAGTACATAGGAGAAAAACAACACAGAACAATATGACAACAAAAAAACTCTCAGGTACTCTCAGCTCTGCAGGATGTACTTTTCTAAATGATAACCATCAAACCATGTGCAAGAAATCTATTTCATATATGTCTAAAAGATGACTCAGCATAGCTAGTAAAATAAATAGAATGCCCACCAATTGGGAGAAAATCTTCATCAGCTATATGATAGACAAGGGTTTCATATCAAATATATATCTAGAACTCAAAAAGTTCATTCCCCCAATAACAAATCCTCAAAGAACCAACTGCCCCATTAATAAGTGGGCTAAAGAATTTTTTAAACAACTTCTCTGGACAGGACATAAGAATAACCAATTGACCAGACATTGGTGGCTCACATCTGTAATCCTAGCTACTCAGGAGACTGAGATTTGAAGATTATGGTTCAAAGCCAGCCTGGACAGGAAAGTCCCATGAGATTTTTATCTCCAATAAACCACCAGAAAACTGGAAGTGGCACTGTGGCTCAAGTGGTAGAGCACTCGCCCCACGATTGAACAATAAATAAATAAATAAAGAATAAAAATAATAAATAGATACATGAAGAAATGTTCAAAAATCTCTGGTCATAAAAAAACGCATATCAAAACTACATGAGATTTCACCTCACCCCAGTTATTATGGCTATTGTCAAGAAATCTAATAACAACAGATACTGGTGGGGATGTGGCCAAAAGGAACCACTACTACACCATTGGTGGGAGTGTAAACATGTTCAACCATTCTGGAAAGCAATGTGGAGGTTCCTCAAAGGACTCAATATAGAGCTCCCTATGATCCAGCAATCTCATTCTGGGGCATTTACCCAAATGATCACAAGCAAGGCCATGCTAAAGGCCCTAGCATCACCATGTTCATTGCAGTATTATTTACCATAGCTAAGATATGGAACCAATCCAAATGACTTTCATTAGATGAATGGATTAAGAAAAATTACATACACACACAATGGACTTAAATGCTTTTAGATAGAATGGTATTGCCCCATTCCCAAGCAAATGAAAGACTTGGAAAAAAAATCATATTAAGTGAAGGAAGCAAGACCCAAAGAAACAGGCTTCATTTCTCTCATTTGTAATAATTAGCATATATTTAGGATAGTCCTAGCAGAAGGTCAGACTAGTTCAATAGCTATGTACATATGACCATATAAGATGTTGCTAATCAAAATGAACTCCAAGATATGCAAACAATATTTTTGTTGTTATTTTTTATTTGTTTTCCAATATACTGTTCAAGTTATTTCTTTTTTCATGTTTTTCTTTTCTTTGGTTCATCCTCTGTTGTCACTATTTTTTTATTTTGGTTCCCTGTGTCTGGTATATACATTTATCTGATTTGGGGAAGGGAAGGGGAATCACAAAATGGTGAGACAAAGGACAAAGGTGAACCAAGGTAATAGCAATACTCACAACTTGGGAAGAGAGTCGGGGAGAAGGAAAGTGGGAGAAAACAAGGGAGGGGGGAGCACTATTCGACAAAAAATGCACTCGTTACCTTACTTATGTATCTGTAACCCCTCTGCACATCACCTTTACAATAACATCAAATTTTTTAGAAGTTGTCTCATTGGGTTGGGAAGGTGGCTCAGTGGTAGAGTGTTTGCCTTGCATGCATGAGGCCCTGGGTTTGATTCCTCAGCACCACACAAGCAGAAAAAGCTGGAAGTAGCACTGTGGCTCTAGTGGTAGAGCACTAGCCTTGAGCTGAAGAGCTGAGGGACAGCGCCCAGGCCCAGAGTTCAGACTCCACAACCAACCAAAAAAAAAAGAAAAAAAGTTGTCTCATCAAAGTTTGTTCATGTACCACTGGTTACAAAGCCAAGTCTATACATGTAACCCATGGAAGCAGACACAACCTTAATTGCACATGTATATAAGTAGCATAAACCAGCTGTCTCTAGATATTGCTAGAGAAAAATTAAAGCTTTACATATTATAATAGAGATAATGTTAATATTCACATTAATTTATGGTCAAAATTTCATTATGCCTCAAGGTAAGTGTATAACTGACCTAGTCTAGCCATATGAATATTCTGTCTTATAACAAGTCCAGTATAAAATGGCTGAATCAAAATATTGAACTTGTATGTATTGATTTATTATTATCTGGTTTCCCAAACATATCAGAGGAAATACTTCAAAAATATTTTATGCAGTTTTTACAACTTCAACTATTCTAGGATATGCATGAGCAATTATTAGATCACTATGCATATATAGACTCCTTATTTAATTGTTCAATTCGTTAAGCAAGTGGTGAACTTTGGGTTTATCACTGCTGAAGGGAAATGCTACAAATTACCCAACGAAAAGTTTTAAAGAAACCGTAGGGCCATGGGCTTGAGTTATTAATATTCACTCACATTTAGGTTAAGATAAACACTGACCTATGAAATCAGAAACAAAGGTGCATGTGCCTAAACAAGCTTTCAGATAGACAAATCCCTTGTCAGTTAAGTGAGTGGACCGATGAAGAGGACATTGGAGCAACAATGAGGAAATCCAGCCCTGTACCTTGGCTTCCAATATTATTCCAGTAACAAGGGAGCTAATGTTGATTGAGGAAATGACTGACTCTTTGGGTTGGGGAAAGGACAGTGCAATGATTACCTGAAATTTTTATCTCGTATTAGAATATTTCTCTTTGCCAGACAAAGGTGTAAAAAGAGAGTTCACACCCAGGATTTCCATATTGAACATAAAATATGAGCATAATCCAGATATTGATAAGAATGTTATTTTCAAGTAAGTTATTTTCCTCCTTTAATTCATTAGCTAATATTCTTTGATGTATTATTCTTTCTTTCTCTATCTTTGTACCTCTCTTTGTCTCTCTCTAATCTAAAATTATAATCTCTAAATATGTATTCAAAATGCGAGAGAACAATGGGTTTATGAATATTTCCATGTTTGTTTGACTTATTTTTTTCTTTTCCACTGCATTTATAGCTTATTTTTATAGAGTTTTCATTTCACACTTCATAATAGAACAAATAAATGTGAATGAATTGAGCCATGCCTCAGTTACGTACTGCTCCTGTAATCTGAGAGTCAGTTCTAGGGTTATTGCAATATTAAAATTTAGATAGTAGGGTAATGAAAAAGATGCATTGGACATACACAAGCAACTATTATCATTAATTTTAAAGTTATTTTTCATGGCAAGACATAGTTTGGCTATAATACTCTGGAGTGTGCATGAAAAAGACAATGAAAAAGGTATTCAGTGATCTTCTGTCAAGATAAAAGCCGTGCGTTATATATATATTTGATTACATAGCTACATTTTCAAAAGTATTTTCTACATAAAAATCTCATTGACTTCAATTAGAATTTGCAATCTAAGTACACCATATGGCTTTGCTTAAAAGCAATGAGACTATTAAATTTAATTGCTTTTGTATGTGTCTTGCATGGTTAAGGTGCTTGTTAAAGGAGCCGAGTATTTGAGAATTATTTCCAGTAAATTTGAAAATGAAGAAAATGTCTGCAGTCTGGTGATTACTAATTGACAGCCAGTCCCACAAGGAAAGAATTTTTGAGGAACACTAAAAAAGATCATGCAGAGAACAATGTCACATTCCTAATTTTAATTTAGTAATATCTGGGTATATTGTGAATGTGGGTTAAAACATCTGATGGACATCAATGTATTGTCTTCTCCTGTAAAGAAATATCTAATCTGCCTAAGGGATTATATGCATATATATATATATTATACATATAAATAGACTCATAGTAACATATCATTCTACATAAATAATCCATAATAATCTATTGATTATGTTAATAATCAATGAATAATGATTACATTATTCTTTAAAGAAAATGTTAAAATCTGAATCCCTAATGTAGCCTGAAATGCAAATAAAATAGACAGGAATGGGTGATCCCTTACTGGGCTACTCCAGTGTGATCACTGATTGTGAGGCTAAAGTTTGTGTTGTAGTGGGAATTGAACAAGTTCATATGGTAGATTATATTGGAAATTGAGATTTTTTTCCAAAATCATGCAGGACCTTTGTGATGAACCATGAGTGATAAAATTTCAAACAACTTCTTCCAGACTAAATATATGTGGTCATATTTTCCATAGAATTATAAATGCCTGAGACTCGTTAGTTTAACATAAAATATTCTTAGTTTTACACATGAATACTTCTAGCTTTATAAAAATGCCAATTGATTTTTCACCAAAATCAGTGAGCTGTTTAAGAGAATCTCCAAACATCTAGAGAAAATACCACATTTTGAATAATTGATTACCCTGTCTGCTGCCATTTACCTCCAAGTTTATGCAAAAGTCACTTGCCTTGTTTGGTAGTAACAGGAGTTGTGGAAGCCAAAATAAACGTTCATGTGTATTTGTCCCTGTATGTAAAAACATGGTCACTCAGGCAACTGCTCTTTCTCCTTTAAACACATACTGACGCCTGTTTAAATCCAAGTCTGTCGGGATGTCAGGGGCATGTTTACATACATGAGATATTAATATCATACTTTTGCTTTGATTTCAGTTCATGTTCCAGCATTTCTTCCTAGTCAATCCTTCCCAGGTCAATCTGCTCAGTAATGGCCAAAAATGTAAGATTGTACCTGATGGCTTTGGTGTGGCTGATGGACTAGAGGACAAAATACCTTTTTAATATTATGTTATTTGCCTACTCTGACTAGAATTATACTTATTAATATCAAACTCAGTTGAATATATTATCAGTTTATTTCAAGATATAGCCTACCTGATTTTATATACCAACTGATATTTTACTTGTGAGTCACTGGAATTTTCAAAAGGTGCACCTTATTTCCTTTTCTGCAGAGGTATTAAAGTCACATTTATTCCCATTGCAATAAAAATCCTCAAGTTTAAGTTAACTTGTCCTACCAGGAAAATACAATGTTGTTAGTAATATGATAGATGACAAGAATTCAATCATAGGAAAGAAAAGCCAGACAGACATAGAACTATTATGTAGTTAAAGAATGACTTGGTATAGAATATAGCCAGTAAAAGATATAGCAGATTATTGGAATGGTATGTGGATACCATGAAAATTGGTGTTGGAAAGAATTAAATTGGTCCTAGATTCCTGTGGTGGCCACAGGGAACATATTTACATGCTAATGTAACCCATACAATATAAAAATAAACAGCTAGATTTAATTTTCAGTCACAGAACATTTATATTTAGGTTTTATTTATTATTTATTTATGTATTTATTTTGTCGGTCATGGGGCCTGAACTCTGGACCTGGGAGCTGTCCTTCAGCTCTTCAGCTCAAAGGTACCACCTCAGCCACAGTGACACTTCGGGCTTTTTCTGCTTATGTGGTTCTGAGGAATCAAACCCAGGGCCTCACACATGCAAGGCAAGCACTCTACCACTGAGCCACCTTCTCAGCCCTTATATTTAGGTTTATAAATACCTCAAAATACATTTAATTTAAAATTATTTCACTGGGCCTTATGGTCCAAGCCTGAAATCCAGACACTCAGGAAGCTGTGTTGCTCCAATGGCATGTTGCTGCATTTCTCATTCAATTAGCACTGACATGCAAGGTCAAGTATCTTTGTTTCTCCTCCTTTACCTCAGCTTATGGAGATATTTGTATAATCATTTTTTTGTTTCTTGAGGTAGAGTAGATTCAAGCATATTATATAGATGATGAAAGTAATTCTCACAATAGTAAGACTAATCATTACAGAGTGAACAGTAAGCCTTCAGTCTGTATTATCTCAATCCATGGGGAAAAAATTGATTATAGAATTTCTGATGCAACTGTTATCTCCTTGAACAAAAGCACTAATAACTCATATACTCTACTCTCCAATATTATATCTCTATATAATATATTATCAATACTATATACATATTGAATATATTAACAGTATTGTATATGTACAAGATATATGGTGCATATATATAGTCAGTATTATATATAGCATATATAATGCTTATGTATTTTAATTATTCAAATAACATCAAAATCTCTAACCCTTTCCTCATACTCTACAACAGGAAGATAACAAACCACAGAAATTGTCTTAGAACAATTGATCTATCTATAGCTATATCTATGTGTGTGTATCTTGTTCATAGGAGAGAGACATATAAGGTAGTTCTAAATCAAGGAAAAGAACTGACCCTCTGAAGTTTAAGACAGATTTTCTGATATGAAAGTAGATTTCTTTAGTAGATATTCATCTACTAAAGAAGTTCCAAGTCTGAAAATAAAAAAATAGTACATGGGAAATGGAAGCAATACATGGGAAATGGAATCATCCTGTGAATGTGCCAGTGTGGGTGGGAAGAGATGCTGGAATTTTGTGGAGCAAGCATGTTAATGTAAGTTTCACTAGAAATTGATTCCTTGAATGTTTTTTGCTTATCAGCTTGATACACAGAATGGTAAATTACAATGGCTTCCAA
Source organism: Dipodomys spectabilis (assembly GCF_019054845.1). Classification (NCBI taxonomy): domain Eukaryota; kingdom Metazoa; phylum Chordata; class Mammalia; order Rodentia; family Heteromyidae; genus Dipodomys; species Dipodomys spectabilis. Next base: position 25,998 of record NW_024870815.1, on the reverse strand, counting down.
TGAAATGTTCCAGTCACATTCTTATCAGCTAATAGGTTACACAATAAGATAGAATTTTGGCAGATGGGGCCAATTCAAAAGTTTGTATTAGGAAATTTTTCTGGACATAACTGGTGGGCCATACATTCAATCATGAAAGAGGCAGGGAATGTAAATTAGAAGTAAGTGATAGAGGCATAAGATTAAAAGCAAACAAACAAACAACAATAACAAAAACTCCAAAAGCTAAATGAGGCAAGAACAAATTCTCTCCCTTAGCCTCTAAGTAGAATATGACTTTAATGACATCTTGAACTTAGCCATCCATCTGGCCTCTAGCAGTATGAAAAATGTGTTTCTGTAGTTTGAAGCCATCAACACTGTAGTAATTTGTTAGAACAGCTAAAGAAAACTAACATATTCAGTAGGTGAGGTAGTTTTTTTTCCCCCCTAAGGAAATGCTGTGTTGCCATGGGTTGAAAGAGGGGAAAAAAACAAATTTTGAGAGAAAGTGAGATAGTATACATTTTTGCAGAGTCTTTGAACAGCTCAATCATATCACTAGTAATCTAGAAAACTAGGTATGTATTATATACATCAAGGAAAGCATGTGAAGAACTTAACCGCTGGCTTCTACATGAATCTCTGAATTATTTGGGAAACAAAAAGAAATGGTTAAAGTAGAGTAAAACCAAACAACAACAACAATACCCTGTTTGAATACATGTTGATTCTGAGCCTAGGACTATACATGCAGACTTCAAGAAGTAGCTGGAAGACTACTTATGGCTAAGCATCTTAAGTATATTTTATCCAATTGTTGCAGAGTAGTGCCCCAAGAAAACAGTAAATTAAGAGACCAAAATGTAATGAATAACATACATTCTTTAGGAAACTTCTTAAAAATTTCAAAACACTGAGGAATCAATATTTAATAGCAACAATCACATGGACTGAGGAAAATTTTATTTATAGTTACAACCATACATTATTCAAAATGTGCAGTATATATAATAACTATAAGGCTCTCAGATTCCTACAAAATATAGCTTGCTAATGGGAAGGAAAACAAGCAATGAATTTTATAAGCATCCATATAATTAATTGAAATTATGTACATAGAAGAACAGAAAAAAATAAGAAAAGCAAGTAGAACTTTAGAGACCTGTGAAACATTATCAAGTATATAAACATATGCCTGATAGGATCCTAGACACTCCCACCCAAATAGTGAGAGGGAAAAGGACAAAAGTAATTCTGAAAGAATTCTACACAAATTGTCCAAATATGTTGAGAGCATTAGCATAATGATGTGAAGTAGAAGAAATTCAAAGAAACCCAGTTGGGACACATCTTGAAAGCAGTAGGAGAGAAACAACTTATTATGTACAAGAGATTTGAACTAAATTAGAAGTTTATTTCGTTCAACTTCTATATAAAGTGCTGAAAGAAGGGGGGGGGAATTCTGTTCTATATCTGCCAAAACCATTCTTGAAAAAGAAGAATTTAGAACAACATCTCAGATGAGCAAAAAGCTTCATGGTAGACTTTCTCTACAAATACTGCAAAGAAAGTCCTTTAGGATGAAATACAAAGAGATACCAACTCAACTCTCTTTGAGCAAATAAAGTATATCAACACAAGAACATATGCTGATAAATTCAGGAGGTAGTAAAAGAAAGAGTATATGTAGTTGGTATTTTATGCCAAGATTCCTCTATGATATGAAGGACACTATACATCTAGATTAGTGGAAAGAACACCATATGAATATACAATTAGTGATGATAGCAGAAACATGAAACCAAAGGGATAATCTACCTTTGCAAACCAATCACAATGAGCTTTATTGTTCCATAATAAATTCATAAATTTTATTATGAATAAAATAGTTGGACAGCTTTTCTCATCTCTATTTCAAGGAAGAATTCAATATTGGTATTTTTTTTCAACCCTTTCTTTTTCATTTGGAACATAAAACATGACATAAATATGGTGCTGTGAATGTGTATATTTGTAAAATGTGTATGCAATCATTCTATTAATTTTCAGATTATGACGTGTGTGTGTGTGTGTGTGTGTGTGTGCTTGTCTTGAAGTCAGGATCTCATACTCCACATAACATGTGCTCTAACACTTGAGCCACATCTCCAGTTAAGCTATTTTTTGTTTATTGTAGAGCATCTCACAGACATTACATCATAGGTTGACTTTGAAATGAGATCCTTACGTTTCAACCACCTGATTAATAATACATATATGAGTCAATGGTACCTAGCTAATTACCCTTGGAAACTAATTTGCAATATATTTTTTCTTTTTTTACACATTGGATCATTGAACCTGGGTTTCTTCAAATCTTTCCTATTAATGAGTTGTACCCACAGTCCTTTAAAAACAATGCCCACACTTAGAACTGTTTCTCATATAAATAAATGAAATAGAATTATCTATCAAATATTTTATTTTATTTATTTATTTTCTAGTTCTGTGGCTTGAACTCAGGGCCTGGGCACTGTCCCTGAGCTTATATTGCTCTAGGTTAGTACTCAACCACTTGATCCTCAACACCACTTTCAGCTTTTTCTGTGTATGTGGTACTAAGAAATCCAACTCAGGGCTTCATGCATACTAGGCAAGCACTCTATCACTAAACAATATTCCCAGATCTCATATATTTTATTTTTAATATCTTTTGCTCATTGATTTTCAAAAACTATTCAGTTACTGTAATTTGTTTTACTTTAACCAATTAGTTTATTTTCAATTTTGCCCTATAACACTCTCATTTAGTAAAGCTTTAGGAACTTTATATTAAATACCAAATACATCTTTATATATTGCCTGTTGGTGGTTATAAACATACCATACCCTTTAATAAAATTTTCAATATTATGTTTCTTTTGTAAAAAATAAAGAAGAACACTGCCTGAACATCATCTTTTAATAACAATAAATACTTTTAAAGTAGGAAAGCAATTTGCTAACTGCTGCCAGATAATCTTAATATTTGGCTTATATGAATCTTATCAATTAAAAATAACCTTGAGGATCACAGTTCTCAGCCAGGACAGACAGTAAAGTCTGTTAGACTATTTAATAAACTACACTGAATAAGCTGAATGTAGTCCAGTGCATTAAGTGATAGATCACTAGCCTTGGGCAAAAAAAGATATGAGACAGTGCCCTGGTTCTAAGTTCAAGCCCTAGGACTAGCACAAAAACAAAACAAAACAAAACAACAATGATAACAACCTCCCCCTCAAAAACAAAGACAAAAACAGAACTTCCATCTCTGCACATATTTAATTTGAACATCAGGTACAAATTAAATTTTTATGGGAAAATATCTCTATTCATTACGCGTTTTGTCATATTTAAGTCTATAGTCAACTAAGGATTGTCCGTTTATACCCAAAAGTCTACTTTGGAGAAAATTCTAGTCATTTTTTTCTATTATGAAATGGTAGATGTTTTAAATTACAAACCAAAGGAATATTTTAAATATATTAGTTAGCTACTGTCATTCTAACAAAATATGGGAGATAATCAATTTGCCATGTTTGTTTTCCTCATGGTCTTGCTGGTTCCCCAGCCAGACAAGTGTCCCATCCCTTACCTTTGGATTTTGATTAAGGAGAATTTTACAAAAGCCTGAAACTAGTCATCTCACAAGGAAACAAAATAAAGCCAGAAGTGGTCTGTGTCCTATAATCCCTAGTGAGGGCACTACCCTAAGATCTAAAGACATTCTGTTAGGCCACACTCTTGAAGGTCTATACTTCCACCCACAGCACTGCTTCTGCCCCTGGGGCCCACACTTTATCCCACCAACCTTCGAGGACATCCATCTAAACCATACCATAATATAACATTTTATATTTTGAAACATTTTAGGAGAAGGCATTCAAAAAAATGCTGCTTCGTTAGAATTCCTTTATAACTTTGGAAGTATATTTGGAGGTATATTTACTTAAAGAAAAATTCTTTCACTTTTTTTTATTTGCAATTCAGACTGATAATCTTAACAAATGAAATGTGAACATTCTTCTATCTCTTATAAAAACAACTCTTTCCATCAAATTACACTAAAAACAATAACAACAATTAAGCATGTACTCCTGCCAAAACGTCATAGTTTTTATTCCAATCTTTGAACCTATACATTATTCTTAGAGAGTGTTTTTGTATTTCAATACAGGAATTCAACTATACATTAGCTATGAGAATTAGAAAAGTTCCAGTAAATACAGTTATTCATTCATCTAAACTCAGTGTTCAGAGTACATAAGAGGACAAAATAACTTCTCTAATTTATAAAACAGCAAAAGTATATAGAGAGAAATGATAAATAATCTTAACACATAGTGAGTCTTTACGTGAAAGATTAGATTCCTGCTTCAGGGATCCAATATTTGAAGAGATTGTAACTTAATTAAAAAATCATATATGAGATGAACAGGCTCAGAAATTATGTATAAAAAGACTTTTTTATCATTCTGTCTGAATTATGTGGCTCATATTTAGTGATTATTTTTAATTCTGGAAGAAGTTTGTTCTCTAATTTAGGCTTCCTATAGTTCTGGGATTATAGGTTGTACACTAGCATGTCCAGCTTGTCTCCATTGAGATGGAGTCTTATAGACTTTTCCACATAGTCTGGCCTCAAATGACTGATATTTCCTATGACTAAGAACAACAGAAGCATACAACTACACTTAGCTATGGGCTAAGAAGTTGTCTCTTAAACCATTTTCTCAGGCTAGCCTTTAGCCATTACCCTCAAATTAGTTCCAAGTAGTTAGGATTACAAGCATGTGACAGTAATGTCTGACAAAAAAAACCCCATACTTCTAAGGATATTTATTCTCAGCAGTAGAAAGCACCTGCCAGATGGTGCCCCAATTAGGTCATCTTCTGGAAAGTATGAGAAATTATGTCTCATAGTTTATCCTATTTAAAATTGTCAAAAGTATCAGACTTAGCTAAGGGATCTTGACAATCAAAAATAAAGATGATTAAAATAATCTTAAGGTTCTATAATATTACGTATCAAACATCCTCCTCTCCCATATATTCATCTAGTTTTTATATGACTTTATTGCTAGATTTTATTCCTTTTCTCATCAGATGCACTATAAAAGGTCTAGTATGGTTTATGCCACATTTTACATAATATTTGCATTACAGGTACCTTACCATTATTGGTTTGCAACAACTCTCTAGCTATCATTTTGTAGTTTGAGCTCATTAGTTGGTGAAGACTCTTTCCCCACAGAATAGAGTGACACTGCAAAAAGAAATATAAACTCATGTATTTGAAACACAATGTGTATACTTTATTTAATGAGGAAAATGTTCTTGTGGAAGATAATATCTCCAAAATGAAGAAGTTAAGAACCTTTATGATTTTTGGAAACTAGAAAGATTCAGGATTTTGGCAGACTTTGGAAATAAGGGACTGGATGAATTTCAGCACGACTACTGGAACAGAAACCAATGCTGATTTGGCTGGATTTCAATAGTTTAAGCACAAAGTCAAGTTTTAACTGGGTTGTTGGGCCTGAAACCATTTCCAGGTTTTCTGGTTACTTATCCAATCTCTGACCAAGTAATGTTGTAGTTTCTTTCTTTCTTTTTTTATTATTTTATAATAGTATTTCATTTTATCATTTTTTTCTTATTTTTTCACATTAGACCTTAACCACTTGACAAGATCCTTATTTTAAAGAAATTTCCTGTATGTTTAGTCTTTGAGCTGTCCTATGACCCAGCGACCCCACTATGATCACATTCCAGGCCACACTAAAGCCACCAGCCCAACCATGTTCATTATAGCATCGTTTACCCTAGCTAAGATATGGAATCAACAAATGTGTGTAGCGAGAAAATGTGGTACAGAGACACATTGGAATTTGATGCTCCATTAAAAAGAATGACATGGTCCCATTCATAAAAAAAATAAAAAGGAACGATTTGGGAAAAAATTACATTAAGCAAAGTAAGTCAGATCCAAAGAAACACAGGCTGCATTGTTTCCCTCATTTGTAGTAATTAGAATGGCTGCATTGTGTCCCTCATTTGTAGTAATTAGAACGTGCCTATAAATCTACACGTAAATCCAAGAGATAGGAAAATACAAATAATAACACTTGGACATGATTAATTAAACAGCATGCTAAACATTCACAGAGTGAGACCAAAGGGGGATATGCATGGGAGAGGAACACAGAGCTCAATATCTATGTGTATATGTATAAAATAACGCAAATCAAAATGAACTCCAAAAAAATGAAAACTAGAAGTTTTTTTACTGCATTGTTTGAGGTTCTTGTTGTTGTTGCTATTGTTTTCATTTTTCATTTGTTCCCTTTTATCATTGTTTTGGATCTCTTTGTCATTTATATGTTTTTCTGATGTGGGGAGGGGAAGGAAGAGCATTGACATGTGGGACAAGGGAGAACTAATTACTCAGTGATACTCACTAGAAATTATGTCAGAAATAAACTATACAATTTTGGGGAAAGTTAGGTCCACAGTGGAAAAACTGGTAGAAACTGAGGAAGGGGAGAGCAATGTTCAGAAAGAAATACACTTATTACATGACTTATGTAACTGCCCTGCACATCATTTTTACAATAACATTTTTATAAAAATAATAAATACATTTTCTTTTATTTACCAAAAATGACTCACAGTATCATTAACATTAAAAAAATAACTTGGAAAAGATAGTTTAAAAATTAACTGCTGTACAAACAGATGAGGAGTTAAAGTTATCTCCTGTGCAATGAAGAGAAAATTTTACTTGGGATGATGGATGATCCTAAAGTGAAAGTTAACAATAAGTTACATAGGAATTGTTACTTTTCAAATGGCCTAAGAATTCCTAGAGGTACCATTCAAATAGAAAATGTTTGATTAAAGTTGATGGGAAATTGGTCCAAAATAGTTTGATGATGAGAATATGTCACAAAAGTGATTATTTGCATTTAGTGAATGCAAAAGAAATTTGTCTTCATTTAATTAATTTAATTGGATTCCAGGTTATGAGACATTATATATAATGTGAGATCCTTGGGAAGGCCATGGTATTGCACCTCTTAAGTCATTTACAGAAAAAAAATCTTGGTCTTTTTTTCTCAGATGAGTAAAACTTTCACATTGTCATTCACTAGATATAATCTACTATCAGTCAATTTCTATCTAGATAATAGAGTTAATTTGGAAATAAAGATATTTTATTCAGCAATGCTCAAGCCTTCATTATTTTAAAATCATTTTAAATTAATGATACATATTATACATATTTTAAATTGAATCATTGTAACACTACTATATGTTCTGAGAGACAGGTGATAACATTATTAAACAAAAATCAAAATTTAGGAAATATTTCTTCTATTCTATCCATGAAAATTCTATCCTAAAAAGTTGCCTCCATGGTGTAGACAACTTTCTTACAATTGGCTTTGCTGCTGACTTTTTATTTTAATTTTTGTTTCTATACATTTGTCCTGTATGTTAAAAATGTTTCATAATTTTGATCATGGGATATGTACTATTTCTCCTATGTTTCCTTTTATTTGGTATAATGTTCCTATGTCAATTGCATGATCTTGCATAATCACATTGCTGAACAATATACCATTGTGTGGATATACCACAAGTTAATACTTTTTCCACCAATTATTATACAGTTTTTCTAAGATACCAGAACTCTGTGCTGTCAGATTCTTTTTATTTATATATTTGAAGTGGGTGGAGATACTTAATTTAGCTTTTGGTTTATGAATCAAATACATGGTCATGAGTGATGATACAAAGCATCTCATTCTGTGTGTGCTAAACTTCTATATTAGTTATTCAGTAAATTGTCTCTCCAAATCTTCAGGGATTTCTTTGCTGGTATGTGGTTTCCGTTATTTATAAGGGTTTGGCTATTCTAAATATAGGATGTTTAACAAATACTTTGTGTAAACTTTGCAAATATTTTCTTCTACTTGATAGCTTGAAAAAAAGATTGAAATACCTGTGGGCTTTATTTTGTACATTTATTATAGATCGATTAATCACATTTTTGGTGATATTTAGGAACAATTTGCCAAATGAAGAATTCAAAAAGTTATATATATATATATTTATATATGTAATATATAATATATACATATATTGTTTTGTTAAAGTCTTATTAACTAGGGTTAATATATACACCTTTGATCACATACATATATATCATCTATGTTTTTATATATATGTTTGTACATACATATATGATGCATTTTTTCACTTTTTGAAGAGTTATCGATAAGAATCTTTTTGGAATATGCAAATAACTGATCATGTAAATCAGTATTTCATTCAAGAGAATTGTCATCAAGAAGATTCCTTTAAGGACTAACCCACATTATAGAACTGGCTTTGATGGCAAACTTCCTATATTCTAGATGATTATTATAAATAGAGTATAACTGTGGAGACTATGAGGTAAATATATTTTGTATCAGAGATAATATAAGAACACTGATGCTCCAACTATGAAGAAGTAGTACTGAATTAGATATGAGTAGCCAGCCATATATTATCCGCTGACTTCCCAGGTGTGTGGGTAATATAAAACTACTTGTATCTAATAAGCTACTTAGCAGGAAGGGTAACACAGCATAGGAGACAAGCTCATACAAAGCACTGTGATTTTACTTTTCTCTCCATTTCAGATCAGTTGCTTTACAAAAAGATTTCTTCCATTTTGTGATGACAGTTAAGAAACATATGGAAGCTGGGTGCAGGTGGCTCAAGCCTGTAAACCTAGCTACTCAGAAGGCTGAGATCTGAGGTTCGAAGCCAGCCCACGCAGCAAAGTACGTGAGACTCATCTTCAATAAACCAGTAGAAAACCGGAACTGGTGTTGTGGCTCAAGCGGTAGAGCGCTTGCCTTGAGCTGAAGGGCCGCAAGGACAGCGCCCAAGCCCAGAGTTCAAGCCCCACGACTGACCAAAAAAACATATGGAAAGAACCTTGGAAAGATTTCTCTTGCCAAAAGCCATGTTGATTTGTCTACTTAGATGAGCATTCTTCAGAGCTTGAGAGAATGGACACAAACATCTTTGCCTTGCATCAAAACCATAAAGTGAAGCTGTATCCAAAGACTGGGCCAATGAGATGATGCTATGTGTGCTTTGTTTGTAGTCACTAAGTTTTATGCAAAAATAGTACATTAAACCAAATATGAGTCTCAATTGGTTCTATCAATACCTACAGAAAAATAATTAACATACAAGTCTCTCTGATGCCCTGGTAACTACTACCATGAAAAATAAATCTAACATATTTAATTTGTACCTTAATAAGTAATGTATGTTTTATTGTGAACAGCAAAATTTTTACTTACTCCATCATTTACTAACAGATTCAAGAGATAAAAACTTCAAATACTTTTTGAACTTTTGAACAAGTCAAAGATATTTCTACAGTTTTCCAAAAAAAAACAAGAAAATATCTGATATCTATATAAACATATAAAGAGTAAATTTATTTTAATAAATTCAACTACATATAACTACAAGGAAGAACTAGTGAAGAATGAAGAACTTTGTTTTAATTTAATTTAATTTTTTTTGTGAACATACTGTACAGAGGGGTTACAATTACATGGGCAGAATAATGCGTACATTTCTTATCAAGCATTGCAGCCTCCTCCTTTGTTTACCCTTCACATCCCTTCCCAGCCGACCCCCCTAAACCTCCTCCCCTCACCCCCCCCAACGCACCAATGTTGTAAAGATCATTTTCGACATGACAACTTGTACTTCTCATTGTTGCAACAGGTCCACCTGTATCCTTAAATGACTTGTTTTTCCCCATCTCCTCCACAAGTTATACTGACATCAAATATAGTGAAAGCAGGGGTTATACTGTTGGGGAGGGACATACAAAGCAACAAAGAGATAATCTTATAAATGCTTTGGAAACAAATGCATGAAAGAAAAAAAAACATTAAAATAAATATCTAAGGGTTCATTTTCCTAACATCACATTATCTGACCTTTTCCGCTTAATTCATACATATACTAGATATTGCAAATAAGGGAAACCATGGGACCTATGTTTTTTGGGCCTGGCTTACTTCACTTAATATAATTTTTAACAAGTTTTTCCATTTCCTAACAAATGGGGCAATGTCATTCTTTCTGATGGAGGCATAGAATTCCATTGTGTATATATACCACATTTTCTTGATCCATTCATCTAGTGAGGGGCATCTGGGTTGGTTCCATAGCTTAGCTATGGTAAATAATGCTGCAATAAACATAGTTGTGCTGGTAGCTTTAGCGTGGTCTTGTTGGTAAACATTTGGGTAAATGCCAAAAAGTGGGATTGCTGGGTCATAGGGGACCTCTATGTGAAGTCTTTTCAGGAACCTCCATACTGCTTTCCAAAGTGGTTGAACAAGTTTACATTCCCACCAACAATGAAGTAAGGTTCCCTTCTGTCCACATCCCCTCCAGCATCTGTTGTTAGAGTTCTTGATTTTTGCCATTCTAAATGGAGTGAGGTGGTATCACAATGTTGTTTTGATTTGCATTTCTTTTATGGCTAGGGATGTTGAGCATTTCTTCATGTGTCTATTGGCCATCCTTCTTTCTTCTTCAGAGAAGTTTCTCTTTAAGTCTTTAGCCCACTTATTTATTGGGCGGTTGTTTCTTTGAGGATTTGTTGTTGGGGGATTTAATTTTTTGAGTTCCAAGTATATTTTAGATATGAGACCCTTGTCTGTTGTATGGCTAGTGAAGATCTTTTCCCAATCCGTGGGCTTTCTATTGATCTTGCTAGCTATGTCCTTTGCCATGCAGAAGCTCTGCAACTTCATGCAATCCCATTTGTCCAACCTTTCTTTGATTTGTTGTGTTTTCGGGTCTCTGTTCAGAAAATTTCGGCCTGACCCAAGGAGACCTAGGGTTTCTCCTCTTCCATCCTGTAATGTTTTCAGAGTGTCTGCTTTGAGTTCAAGGTCTTTGATCCATTTGGAGTTGATTCTGGTGCAGGGTGATATATAAGGATGTAGCATTAGTTTTCTACAGGTAGTTAACCAATTTTGCCAGCACCATTTACTGAAGAGGCTGTCTTTCTTCCATTCTATTGTTTTAGCTCCCTTATCGAAGATTAGATGGCTATAGGTCTGTAGGTTCATTTCTGGGTTTTCAATTCTATTCCATTGGTCCTGAGGTCTGTTCTTATGCCAATACCAAGCAGTTTTGATTACTATGGCTTTAAAGTAGAGTTTTAAATTTGGTATTGATATTCCTCCAGCAGTGTTCTTTCTGTTGAGGAGTGTTTTTGCTATTCGGGGTCTTTTATTGTTCCATATGAATTTTTGGATTGCCTCTTCTATTTCCTTGAATAATGAGGTTGGAATTTTGATAGGTATCGTGTTGAATTTGTAGATAACTTTGGGAAGTATTGCCATTTTCACGATGTTAATCTCTCCAATCCAGGAACATGGGAGGTTTTGGCATTTTCTAAGTTCTGTTTTGATTTCCTTTTTCAAGATTTTAAAGGTTTCATCATAGAGGTCCTTCACTTCTTTGGTTAAGTTAATTCCTAAGTATTTTATTTTTTGTGGGGCTATTACAAATGGAGTTGCTTTCCTAATTTCAGCCACACTTTTCTCATTGTTGGCATACAGAAAAGCCATTGATTTTTGGGGGTTAATTTTATACCCTGCTACTTTGCCAAAGTTTTGAATAAGCTTGAGTAATTTGGGAGTGGAGTCTATGGGATTCTTTAAATACAAGATCATGTCATCTGCAAAGAGGGAGAGTTTTATTTCTTCTTTCCCTATTTGGATCCCCTTTATGTCTGCATCTTGTCTTATTGCTGTAGCTAGGCATTCTAATACTAGATTGAAAAGGAGTGGAGAGAGTGGACATCCTTGTCTTGTTCCTGAGTTAAGAGGAAATGGCTTTAGTTTTTCACCATTAAGTACAATGTTGGCTGTAGGTTTGTCATATACAGCGTTTATTGTATTGAGGAATGTTCCATAGATTCCTAATTTTTCCAAAACCTTCATCATAAAGGGGTGTTGGTTCTTGTCGAATGCTTTTTCTGCATCTATTGAGATAACCATGTGGTTCTTATTCTTGCTCCTGTGGATGTGATGAATAATATTAATTGATTTGCATATATTGAACCAGCTTTGCATCCCTGAAATGAATCATGTTTGATCGTGGTTTATGATTTTTTGGATGAATTGTTGAAGTCGATTGGCCAAAATTTTGTTGAGAAGTTTTGCATCAATGTTCATCAAAGAAATGGGTCTATAGTTCTCTTTCTTTGATGAGTCCCTGCCTGGTTTTGGAATGAGGGTTATGATGGCTTCATAGAATGTGTTCGGTAGTGAACTTTCTCTTGCAATTTCATTGAAGAGTTGGAGGAGTATTGGTGTGAGCTCTGCTTTGAAGGCCTTGTAGAATTCTGCTGTAAAACCATCTGGTCCTGGACTTTTCTTAGATGGGAGGTCTCTTATTGCTGTTTCTATATCAATGCTTGATGTGGGCCTGTTAAGATGGTTTAACTCATCTTGGTTTAGTTTTGACATGTCAATATTTGCTAGGAAAAGGTCCATTTCTGCCAAGTTCTCAAACTTATTAGCATAAAGTTTTGAAAAGTATTCCCTTATTATGTTCTGAATCTTGGTTGTTTCCGTGGTGATGTTTCCATTCTTGTCTCTGAGTTTATTTATTTGGGTGAGTTCTCTTCTTTTTCTGATAAGATTTGCTAAGGGTCTGTCAATTTTGTTAAGTTTTTTGAAGAACCAACTGTTTGTTTTGTTGATTCTTTCTATAGTTTTTTTGGATTCTAATTCATTTAATTCTTATTTAATTTTAATTATTTCTTTCCATTTACTGGATTGGGGTTTATCTTGATGCTCTTTTTCAAGGAGGTTTAGATGTGTCATTAAATTGTTGGTTTCAGATCTCTCCAATTTGTTGATGTAGGAGCTCAGAGCTATAAACTTGCCTCTGAGTACGGCCTTTGCTGTTTCCCAGAGGAGCTGATAATTTGTGTGTTCATTTTTGTTGAATAGCATGAACATTTGAATTTCCTTTCTAATCTCTTCCATGACCCACTCTTGATTCAGCAGTGTGTTGTTCAGCCTCCATGTGTTACCTGACTTTCTTTGGTGGCTTTTGGTGTTGAGTTCTAATTTTATTCCCTTGTGGTCAGAGAGAATGCAAGGTATAACTTCAATGTTTCTGAATTTAGACAAGTTTGTTTTGTGGCCTAAAATGTGGTCTATTTTAGAAAATGTTCCATGTGCTGCTGAGAAAAACGTGTATTCTGATGCTGCTGGGTGAATTGTTTGGTAGATGTCTGTTAAATCTAGTTGATTTACGCAGCTGTTTAGATCTGCGGTATCTCTGTTGAGTTTTTGCCGAGTTGATATATCTAGTGGGGAGAATGGTGTGTTAAAATCCCCAACAATTAAAGTCTTTGGATCTATGTGGGTTTGAGGGAAAGTAGTGTTTCTTGGATAAATTTGGGTGCTTCATTTTTTGGCGAATAGATATTTAGAATTGTAATATCCTCCTGAATGAGAGATCCCTTAATTAGTATGTAGCAACCTTCTTTATCTCTTCTCACGAATTTTAATTTGAAGTCTATTTTATCTGATATTAGGGTTGCAACTCCTGCCTGTTTGTGGGGGCCGTTTGCTTGTTAGATTTTATTCCAGCCTTTAACACTGAAAATGTTTTTGTTTTTACGGGCAAGGTGTGACTCCTGAAGGCACCAGATAGAAGGGTCTTGTTTTTTAATCCAACTAGACAGTCTATGTGGCTTAATTGGAGAGTTAAGTCCGTTAACGTTAAGAGATAGGACTGAGAGGTATTTGGGAGTTCCTGCCATGTTATTCACCTTCTTGGGGCCTGCGAAAACTGGGTTCTTCCTATGGTTCTTGGATTCCCAGTTTGGGTGCAGTTTCTTGGCCTTTATTGTGGTCTTGTTGGTTTTCTATATGTAGGACATCTTTAAGAATCTTTTTAGGGCTGGTTTGGTGGAGATGTATTGTTTCAATTTTTCTTTGCTATGGAAGGTTTTTATTTGGCCTTCAGTTATGAAGGAGAGTTTCGCTGGGTACAGTATTCTTGGTTGATGTTTGCTTTTAGGGCATGGCATACATCATTCTAGGCTCTTCTTGCTTTGATTGTCTCTGCTGAGAAATCTGAGGTGATTCTAATTGGTTTCCCTTTATAGGTGATTAATCTTTTCTCCTTGACAGCTTTAAGGTCTTTTCCTTGGTCTGAGTTGATCCTGTGTGGATTATAATGTGACTGTGGGATGTCCTGTTCTAGTCTGGTCTATTTGGGGTTCTAAAAGGTTCTTGTATCTGAATAGGCCTATTTTTTTGCATTTTTGGGAAGTTCTGTGCTAGGATCCTGTTAAATAAATTTCCTAGACCATTAACTTCTGTTTCTAGGTGCTCCTCTACACCCATTATCCTTAGAATAGGCCTTCCGATGGTGTCTTCCATGTGTTGGATAGATCTATCATATTTCTTGGACTTGTCTTGGATGGTTATATGATCTTTCTCTATAATATCTAGGCTGTCTTCAATCCCCAAGATTCGATCTTCTGCATGGCCAACCTGCTGTCAAGACTTTGTACTTTGCTTTTTCTCTCTTTTCCTTCTAATTGGTCAGCTTTGATGGTTTCAAATTGTTTGTTGAAGCTTTGTTTTAGATCTTGTATGAACTTCTTTACTTCCTTAATTTGATGTTCAGTGTTTATTCTCAAATCACTTAGTTGATTGGTTATGGTTTCCTTGGACTCCCATTCCTTCTGTTGTGTTCCATTCAGCATTCCCTTTGTGGTCTCCCTGACTTCCCTCAGCTCTTTGTTAATGGATTCCATGAATGCCTTTAGTGATCTTTGTGTATTCTCTTCCTGCTCTCTCAATTCCTGTATTACTCTTTAATTAGCTTCCTCCCATTTGTTGGATTTCTGTAGTTCTCTTTTAGTGTTCTCAGCCTGCTCACTCCATTCCTGCCTTTCTCTTTGAGTATTCTCAAGCTGCTCACACAAATCCTGTATCAGTTTTTGAGTAGCTTCCTCATGCTTATGATATTCCTGTATAAACTTTTGGATTGCCTCCTCTCTCTCCCTATCACGCTCCTACAGAGTCCTTTGTATGTTTTCAATCTTTTCATTTATCATGTTTGCCAGCAGTGTTTGTAGAGCTATTTGGGAACTCTCCTCTGGATTATTCATTATCTGTTCTGTCCCCTGATTATCAAGATTGGGAATTGAGATACCCAGATTTGCCATTTTTCTTGTGTTTTTTCTGGTTTACACTGCCCATTTGAGATAAAAATAGCACCAGTTTTGTGCTAGAACACTATCTTAAGGCAAGTATCAACCAAAGTCTGAATTTGCACAGTCAATAGTCTACAGATACAATCTAGTTCAACAGATACATCTATTCAACATCAAACAACTATATGTTAATGGGCTACGAACTGCAAAGAAGAATTTGGAAAACCAGAAATTATTATGGTTAGGGAGAGTTGTGGGTAAAAAATAGGAATAGAGTGATGTGGGGAGCAGGAAATAGGTTGTGTAGGATGAATGTAGAGTGAGAGAAAAAAAGAAGAAAGGGAAAGGGAAAAGGAAAGAGACCAGAAAAAATAGAAAAGTAAAAATTAATAATATAATGCAGAAGCGAAAACAATCTATTTAGAGAAGAACGTGAATATATTGAGAAAAGGGAAGGGATATAAAGGAGATGTGAATAACTTAAAAATAAAAATGCTTAAAATATTATATAGGTATAAAGAGGTAGTACTGCTATTAAGGAATTTAAGTCTCAGAGGTTTTGAATTGAGTAATAAATTTGTGGATTAAGCGTGTACACAATGGGGGATAGGGTCTAATAGTCAACTATGGGTTTATCTGAGGATGTGCAGGACAAGAATTAAGTCACATAAAGAAGAACAAAAGAGAGGAAAAGGTGAAAAGGATAAGAAAGGAAGAAAAAAGATCAGAAGTTCAGTAGAGCTAAACAAAAAACAAAAAGATAATTAAAAAAGAAAAAAAGAGAAAGAAAACAAAAAAAGAAAGAAAAATGCACACTCACGTATCCCTAAAATAAAATTTATAAGAGGAAAAAAAGTTACTGGAAAACAATTTTTTTTTCAAAAAAGGCAAAAGCTAAAGATTAAAAAAAGTTTTAGAAAAGAAAAAAAAATTAATTTTATTTAAGGTACTAAAAAAAAATAAATAAAAGAAGAATAAGAAAAAAAAGTTCTTTGATTTTTTTTGGGAGAGGTGGGAAAAATCCTATATGTCCCTTGTGTCTGTAACCAGCCTCTTGTTGGAGTCTCTGGTCTGCTTGTGGTCCTGTGGCTTGGTTGGTTTCTTAAGTCAGTTTGTTCGAACAGGCAGAAAAATGCTCTGCTTTACCCAGGTTTTTGCGATCCTCCTCCCAGGCTAGTTCAATGGGAGGCAGATCTGCTATGAGTATCACAAAAGAGGGGGATGCAGTGATGAGGCTAGGTTCTGGGCTGAGTTGAGGCCTTTCAACAAACAGTAGCTTTTCCCGGGTGCTAGTTTGTGAGAAACTCACAGAGCCCAGCCTGGAGCCATTCTCAGGGTTTCTGTTCATTGAATTTCAATTGATTGTCCAGGCTGCTAGAGGGAGGGGCAGCCTCTGGCTCTCATTACCCAGTGAAGAAAGCCACCCCTAGGGCTGGCGCCCGAGCTGGGTGACTTTTCCCTGGGTGGAGCTGAGTCTGACAGGTCATGCTGCGGTTAAGTTCTTATGACCTGCTAAATGACTCCTTTTATTCCAAGGCTTGAGTTGGAGCTAGCAGCTCTGCCGAGCTTTGTTGGTATCCAAGATGGAGATCTCTGGTACTGGGGGGGGGGGGGGGGGCGGAGGGAGGGGTGGCCTTCCCTCCTCTGCTCCCTGAGAAGGAGTGGGGACGTCAGGCTTCTACTCACGCCGAGTCTTGGTTCCTGGGTCGTCTCTGGTCTGCGAACTGCAGGATGAAGATGTCCGCTCCTTGTCGGTTCTAACTGCTTTCTATGGGAGAGCTTGTTTAGACTCCAGGTTCTCCTCCGCCATCTTCCCGGAACTCCCTGAAGAACTGATTTTTAATTTATGCATTGAAATATGATGTCTGAAGCACAGAAATAAAAATGAACTATGGCATTTTTATTTATTTGATCTTAAATTTTCTAATATCAATATTAAAAAATTTTCCATATGTATTATACAATACTTGATTTGATGAAAGCAATAAAACCCTGAGAATGTCAATGCTCTGTTTCAAACTATTATCCTTGAAAAGCAATAAACATATATGAATGTTCATTTAAAATAAATATGGCTTATACTTTTTATATTTTCTGTGGCCTTAAGTTTTACTTTACAAATTTATTTCTGTGGTACATGCATTAGCATAATTCACTTATTTAAAGCTAGTTATTCTAATAGAGAACCAATATTTAGTTTCTAATAAAAAAATTTCCAAGTTTAATTAGATGATATTGATGAGTTCAGTATTGTCTCACTCTTGAGCTAAAGTTGAAGTCTTTGCTGGAATTGGCATTTTCCATATAGATTTATGACTGCTAAGCAGGAACTAGAAAACCACTGATCTTTCTACCATCACTGAAAATAAATTCATCCAAGCACAATGACTAGTCAACCATGAAATTGTGCACTTAAGCGGACTTCACACTGACAACAGAAATGCTGAGGGGGATTTATACATACTTGCTAGGATCTTGTCCGCTGAGTGTTTCCCTGAGAAAATATTTCCTATGATCTATTTGCAATGAAAACAACACTCTATCCATTTTCTGTTTCAATGTTTATTCTCAAGTCTTATAGTGATCAAGGATGATTGCTTCATGTTTAGAAAGAATGTAACCTATGCTTTTATTTCAAGTTTCATTTCCCTAGGAAAGAATCTTTTGAATCCTAGAGAAGTCAAATAAAACATCTCATAAATATATCTATATAAACTACTGATCAGTATAAATTTTACAATATCCTGCAATTGCTCCAAGCTGATTATGTTCTGATATAACTAAGTTATATCTACTTTGACAATTTCACAGGGATCAAGAAACTTAAGACAAACAAGAAAATTATTAGGCATACATTTTAATCTATTTGGTTTTTCAGATTCATTTTTAACTCATTGAGAAATCTGATGTATTCTAAATATAAGCATAATATACCCTTAGTAAATTACAATATAATTAATGTCAGTCAAAACCAGTACTTAAATTTTAAAACAAAAATTGAGATTATGTATTGTTTTCTATAAAATAATCATAACTAGATTGCCTATAAATATGTATCATTGATTTCTATACAAATATGTACTTGAAATTATAGCCAAAACAGACAGTAATTACATAATCTTGTCACTATTCAATTACTAAGGCAATCACTTAGATGAGGTGAATGACATTCCAGGGCCTGTTGTTAGTATGGAGGATTTTCACTATTGAAATACACCTCCCTTGAAAGTTCAACATGGATGTTAAATTTTATTTTTATGTTTTTCATGTGATATAGACAAAAGCAATTATAAAACCAATATTTATTTATACAGTTTATTTTCAAAATGTATTTTAATTGAGATGTTTGTGGCAAAAAATATAATATTGTCCTCTAAAATTTGGGTGCACTATGGAATAAGCAGAAATATGGTAAAAATTACTAACATTATTGCATAAGGATTATGTATCTTACTATTTTTTGAAATCATTGTAAAATGTACACAGGTAATGGAATACTTAAAAATATTTCTTGAGTTTGATTTTTCCTTTTCTTCCACAGCATATTGTACAGTGGAACAAAAATTATTCATAGCAGTTTATGAAATAAAAATTGAACTATGTATCCACAATAAGTGTCCAATGTTAGTGACATGTTTTCATCATATCATGAGGCAACTGACAGCTTCTACTTCTTAAATGTCTTCATATATTAAGCATTGTAGGAAACTTTGAAGCTGAGCTGTGAAACCTGAAAAGGTTTGAGAGGTTGGAAAATGACCTAGACAGCATTCAGAAGGCAGAGAGCTGACTATGTAAGGGTTAAACAGCTTTGGAAAGGGTGAAGAAAAGGGAACCAGTGCCTCTCACAAACTCTGTTTTAGCTCTGAATGTAATATATTAATACAGATGCTTTATGCTTTGTATGTATCCATGGTAACATTCCCTGTGTGAACTCAAATAAATATGATTGCTTGTGGGGACTTGGGATCCAAGTGCCAAAGAGCCTTGGGACCCCCAGTTCCCACTGGTTTCTTTCTTTCTTTCTTTCTTTCCTTCCTTCCTTCCTTCCTTCCTTCCTTCCTTCCTTTCTTTCTTTCTTTCTTTCTTTCTTTCTTTCTTTCTTTCTTTCTTTCTTTCTTTCTTTCTCTTTCTCCTCTCTCTCTCTCTCTTTCTCTCTCTCACACACACACACACACACACACACACACACACAAACACACTGCCTTGCCTTTTCTAATTTCATCTGGCACAAAATCCCATCACTTTGCCTCTGGTTGCAGTTAAAGCATGAAAGTATGAGATATAGGGTATGACCTTAATATATAAAATGAATATATAAAATATATAAAATGAAATGTATAAATAAAATATATAATAAAATAAATATATATAAATAAGTATATACATAATATATAAAATGAAAAAGAAATTTTGACTCAGACCTCTTATAATGATCAACCCAACATTGAATAATTATTAATATTATAAAATATTGATTTTTTTACTTTTAGTTTAGTCCATTTGAAACTTTGTAACAAATTCAACAAAGTGAATGCCTATAATCCTAAATAGAACGTTGAGACCCAAAAGATGCTGTTTCAGCAGAAAAGTCTGCCAAAGTCCATTTCTATAATAACCAGCCAAAAACAGGTGGGAGATGTGGCTCAAGTGGTACAAAGTTAGAAATCAATAAAGCAGAGAAAGTGAAGGGCCTTAATTCATATAACTTTTATTTCAGCTGTTCAGGAAGCAGATACAGGAATATCAGGCACAAAACAAACCTAGGCAAAAGTGAAAACACTACTCTCAAAAAGAAACTGAAGTGAGAAGCCCTGGGGGTGTTGCTCAAGTGTAGAATACTTGGCCTCATTCATATGCCAAGGAGGAGAAGGAAAAAAAGAAAATAAATTTAAATAAATAAATAAATATATATATATATATATATATATATATATATATATATATATATATACACACACACATACTTTTCTAGAAGTTAAGTGCAAAGGGATGTTGATAATGATAAATTGAATGGTAGCTGCAAGATGCATTGCAAATGACAGGTATAAAAGAATGAAAAGCACATGTATTTCAGCTTTTCTTTCAACAAAAGCAACTTTTACCAGAATATTTGTACAAGTTTCTATAGTTTACAAGACTATTGTATGTGTATAATGCCATATTAATTTTGTTGTTGATGCAATATCTAAAACTTTAGTGAGCGTAGCTGGTTTATCCATTCACTATAAACATGAAAATATAAAGTAATATAACTTGTGTGAGGATTATAGTATTCCCTTTCATATATGCCTAAAATTATAGATTCCCAACATATTTTGTTTTAAAGACACAACAATCATTTATCTCCTTTAAAAAAGATAACAATATGACTGTCTGTCATAAGCATGGTTGCAGTTACACTTTTGGGAAAAAAGCTAATAATAAAGGAACTTTTTGGCAGGAAATATTGTCTACCAATCTGAACTCAGAAAATAAGTTTTCATCTGACCCTTTAAAAATTCATTGTCCTTATTGTGAAATGTCACAGAAGTCATCTAAAAGGATAAATATAATATATATCCTCAAATACCAATTTTAACAGGGGACAGTTGGTCCCAAGGCTGCTATCATTGTGTGATTGCATTCAGTAATAATAGGAATCTTGACTGCTAGAAGTGACAGTAGCAGAAAGTAAGGAGCATCAGACTGCACAGATCTTTGCTTCTGCTTTAGACATGGAGTGTGGCTAGAAACTGTATTATATCATGCTGTTCCTGTTGAAAAAGAAGAACGTTTGGGCTCCAGAGGGACCACTCTTAGCTTTATACTTAGGTATCAAGAAGGAAACAAACAAGAAGCTCTTCTTTTGAAATAGAAAACCATCTTTTGTAAAACTGTATCAAGGGCAGACAGAATTCTACCTGTGGTAGAAAAGCTGGATTTCTTGAGTTATTTGAAGGGTAAAATCTTGCATTATAATTTGGCACAATAGCAGGCTATGTAAAAATGAAAATTGACAATGGATATGTAAGAATGAAAATTTTGAAATTCTTAAATGTATATTTGCATATAAGTATTCAATTCTTTTAAGAATATAAATTATATTTATTTACATATGCCTGTTGTTGAAATTGTACATTTTTTAATCTTTAAACTAGCTCATATTAATTGTTGAAACCAAGTTATACGCTATGCAGAAGGGCAATATGTCAAAGCATTACTTTTGAGGTTGAAGATCACTGAACAATCTTATGAAGGTGACAGATGTATCTCAGTGGATTGTTTTATAGAGCATATGCATGTATGATAAAGATAATAAATCTATACTTTTCAACAGATGGCCCCATAGTCTACATAGCCTACATTTTCCTTGCATTTTGATGACTCATTTTGCATCATAAGGAAGCCTTTACTAATCTCTGATTATAATACTGTTTCTATTATAATTCTCACTTGTCTCAATCAGTCAGTTTTCTTCCTTACTAAAACTTTGGCAGAGATGGAAATTTCTCTGGGGATTAAGGCTGATGTAATCAGCATCCTTGCTGATGAAACACACAGAGCGTGTTTTACAGACACAGCATCATAGAGTTCTTTTTCCTCCAGCACATTTTGTCCCCAATTCTAAGTAAAGTTCTATCACTGGCTCCTTTCTCATTCTCTTCTCAGATATTTGTGTCTCCTAATACTTTAAGAATGTCTTCATAACATTAGTGAGCATTCCACACCTTCTTTTCATGCAACATATTATCATACTATGATTATTCTTGGAAATTATGAGTAAAGAATGTTCCTTTACCTCTAACTTTTCTTCCCAGTTAGCAAAATCGAGAATGGCCATTTTGCCTCTGACAAATACAGTGGCATTGAAGGCTCAACTGTATTCAAGTGTCTTTAAACATTTATGTTTCACTTGTTTAATGACTGTAACTTTCAAATGTGGATCACTTCCTTATGTTCATTTAAGCAATTGTTCACTTAATACTATATTATTTCATTAACTTTCTATAGGTCATCGTTATGCGGATAAAAGTCAATGTTGAAGCCGGGCGCTGGTGTCTCAGGCCCGTAATCCTAGCTACTCAGGAGGCTGAGATCTGAGGATCGTGGTTCAAGCCATCTCGGACGGGAAAGTCTGAGACTCTTTTCTCCAATAAACTACTAGAAAACTGGAAGTGGCACTGTGGCTCAAATGGTAGAGCTCTCACCTTGAGCTGAAAAACTGAGGGACAGCGCCCAGGCCCAGAGTTCAAGCCCCACCACAGACAAAAATTCAACGTTGAGCAAAGTACACACCAGGAATGGGCATTGCAAGAAGTGGGGTAGGGCCAAGGGGAGGGGCTTAGACGAATGAAGAGGAGAGGGAAAATATTCAGTCAAATTAATATATACCTTACAAAATTGAAGAACAGTGAAAAGAGGAGGCTTGGGAAAGGCGAGTAGGAATGTTGAGGGGGTGATCTTGATCCAGAAGTGTAATGTTCATAAGCTGCAATGTTGAAAGGGTGACCTTGATCCAGAAGTGTAATGTTCATAAGCTGCTTTGCTCAGTGGAAGCTCCTTTATGCAACTTCTTAAGAATAATGAAAAATATGAAGCCAAAAAGTTCAGAAGTTTAACATTAAATCTTTATTATTATTATTATTATCTAATTCTGGATAGCTCAAAGTACAAATATAGGTCTACTGAATAGCATGAACCAGCCTAGGAATATCAAAGCCCTACCTCCTTTATCCTTTCTTTAATTTCTCCAATCTTAAAAATACAATACTCTCATGTCACCAACGTAAGACTAGGGACATGGTCAAGACAAAGGACACTTTTGTCTCAAACATAAAGGACCCTTTTTATTCCTTTATGTTGAATAGATATATGTCCTTTTTAGTCTCTTCAACCCTTCATCTTACGCTTAAGTCCACGCTGTTTTTACTATGTGTACAGCTCTGTCATTTCACAAATGTACTAATAGGCTCATATAGTATGTTTGTGACCTTATTGTACTACTGCACTTACTGAATTCATCTTCATATAATTTTATCCAGGTTGTTGCATGCATCACTAGAACTTTCTTTTTAGTATCTGAATACTATTTATTGGTACACATTTATCATCATTCCTCTTCAACTTTTTCAACTTTAATCTTCCTTACTAATTTGACCAGTCACTTATTAATAGCCATGTTTATAACACAATCTCTGAAACCTGAAGGTCTATTATTGTTCTCATTCATTAGTAATTCTCACTCATCATCCTCATTGCAACTATATTCTAGGAGAAACTTCATTTGAATAATTCAAACTTCATTTGAATTATTTGATCAAAGAGGAGTTTCTCTATGCACATTTTCTCTTGGGCTATGAATTTTCCTATCAAACTAATTTTCCACATATGAACTGTCCTCGGCAAACTTCTTTGCCTTCCTGGCCAGCATTGACGACTTGTTTGATGAAGTCTCTGGACACACTTATGGAGACTGTGGTTTGTAATTCACACATTTCTAACCAGCTGAGCCCATCCCTCACAATGATGAGTCCAATTCCTCATTAATTTCCACTACACTCAGCACATTGCTTTGGCTCCAATTTTTCACTGTGAAAATTGGATTTGTCTTGCAAGATGTACACCAAGTTCCTGCAAACCATTCTGTAGAGATAAACAGATGGAGAGTTTTCATTGTCTAACTATCCCCTATAGAAATGTAAAATGTAATAGCACTGATTGTCCCTTTTCTTTTCTTTTCTTTTCTTTACTTTTCTTTTCTTTTTTTTTTGATATTGAGGTTTAAACTCAGGAATCTTACTACACATTTGCTCTACCACTGGTGCCATATCTCCAGCCTTTTAAATGGTTTTGCTTTTTTAGGATAAGATCTCACTTCCCTCCCAAGCAAATAATTTACTTAAGACATCCCTTGTTACTGAAATCATAGGTGTGTGTCACTGTGTTCAGCTTTCCTTCATAAAGACAGAGAAAGGGTGAGAGAAGGAGAGAGAGAGAGAGAGAGAGAGAGAGAGAGAGAGAGAGAGAGAGAGAGAGTCTTTCAGACTCTCAAGTGGCTGGAGGTGATGTGTGTACCATGACCTTAAACTATGTGTTGAGAGGAGGTTTCAAAATGCTTCAGCTTAAAGTGACCTTGAACCATGATCCTTTTGTGCTCTTAATCCAAACTTTCCAGGGATATAAGCTTGTTATCTGGCTTTTTGTTTGTTTGTTTGTTTTTTTTTTTGTTGACTCAGTTTATTAGGCAGGATCTCACTGAGTAGCCTGAGATGGCCTTGAGCTCAGATCTTCACATCTCAATCTTATGAATGATCAGATTACAGGTATATTATGCCATAACACCCAACTCACTCCTTTCCCAATTTTGTAGTGCTTTCTTTTTTTGTTTGTTCTCTTTGTTTTGGTACTTTTAAAGAAGTAAACTTCAAAAATCAAACTTGGGCTGGTGACTGACAACAGTTACTCAAAGTCATCTCAAAAAGACTGAACGTTACATGCTGAGTTGGAAGTGAGTGAACCCTAATTGAATGCATTTCAAAATATCACTAAGAAGTGCTATTCCCAAGTTCAGGGAGGGTTGATTACTCATGGAGGACAGATCAAAGGAAACTCCCAGCCAGTCACAATCGTTGGCGACATCCAACCAAGTACTTCAAGTGTTCTAAACACATCTGCAAGTCCATCTGACTATTTTAAGTACTTATAGTTTGAATTTAGTTCCATATTATGGTATGGAAAATGAAATGGGAGGAATTATAAGAAATGTGCTGAATAAAAATTATGAATCAGTTCCAGGTTCCATTCATTAGGAGAGAGGATATATATATATATATATATATATACATATATGTGTTGGTTATGTATATAAGTATGTATCCATATAGGTATACATATATTATGTATTTATATGGGAAATATAACTGTTATACATTCATATGTATATTTAAATATAATATATAATATGGATTTACAACCATGCTTCTTTTATATTTTAACAGTATTTGAATCAATCATCTGACATTAAACATTTAAGTAACTCTTCTCAGACAAGTGATATCATATTATCTACTTTAGAAATCAGAGACCATCACACAATAACTGCTGTAATGTCTGGCCTCCTCAGAGTATACATATATGCTGAACTGTGTCTCCTGTATCAGGGGAAAACCATAACAACAACAACAACACATAAAACTGCTATCTACAGCTGCGGCTGTCTGTGTCCATTTTGCACAACTTTCTTCATTCCTCTGTCATGAAGATGTGAGTCCATGGAATGATGGAAAGTGTAATCCATACTTCTTCCCCAATTTTTCATCTGTTGTTCACTTTCAACCCATAGAAATTGAGATCAGTACTTACTTCAAAAATTATTTTTAATGAAATTTGCCAATGCCACCGAATTATAAAACTTTCAAAATATTTTTTTGGGATCCTAGGATAATGTTACATTTTTATTAGCATCAGTTAATTTTACAAGCAGGTAATCTGAATTAAATTCCATGTATGTCCACGTGAATTATTATGGTCTTTGAACAATTAACATTAACTAAAAAAAAAAAAAGATGGAAACGGAAGTGAGGTTCTGTGCACAGGTAATGTCTGAAATTTGAACAACACTAGGAGGAACCAGAAAAGGCAAACAGAAAAGATAAGGCAAAGAGAATGCTGTATGCTGAGAATATATTATGTGGAACAATGAAGCTTCTTGATGTTGAGTT